>NC_084965.1:7819075-8419075 GCF_949316205.1 Platichthys flesus
CATGCTGTATAGAATTTCATGATTTGAAAAACACAAACGGGTCTGTCAGATGGCTCTGCCTCACCATCTGTTCTCAGCTGCCAAAATGTACAACGGGGAAAGATTTCTGATGCCTCGCCGTCTGAAACTCTAAACACAAATCGCTTTTTTGATTTAGCATAACTGGAATTATAGTTTGGCCTTGGAAAGTTGTCATGTTTGTACACATGCACACAAACGTGTACATTTCTATGTATTGTCAATGTTGGATTTGATGTCAAAAATACAGTATAAACAGGAGTTTATATTGTAAGATTGGTGACAACTGAAAAACCAACATGCAGCAACATGGAGGCTCCGTTCTCACACAGCCATTATGTTTCTATCTTCTCATCTCACTCATACTGGTTTGTCAATTAAGGCAAAATGACCCAAATTATTAAACAGCATGCAGTGGCTTAGTAGCTTGTTGTGTCATCCTGAACCTCCTGCACAGCCTCAGTCCTCCATGTCTCTTTAAAGCTGCTTTCAGACTGCTACTGAACTCCGGATAATCTCCTGACACTCTCCTGAGGGGCTGTACAAGAGATGGCAGCAGGACATCCTCCTGAGGATTCACCCAGTGGGTGTGTTGATGTTTTTAAAATGCAACAGATGCAGATCCAGTGGCATGACAGAGCCACTTGATCCCCTCTCTGTAGAGGTCAAGCATCCAGGCCTGTACCTTTCTCTTTGTGCATGTCACACTTTCACTCATCCACACGTGGAGAATATGGCGGCCGATGACTCATCCGTCCACATCACTGGTGCCAGTGATTTTCACACCACTCAACTCTCATTATGCATACATCCTTGTAATGAGAGGTTGATCTACTGCAGCCCTGTCATGATATCCCTCGGCATGTGACCACGGACAGACCTGACACAATCTGCTGCTGATGACACAGTCTGATGACGTCCTGCATCCACGTCACCCGACACCTGAGGAAGAGCTGCCCTTCTGTTTCAATGAACGAGCATCACGCCCGTCAGCCGTGCGACGCTGTGGACCACAGTGTCCGACCCGGTTTGCTGGAGTCGCTCCCAGAGATCTATACACAGACGTCACTTTAGTCACTGACTCCATTAAGGACCAGCCAGCTGAGCATCTTTGCTGCCGTCTGTGCCCCAACTATGACCCTCATTCAAAGTCACTATGATCTTCTCCTCCATCTTGATACAAAATCCCAATCAACTGGGCCTGACCAGTATTTTTACACATACCATAGAATAAGTGTCAGTTCACCGCTTATCTTTGCCTTGTAGTGTGTCTGAGTGGAAGCATCTGCATTTGTCCTGTTGGCTCATCCATTTATTTAGACTTTTTCCTTTTAATTTGTCACCTGTCTGTATTGTGCAGTGGCTGGCACGTCTCCCACAACTGCATTACAGAAAACACAAATACAAAAGTGACAACTCAACCAAAAGAGGCAAAACCCAACTGTAAAAGCCTCACCACAACTACCAAAGCCTCGACATGAATGCAAAATTGTCAACACAAGCCACAGGACAACCACAAAAGCCATTTTTGTGTGTCTTTTGTGGTTATGTTGTCAGTTTTTTGAATTGTTTCGTCACGGTTTCATCCGTGTTGTGGCTTTTGCATTTGTGTTTTCTCCTACTTTGGTGATTTCGGTTAAAGTAGTAATGTGGGACGACTCGGCCACAGGAGGATTGAAATCCTAAAAGTGTCTGTTACCGAACACGGTGACACCACCGCAGAGTGAAGAGTGCACATGTTGTAAATATGCTGCTGGTATTTTTGCTTCATGGAGCCTCTTGTCCGGAGCCTGTGAGTCTGGACACACAGACTCAGGGCCAAAGTGCTCCTTAGTCACTAATGCTGCTAGGACACACACACACACACACACACACACACACACTAAAAAAAGGGACATTTCTTTTTCAAAACCCCCTGGCATGTAAAGTGCACTTGGCTTGATCACATATACTGCTTACAGCGTGAGGGGGGAACCCGATATCGCCTCACAGCCTTATTCAAAACTATTGATTTTTTAACTTTTCATAAGAGGAAGGTGCATTATAGAAATATGATGCCCACTAATCTCTGTGCTGCGTTGAGTGGTCGTGGGTAGCTCCTCAATCACCGGAGCTTTTACTTTTGTATGTGCACAGCCTCAAAGGTGTTTATCCCCAAAATGTGTTTATTTAAAACTCCACATGTAGCATTTTAGCATTTATGACTTATTACCATACTTATTGTGATCCATCAGTTTCAAAGAGACCCTGAATCAGACTCATTACTCATTGTTGGACACTAGGTCAGCTCTACAGCACGGAACAGGAAAAGCAGATTCGGATTGGCTGACGAAAAATATCAAAAAGTATTTTGGGGAAAGTCTCGGTGCAGCTTTTCACCATCAGTTCTGCGACTGGAAATACTTGTTATTTTCGTATTGTCCACATTCACGAGGGGGATGGCCTCGGGACGTATGAATACATGGTTTTGAATGTGTCGAGGAATTGTTCAAAGAGATGCTGCAGGCTTGCCACAAATAAACAAATAGGAAGTGCAAAGACAGGAAACTGATGAGCTGAAGTTAGGGCCCATCCTGAAAACATCCTAGAGAGAGTTTGAAAACGTGACAATAGCTTTTTTTTTACATACAGCTATCTCTTCATTAATCGTACAATTGAAGTTTGCAAAAGTGTTGTACAATACGTACATTTATAAACCTCTGTTTAGAATAAAACTATAAATCTGACTAAAGGTATTTTTGAATGAAACAAAAACAACTCGAAATGTAGCAATTTGTCAAATTATGCATTAAAGAAAAACGGTTAGAAAACATGGACGTTACCAATGCTGCTTTTAAAATGGTTCATACATTCATGTTTTATTAAAGAGTAAATGCATTTACCATAGTTGTTAGGCCTCGGGGAAACACACAATGCACTTTGATGGAGACCATTACATGTAAGAATAGCTTGTGGATGTTTACAATAAAAACCCTTTTGCAGAAAAGTAAGACAGGTCTTTTTCTGCCTTAACCTGAGCCAATGTTTTCCAATGTTGCTCGTCAGATATTAACATATTTCTTGAAAAACGGCATGTTCAGTCATTACCATCTACACAATAGAACTCTGATTATTCAAGTGAAAGGCTCTTACTCAGCAGTTTGATTTTATATAAGAAGTTACAATGGCGAGAGTGACTGTTCCTATGATATTACATGGGGCTGTTCTGATGCTTTTTTACCTCCATAGTCCTTGTGGATGATTACAGCGGCAGGACAGTGGGAGATGAAATAAAGCTGTATGGCCGTCTCTATAGCCGGCATCAGATGACTTAATCAGGCCATAAAGAAGGCCTCACTTACAGATGCTGTGTTGCCCCTGTGCTTCGCATTTCATCAGCCCCAGGGAAGGGTGAAATATGCTTCCTCTGAAGGTAATGTGCCCTATCTCTGTCCAAGTGGTGACAAATTTATCGCCCCCTTGACTATTTACAATCCATCCGAGCCGTGATGATCTGGCTTGTGTTATTTAAGCTGCAGAGGTACTGCCATATTGGTAATGCTGCTGTTGTGGGGTGCCAACACAGGGGCCCCTGCACGAAAAGAGGGGGACAAGTCAAAATATACCTGTTTGTTTCATGTGTGAGGTTTTATTTTTCCCTACCTGAGCCGTATTTGGCCGGTTCACCATGATATGATTAAAATAAACCGAAAATCACTCGCGTTAAAGAGCTGAATTCAAAGAGGTACTGCGGCTTGCATCCTGAAAGTAAATGTATTCCAGTCAGTCTGCCGTACTTATCAAAGCAGTCAAGGTGGGATAATCTCATGCTTCCACCACACTGTCATGGTCTTCTAGAGCCAACTTCCGCAGGGGCCATGCTGCAGAGACGCTGCAGAGCACTGTCCGTGGGCATTTCAAGTGTCGAGGTGTGAAGCGTATCACGCACAAGTCTTTCTTACAGAAGGAACTGAAAGTTGTGCTTATTAGAAAATGTAGTGTTACCTGCAGTATGGAAAGCTGATCATCCAAAACACTGTGTCTGATCTGGAGACATGATTTACATATTAAATAGAAATGTCTTCATGTGCTAATTGTGTGACTACCACAGTTATATAGACCTGGTTCTTAAGTTTCCCTTAGAGCTAATGAGCTACTTACATTTAATGAGGCTAATTAGCCACTTTCCAAACTACTACAGAGAACCGTATTAACATATTGATTCACCAATGCACTACAGTATACAACCATAATCAATAAAAGCTTGTTTGCAGTTGCTAAATTATGAATGATCTGTTAATAGCCAAAACATTCTTTTATAATTAAACACTCGGCATCTGTTCAACTTGCTTATGAATGTGTTCAGAAGAGTGCAGAAAGCTCCAAGTCACAGGGCCTGTTCTGTTCTTCTGACTCAACTACAGCACTGGGTACAGTTTTCTTTCTGAACAGTAATTGAGTCGTGGTGAGTGAAGCCCGGCTGCAGGACTCAGTCCACAGAATCCTGGAGCTGCTCACCTCTTTATTCAAAGTTCAGGGAAAAGAACCCTAAACTAGAGAATCGGTTGTTGTTGCTGTTGTCGGGAAAGCACTCATTGTCGAGAACAAGCTGTTGTTGTGATCGACGACTCCCCCGTTGTCGAATCCCAGCTGCTGCTGGTCGCCTTCTTATTCAAACATTATTAGTATTGAGCATATCACATGTTTAAATCACACCAGATTCGATACTGCACTTCCTTAATAATACACATGTCAAGCAACATAGAGAAAAAGAGTTCTGGGATTGGCAGATAGATATCTTAAATAGGCAAGATTGGCTCCAAAGGGCCTCGTCACTCATATGCAAATGAAAAGTGAACATCGGGGGTCAGAGTTCACCAAAGTCTAACTCAACAGCCATGCGGAGATTTGCTCGGCACAGGAAGTGATTCTGTTATTTCCCCCCTCACTCGCATCACTTTGAAGTGAGTGTGTATTCGTGACGATGCTCATGACAGAGTGTGCTCTTATACACTGAGCAGCTCCAGTTTGCATGTTAACAAGATCCAGCCTGCCGGACAGACCACACAAAGCAGCTGACAGAGGCTGAACGGCTATTTGAGCAATTGTACTGCACATTTAACATGGACACAGTGCCGTGAGGTGGCATAATCGCAACACCCACTCACCACACACGCTCACATGCAGCCAGATTCATGTCTTAACATTGAGTCATAAATATTTACTTGATATATTTCTTTTTTTTGCCTCCAGGGGCCTATTTGAGCACTTGATAAAAATACAGATGTTTTCACGGGATAAGAGAA
This sequence comes from Platichthys flesus, assembly GCF_949316205.1. NCBI lineage: Eukaryota > Metazoa > Chordata > Actinopteri > Pleuronectiformes > Pleuronectidae > Platichthys > Platichthys flesus. The sequence goes on from NC_084965.1 coordinate 7,824,379, forward strand.
AGTCTAAACCTGCTCGTGGCACTAAATCAAAAATCCACAAAGTCTCATGGGCACCATTGACATCTGCACAAAGGTTCATAGCGATCCCACTCTGTAGATGTTGACATATTTCAGTCTAGAGCAAAGGGGTACAATATTCAATATGTGTGCAGGACATGCAGCAAAACTCATCCACTAATGTTTTTCATGGTAATGTCTGAAATACACTGGACAATGAACGCCTGCTGGGACTGGACAAAGGATGTATTGGAGGGAGAGTCTGACAAAAACATAAATGGAGTGAAGCCCGTGGCTACTATAGGAAATACAGTTTCCCCCCCGATCTCCCACTGTGGCCGGCTTTAAGTTGATGCTTTTGGAGAACGAGGACTTCAGAGCCTAAACCAGCTCCAGCTAATGAGATCCGTTAGATCCAGGAAATCTGGTACTTAACACCAGCAGCTACAGGAGAGTAGAGTGAAGTCTCAATTTATGAAAACAGACATTAACTTTTACCAGGTGGATGACACCTGTACAGAGGACTTCTTCTCGGGGGCCCTTTGTGTCTGTTGCTCTGGAAGCTGTCGTCAGATCGACTGTACTCTCGTATCATTAAAGCTTTTAAACGTTTCATTATTTTTAGAGTAACAGAAGACCAGATGGACGTGAGGTCATACTGCCACGATTAAGACATGAGGACAACACAGCACAACTGCAGCTACACCACAGAGGCTAGCAATTCGACAAGCTAGCAGGTGGCTACAAAAATGCAAGAGATGCTAAGTGATAATGACCAAAGGAAAAGAGGAGACAATAGTCAAGTCATCAGGACTGAATTTAACGTTTTAACACCTTTGTAATCACAGCATCAAAATTAAAGTTTCGAGGTCCAACATATTTTTTAGCCATATTTTAAAAGCTGTTATTCATCACCAATTAAAAAATATGATCTTTTAAATCTCTGAGAAGCACCTGCTGCCTTTTAGAAAAACAACAACACCTGAATCTTCTCACCGTCCCCTGAGGGAATCCCCCCCCAGCCTTTCACTTTATTCCACTCAGCACACCTTTCAACATCTACTCTTCAGGGCCTTGGGGACTGAGCCTGCTCAGAGTTGTGATAATTGTATTACTCCTTTGTCAATATTATCATTATCAGGCCAGTTTAAGAATTAGTAAGGATTAGCTTTTCCATTCAAGTTCTGTACTCCAATTTGCTCAGCTAATGGCAGCAGCAAAGCCAGGCTGCTCCCATGGTTTATGGGTATTACGGGTCTGTAATGTGGAGAGCTTAAAAATGTAAAAAATGTATTCAAATAATTAGTATTTGCTAGCACAACTAAAATCTCAATGAGACAATGAGAGTATTCAAATGTCTTGCTTTTGCCTCACTGAATCTGAGTAGTTTGTTAGAATGAAATCATCTGTTGTTTTAGTTTAGAAATATTTTCATGGAAGGCAAAATTAATTGTTGGAAATAAAGTTGTAATTGTTTGCGCTCTTAGTATTATTTTAAAATAACATTGTCTGATCATTCACGCGACGGCAGCAAAGTTGAAGTAGCACCAATGTTCCTGCTGATCAAGGCTCAGTCGCTAAGAGACATTTGCTGAAGAAGGAGGGAGGGAATGCTCATCAACTTCAGGGAAAAGGCAATGATTTACAACGAAAGCCAAATGTTTAAGCTATAAATGTGTTTTATGTTCATGTCTCTATCTGCTTCAGAAGCTGAGAAATACATGTTTTTGTAAAAGTTAGCAATTCTGTCAGCTCTTCAGAAAACCCTCAGGTTTTAGTCCGTTGTGCTCTAAACATATGTAGGTTATATAGGTGCCACAGGTCTTTATAGGTTAACTATGATTTATTGACCAATTACCATAAAACTGGACACTGACATTACTGTAAACTAATAAACATCAAACCTGAACTGTGGAGGTTCTACTGAGCTGAAGGGTTATTGGACTTTGACCACAGATTGCATCTGTGCTCCGTGTTTAGCTCTGTAGGACATTTCCTATTTGGGGTTGCATGAATGACACTCCAGTGAAATTCTCATTCATCTCCTCAGAAACCCAGAGTTTGCAGCTAGCAGTGATTGTGTGTGGGAAGCCACTGGGAGACGTTGCCCTGCACGGTGAGGTTCGAATTGGGGGAGAGTGTCAACCTCTGTCACCAGTAATGGTCTATAGTGGCAGGGGAAAAGGAGCATCTCTCAACACCCTGTGTGGCAGGGGGGTGGCATATTGCTGTCTACGCCTTCCGCATGCCAACAGCAGAGTTAGCAGTGGCAGGGACTTTGCAGAGTGAACTGTGCGTTCCAAACTGGGGAGAGGATCGGATGAAGAAAAGCACGGAATGCTCTGCCTCCACTGGGCTGAGTGCCAGTCACGTTTTCCTTCCTCTACTAACCAGGCCCAACATGATAGGAACAAGGATAGATAACATGTTCCACTGTGCAAACGTGCCTGTCAAACTGGCACAAGATATTAAATAAATCAATTTAAAAATCAATGACAGGACCTCAGTGGAATCCACCAGTGTTTTGAACATCCTCTGTTGGCTGCTCAGCCTCTGTCATTGTGGGTTCCCAACATCCTTCTCCTCATCCCTGTGTCGATACGATTCCCTTCCACTTGTCCTGCTCGCCAACTTCTCTCAGCAGTGGCTTAGAAATTATGATTGCTTGTTGTACTGTGACTTTCCCAGCCGATGCCTCTCAGTCACCTACACACTCTACTACCTCTGTTGTAGCTGCAGGTCCCCTGCCTCCCTCACACTCTCCGTCTACACCCCCACGCACACAATTCTCTGCTTCTTCTGGCTCTTCCTCTCCATCCTCCTCTCACTTCAGTGCCTTTGTGATGGGAGTGACAGGCTTTACAATATGTCGCTGCGGATCTACCTCACCTTTAATATTTCAATAAAATGCCAATGCAGGGTGATGTAGGACCCTGGGGACTGGCTGGTGTAAACCTGCCTCTCTTTTTCTCTTCTTCTCCAGTTTTCATTCTCTCTCATCTACCCTTTTCATTCAAGACAAAAGGCCAAACAAACAGCCTGAACCAGTAATTATCATAGATAACACAGGGGAGAGATGAAGCCATGTTCAGTCATACTGGAGGACAAAAAGTCGTATAGAGCTCACCAGCCGAGTGTTGTTTAGAATGCTAATGAAGAGGGGTAGAAAATTAGAAACCTATTTGTTTGAAAATTAAACAGCTCCCAGGACCTTTGAGAACCTTTTCATAGTGTGGGTCTCAAGCGTTGAGAATTGTGTAAATAAGCCTGTTATTGGAGGTGATGAATTTCAAGTGCAAGCCCTATTTAATATAGTTCAAAGCACCAATCTGCAAAGTAACATGGACTGGAATAAAGAATTTGTACCAACATACATGGTCTCAAAAGAATAAATCTAGCTCCGGAATTTTTAGCGACGCGTGAGGTTCAGAGTAAAATAACTGGATATACCGATATTTAATCTTATAACCACTCACAATTGAAAGAAGAAAGGGTTAGAGTTTATTTTATGTACATAATGTAAAGTCAGTCCAAATTCATACACAAAAATGTTCAATGTACATGCAGGCAGATGCTGGTAGGAAAAATATTAGAGGGAGATTTGCCAGACATCAAAAATCACAGAGGTTGTATTAGGGATGATTACACTTCAGTTTTGAAATTAGCCAAGACAACTGTATAAATATTACATCATGCAAAAGTTGCAATACTGCAACTCAGTCTAGAAATCCCCAAGTAGTAATTCCTAGGCAGAGCAACCTGTTCGCCCAGAGTCAACTTCTACTGCCAAAAAACAAAATCCTCTCCACCGTCACACTCCACATATTCTTGAATAAAGCCAGTTATACAACATGAATATTAATCAAGGTCTTTCCTGAGGTATCTTAAAGCTAAATGTGGGTAAATCCCCTTCAGTAAACTGCTGATAACAGATGATATCTCCAAGATGACTGAACACTGTGACTAAATAGCATATTTATTTTTCCATCATTATCTCCCATCAGCATGTCTGATTACTGGGTTACTACTCAGCTTTCTTTTTTATTTGCCTGATTCATGACCATATTCACTGAAATACTGTACATTACGTCAGTTTAAGATTTTGAATGGTATTTGTTTAATGCCTGAAAAAAGGTTCCATGTCCATTAACGGGATGATTTGTCATTTGCACATTAACGATTAAAGGGCTCTCGAGTCACTAGGACACAATAACCTACCAGAGATGCAGAAAATGTGTGTGTGTGTGTGTGTGTGTGTGTGTGTGTGTGTGTGTGTGTGTGTGTGTGTGTGTGTGTGTGTGTGTGTGTGTGTGTGTGTGTGTGTGTGTGTGTGTGTGTGTGTGTGTGTGTGTGTGTGTGTGTGAGTGAGTGAGTGAGTGAGTGAGTGAGTGAGTGAGTGAGTGAGTGAGTGAGTGAGTGAGTGAGTGAGTGAGTGAGTGAGTGAGTGAGTGAGTGAGTGAGTGAGTGAGTGAGTGAGTGAGTGAGTGAGTGAGTGAGTGAGTGAGTGAGTGAGTGAGTGAGTGAGTGAGTGAGTGAGTGAGAGCGAGAGGCATGGTGTCTGAGCGAGACAATGCTGCAGTCTCCAATATTAAAGCATGGCCTGGGGATAATGGTTAGCACTGAGGCCTTTGAATTCTTAATCCAGGAGACAAGAGGCGTGGATTAATCATCGAGGAAATCAGTTTGGGCCAGAGGTCACGTCTGTTTGATAGGCATTATCAGGGGGCACACTGTTAATACGCGAGGTTGCAGAAGCCACCAATGGGATCACTATAGCAGACTGGACTTGAATGGTCGTGGAGTTATACAAAAGCATGTTAAGTGTTGACTGAATATTTTGTCATCACATTACACCGGAAATATGCGCAGAAATCCCACCAGGGAAAATAATACACACCCTAGCCTGTTAATAATGACCCAAGCAATGTGTCATCATTGAGAATTATAGTAGCTATTTTAGTCTAGGTGATATTTTCAATCTTCACATACATATTAATGATCATAAATCATTCATTATCTTCAATAATCCTACTCACATTACAAGGAAAACATCCAAAGGAGTATTTTTCAGTCCTGTTGAGTTACATCCAATGCAAACCCAGTGTGTCTCCTGGAGACAGCTGAAGCTGGAGGCCGAATGTGAACCCATCTGTCTGTCCGTCCCTTTCTCATGAACGTGATAACTCAGTGAACACCTCAAGGGGGATTTCTTAAAAAACTCAGACGGATGAACTGATTACATTTCGGTCGTGCATATTTCCTATGTCACACGGGACAGGAGCAGGTTGCCACGGTGAACTGTTAAGATGAAGAAAGCTGACCTACGCTTTTACTGTTATCTGTTGTTGTGTTGTGTGTAGCGGTATATCGGATTGCGGTTGTTGATGACATGATGGCATAAAACCAGTTCATTGACGTTTCTGTAAACTTCAACCTTTCGCTCTTGTGTTGTATTTCTTACAAAGTTGCCGCTGCCAAACATTGGGATTATAACTTTAACTTTATTTTGTTATTTCAAAGTACAATGCAACAAGTGCAAGTTTTATAGCCATTACATGGTGTACCAGTGGAGCAGTAGCAGGGTGTGTGTGTGTGTGTGTACAAATAAACTCAACAACCAATGGATGGAATTTCCCCAAACCAGGTGCAGACTATTACTTGGAAAGGTTTCTCACAAAAGTTAACTTTTGGAGTTGAAATTGTGTTTTTTTTCAAGCTATCTCTGCATCCAATGACACTGCAGACATGACATACACAATTGAAAAATCATAATATCACAATGAAGTTAAAAAACAAAAGGCATCATATATCATGTTCATGCATGCAGTTTTCCATCAAATATATTTATATTAATCAGTCTTTTGTCAGCATTTGGTATAATTGATGTTATGGATGATGCCATTATGAAATAGCATATTACAATAATAAACAGTTAGAATTGCCTGGCCGGGGTAAATGCAGCTCATCCTACTATCGAGCCAACAGTCAGCATTCCCTCCAAATGTGTTGAGACAAAGGCAAACTTTTTTTAATATTATCGACAGACTGAATTTAAATGTAAGAGAGTGTTTTTATCCACCGACAAGCAGATGAGACCCCCCCTGCTATAGACATGCAAGGAGTCCACAGTCTTTGGATAACTCTGGAGGAGAAAGGCGATATCTCTGTCGCCTTCAGTTCATTCAGACGTGAGCTCGATCAATGCTCTGGCTCTGTGTGGACTGGGACCAGTGTTCCAAGGCGTCACTGCGCTATTTTGTACAGACTGCTCTCCAGCCCCCTTCTCCCACCACTGCGATCACACTTCTGAGACCTTTTTAAAAGGAGAGCTACCTAAGTTAAGAGACTCACTGACTCGGGATAATGATACGCTGCCACTTCTCAGTCAGTTCCTCTGTGCAGCCGCTTGTAGCTCGTCCCTTTTTGTATTTCACAGTCACTCCCAGCAACATTGTACTCTCTGTCTTCCACTGTGTCTGTATGACCTCAATGACAAGATAAGCAGCAGCTAGATCCCCAGCCACAATCTGTCAATTGTTCAGTGATCACGCATCGAGATGACATCATTATGCGCTGACATATTAGCCGAGCCCGGCACTATCTGCCCAGTCCCACATTCCTGTCAGCCACCACCCCCCCCCTTTTTTTTGTGCATATTCATTGGCGGTGTAATCTCCTCTGTGTGTACCCAAGGGAATCAGGGGGAATAACCTAAAGAGTTCAACTGTACCCATGTTTATCTGGGCCGCAGCATGGGTGGTGGGTGTTGGGGGGCAAGGTGGGCGAGCCGGGGCTCAGCCGGGTGTGTGCACACATGATTTATGCAGCTTATACAGAGAGGGGGAGAACGACATGACCTTGCTTGGAGTCGGAGCCGAAGCTCTCTCAACATGTGAGATTACTGCAGGCGTGATGATACTGCACATGAAAAGTGACTTCACAATATATGACGATGCTGTCAGGGTTTCTATTCATGGCTGCAATCTTTTTTTTTATGTCCGGTTCTGCTTTAAGAAAAGATCTGTGGCATTTTTTACATGCAAAAATGTCCATTTTGTTGCCGATTGACACATAATGATTCTACCTCATGTAAGGTTGCACTATCGCTCTTCTCCACCTCAAAAGATGTGAGACTTTCTCCATTCGGTGAAGCAACCTCATCAATTCAGAACGAGTGTAAAAGCTGGAAGTAAGTCTCTTCATCTTCACTTAGTTTTTGAAAATTAAAAAGAGAGCAGACCTGAAAAGATGGATCACACAGTTCAAATATCACTCATAATGAACAGAGCGTTTTTTTTTGTGAAAGAACAGACCAGTAATTACACATCTCCAACATTTGCATGAGAACACACCCAAGCCATTTCTTTGAAACTACACAAGAGCCTGTAATGGGGCCGCTAATGTTTACAGCTGCTCAATTTGATCTTTTGGTTAAGTTTGACAATTCAACCCAAAATCGATTTGTGTGTTTGACCGTGATGAGTTTTTAACCAATGTCAAAACAAGGGCCTGTGTCGTAAATGTCTCTGTCAGTCGTTGTGGCTGAACCTTGTGCCTGAGTTCAAAGTGTCATGATTGCAAACAGGACCTTGCATTGATCTGTGTTTCTAGTTGCAAGCGACATGGCTTCCAGGCCACTTCAAAACATGTCAAACGTGTGTCACATGACAAGCTGTGGAGTAACGCGTGTGAACAGTCGGAGTGCATTATGTATTCCCAGGCTGTGTTTTCTGTGTTTGTTTCTGTGTGTGTGTGTGTGTGTGTGTGTGTGTGAGAGAGAGAGAGAGGCACTCCTCGTTTTACTGTCGCCTCCTGCTGCATTCAGATCAGCTGCTAATTCACTTTGCACTCATCACATTATGTGCTTTTTCTTATCGTAGCATTCGCTCAAGTCTTATTAAACAAATTAAAAGCAAAAGGCGATTTGACGTGAATGTGCGTGACAGCTTGTTAATGCAGATCAACGCCCTCCTTCTTGTTGATTTTAGGAGAAATGTGTGGAGAGGAAAAAAAAAGACGAAACAATTTACCTGTTTTCTATTAAGGCCGAAGCAATCGCCCAGCTGCTTGTGAAACACAGCGGATACGCCACATTATGTGCAGTTGTTTATGTGACAGTTCTGTCACAGCCGTCAAATATTGGCCATGTAAAAGCTCAATGAAATGAAAACTCAGGCAAGATTGCTGTGGTAGTAGGTGGGGGGTGACATGTTTATCCCTAATTTATGGATGAACTGTGTTTCTGAGTGTATTTCATTCATCTATCCTGAGAAACTGTGAGTGTGAGAAGTGTAATACAGTACATGGACAGTGTGGGACCTAAGTTAACCTAGGAAGAGGACTTGCAATAAGTATAGGATCACAGACCAGATATCCTTGTTGCATGGTTTTATTGCCTTTAGTTTTAGAAAGTATAAACATAGTAACTGGTAAAACTTGTGGTGACGCAGTTTTCCATTTGAATAACAGAGAACATCTCATTAAGTCAGTGTTTGAAGCAGGGTTTGAGAAGTAGCCTTCCAAGTCAGAAGAATAAGTTTCTTAGCGACCACCATCCCGAGGTGGAAAGCAGTTTATGTGTCATAAGGAAGCTTAAGAGTCTCTGCTGAGCATCCAAGAATGGCCAGATCGCAGTTTGGCTGAATGTATGGCCCCGATCTTTAGTTTCAATTTAATTTCAGGGTGCTGATTCAATGATCACGATATCTAACAGTCACATGATTAATTATGTCATGAGTCAAAACCTGCACATATACATGTTTTACATCCTGGTTAGGATTTTTGTCAAAGTTAGATCATATTCAGAATATATTGAACATAAGTTGCCTGTGATGGTTCTCGATCAGCAGAGTGTGTGTATCCCAACTGAAGACTTTATATAAAGATGAAAGACATTGTCAAAGGTGAAGCCAAAGCGTCTTGATCGCCACCTGGTGGCTGGTAGAGGTAACACGTCATAAACCCTGCCTCCTCTATGTGAGTCGAGGGGACATGGGCCAAACTTAAAGGTCAAATTAGACGTTGAATAAATTTGTGTCATTTTAGCCTGGCTTTCTCCCCTGATTGCTAGAAGGCATTGTTTGTATCCGCGATATTTGGGCTTCAATTCTGAATAGTGGGAGGAAGTGGAGACATGCGTGGGACAGACTTTTAAACGTAGACTGGGTGTCTGTGGTGTCTGTGACAAAATGGTGACAGACAACAAATCCTGATGTTAGGACTAGGACTGGGTTTCTGGGGTTCAGGAATGTAAATAAATATCCTCACAAATATACAGCACACTGTGTGTCTCACATCCCCTGCTGCTGCTTCCCTTTAAAAGATGGAGATTCCTAACAGGGGGGCTTTAATGCGATGCCAAGTCATGTTTCTGAGACCCTTTTACCATCCTAAATGGCTTCTCATCCTTGTTTATATACCTCCATCCCTCTGGCAGCACCTGCCCATGTCCACACCCCACGTCAGTCTAATAAGACATGCATAAACATCCTGCTATTATTCAGCAGCGTGGGACTGGCTGCATGTAAGCATGTTCCTGATTTATATTCACGGTCACACTCGCAGCCCTCAGGCTTTTCTATAATTTCGGTCAAATGGGTTGCCAGTGTGGTCCTGCGGTTAGGGAGGCCACAGCTTTGATCTGTGCAGCAGTCAGGGTTTCTGCCTGTTGACTGTTCACAGTAGGTCGCAGTGGGATTGAATGCAACTATAAGAGGTTTGTTCATTGCAATTTGACACCTTCGTCGAAACAATGAAATAGACTGTATGTCATCCCTGATATCAGTGGGGATAACAAACAGTCAATTCTGTATGAGCAATTTAAAACATTCTTCTTTAATTGTGCACATCTAACGCCGGGAGAATTCCCTTTTCATTCATCAATCTTGAATACATCTAACGTGCACTTTACTGATGGTTGGTGAGGGAACATTTTTTAAATTGGTATCCATTTAAAATTATGTTTCCTGCCTGAAGCTGTTGATATTTATATATTTGGTTTCATTGGAAAATATTCCATCAAAGCAAAAGAGAAAAGAAAACATTATTCCTCAGCTTTTTCCCCCTGTAGTTCTATGAGTTGTTCGAGTCAAATCCTCCATTGAAACTAAATGAAGTTCCTGTTTGGAAGCTTCTTAAGGCAAATTCTTCTAATTTTCAAATAATAAAATAAATCTTCCACTGCCCCTTCAGGGAGAACAAAAGTACAGTCTCGAAGCCAGAACTGCTGTGCCCAGCAGCACCACATCAAAATGACAGCTTAAGCTGACTGGAACACTAATTTGACATGTTGCCCATCGGAGGCACCTGGAGAGGGGGAGAGGGAGAGGGAGAGAGAGAGGTCAGGGGGTGGAATGTCACGATTGACAGCTAAGACTGATTTGTGATCAGATCAGTGTTATATCGGTAGGCCCTTGAAACTATGGCTCCACACCACGATTACTACCCCACAGACTCTGGCTCCAATTGACGTCAAAAGCACAAAATAGCAGCTCCTGGATAGTTTGTCATCATTTTTTCACAACATGAGGAGGTGGAGACTCGTCGTCCATCTATATATACAGTCTATGGTTTAGACTAGGAAATGCTGACCCCTTCAACCAATAGGGACAATCAGAACATCTAGCTCGTCCTGTTGTCTGATAACTGACTGATTCAAACAATAAACCCACTTTTTCTCAGCTTTTTCCAATACAAGTCCGTCCTCACACTGACCGAGTGAACAGGGACCAGGAGCATAAAGAAATCTGAGAGGGTGTAGATGTATGCGGACAAAGGGGCAGATTATCCATGTAGACCCAGGTTCTTCAGGCCATATTAAATCACCTGATGTCCTGTATCCAGTGGTTGAAGCTGCTCACAGCGCCACAGGCAGCTCATAATGGCGTGAGCTTTCTGGCTGTAACCTCCGGTCTGACAGGGCTTTAATAAGCTGCGGGCTGACACTTAGACTGAGGCAGAGGAACTCCAGCGCGCTCCTCGCTCTCCGTGACGAGTGAGTGTGCGGCTTAGTTATGGAAAGGGCTGCAGGAACATCCCCGGCTGAAGTGAAATCATACGATTTTAAATGAGATGTCAAAATTTCATGCCAATGACAGCTGAGTCTGGAGATGGAGCCAGAGCTTTGTGATATGTAATAGGTAGTAGAGTAGTTACAGACAATAACTGAAGAATTAGGAAAAATAGTGTTTTATTTCCAGCGGTCATGCTGTGTGATAAATCGAGTGTATTGGAGGGGAATAGTGCCGCCCCATTTTACAATGGTGCTCATACACAGTGATAATAGCCTCAAGCAAATCCAATCTCATGATGGGGAGATAAATAAAATAGCAGATCTACATTCAAGTCACCTGAGAGTATCGGAGCGCCAGTTATTACTTGAGTCGCGACAATAAGAACCCAGGCAAACTATTTAAGTTTCTGTGACTAACATTAAGAGATGTGGAACAAATCAAAAGTGTTCACTTAATTGCGTTCAGGCAAAGGCTGTGAATCCTGCAGGAAATCACCTGGCTGTGTGCATCTCATGAGCGGGACATGTTTAATATCCTCCCCCAAAGAGAGCATTCGAACGGTCGAGGTTTATCAACAACTGCTTTTATTCATCAGGCTTTTTACAGCCTGTTTTCAATTCAGCCTCGAGGAACCACTTATTACCTAGGCTTTCACTAAAGGCCATCTCTCAGAGCGCTGCAGTGAATCTCCTGTACATCAATGAAAAGTGCTGCTGCCGCATCAAATTTTTAAATAAGCGTGTAAGCAGTCTGATATGCTGGCTCTCCAGGCGAGGGGGGTCCTGAGGCTTCATGCACAGTGACCTAATGGTCTTCGGAGCTTCTATACTTTTCCTCACCTCTAAGGTCTTGTCAACACCACTGTGGATGTTTTCCACACCGACACAAATCCTTGTTTCAGCGTGTGCGTGTGGACGAGGGGTTCAAAGGCAGAGAAATAAAAGTTTATCTTGTATAATATCTGCACAAGTGTGGATAGGTCATGAGACAAATTCACTCAGACATATACACCCCCTACCTTTTAAATAGTATTCCTATCAGCCGTCCGATTGACTGAGCGACTCGCCACGTAAAAGATTGGCACTGCCTGTCACAGATTAGAGCCCTATCGCACTGCGTTTCCATTGCAGGGCAATAAAGAGTAATATACCTGGCTGTCACTCACAGCTCACATCGTGCTCAGAGAATATGGAGCTGTGCAGTTTAAACGCAGACAGATAAGCCAGCTGTAATAATGCCGCTGTGGCCCCTTTAGTGGCAGGAGCTGGAAAAAAACATAGCAAACCTTGAGTACTGTTCGTGATCGAAGTCAACCTACACAGCTACAGACGAAGTAAAACCACATCAAGTCTTTAAATCGTGGAGACCGAGCAGATACACATCAGAGTCACACATGTTGCCATGGTGACCAGTTCCAACCTTGATGTTGTCTGGACTCTAAAAGCTCAGCCCACTGACACCAGTGTTTGGCCAATTAGACTTCGAGCAGCAGTGATGGAAATGAAGTGCTGTCAGTATTAACAGTCCTTGTGTGTACACTGCACTAATGTTACCAGGTTACAGTCAGCTAACTCCACTTCTCTTCAACGTCACGTAAATAATAACAGTTTGGAAACTGTCCTAATGCCTGATTCCCACAGCTGGATTTCTCCTGGTAGCGCTGGTTTCTCAGCCATGTCCGCAGGTAGCTGTGAGTCCAATCAGCTTTTTACACAGGACAAAGACAAGAGACAGCAGCAAGGTGGAAATATCACTTTTTCTACTTTCTACTGAGCAAAATGTTATTATAACTTCACATCTGTGCAATGCTCTCCACTGTGTGTGTGTGTGTGTGTGTGTGTGTGTGTGTGTGTGTGTGTGTATATTGAGAAAAGGACAGTACAGCTAGCTGACCATAAGTGACAGAACTTTATATCTTCTTTCTTTTTATTTACATGTACTATGAAATTGCTCCTAAGTATTTTGATGATCAGGAAAATCTGCTGTAGTTTGCTAGTTTCAGACTGACACAGTTTCATTTTCTTCCAGTGCCCACATTGTTTAAGAAAAATAGGCACTTATGTCCACTTGAGCGTCCATTGCGTTGTTGTTAAAATGAGGTGTGGTCAGGTGCAGTGTCACCTTTCTATTTTGAAGCAATGGAGAGACATTGACCAACGGATCCCTGCTCTGAAGTCAGTGCTGCATTATTTCACTGATGATTTAAGGCTCATATCAAGAAAGTGTTCTCTTTTAAGTTCTTGAAAAGCCACCATTATAATATCAATCCACCAAGGTGCAAACTCAACAGAACAACAACGATAACGGGAAATAGCACCCTCATTGGTTTACTGCATATGACTCACTCTTGATTCATTGAGCGTACACCCCTTGTTAATCATGTGGCTGGTGTAGTGACCTTTTTCTTTGCTGTTACAAAGATGTGGACACGTTCTATATTCACTGAGCACCATTTGCATTAGACCATGTGGTTAGATCGTTAAAATAGAGGCCACTGTGCTGAACTAGAATGTGAATCTCCATAGAAAATGTGTGCGCTTCCTGTTGTGGTGTGTGTAAGCCTGTATTGAGAACATGGATTTCTGGGGTTTGATTTCCCCCCCCCCCCCCCCCCCCCCCCGGTGACTATCCATCCTGACCAAAATTATTCCAGTCATTCCATTCCAACCACTCGGCGTCCTATCTCTGAGCTTTTTCTGTGTGTGTGGTCTTATTTGATAGCCGGCCCACGTGATTTATTTTACATGAAAGGCTGTGAAACAAGGCTTTATCTGTTGTTGTATGTTAATGAGACATCTGGACTCACAATCTCAGGGTGTTAACCACAAAGAGTTGATGTTCAGGTGTCATCCCTCTCCTTCGCTGGTAGAAAACCCTTGCCTTCCTGAATCTTTGCATATTAGTTGGTCATGTGTTCAGTGTTGCCCACTTGTGAAAACGATGGCTCACTTGTTTGTCTGATTCCTGTTCTGTGTTTGAATGCCTCACCAGATCTCAATTGGATGTCTGTCGCAGCCAAGACCACAGTTTTGCAAAATTACTCTCGATTAGGGAACAGTCAATTATGCTCAATAGTTATTTTACATCAGAGGACTGATCTCAGATACACCAGTTATAAAAACTGAAATATCTTTATCTCAGTAATGTAGCCAGTTTTACCTCTCATAGAAAATCCAATGTGCGTATTAATTGTGCCCTAGTGCCCTGGTGGTTTGAAGGATGTTTAATACCAGTCTCATTGTTCGGAGGTAGTGAAGTGAATCCTCTGCTAACAATGCCAACAATAACAGGAACAGGGACACTTTATGTCCGAGGCTAAAGCACATAACCCCACCCCAAATCTTTTTTTAACTTCAAATACTCACCCCTTAAGGCTTAAAAGGTGGCTGCGAGAAAGGCTGGCAGTTTCATTCTTCACAGAGAACAGCAACTGTGGTCAGGTTTGCAGCTACAGGCGACTGCGTGTTTAATTCCCCAAAAAATACACTTTGAGGCACTGGAAGCAAAAAAGACTCAGTGGGAGAAAGGGATTTGATTAGTGTTGCGACAGCCCAAAATCCCAGGAACATATTAGTGCACATTTCATTGATGAAGACATCAAATGTTTTAAATAAGACAAAATTTTGTCCTCCAGCTTGGTTGTAGTTCAAGTTAGATTCCCTGATAGTCAGTGGTGTCTCACACCCAAATCAACAGCTTGCCAGCACAGCCAGGCTGGTTGTGGATAACAGTAATTAGTTTCAATTTGTACAATAAAGTTAGTGAAACAATTTAATCACCCTCCTGGAGCATCTAACTGAAAATACATTTTACCGCTGTGGTATGTATGAATCATGCAGAAACCTTTGGTCCTGAAAGTTATCCAAATCAAAACGTGGCCACACCACCTTATCAGGATTTTACATTTAACTTATGAGTAGAACGACTTTTAAAATGCAGATGAATGCTCCTAAAGCCTACGTCACACTGCACAATTTGAATCCCGATTTTCCAGTTACTGGTGAGTTTTGCAAATCTTCTGCGAAAGCTCCTAATCGGCTTTCGATCAACGGTCGCCACTCGCTATGTGGAATCTCTTCAAAGACGAGATTAGAGAGGCTACTGTCGGAAATAACGATCAGAGTTCCTAGCTGCCAAGAAGTGTTGAAGGTGGTGAAGGTGCCTGTAGTTATGAGGTGCCCCCGGATTTTTTCCACCACACATGACGTGAACTTCAGTTGAATCCAGCAATAACCATTCGTGTGATGGACAGCCACAGGGTGAGAGAAGAGCTGGAGGCTTGGTCGGAGTCATGGTGTCTCCTCTCGTGTAGTTTGGAGACGAGTCATTGTTTTTTCCTGGAGATCGTGAAGTCTGTGCCTGAAGGCTACCATGTAGTGTAAACAGTGTTCTGGAGACTTTGAAAATCGTTCAGTGAGAACTTGGCTTTAGCAGTATCTTGTCTAATATGTGTAATATAGCAACAAGTGGCAGCTCAATAACTACAGCTTTTTAGGTCTACGATTCACCATATGCTCCAATGGGGTCGTGTGAGGCAAACACGCAGTGTCAAAGAAAAATTGGCTCATAAGGAAGACATGTCTGAACACAGCACTTTGATCCATCAGCCTCAACTGCTACCGAAATGTAGCCATGGAAATGTCAAGTGCCCCCTATACTGCAGGTAGCGTTAGGCTGCACATTAAGAGCTATAGTGTTGGACAAGACTGAACAGAGGCGAGCTAGCCCTGATGCTAACAGACACAAGTGATCTACAGCACAGCATACAACTCCAAACATTCATTTGATGTGAGTGATACCTGCCATCTGTTCTGGGTTCATAGACACACAGATGAATTGAACACATTTGGAGGTGGCTCAGCATTCAGGCTGAGGGCTGCCAGACACCGGACCCCCCCCGAGCTTTTCAGAGACATGAGATAGAGAATATCCTGCTTGCCTCGCAGGTCACTGGCACAGACGCAGCCCTTTGTTAAAGAGACTCCTCCTATGGGAAGTGAACTGTGTTCGGCCCACAGGACGCTTCCTGAGTGCAGAGGAGTTAGAACAAGGAAGAGTAAGCTGACATTTCCCTTTGTTATTAAGACTCTGTTTTAGGAAAACACTGCAGAAAATTACCAGCTTCAGGGAATTTAATGTTACTTTGTGAGCTGGATGTAAAAACCTTGGCAGTGTTTATCTTGTTTTTGACTTTTCAACAAATGAAACCATCACAGAACCACAAGTTTTACAATCTTTGATAATTATTTTCAGTATATTGAGTATGTAATATGCTCTGCATTTCTCATGAGTGGATAGACTATGTATCAGACATATGTTCACGTTGAAATCTAAACTCAACAAGCTTTAGGCCAGCAATACCTGCTCTTAAAGAAACAGGAGGCAAAATGAGCGGACACAAACAAGTAGTTTTTCATGAAATCAAAATCCCATTAATAATAACGTTACTGTTTAGGATTTACTCTCTATTCAGTTCACTTTTATTTATACAGCACCAAATGGGAACATGCATTATGTCAGGGCACTTAACAGAGTGAATACGATATAATGGAGAGCAGTTGTGACCATCTGGAGCAAGCGCTCTCTATACATCTCATCAGATCTGTTCTTACCGTAGATACAATCCCAACATTTCCTATTGCTGCCAGTTCACATTAAGTGCATTCAGCTGACAATACACAGGGAGGAGACACAGGAAATGCAGTGAATTTGTCAATGATGTCAGCATTACACGTGGCCGTACATCATAAGTGCATCTGCAAAGCAAGACAACTGCAGATCAGTTTTGAATATTACAAGACGTCGTGGCACAAGAGGAGCAGCCACAGTGTTACATGGAGAGTGTAAAGGGTAAACCCACAAAAAAAAGCCAATTGACTCCTTTCCCTTGGCAGGTAGAGGAGTTTACCTCAATGAGTTTCCATCACGGCCGATTGGAGCCAATCAAAACCCTTGTCTACTACAGAGTCACTTCATTTAATCCATTCCCATTGAAGATAAAAGCCAGATGTTAGTCGGTTTTTGGACCAGTAAAAAAGGGGCTTTACATTTTCATTTGAGTGAGCATGTTCTGATTTTGTGTTACCCCATGATCACATTTTCAAATTTGCGAAAATACTAAAGATCGAACAGAGAAAAGCAAGAAATCAGGAACTACCCTTAAATCTGACCCTTAAAGCTGTTTCGAATTTCAGGGGACTCCCCTACCCTTTAGATATTTGGGTAGGTCAAGTGTTTCAGTTTGAAGTAACTACACCCATTTGGCTCCACCTGCTCCTGCTTCCTGACCCTCGGTGACTCTTCACAGGTCACTTCACATCTCATCTGAGATAAACCAGACCGCTACACTTGCTCCGTTTGCTGCGGCTGCTGAGGCAAAGGGACAGGAAATCATTGCCATCAAAACAAGTCTGGCAAAGGTCAGTCAAATCAGGGAAATTAAATTAGTCACCTTGAAGAAAAGCAGAGGGCCAGTAACAGATGTGGGGGATAGACTGGGAGGAGGAGACGAGCAGTGAACTGCACATTGATAAAATGGATTTTGTTTGCGGTTGCGGTTGCGTGTGTGTTTTTGTTTGTGTGTTTGTCTGTGTGTGTGTGTGTGTGTGTGTGTGTGTGTGTTTGTGTGTGTGTGTATGTGTGTGTGTGTCTGAAGGTATGTAATTGGGTCATTCCCATTTCTTAATGAACATGACAATAAGTAAAAGGATTAAAATGATGAAATGCAGCTGTTTGGTTATATTTGGAAGAAGATAAAAAAAAATCATCTCTTTTTCATCTTCCGCACATCACTGTGAAGCACTGCATGCGTTTCTACAGCCTTTTTATTATAGTTAATGTTGTAATGCAGCCGACGCTTTGTAACGTCTCTGCTATGGCTCCAAAGAAAAATCGGCTCAAACCAAGCCTCTGCAGCTGGACAATTCTGAAGAGGGGACATCTTTTTTTAGCAGATGCATTTAATTTAATGCAATGTCCTCCCAAAGAAAGGTCTCGTTCGAGCTATCACAGGGAAATATGAGGAAAGGCTGAAAAGGTTGCGACTGGCAAATTTGTTCCTATTGTAGGAGACAAAGAGGAGCTGCTGGGTCCGAGAGGGGGATTCATTAAAAGTGCGATTCATCTGGTCGTTAGCGAGGTCTCATTATGTCAGATACACAAAGGCCGCGGCTTTATTCATAGAGTCATCAAGCAGGCTGGCACTTGTCACACATTGTAGGAATATATACAATTACACCCAACATAGTGAAGCAGTCGGGAATTGGATCATGTACACCAAAAAATATTTAATTTAAGTTTGCACACTGACAGAGACGGTTCATCTGGTTTTCTCTCTACAATGTTATGCCTGAAAGAGAAGGAGTATAATTCAGCACTGGACATTTAGTTTAAAATCTTCTGTATTTTAGTGTTGAATGTAGCACAATCACAGTTAAAGTGAAGCAAAATACATCTCGGTTCAACACTCTGTGGATTAATTTCCTCCCCCACATCTGAATGGTGCACAATCCACCCATTTCAGACCAATGAGCAAAGCACAAACAAAACAACAAGTACTGAAATTACCAAAACTGTTTGAAATGGTGTCTTCATGTAGGAGCTCAGAAAAGTGGTACTTGCTTCGGGTTGTTAATCTTTCTGTAGATATCTCTATAGTTCTGTATGTGTGTGTTTGTGTGTGCGTGTGTGTGTCAGTGGCAAAACCAATGGCTCGCTACGGCTGGCGTTAAAGCTCCCTTTATATGGTCTATGGTCTGTATTTGTATGGAGCTTTTCTAATCTTGACTCAAAGGACTTTGTGTTACAGTTTGCCATTTAACCATTTCCCACACATTCATACAGTGCACCTATAAGTAGCAATTTTTTCTATGAGGGGCAATTCGGGATTCAGCATCTTGCCCAAGTTCACTTCGGCATACAGATGGGAAAGACCGGGATCGATCTGCCAGCCTTTTGGATGGATGACAACCCGCTCAGCCAAAGCCAAAACATCTGGATCACCCCCTGGTGGTCCCTGACTTCAGATTAGGGCCCAAGCCGTGCCCCCTCCTTGTTCACAGCTGGGAAATGGACCAAGAGAATCAAAGTACACTTAAATTGTTATAACCTGAACTGTAGACAAGTGCTGACGTTTATGAAGCCATATTGACTTTATATGTAAATTAAATGGGTTTAAGAATAATACAGTTTGTGATTCAGATATTTATTATTTATGTTTGGGACAATGTGTTCCTCAGTTCTAATCACCAACACATTTTTGAAAATCTGCTGCATCAGAGAGAATATGAGCTCGAGCTTTTCTTATTTAAATAAAGGCTTTTTTGACACAAGAGGCTGGAACTCGAGTTTGCTTAATCATCAGTCTGTATTTACCGACAGTCGGATATGAAGGTGTTTTTTTATTATGAATGCTGGTGCTGACAGCTGCATATGACCCAGGGTAGGAAATTAAATGCAATTGCTCTGAAGCAAATTTTACATAAGAATTTAAACATTTAAGAACAGCTTGCATCCCACTTCCTGCTCTTGAATATCACTCTGTTGGATATGAAGAGACTTATTAAAACTCCAAACATTCCCTGGTGCTATAGATTTGCATCTTTTGACAAGAATAGGAGCCATTTTGAGCCGTTATCAAAGCCACCGTACATCTGACCAGTTTGCACATGACAACAATCATCTGAAGTAAGGGAGTAACTATTTAATGTCCCACAATGCAATGGGCCAATGTGTTGACAAACTCTGCGCAGAACTTCAGACTGACTTGATAGTTTAAGCTTGCAACTCCTGAATTATACCACACAGCCATTCAATCCTTTGTTATGGTAAAAAATAAAAATCACTGCAGCTTTAAATAATAAAAATGCAAAGTCAAAAAAAAAGTTCTCACTTAAGAATAAGAAACATCAGCCCAGGTAATAAAGTCCATCCCTGTCAGAGTCGCTGACATAAGCGACTCGCTCTCCACATCATTGGTTCTTCTGACCTCTTTCGTCCCGTTCACCACCTACGGCTGCTCTATTTCTGAAAAAGGAAAATGCCAGAGCGAGTTCACATTGATTTATCGCAAAAACAAAGGGTCACCGAGAGTGCGCTGAGGCCCCGCTGTCCGTAATTTACCTCCATGTTATTCTAAGGTAATACCGCAAAAGAAGGGGATGCTTCAGGAGGGACCCATTCCCCACGCAGTTAGAAAAAGCTCCATCCAACTGAGCGTTTTCTTATTATGCTCCAAAGAACAGAGAAAAAGAGAGGAGTGAAGCCCGGCCGATTATTTACAGCTTATTAGCCGGATGCAGTGGGGCATTACGTAGCTCCACGCTGCGCCGCCTGCCATCCTGACTGCGCCCAGGGACCGCGCAGCAAAATCCTGTCATCTTCCAGCACATTGTACGTCTTTGCACTTTTCTTCCAGGCAATGTGGCAAACTCTACCGACTCTCCAGGGATGGAGAATGACCAACTTTAACTAAATGTCCTGTGCAGTGGCTCAGAGTAGCCATTTAGGAAGGCAGCGTAATGCCCCCTTCGGCGCAGACCACCTCGCCAATTAGAGGTCAGGACGGAGGTATTTCTGCAGAGCACCGCTCCAGATAGATGATGTCATTGGTTGGGGAACCGAACACAAAGCAAAAATGAGGAGTCATGGCTCACTGGATCTCCAAGTGCAACTTTTAAAAAGCTCCAAGTAAAAGTAGAAGAAGTTAAACTCTGAGTAACGGGATGAGGCAGTGCCCGCTGTTTATATCACAATCAAACACATAGCTTTAAATCAACCAGACGGCTGCTGCAAAGTTTCCCTGTGTGAAAACCAGTGTGTTATTTGTGGTGGACAGTAGCACTTTGTTTATCATGCCTGAGGACACTGGCTGTATTTCCCAGGGGCCACGTAGTCGCCATGACAGCTTCAGAAAGAGGCATCAAAACCAACTAGGGCAAAACTTTACATCTTATTTTCGATGAGCTTTATGTAATAAGAATCTCACGTTTCCACACACGGAGGCTCCAATTTACTACACATGTATTAAATCCATTATATTTGGAAAAAGCAGAAAGTAGTTGTTTGACGGGGAAAATATTTAAATAGATTTATATTTCAAATCAGTTTAGGTTCTGTCGCCCGTCAGGCTCTTAATATGAAGTTCATGCATAATGATAGAAAAACTGAAACACCTGAGGCTAAAAACTAGTGAATAATTCAAAACTTTATCAAAATGTATTTTAGTTATATGTATTCAATTAAATTAAGAGATATATCACCAATTAACTTCCCCACTTGAAACCTACATTGCGATAATTAGTTTTTGCACCCAATGTTTTCTGAAATTGTGTGTTCAAATATGCATATTAGGCATTGTCTAATTTAATTAAACCTGCACTGATTTCCATAAATTTAGGCAAAAAAAATCTGAACATTGGACTGAAATGTCTCGTTCCATTTCCGTTTGACATGTTAGAGCCAAAGGTTTCTACTAAGGGGGTTTTGGATCATATTATCAAAAGCAACAGCCATAAAAAAAAAAATCCATACTCATGATATTTTTATGAATAAAATGTTCCATAAATCAGGCTATAAATTATATATGAACAAATCCCCCCGGTGAAAACCTCCAGAATATAGACAGGAATACAAGTGGAGAGTTTGGTGGATGTAAGTGATGCTGAAGTGGAGATCTCAGACACATTTTGAGAAACGCAGCCTTTAAAGATTTGAATTAATTCTTATGTAAACGTTGCGAAGATAATTTTTGAATTCCCAGCCACTTCTCCTTTCCCACCTCTGCTTCATCTCATCGTTAAGCAAGAGCCAGAGCTGAGATTTTCTGGCTCCAAACAGTGAATACTGTTGTGAGGGACGTTTTCCAAGATTTAAAATGCACAATGGACGATTTCACAGATAGGATCCAATGTTGAAAATAAATTAGGGAAAGCACAAGCAGCGGAAATTTAAATAAAAAAAAAATTATAGCCTGATATAAAGAATAATCATCCAGAGCATGTTTAAAAAACCCTTGTATGGCGCAGGAGTGATTTGTGCAGAGGCCACATTCATGCACACTTGAATTATTCATCAGTCTGAGCTGAAGAGACCTGACTCTAAAGCTCAGCAAAATCCACCTCAGCTCTGTGCGATCACGCTCTGCAGCGACCGCTTCTATTCATCATGTCTGAATCGGACTGAGGCAGGAATTCCTCTCCGTCCCGGTTTAATTTCACAATTCTGTTTCAGCTGGAGGGAGCTTGAGGACAGATCGATGTGTGCAATTAGACACACAGAGCCTAGCAATTAGCAGTTGCACTAATGTGCCTGCATGGATTTTCTGATTCGGTCAGGGGGGGAAGCAATACTACACAACTAAATCTCCTGCCACCTGTCCTCAGACGGTGTGGTCAGAGCAGCCTGCAGCACTCCAGTCCTACATCTCTGTGCACCATGGGATTATTACTACAAACAAAGAACAAGACTTTACTTTTAAGATTTTAACAACTGGTGGTTTACAGTTTTATGTTTTTGGTTTAATAGAAAAAGGATTGACATTGACTATAACCTTAATCCTTCAAAGGATTCAGGTGAAATCTGTTTTAAATTTGTTATATTTTTCTCGGCTGTATAAACTTAATAAATTAACATTCATTAAAACAAAAAAATATGTAATTACAAATTAAGAAAATAATGCTAGATACTGAGGGTCATTGAAGACTGGTGCCTGTCATTTCTGAGACAGAGACCACAGCTGAGTTGTTTTAAACTTTTTGAATTTGGACTTTTTGGTTTACCTTCGTGAATCTTTCTGTCTCTGTACAGTCTTTGATGTTATGGACTTGTTTGTATTTTGAGGTCACTGATTCCTATCAACTATTTTACTTTGAAAAGTTTTTCTTTGTGTGTTTCTTTTACTTAACTTCCTGTCTTTGTCTGCTCTGCCTGCTTCTGCATATCACTGTCCCTATGTGTCTCACCTGAGTTCAGTTATCTCCCCCTCTTTTTGTATATATGGTGTACTGGATCTCCCGAATTCGCTACTAAGTGTAGGTCTTTTAATGTCTACAGTGAATATATTTCTCCCTGCAGTTTTGTTTTTTATGTGCATGTCTGCATTTGGGTTCAACTCTTCAATAAACATGAAAATTGGAGTATTATGAAAGAATTATAAATCTAAGTTTAAATCTCAGTTTCTGCACGACAGATATAATCCTGTTTGTTCTGTGTGGTCTGCAGCAACTCTTGAGGTAAATATCCGGCTCCGTAGCAGCTAGCTGGTCTCTAATTATGTGACCATAAAGAAGCACATGACAGCTCCCCAAAAGCAAAGCCAAAAACATCCTGAGAGTCACCTGGTGGCTGGCTGCAGTACTGGTCATAAATCCCACCTCCTCCATGTTAGTGGATGGGACACGACAGTGGAGATACGTTGTTCATCTTTATTTAACGTCTATGGTGTGTATCCGCTGCATTGGAACCAAGAAAGTTGGCTATATAACCAAAACATTGAGCTGAAAGACTATAAAGTTCTATAGAATGGATGCTGATGGATATCTGGAGGTGTGTCTCTACAGTGGAGACCTTCACCTTTTACATCCAATCATTTCATCCATTCTAAAGATGAAAATAAAGACATTTCAAGCTGCTATTGAGGTTTGTGCTGTTGGTGTCAGCAGCTCCTTCAGGCAGAGAGAGTCAGGTTTGATTGGAGATAAATGAATCCTGTGTGCCAGTATCACTGACCCCATCCTTTAATGTCTACACCAGTGTCTTTGTGTGTGTCTCTCAGTTCAGATGGACCACTCCACTGACACGCACTCGCCAACACCACAGGTCTCCTCTTCCCCCTGTCTGGCCCAGTGTGGAAGATGCACAGTACTTTAACAGAAAGTGAATGCAGCCTTCTGTCCCTCTGAAAGGACATTGATTTTTTACTTTGCAGCACCCAAGGTCAGCGAGGAGAACAAGCCGGGAGGATCTTATCACCTCAGAAGTACAGGCCTTCCTCTCAGTCTGTTTATTGGAGGGCGAGTAACACAAATGAAGTAGAGAACACAGCCGTCTGACTTATTGTGACCTTGCATAATGGCAGAGAAACAAATAGAGAAATGTTCTCAACTGTGAAGTGAATTTAAAAGAAGGCTGAGCAGTGTGTTAAGTTGTTACACGTATCACCTCATTTCATGGCTCCTGCTGGAAGCGATGCATGTCATTGCTTTCAGATCGCTCCATGCCTATTTGTCTAACCCTAAATTTAGAATTCCTTTGGCTGTGTGTGATATCATATTTTATTTGCTTAAAAAAAAAGGGAACACAGAGGCACACACACTCACAAACACACACACACACAAACACACTCATCGCCTCGGAGGCAGTGAATAAGTAATGGGCCTAATCACGGCAGGTGACAACTCCTCCAAATGAATTGTTTCCCAGTGAATGACTTAAACTTGGCCCAAAGTACATAAGCAGAATTAGAACTGGCAGCAGAACACAGGAGGCAGCGCTGCATCAAAGGGAGGAATGAAGAGGATGCAAATCGTCCAAACACAGACATTACTCATTACGTGGTTGTGTTGTTGTGTTGTTGTTGTCTTGGAAATTCCCCCGACACATACAGTACCACAATGTGGTATGAATCACGCACAGGAAACCAGTTGCTTTCCTTCATGTTTGGGATTGAAATAAGAAGTCTCCCAGCTGACATGATGCCAGTGTATTGCAGGGCTGACATACAGGCTACATCCACACTAACAGTAGGACAGTATTTATATGATGCTTATCCGGTCTTATCGATCACTTAAAGCTTTAGAGTACTAGTTCCATTCACACCCTGTTTCTAGATGCAGCGCTTTTTTTTATCATCCACCGTTCAGAGTCGGCAGGTGTAGCCGTGGGGGGCAACGTGGGGGTTCTACATTTTCTTTTTAAAATGCATCAATGTTTCTACTTTTCACCTACCCACACAACTCCTTTTGAGCGCCTAAAGAGGATAAATCTGGAAACGTCGCTGACCCCATTTTAGTTAGAAAACTGATACTGCATTCTAGTGTGGCCAGAAAAAAAAGATTTGGAATCATCGCTTTCTGATTGGTTCTAATCAGTCGTGACTCGACTGCCCTATAGGTGGAGACAAAAGTGTACATGAGTTGTCATGTGATTTGTGTTGAACGCTCATTCGGCCGTGGATGGTTTTAGTTTTAAAACACCATTTTAAAATACAAAGTCTGGATGAAGCCCCAGAGACAAGCAGCCTTCACACCTACAGGCAGAGAGTCTCCAACTAACCTAAGCTGCTCGTCTTTGGACTGTGGGAGGAAGCTGGATTACCTTGCAGCCAAACTCCAGAAAGAGCCCGGTAGCCTGGCAGGTTCAAACTTACAATCTTCTTACCGTGAGGGGATAGAGTTGCCCACTGTACTGCCTCTAAATGTAAATATAAATGCCTTAGTAGCCTGTGTTAAGCCATCTGCTTCATTCAAAGGGGCTTTTAAAGATCCAGTGTCCTCATGATGAGAGAGTGTCAAAGCTTCTGGAGGCGTTACACAGAATGCCGTCCTCCTCAGCCCCCCTCCATTGATCCTCTCATGGTAAACACAATATGCATTTGCATGAAATGAGCTGAATGATCATCCCCTCCTCTGCCCTTTGCCTCGTGTTGCGTGCTTGCTTTGCACCACAAATGAATTACTCTCCTCTTGTAGTAAAAGAATGGAGGCAGGATTGATTTCTCAGTGGTTGGTGTGGACCCCACTGATGAGTCATAGTCACTGTCCTGACTCCTGATGTCACTGTGGACGAGGCAGAAGAAGAGTCAGATTCTCACGTACAAGGCAGCATTACCCAATAAACTTGAGATAACTGGTAACCTGACAGACACTTCCAGCTAACAAGTTGTATCTGGGTCAGCTGGTCTATCTGAAATGAACAAATTATGAAAATGTTTTTAGAATTTTCAAAATGATTTTACTTGTACTATTACAAGTAGAATAGAATTGCTGGGCTACAGGTTATGTTCACGGTTGCAGATGGAGCAGTTCTCGGAACATCTAAATTTTACTTTAAGAAAACTGTGCACGAGTTGTGCAGCTATTTGATATAACAAACCCATTCTTTTAAATTCACAGAATTCAGGGGATTACTGTTCACAGTGGTGGAGGTCTGTGAACTCTGGACTTGCCAGATTGGCCACCACTTTGTTTCAGACTCAGCAGACACTGGATGGATTCTTCTAGAATCATCATCAGACTAAACTAACTCAAATACTTAGTTTATTTATGTTAAGTCTGGCTTCATGTTAAGATTACATTATCACAGCCTCACAGAGTCAGTAATGTATTTCTTGTTTTACTGAGGCATTGCTTTTGACATGTGGGAGATGACCTGTATTTATTGCCTTCCTGCAGAGTTAGATGAGAAACTAACCAAACTAACCAGCAGGTAATTAGCTCCACCTAAAACTGCCCAGCTGATGTGGTGCAGAGTTTAACTGCAA
The DNA here is from genome assembly GCF_949316205.1 of Platichthys flesus. Taxonomy (NCBI): domain Eukaryota; kingdom Metazoa; phylum Chordata; class Actinopteri; order Pleuronectiformes; family Pleuronectidae; genus Platichthys; species Platichthys flesus. Next base: position 7,850,866 of record NC_084965.1, read on the forward strand.
TTCCATTGTAGTAACTTTCCATGTATAGAGTAAATATTTTAATAATCACATACAGAGTATCACTTGGCAGAGAGTCGGTTATTAGTGTACTCTAGCTTTTTGGTTTTAGTTCAACTTGAGGTTAAGATTTTTGTATTTCTGTTCATCTCATCCAGAGCAGAGTCGTCTTATGTTGTTGGCTGGATACAAAGCCTATAAAGATGCATCTTCACTTCCTCTCAAAAGCCTAAATATCCAGGATACAAACACTGCCATCTTGCTCATTTGAATCAGGAGTGTCCACCCTAGCGATCGGAGAATGGAGGCACTTTATTTTTATACACAAACTCGACCAATTGTGAGTCAATTTCAGCTTTAAGTTATGATGTTTTAACCAGTTTTACCAAGTATCAAAAACTCAAACCTATCTGAAACATGAAAATACATCACTGTGATAAGTACAACCTGAAATGACTGAAATCATTTTTGAAAAAACAAATCTCTGAATCGTTTCAGTTTGGTTCATGTCCCATTCACTAACATGGATGAAGCGGGATTCATGGCCGTGGCTAGCCAGTGGCTGGCTGTAGCTTCATATTTAGCATCTAGTCAGAAAAGTGCTTTCAGTCGTGTCATCTGACTTCTGGCAGAAAAGCGAATAATTGCATTTGCCTAAATGTCAAACTATTCCTCTGGAGACTTAATGTGTCTTACATTATCTATATCGATAAATTAACCTATATTTCATTAATTGCTCATTATGGGCCATATTTTGCATTTGTAGAATATGTAAAACATTGTTTTCAAGCAGCATAGTTACCTCAGCCTCTGGGATTTTGATTTGTTGAATCTCGATGGGACTACTCCAGTATCTCCTCATTTATGTAGTTATCAAATAACTCCCATTAACAAACACACAATATTTTCATTTTACAAATTGCACAGTAGTTTTTTCAGGGAGTCTGCATAATAATCCCCTGACGCCATAATAATGCCTGTCATATGCAGGTTGTACTAAGTCATTTAATCTAATTGCAGTGTAATGTCAGTGATACTGGGGGAAGTGAGGCTGCAGGGAAAGGGATGTAATTAATGAATTGATCACCGGGGCCCTGGATTGACAGACCAAGTTCCTGTGAAGTGATTGGTTACTGTGTGTGTGTGTGTGTGTGTGTGTGTGTAGGTGGTGGTTTGTGAGGAAGGAAAACGCCCTGGGCAGGAAATTTAGAGCTGGCCACTGTTAAAACTTCTCCCCTGATAAGTACTGGCACACACTGTGCTCATGCAGAGAGATGCCGAAGCATGAAACTAGATAACACACATTTGGAAAAGGTAAATCCACACAGATCCGTGTGTGGAACCGTTTCAGATGAGTTGACTCATGTTTGCTGCAAGAAACCGATGAATGAAGAGGTGGAGGAAGAGATGGAGAGTGTGTTATGACACACACAGGCCCCTTTCTCTGGGAGAGAGATATCAAAGTAGAAGGGGTTTCGATCCCCGGGAACAATCAATACGAAGCCGGTGCACCTTAGAATTTGTTGCTCTGCAGTGTGCTTGACTCTTAAAAGGCTGATCATGACACAAAATCCCCAAAACTGAAGGCAGAGTGTGCTCATGATGAAGATGTATTCTGTGCAGGATGTGCCACATGGCCACTGTGGGCTGAAGTGTCTTGAAGTGGCCTGTGCGTGATGTGTGTGCAGGTTAGTATGCATGTGTGTATCTATGCATGCAAGGTAGGGTTGTTTTGTGTGTGTGTGTGTGTCAGTGCCATAGAAGATGACAGGTCCACGGTAGCCCTGACAAGATGCAGGCATTTCCCATGAGGCTGTGCATGCTGACAGCATCTGGCCTATAGAAGAACAACAGCTGCTGATGGGCTTCCAGTACATGGAGCCCACATAGTGTCCCTCCTTCACCTCTCCACCCATTTCTACATCTGCATTCACTTATTGTATTATTCACTTTCCCTTTTCTTTCTTCCTTTATTATAACGTCCCTCTCTCTTTCTGTCTCTCTGCATTCATGACACACGCACACACACACACACAAACACACCATGAATTCTACGATTCTGCCTTCACACACAACCTTCGGAGCTGGAGCGAGGGGAGGAGGAGGGTGAAGAAAGCCGGTTATCGATTTTTACGCGACACCGCTCATTGTCCAAAGTGAGAGGGCTTCCACTCGCCCTGCCACGCTCGACCAGCCCTCACCTCCCAAGCTTTCTCCACCATCTCTCTGGATTTACTCAACATGTTTCAGCCACAAATGGGGCACTGGCACACACACTGGCACACACACACACACACACGTGTACGCTCACACACGCCTCTGCCCTTCCTCGGACCTAATAATCAGTCGTGTGTGTGACTATGATTTTGATGTGCAAACAGGAACAGGCCAGGTTTAATTAAAGAGGATGAGCTGTGTGTGCCTGTGCCAATATGTGGACTTTTTTTCCCTCCAAATCCTGCACTCACCTCGGAGAGAGGAAATATCCCAAAAGGCATGAATTCAAAGGCCATGTTTAGGACTGGGTGGTTGTGTAATGTGTGAATGTACAATGTGTGGAGAAGAGGCACAGCGGTATAATTGTACAGGTATGAATGATTCCATACCTTGTGATTTATGACCACTGTTAGGTTTAAGTGCCCTTTTCCACTGAAGTGTAGAGTGCAACTCTGGTCGCAATTTTCTGTCCAAGTCCGACAGAGCCTGAGTAAGAATCAACTGAGCCTGACCCGAACCCAACAGGCTTTTTTTCTGTGACTTGAACTCAACCCTTATCCAATCTGTCTCAATTGGAGGCACTTGCAGCATAAAAAAAATGAAACATTTTCCTTTGTGTTAACTGTAATCATGATCTCTACCTTAATTTGACTTTACTTGGACTATAGTTTATTTACCACGACACAATCTGTCCCTGACCTTAAACATTGTTTCGTGCGTATTTGATAGAAAGTGAGACTTTAGCGTGGTCCCTCATACAGAGGCTTGAGTCATGGTGTGGCCGTGAGTTTGGTTCTGACCATTTTGCTTCTGCAATAGCCATACAATGGTCACACAACCGCAATGGGAGTGAGCGATAACGGATGTTGATATACAAGCAGAGGTACTTAATAAGGGTTAGGTGAAGGGTTAAGGTTAAGTGAAAATGGTTGTGTTCTTCCTTTTTCGGGGCTCTGAGCACCTGTACACCTCAACACCTCAAAGAGAAACACATCAGATTTTAAGCAGCACCGGGCTTGTCCTGTTTTTCACATGGTTTACCTGACCCATACATCCCTGACTCGACAGGAGTAAGTTACTCGTTTCACTAGGTACTGCTGCTGCCGCTCACCTCCCGTGTGATTGTTAAATCTGTGCTTTTTTCCGATGCGTTGCAGTTTTTGCATTTGTGTTTTCCATTATTGAATTTGTGTGAGACATCTCAGCCACCTTCGAAGGCCTGATCTCTCAGTTTTTGAGAATGGAAAAGATGTCTTGATATGGTTTTGTTTTCTTTCTAAGCTGAGACATCTGGCTGCAGACCGATCTCCCTTTGTCTCAACACAGATATGCTGTAGTATACTCCCCGAAAGGATAAAGGTAAATGGTGGGAGCTGGGTGGTGTTGGCTGCATCTGGCCGTGGCATCACTTCTACCTTAAGCTTGAGAGGAGGAAGCTAAGACGACACGGCCAACAGCTGCTGGTCTGTCTGCTCTGTCCATGCAGCTACAACAACGCCTGCAAATTGCATCACATGTGAATCCCCCAGCCAGCGTTTCACTTTCAGGTCTTCTATCGTGTTGTAGATTCCTGTCCCTCCTGTATTCTCCATCCAATTTTTCTCTCTCACCAAATGCTCGTGGGTGGCCGGCTTTGATATTTGGCTGGATTACACCACAGCTTTGAGATAATGTTTGGTTTCATTGTGTTTCTTGGTTCAACATAAATAAAACATATCCAGAAGGGAAAACTGCAGTTTTGAATATAAAGTCGGTGTTTACTAGAACAAAGGAATGACTCATGTTCCCTTGATGGTTGCTGGTCCCATCGCTGGACCTGGAAACAATCCAGCTCGTGCACAATTATTTCCTGCTTGATTCCTCGAATAGTTTGAAAAGACCTAATTATTCGATGAATATACATTTTCCCCGGAGTGGTAGTGCTATAGATACAAATTTAGAAGAAGCATGCAAACACTTATACCCCCTACAACCCCCCCACTCAAACACACACATACAATATCTCCTTCTTATTTTGCAGTGCTACTTTGTTTTACATTTCCTGCATAACCATGTGCTGTCTTCTCGTTTTAAGCGTGTGCTTCCTCCTCTTCCGGCTGTACTTGGGCCCTGTTCACATGAGCCTCCTCCTCTCCTCTAGCTTGATTGACGTTAGCTCTGCTTTCAGACATGCACTTGACCTGTGGATAATCTCCCAGCATTCTTCGGAGGGGATGTATGTGAGAACGCAGTTTCTCTTGCTAGGCCCCAGGTAAAAAGGGCCAACACCGGTGTGATGAGCTGTATTATATATAGTATATGTTCATGAAATGTGACCAGATCCACTATTAATCACATGCTTATATCAAAGTATTGATGGGATATTCACATAACCAAAAGTATTCAAATGATACTTTATATATAATCTTTTTTTTTGTTATAGTTCTGAATGTGCAGGTGCTCTACCATTCGACAGGGAGTGCTGCACCCCCCCCCCCCCCCCCCCCCCTACTTCTTCCAACCTTGCAAACTGCCCCTGCCTCTGGTTGTATTCCTCCCCTCAAACCACTGCTCCCTCATAAATGGGATGTAGCTCCTGCTCATTTGTCCAGTATCTGCTGCCAAACATCTCTGAAACAGAGTGGAGAGGCTCCCACAGGACTGTCCACGAGAGGGGGAGCTGAGCCACAAGCAGCTGTGTTCTGCCTGCCAGAACGTTGGGAAAGATGGATCCGATGTAGAGGTGCTAATAGATGATAACAACCAGAAATTCAGCAAATGCAGTGAGTATCTCACAGCTGCACTTAAAATGTAAAACCCTTTATATTCTGTTTGACAAGAGGATACCGATTATCTGATCATGTTGGTTTTCCCCTGACCTTAATTTTGCACAGAGCTATAAACAAGAAATTAGTTTGCTCTAATCAAGTGCAAACAGCAGTAGCGGTTGACAACTAAAAGATGAGTTCTCTCTAACTTGTGTGAGAGGTGGTGATGATAAAGAGCTTCAGGCTACGTCCATGTGTTTTGGCTCCGTTTCAGTTTTAATCTTGTGCATCGTCATGTGACCACTCACGTATACTGGCCGTGCTCCTGCCGGGGTAAACAGATTGCTTGAATAATAGTTTGTCTCCTACACATGTAAGCTGTTGTGTCACCGCAGAATGAAACTGCACAAAAGCTGTTAGCAAAGATCATCAATCAATCATTCAAATGTTATTTGTCGAGTCCATATTCACAAATCACAATTTGTCTCATAGTGTGCGCCATCGTCTGTCCTTAACCCTCAACAAAAATCTCTATGCAAATCAAATCAAATATACTTTATTGTACTATGGGGAAATTTGTCTTGGGCCAAAGTGCTACAGCAGCTGCAGAACAGTGCATTTTACAGAAAACAACAACAACAAAACAGTACACAAGGAAATATCATAAAAAAAACAGAATAATAATGCTTAATAAAAGTGGGTTGAATATTGCACCTGCCTTAAAAACACTTCAAATAATAAAACACTAAAAGGATAAAACAACAAACACTGACAATGAAGCTTAATAGTGAAAAGTGTGCCAGACAAAGTGCGAAGGCTGTGGAGATACATGTCCAAGATATTTCCTTAGTGAGAAGTGTGATAGACGTGGGGATGAATGAGAACTGAGGTGGTTGGTTTTACACTTATTGGCTCTGTAACGTCTGCCTGAAGGTAAACGGTCAAATTCAGTAAAGGGTCACCAAGGATAGTGTGTGCCGGTCTGACCACAGAACCTTCACAGATGGTCTGAACGGAAGGATAATCCTTTTGGCCCATCACCTATAGCCGTGAGAGTGCTGAACCATTCTGTCTAATTATGCTTTCTAGCTCAGCAGCCTAAAATATGGACATGAAGTCGGTGCTCAGCCTGAACAGTCTTAGTCTGCGTAGGAAGTGCAGCCTTTGAGTTAACTTCCCACACAGAACGTGTACATGGGCGCTCCATGTTAGATAACAGTCCAGCTGTATGCCCGGATATTTAAAAGGCCTCACCTGCTTGATAACTTTGTCTCTGATTATGACTCTCACCTTTCTGGGGTCAAATATTATCTCCTTCGTCTGTTTGATGTTAAAAATTAGATGATGATTGTCAAACCAGTCACCAGGTAACAGGGGGAAAAGATGTAGGAACCTAATGGCTTCCTGAAGGGGGCCATGTGATAGGAGCCTGACAAATCAGCGAAGGTTTCCTTGTGACCTTAAAGATCCAACCAGCAAGCAGTTGTGAATGATTTCAAACAAAACTAAATTGTATGGATCTAGCCTCAGGTTCTTTTGTACAGAGCAGTTATAGGTAAGCTTGTGAGTAACATCTCAGCCATTACAAACCAGAAGGCTATGAGGATTCAATGGTTTTACAGGTGTACTTTAAGATGTCTTAGAATTTATAATGGCGTACATAGATTGAAAAGTAAATGGCACCTTAACCACCCCGACACCAAAGAAAGTCTTTTGCAGGAAAGGAAACCTTTCAATCTTTCTTAGGAAGCACTCAAGAGAACAGAGTACGGAGGGTTTAGTGAAAATGGAAAACTTACTGTGCAAGTTGTTTGAGTCTTTCGACACCGGTCAGAGATACGTTAGAGCTAAAAGTACTGATAAAACCAAGTTGCAGTAAAAACCAAATGTCAAAGAAATAATTATAAAATATCTGTTTAATCTATTTTGGAACATTCCATCAATGTCTCAAATATTAAATAAGCTATAATTCCATGGAACAATTGTGTCTGTACTGTCAAATTTCAGTGTAAGCCTGTTGTTCTCAAACACTTTATTCTCCCCTAGAAAACCCTAAATAGCGAGAGCTCCATTTATTACAATGTGAAAATCCAGTGATGTCACACCTCACTGCCTGGTTTGGGTTTGATTTGTCGTACAATTACCCTCACATGACACATTTGTCCACACACTTAAAAGAAAGGAAACCCAGAGAGAAAAATAATACTGTGTGAAAAATGTGCAACAGAGATGATTAAAAAACAAAGCTCAAGCGGCAAATGAAGGAAACAAAGTGCTCTGCTTCGAACTGGAGCATGACGCTGGATAGAAACACTGAAATAACTTATTTCTACTGTGATTCTGGCCTGACCTGAATTAAGAGAGCAGAAACAGTAAAACATATGTTTCAACCACACTTCAAATTTTTTACCATCCTCATCTCATGAGCTGCTCCAACTTTCATCCTCCACACATTGAAACATTTTAAATCCCAAAGCACCCTGATCGTTGAATTCAAACAGTATTGCTCCTCTGTTAATCTCCAGTACATCACCTGTTAATAGACTGGTAGCATTTAGACATGTATACACGGTGCCTCTTATGAAAGCTACTTGGAAATTCATCAACCATTGCAGTGAATTAAAATGTTCTATACTGAAATTCATTATTTATAATCAAAGATCTGACAAATCATCTGACATTGTAGAATCTGTACACAGTCCTGTCCCGGCATGATAACACAGTAAATATTGGTTAAGTACATCTTGGTATCAAGTCTTTATATGACATTTTCATCCAATTGACATTAATACACTTTTTTCTATTTGAAACATTGTGAATCTAAATCTAAAAAATGATAATGGACCTTGCTCTGATATTATGTCCAAGCCAGATGTATCCCATCATACTTTGCAATATACTCAACTTCCTTGGTTCCAATGCGTGTCTTCTCGTGTCACTTCTTTGCAGATGATTTACAACTAAACCTTTCTCTTGTGCCAGATGAGCCCAAGTCCTTCTGTGTGATGCAGCCACATGGATTAGAGAACATACAGTCTCCTTCATCTCATCATCTCTTCTGACAGCACCTCCTCTCCTAACACCCCAATGTGCCACACTGTACCCCATTCACTTGGGAACAACAATCATCTATTTACAGTCACAAGATTATTTTCTGTTTTCATAAAATACAAAACAGGAGATCTTAAAATCCTTATACTTTTTGTCTGAAAACAACACCACAAACTAATCAGTAACCAGAGATTATTCTATAACGATGTGACCTACTTTGTCATTCTCTAGACCGAAAGTGCAAGGATTATGAGCCACCTTGTTAATTTAAAAACAAAAACAGCCGACAACTGAGCACCTCACTTTGACTGCAATTCTTTACCTGATATTCTGCACTTTGTCTTATAGAACAATTCATATTTCAGGCTCTGGTTCTTTACTGAAGTCTGTCGGTTGTGAATGGCTTTGGACAAAATAGTTTGATAAATGAGTAAATTTAATGTAGCGAGTAAGAGCTCACATTTACTATATTCCCCCTGACTGTGAACGCAGCAACATAAACCCCTGCGTCACTGTTCTTTGTCTATGGGAGTTGTAGTCTTTTAAAACGCATGCCTCGCGTGTTGTTTGTCGTGTGAAACTACAACTCCCAGGATTATGAGCCCGGAAGTAACGGAAGTTAACAGAGCAGTTGTTAGCGGTTCGGTGAAGAAGATGTCTCATGTTGTGAAGAAGAGAAAATTGGACAAAAACCGTCAAGATAGACTTTATTTCAACAGCTACACAGATGTGACCATCCATGAGGAGATGATCGCCGACTACCAGCGGACCAACACGTACCGGACAGCGATCCTGAGGAACACCGAGCTAATCCGGGGGAAGGTTGTGCTGGACGTCGGTGCGGGAACCGGCGTTTTGAGTATCTTCTGCGCACAGGCCGGAGCCAAGAAGGTGTACGCCGTCGAGGCGTGCTCCATCGCGGAGCAGGCGGCGAGGATAGTCCGCCAGAACAACCTGCAGGACCGCGTGGAGGTGATCCGGGGCACGCTGGAGACCGCGGAGCTACCGGAGCAAGTTGATGTGATCGTGAGCGAGTGGATGGGCTACGCGCTCCTCCACGAGTCCATGCTCAACTCGGTGCTGTACGCGCGGGACAAGTGGCTGAAGCCAGGCGGCCTCATCCTGCCCAACAGAGCCGAGCTGTTCATCGCGCCGATCAACGACCCGGTGGTGGAGGACCGGCTGAACTTCTGGTACACGGTCGAGGAGCAGTACGGCGTGGACATGTCCTGCATGAGCAACTTCGCCCAGCGGTGCATCATGAACTCTGAGATCACGATGAACACGGTGTCGGGGCAGGACGTGCTCTCGCACCCGGCGCGCTTCGCCGAGCTGGACCTGCACACCGTGACCGTGGAGGAGCTGCGGTCGGTGCGGGGCCCGTTCCGATGCGAGGCGTTCGGCTCCGCGTCGCTGAGCGCCTTCTGCGTGTTCTTCACGGTGACCTTCCCGTGCCCGGACAACAAGCCGCTGGTGCTCTCCACGTCCCCGTTCATGCCCGAGACGCACTGGAAGCAGGCGGTGCTGTACCTGGACGCTCCGGTGGAGGTGGTGCAGGACACGCTGGTTGAAGGCGAGATCTGCTTGTTTCCCTCGGAGGAGAGCTCCAGACACGTATGCATCCACGTGGACTTCACTATAGGAGAGGAGAAGAAACAGGGCAAGACCTTCTCCATCTCGGACTGGAGCGCCGAGGCCCAGTCATAAGACTGTAGTTTACTGGTTAGTCTCTGTGGGTTTACAGACGAGGGGGACCGGTGTGGTCATCTGTTATTACTGTCACGTAAAACCGTTAGATCCCCTCTGGTGCAGGGGGATGTATGAAGGGGCTGCAGCAGGCACCCTGACCCACAGGCCTCATCCATACTACTACCTCTTTGTTTGAAAACGCATCAGCTCTGCCAGGGTCCACACTCCTCCAACAGTTTAGGAAATGCTGCAATCCAAGCTGCTGCTGACCCTGTTGTGAAGTTAACGTCTGCATTTTAAAATGATTCTACTTCTTTACGTGCTTTTATTTGAGCAATTCCCATTTACAACAGCACACGCATCCCCAGTGTAACACGTGTGATGTGCATTCTCAGGCATGTTGGTATGAACGTGGATTAAAGCTGTTACGGATCGGAGACTCTTGTGTGGACAGGGATCGTTTTTGTTTGTAAATGCAGTTTTCCAATGGAGATGTGGTGGTAATGGATGGACCCACCGACTCATGCAGCAGCTACTGTCACCTAACCTGTGAACTGCAGCACACGCTGTTGAATTGAAGCTTCGATGTTGTGTATCTGCCTAATAAATAATTTGACACCTAAACTGCAAAACTTCTCGACAACCTTTCTACGCCTTTTTATTTCTTTAAACTTCACTCAGCCACACAGATGTGTTTTGTATTCCTCATACGTCCATTTTCATGTCACAACACTGCAGTCGTTCAGTGGCTGAGCATCTTTGTATTCACGTCACGGCGCAAACAGCATTTGAAAAGTGAATTTAAAGCGTCACATTGGAGATTTACACCCGCCCCGAACGTCAGACGAGTGGAGTGGATGTAGGTGGGTGAGGAGCGAGTGCAGGTTTCACAAATCCGCCGAATAAATTCCGAGCCACGCCGCAGACTTTTGACATTCTAATACATTCATTCATGCATATGGTGTAGAATCTGATCCAAGAACTGCATTCGGATGAGGATTAAAACAATATATTGACTTGGAGCATCGCACACAAGGTGCCTGACTTTGACTGCTGTTCAGCTTCTCTTTAAAGCACAATTTGGCTCATGGGTTTAGTTTAGAACACACACACACATCACATCTGCAGACTGAAAAAAAACAATTGTAGTGTTTAAGTGTTTTCTCTCCAGTCAGTAGGCACTACTACCAGGCATCTGTAATTAACCAGTTTTTATAAAAAAATTGAATTAAAAGTTAAAATTACACAGCTTAATGGACACATTTAATGATGAATCAGTGATAATTGGCCAAACTGTGGAACCTGGTCCCCGATCAGATGCTGATTCAAACCTCAGAGTCAAAGCACGGTGCGTTTGGGCGTCTTTGCTGCATCGTACTGTTTTGTTAGAGAAAAAGTGACAGAGAAATATTTTGTTTAGCCAGTTGTGTTCATTATGGAACAAGTGGTAACAAAGATGCAATAAATACTTTTTCATGTGTCACGACTCTTGACTTGTAAAATGCAGGAAGGATCTCTGGTGTGTTATAACATTCCTAGCAGTAATGTTTCACCCTTCTCCATGCTGGTTCAAACCTCCATATTAAAGCACAGAACTACTGTGCTGTCAGTTGGCTGCTCTGTTAATGTGGCTCTGAGCACCATGTGAGTCTTTATTAGGAGGATTATGACTCTAGAAAGTTCTGTTTTCTATTTATATCTGACGGCTTGTTGACAAAACTTCAGAATAAGCTGCCAATAATTATATTTTCATACAACTGAAACAGAAGAGCAAAATGCAGGATATAGCAAAAAAAAAAACGCCCAATATTAATTCCATAAATGAAGATTTCTTGTTGTGAATTTAGATACATACAAAAATATATAATATTTGGATGAATATGAATTGTGTGTTTGTATGATTTAAATATATATTAATTTTATACCAATACCAATAATTGATTCAGTCTGGTACAATATTTGTTTAGACACAAAAAGGAATTGTTTTTTTCGGGGGGACATAACTCAGGTCAAACCAAAGACAGGAGAGCGGATCAAACCTTTTCTGTATCGTGGTCTGGGTTGATACAGGCACTCACTTGGAGCCACAGCTTGTGGCTGAGTATTAAAGCATAAAGCACCTTTTATTCAGTGTAATTACACAGCAGTTAAAAGGCACTCTTAGATTCTTATGAGTTGAACTTAGGCTCCATTCACTTCAGTGTCATCAGATCGAAACGTGAAGCCGCTCTAATGAACGCATTGGAAACAAATCACGAGCTATAGTGTTCATTAATCAGGGCCATTGTCAGTCAGATATCTAAAGAGTGACTCATGACCCAGTCCCATTTGAAAAGAAGCCACACATAAAGTGCAACAGGCTGTTTTGTGGCTCTCTCATGCGACCACACAGGTATTTCTTCTCATTGTAGACAGATAGTAAAAAGAGGTGTGATCGGCTACTGACTGAAAAAAGTAGTTCCTTTATTTATATTGTTGTATCTTAAGTGAATGCAGCTTTAAAGGAGTCCTTGAGATTCAAGCATTTTGTGCCTATGAAGATAAAAAAAAAACACTGTACTGGGATTGCCTTGTGTGCTGGGATGGCAACAACAGCTGAGGTTCCTTGGAGAAATGCAATGAAAGAGCAGGAGTCCGTATGATCGAGTTCAGGTAGAGAGAATATAAACTGATTAAGTGTGTTAGTAGTGAGGATGATGAATAGAGAAAAAGGAAGGTAAAGTTATTTAAATATCAAGTCAAAGCCCCTCGACTTGATATTTAAGGTAAAAAAAAAATAAAATACATGGGACACTTGTAGGCACTTTACATTATTGCAAGAATGCCTAGAAATGTCCCACACGTTTTATTAGGGAAAAATGAAATACATGGTAGAAAAAATTCTCCAGCACCAGCCAAACCCGGGGACCCACTCTAAAGCCCCACCCTGAGTGCTGAAATATGCCTAGAAATGTCTCACTCTTTGTGTTAGGTAAAAAAATACATTGGACACTTGTATAGCAAGATTGCCTAGAAATCTAAAATGTAAATCTGGCCTTGAATTGTTTTCTTGACCCTAAATGTTCTGTTATTGAAGAGTTGACATATATTTGCCAGAGCGAAGTGGAGGCTGCGGGTCATCAGGACCAAAACCTCCTGCCCCAAAAACATTTTTTTACCCTGACCGCTGCTGACCTCATCAATAAGTCACTGTACTGCACTAATGTCCTCGTCTGTGACACTTCAACTTCCTGTGGTCGATAACAGACTGTACTTTGAAAAAATCCATCCTCCAGTGTTTATTCACACCGAATTGCACAAGGGCACGAGGCCCTATTGAAATTATAAGGATTATTATTATTATAATTATTAATATTATTATTATTATTATTCAGGCAAATGAATTGGCTTTTTGAGGGCTTTAACATGCTCAAATTCTTACCAAAATTTGCAGCAAGTTAGAAAGTGGTGAAAATGTACGTATTCTGGAGGAATTTTCAATGGTCATCGCAAAATGGCTCAATGGTGCCCTCGAGATCCCCTGAACGTATTCACATTGCCGATCTTCACAAAAATCAATACACAAGTGTATCTTGACCAGACAAACAAAAAAGTCTTCAGGTGCAATTGGAAAAATGCAACAGGAAGCCTGCTATTATGCAGTGGCCATGAATCACTAAAGGAGATGATGTTGTCATAACTCCACTGTGCATTGTCCAATCACTAGCATACTTCTGTCTCATGATCAGAGTCCAAGCCTGAACAGCTCTATGTGTCAATATTTTTTTTCAGGCAAAACGCATGCAACGCTTCAAAATACATGTGCTCGGGCCCGCCCCAGTGCTGCTTTGCAGTCCTAGACATTTAAGTCGTTGTTGTTATTATTTATATTATTTATATATTTATTTGTTATTTTCATTCGACACAAAACACTCATAATTTGGTGGGATTGTAACTAACCCAACATGTGTCATTGTTTATATCGCCAGAAGTGTCTTTTCTGGTATTTTATTGAGAAATGCTTTAATTTTGAAATGGTTCCGGTGGAGTCACAAACTTCCTGGGACGACGCAAACTTCTTGAATGAAAAGGTTTATGTTTTTAGCAACCTTCCGAGTAAGCACAAGTTCTTCGGTGTCCGCGGTTGTTTGAAGGTGTTTACGGGGAGATAGTTTGCTTTTGAAACTTAATTTCACTAAAATAAGAGCATTATTCAGTCAGTTTGTATCAATAGTTCAACTTATCCAAATATATCTATACTTCAGTTTCTATTCCTTTATCCAGTTCATCTATTAACTAATCCCAGATATATTTAATTATTATCGTTTGGTTGACATTAATATATAGATTTGACCAAATCTAAAGTTAAGACACATTGTTGGTCTTCTGTTGCTGTGCTGTGTTCGTATGAATAGTAGCAAATTAAATGAATCACACTGATTTGTTAGTGAGGTAAGTGCTTCTCCACCTCTTCTCTCTCCTCCAGCTCATCTTGGCCTCCTCCTTTCTGCAGCTCAGTCCCATAGTTGGAGTTGTCTCCTGCTGCAGATTGTCTCCTTTCGGCCCTGAAGCGAGCACCTTCTCCTTGTTGACCTCCACCGCACTGCTCCATCTTGTCTCAGGCTCCTGGTGCAGGCTCCTGGTGCAGACTTGCTTCAAAAATCTTAACCTTGGCCTGAGAGTCAGTGAGCTCGGCCAGGCAGTCAAGATAGGCCCTGAGGCGAGTGCGCCGTTTATTGACCTCCTTCGATATGACACCATCTTTGTCAATCAACTGATGCTGCAGTTGCCCAACCTGCTCCTTCAGGGTCTGGATCTCCTTCTCCTTCTCCTTCTCACTGCTAAAGCTTGTATCAGGCTGGGGTGGCTCTTTGTGCAGACTTGCTTCCATAATCTTGGCCTGAGAGAGAGTGAGCTCGGCCAGGCAGTCAAGATAGGCCCTGAGGCGAGCGCGCCGTTTGTGGACCTCCTTCGATATGACGCCATCTTTGTCTTTCAGCTGATGTTGCAGTTGCCCAACCTGCTCCTTCAGGGCCTGGATCTCCTTCTCCTTCTCCTTCTCCTTCTCCTTTTCCTTTTCCTTCTCCTTCTCCTTTTCCTTTTCCTTCTCCTTTTCCTTTTCCTTTTCCTTTTCCTTCTCCTTCTCCTTTTCCTTTTCCTTTTCCTTTTCCTTTTCCTTCTCCTTCTCCTTTTCCTTTTCCTTTTCCTTTTCCTTCTCCTTCTCCTTCTCCACCTCCATCTCACTGATAAAGCTTGTATCAGGCTGGGGTGGCTCCTGGTGCATACTTGCTTCCATAATCTGGGCCTTGGCCTGACAGTCAGTGAGCTCGGCCAGGCAGTCAAGATAGGCCCTGAGGCGAGCGCGCCGTTTATTGACCTCCTTCGATATGACGCCATCTTTGTCTTTCAGCTGATGTTGCAGTTGCCCAACCTGCTCCTTCAGGGCCTGGATCTCCTTCTCCTTCTCCTTCTCCTTCTCCTTCTCCTTCTCCACCTCCTTTATGGCATAATTTCTGTCTTTAAGCTGGTTTTCAAGCTGCTCCACCTTCTCCTTAAGAGACACGGTTCCATATTCAAGAGCCGTGATCTTCTTGATGGCTCGGAGGAGTTCGATCCTGAGGCTCATCACAATTTCGGGTTGCTCCATGGTTTACAACAGAGTGTAGATATGTTCGTTGCTGAAGCTGTTGGAACAGTTAATGCACTATTTTCCGAAAAAGTTTCTGTTCTTGTCTGGATCTTTAAGTCAAATGGCTTTATGTCTGCAGGTGACAAGATGAAATAGTGTGTAAGATTTAGGTGAATTTGATCTATCAAACATTCAATAAAAAACATTGACACAGATAGAGAGACACATGCAGAGAGAGAGAGAGAGAGAGAGAGAGAGAGAGAGAGAGAGAGAGAGAGAGAGAGAGAGAGAGAGAGAGAGAGAGAGAGAGAGAGAGAGAGAGAGAGAGAGAGAGAGAGAGAGAGAGAGAGAGAGAGAGAGAGAGAGAGAGAGAGAGAGAGAGAGCGAGAGAGCGAGAGAGAGAGAGAGACTCCCCTCCTGCTCTGTGTGTGTATCTGGTTGCCATGGAAACTCAGCTGAATGCACCTGTTCTCTCCTCACTGGGACAAGAGAGAAATCTAAACTCTGAGTGCACCACTCAAACAGCTATAATTCACAAACTATAAGTCCTATCGGTGAAATACAGACATCGTGAGAATTCCAAGACTTTGCCGGAAACACGGATATATTTGGAATTTGTGAGAGTAAAAAAATGGGACCGTGTGAGCAAGTAATGCGAGTTGATGCTCCTTCCAGCAAAGTTTTCTCTGAAATAACATTAGACCCAATGGAGAGGGATTATTTTTTTCCTTCAAGGAGCTACACACCTCATGTAATGTTACAAAAATCATAGTTTGGTAGAATAAGGTGTGAAATGTGAAAATAACCTGGTGCTACATGTGTTTTGTCCACAATGCCTCGCTCTGCCTGGCCTAGGCGACCTAACGCTACTTAGCATTACGTTAACACATATCACTCATTAACATAAGCAGCAGAAAACACAAAAGAAGCCAGCAATTATATTTTCGCCTTTCAGAAAACAACATATTATCAACATGTAACAGCAGCAGCAGCCATATTATACAATGGCGTCATTTCAAACTTGAATAATGAGCCTGAATTGTATCGGTAAGCATGCTGGGTAAATATACAGAGAGAGATTGAGACAAGACTTACCTCAGTCAAGGTCAGAGTGCAATAGCAACTGAAACTTAACAGTATTTAAAGCAATCAACAGCCAATCAGAGGTCTCCTACCTTTGATGCTGCTCATTAAAGCATCAAAGGAGATATTGAGAGAGGGACACTTGAGAGCCCCTGTCAATCAAAATAATCTTCTATTTCAAATCTTAGCATCTGGTTGCGTTGGTGATAGAACCACCTACTGATGAGGAAGTTTTGCGATTATTCATTTTTATATATATACTATTTATGCTTGCACAAACACAACATTAAATAACCTGTATGTGTAAACCTACTTGGCAAAAACCCTGATTCGGATTCTTAAACACAAAATCCTTCATATCAGTAGGACGGTTGATAAATGTACGTGAGATTGTTGCTTCCATGAAGTTAGTTGTTTTCGTCACCGTCTCACCACTACTGATGATAAGAAAATAAGAAACTTTATAGATGGGAATATATGAAAAAAGATGTAAGAAGATTATCTTTTTATAGTCATATTTTTTTGTAGTCACTCAAGGTTCCTAATACACTGTACCTAAGTGTAGCTTTTATATCTCACAGATAGTCAATAAAGTCAGATTTCAAATCTCCAGTGTCTGCATTTGTGGTTTCATACATGACCGTGCTAAACATGTCTTTTAGCAACACTGAAGCAGCAAACATTCAACATGATGGACGATGTGATTTATCAGATAACATGTTCAGCATGGTTATTATGATACAAATCATGATGAAACATGTTTTTGTGGATCTATAGTCTTTAAACCGTGATCATGTTCCTATTCCTCTCATACGTCGCCACATGTGACCAAGTTCGAATCATTATTGTCAAACTTCCAACCTCGTGTCCTTGTTGAGAAAGGGACATATGGTGTTTCTTTTTGTGAGCACCCCTGTGTCTGAGAAAAAAACGATTAAATCCACACTCAGCCACAGAGTCTGGATCTCTTCTCAGCTTCTGCAGGTCCCTGAAAGTAAGAAAGCTCTGCAGGCAGAGCAAGGGACAGGGTCCTGAGAATGGAAGTGTCAAGTGCAGTGCAGGCAGCCGCTGTTGAGCCCAGAATCACACATTCGCATGCAAGGCCACTGCCGGCTGCTAAACGCTAAACTAATTGTGATCCATTCCTGCCTGGAATGATTTGGAAACCATTAGAAACAAGTGTTGAAACTTGAAATGGGATTATTGCCTTGTATTGCACAGCAATTTAGGAGCAAATCAATAGACCATATGGTTAATCTGGTTGATTTCAAGACCCATTGTTCAGAGGAGGACGGCTGACACGGACAGTGACACCACCGTCCAGGACTCGCTGAACTGGGGCTCACAACATGCACACTTGTCTTCAACTTTACAATAACAGAGAGAGTTAGTGCGAAATGATGAGATTAGATATACAAAATTACACTTTGTTAATATGAAATTGTTTCCAATTCAGATTGTCTAAGATCTCTGAGTATGAGGAAGTCAGGGATGAGATGTCAGGGTTCTACCACACTGTAATGTAAGACAGAAGGGTATGTAGGGGTTTGGGGGCCACAAGCAAAAGGGACTTAATCCAGACTAAACCCCCCCAAACACCCAAAAGAAACTCATGATACTACCTCCTTCCAATCTTAAACAATTATTTTAGTATCAATATTTTTTTTTAAAGGGCCCCTGCTGTCAGACGGATGTACAGTCTGCAAAATGGAGACATTTATCACACGTGTCACAACTTGAAATAAAAACAGATTAAATTGTGATTTGATGCTCTTAAACATAAAGTATCTCATTAAACAAAGTTCCCTGTAAAATGCAAATAGAAGTGCAACTTAGTCAGTCGTAACTTGTCAGTTGCCTTCATCACAGAGCTCCATATCTTGAAGTCCTGAAGTACAGTTGCACACAAGGGTTTCTTGCACATGCAGTACCTTTGAACAAACTGTCTCCATTCTGTCTAAATGTCCTCATGCCCAAAGAGCTGAGCAGCTCGGTCAGGGAGCTCCATGATGTTTGACGTCCACAGCCCCTCCAGTCCTGTCTCTCAGCTGGTATGGACACTATAGCTCAGCTCAGCTCTTTGGACATCACAGTCCCATCTGCTCCGGACAGAATTACACTCGTTCCCTTCTTCATTTTCACACTGTAACGATCACTTGAAAATATGAGCATCCCAGTGAATCTCATCCAATTTTTCAAATGTACAAGAAACGAATGCATGCACAATAATTAGGCAAAGACAACACCCTCTCAAAAACTATTTACAAAATGTATTCAAGTGCATAAACTTGTATTTATGTTGATAGCTTTTTGTATATAGATATATGACAAGCTACATATACAACTGACCATCAATACTCATATATCACATATAACAATTACTTTCAACATGTGACATATGAAATCAAACAGCTTGAAAAAAGAATTAATCCTGGTGGCTGGGGGTGCAATTTAAATTCGGTTTAATCATAAAAGCAATTTTCCAAATATGATCTTATAAAGATCCAGGGCGTTGTCTCCAGGGTTATATTAAAAAAGGTCAGAGGCTGCCCTTTCCATTGATAAAACATGAATCAAGTGTTTTAGTCAATCATCAATACGCCACTAAAGAAATTTGTTTGTGTAATTTGTGCTTATAATAAAAGAAAAAGAAAATGCTTTGACCAATACGATACAATACTATCCAGTACATTTGTATAAACTGTAGTTTAGTTTATGACATCAACATAAGTCAGTGCTTGTGTGTATTTTCAGGATATAAGTATCCAGTATAATGTAGTGATAAATGAGTTGATTTTACTTTTTGATATTGAAAGTACAATATTTTCCTCTTAATTTCCTCTTCCTCTTAAAGAAAGAAGCAAGGTACAAGTACTTTTTTTTTTTATAAGTGTACTTCCAGAACTTTCCTGGAGACAGATCTGACGACTAAACCCTCATGTCCCAGGTCAAAGGAGGACAGGACGTGTGGGTGTGTGTCTTTGATCTGGCCACATTGACTCGTCCTTGAGTTGTCAGCCTATTAAAGATGAGAACTCACTTTCCAGCTGCTCACATCTGTGTTGGCCAATCCGTGCCATTCGGTCCCAAAACACAAGGACACTGTTGTTCCATTTAAAAAATAACAGCTCTAACGTGACTGTTACACGACTGTATGAAAACAATACCAGTTAACAATATGTAAACCAGCTCACACCCCTTCGAATGCAGGATACGCTGTATAAATCATTTAGCGCCTCGTGGTCACCTAAGTAAAATGAAACAGTGCCCCCTGTGACAAACACCATGAATAATGCATTCTGAAACTAAAAAGTGTAAATCTCTATCATGTGATCTGGTTTGATTGGAGATAATTGTCAACAGGGGTGGATTTCCATTTGACTTTCTGCATCTTTCAATAACCAGATGAACTTCCATAGCTCCCTGGTTGTTGCAGCACAAATGCAAAAATGTAGTCGCCATATAAAAAGTGGAAAATCACTGTGTGTGTTTCTGCTGAGCGGAAACCCGTCTGGACTCTGGCGGCGCCCAGTTTCTAATCATGGCCGCTCATTCATCCTCCTATGCTAATGACACCAGGAATAAGCCAATAGGATTCAATTCCCACCATTGGTTACAGTAACCGATATAACTGTCAGCATATCCTGTGAGGACAAATTAGGAACAGGGTATTGACAAAAGCTAATTTGTGGACCAACCCCCAGAGACGTGGACTTCATTTCCCTGGGACTCAGCACGACGGACAATTTGTCATCGTTATCACCGGCAACAGGAACTGACCCGTGTGCCTACTGTAAAAAAACAAATACCGAAATGACTGTCCGACTACATATCCCTCTGTTTTTTTTCACAGTAATAATAAAAGATACACATATTCAAATGAGACAGTGCATTTATTTTAGCCCTGAGCACCAAATCTCAAGCCGAGAGAGCCGCGGCCTATCACGATTTGCATCCAGCTGAAAGCACCGAGGTGTGACTTCCATGGGCGGACACACACCGCACAGCCGGGACAAATCTGGATGGCGCCTGTAAAGAAAGCAAATCCCAAATCGCTCGCGGGGGCCACGTAACTCTGCCCGGGTTGCCCCGATTCACAATCAGCCTGAGGCAGACAGCCCTGCGCTTGTGACCAAAGTGTAAATCCCCCCAAACAGTGCGGCCACATCATCCCCCTCCTCCTCCTCCTCCTCCTCCCCGCTAATCCCTTTTCAATCATGCACTTTTTGGATTACGCGCCCATGTAATTCTTCTCAGGTATTGTTTTATAACTTAATATGATATTTCAATTTGAGCGAGTTGGGTTATGGGTTCAGGACACCATGCGGGATTGGATAAGCTGCCGAGGTCTGCACGCGGCAGATTGGAGCCGAGGTTAGTGCCAGGCAGAGAGGAGGGAAGCGTGATAAACCTCATGGTCCAAACGGAGCAGATGCATAAAGGTGGAGGAAACTGACCTGATTCCTTCCCGAGGCATCCCATAATGCTTTGTGTGGTCAGACTCTTTATGAAAGACGCAGAGATAGCAGGTCTGAAGCTGCCATCTTGATTCACCTTGTCCATAGCATGGCAGTAGTAGGAAATAGAAAGATACGTAGGAGTGACTGCAAAGAAAAACACATTCCTTTCAGTTTCCTCTTTGCAGGTTTCACCTTGTCGGACCATTCACTGGCAACAAAGGACAGGAGGACAGAATGTCTTCCTCTGAGATGCAGAGATTCACAACGCTCAATGCAATATTATCATTTTGTGACTTAAAGATGAATAATCGTCGTATTAGTTTTACTCATCACCTTCACTGTCTAGAGAAGCTTGTAGCAGCTGATGAATGTTCCTGTCTGACGTCAGATCACACTCTTCTTTATCCTTACATCTTTTCACATCAGCTGCTTCCTGAGATTAAGATTTGACATTTGGGAAACTTCACGTTATAAAGATCAATTTCTTAAAATATCATGCATGAGTGGAGTACATAAATGATCAAGGTTTTTCAGTGCAGTAATAATTAGGTAAGGTCTTATATAACCTTAAATATGACACATAGACTCACGTGTCCATGCTAAATGGTATATCATCATATAAGCCAAATATGAATCTATAATAATACTCCATGAGTTAAAGTTTTAAATACAGAACTTTTATTTTAGTACTATTTTCGGCGATGCAATACTTTCAGGTAAAGTATACGACTCCCTCTTCAAGCACAAGCTTGAGTACGCTCACTTTATTAGGAACACACCTGTTTATCCATGCAAATATCCGATCATCCAATCATATGACAGCAGTGCAACAAATAAAATCCTGCAGATAGAGGGAGAGTGGTTTTAACCCGGACACTTTTGTTGGTGTATCTCCAAAACCGCTGATCTCCTGTGATTTTCACAAACAACAGTCTCTAGAGTGTTTTACTCAGAATTGAGACAAAAACGAAAAAAAAAAAAAACGTGTGAGCAGCCGCTCAGTGGATGGAAACATCTCGTTGATGAGAGAGGGCAGAGGAGACTGGTCAGATTGGTTGGAGCAGACAGAAAGGCTACAGTCATTCAGATAACCAGTCTGTAAATGTGGTGAGCTGAAAAGCATCTCAGATTGAACGATGCCGTCCAAGCTTGAGGTTGATGGTGTATAACTGCAGAGAGCATGTCAGGTTCCACTCAAAGAGGCTGCAGTGGCACAGGCTCACTGACACTGGACAGTCGAGAAATGGAAACACGTAGCGTCTGCTGATGAATTGAAAAAGCCGTAAATACTGAGGTCAGAATTTGACATCAACAGCATTAATCAACGATCCCAACCTGCTTTGTGTCAGCAGCCCAGGCAGGTGGTGATGACGTGGGGAGTATTTTCTTTCCACACTTGGGGCCTTTCATACCAATCAGTCATGTGTTTGAATGCCAAAGGTTATCTGAGGTGTGTTGCTCATCCCTTTCCGGCCACGGTTAATCATCCTCTAACGGCTACTTCCTGCAAGATAATGCTCCGTACCGCACAGCTCGAGTCGTCTCAAACTGGTTCTGTGAACATGTCAGTGAGTTCGGGCCTGATGTGAATCCACCTCCGAGATGTGGTTGAACGGGAGTGACGCACAATTTGAATATGCAGCAGAAATGATATGACAAAATCATGAATTTCAAAGGAAAGAACTGAGGCTGTTTGATAGGAAAAGGAAGGACTGGCCTAGGGTCTGTGGAGTCCCTAATAAAGTGCTCGCTGAGTGCGCTATAGATCTTTATGAATATCCTGCCGTCCTCCAACCAACACAAACCTCCGGATGAACACAATATCACTCTCCTTTGAACAGGCATAAAAATCCAATACCTCTGTCCCGGGCGTCACCAGACATTGATGTGCCCAATTCAATTTTCTACAAACCATCAGAAGATATGACACAAAGGGAAAGAAGGAGAAAGAGGGGTGGAGGTGAGATATTGGAACATGGGGCAATGTGATTATTGGTCTTCCAAGTTAAGAGCCATGTATTGAACCGACTGATGGATTCGAAGCCACGTGGTCATCTTGTGTGTGTGTGTGTGTGTGTGTGTGTGTGTGTGTGTGTTATCAATTCAACACATCCTCCTTTCACTCTCCTTACTGACCTCTTTAAAGCAGCAATGTTAATATACACAAGCTGTCTATTGAAGAACTTCAGTCGTCTGTCAGCTCCTGATTCCATTTACAGAGTCGTGTGTGAGGCGCAGCCTCCGAAGAAAAGACGGAGAAGAGCTTGACCGTGTGCAGACGAGCCTCAGAAATGTGCTGTGAGGGAACATATTATACGGGGCCATAGCGGTGAGTCAATAAGTGGGAATTAAATGTGCTCGTTGGTAGCTTTCCACTGCGCGCTCCTCTCTCCTCTCTCCTCTCTTCTCTCTCTCTCTCGCTGTTGAGTGAATAAAAAAAAGAAAAGAAGAGAGGTTCATGTCAGCAAAAGTTGCCCCTGGGCTCAGGGAGAGGAGAGAGGAGGGGGGGGGGGGGGGGGGGGGCTGCGTGAAGAGCTGTCTTCACCGTGTCCTCAGACTCCGTGCCACAAAGAAACTGCAAGAAGCGACTGATCTGTCCCACAAAGTAAAATGAACAAATTCACTGAAAGAAAAGAAAAACGTTCCTTCAATTGGAAACACATAAATTAATCAAGCTTGTTCAAATTAAATATATATTAACACAATTGATCACTTTAGTTTTGAAGAACTTAACAATTTGTGTGGTATCAATTGAAGGAATTACTCAAGATGGTAGACAGGTTAATTTAGTGCATTGTACTCCACAGCTGCAGAGATTGACAGATTGGACTGATTGATAACAATGACTCAACTAAACCTGTTGGTTTTGTGAGATTGTTGCTGCTTCCAATTTTAAGCAGCTTTTACTGCTATGAAATGGGAACAACTGAGCAGCAAGCAATGTATTTTTTTTTATTTTACTAAACAAATTACCCACAATATGCATAGCCTCCTGCATGGGAATGTTTCTGTTTGACTATTGTGGACTTAATATTCCAGTTTGAATAGAGCAACATCGTGGTTCTAGCAGTTAGAGTCAACTTCATCTTCTGAATAGAGGTCTTGATTATCATCCATACAAAATATAACCATCCATGGTAGACTTACCACAAGCCACGAGATCGTAAAATGCTGTGAGGTTCTCCATAGAAGCCACATGTCCGTATGATATCAACTATGTTTTAAGAAAAACTTGTTAGGTTTCCGATTGGTTGGAATAACCACTGAAATATTTACATCCCCTCTGGAAACAAATCCGGAACACTAATGTTACATGGTCCCTTAATCATCTCGTATCTGATCTTCCGGTTTCAGACTTGCAACTCTTTTCATAAGGATTTTCTGAAACGTCAATGGAGAAACTTAATAAGGAACTTAACTCTGGAATTAAAAACTGTAGCACTCTACGGACTCCGATCAA
The DNA here is from genome assembly GCF_949316205.1 of Platichthys flesus. NCBI lineage: Eukaryota > Metazoa > Chordata > Actinopteri > Pleuronectiformes > Pleuronectidae > Platichthys > Platichthys flesus. The sequence goes on from NC_084965.1 coordinate 7,875,178, forward strand.
GACTTAGCAGGTTTAAACACCCAAGTATTAATCTAAAATAAGTTGGCATGCTCTTAAACTACAACATCACACCACGTTCCCCATAAGCCTCGTTGCTCAGTGTCTCCTGATGTCCCAGTATTAGGAGGGGATCGGTGTAGCCTATCTGTGCAGTGCAGCGGTCCCTTTGTGCCATACAGCAGTTTAACACATGTCCCACCTCTGGCTGCCACTCATGATGCTGCTGCTGATAATCAGATCTGTATGGCAAGCCGATTGAGTATTTATTCCATATCCTTGATATCAAGTTTTAGTCCCCTCCACTAGTTCGGTCATTGTCAGCACTAGTTGGACATTTGGTCGCACTAGTTCGGCATTTTACTGAACTAGTTGAACAAAAAATCGTACTAGTCACTCTGTTTCAGCAACTAGTGGCACTTTTGTTCAACTAGTTAAACAGAAACCTTACTAGTAACACTGTATGCCGCACTAGTAGAGCCAAAGTCTCTACTAGTGGGCTTTTTGCTGCACTAGTGGCCCTTTGGACCGAACTAGTAATGCTGAAAGTGTTACTAGCTTACTAGTGAGCTGTAAAAGCTCTGACATGTAAGCTAGTCAAACATGGATTCAGCTTACTAGTAAACTAGTGGCCTCCAATTTTCTGCACTAGTAAACTAGTGGGAGCCCAAATGCACACTAGTAAACTAGTGCAGCCAAAAAAACCACTAGTTTACTAGTAAAAAGCCTATTTTGACCTTACTAGCAAACTAGTAAGGTGCAAAATGTGTACTAGTAAACTAGTAGGGTCAAAAAAACCACTAGTTTACTAGTAAACACCTATTTTGCACCTTACTAGCAAACTAGGAGGGTGCAAAATGTTTACTAGTAAGCTAGTGGGCTTGAAATGGGCACAAGTTTACTAGTTGCAGTGTTTTGTGACCTTACTAGCAAACTAGTCAGGCTGAAAAGGCTTACTAGTAAGCTAGTGGCAGCCAAAATGCCCCTAGCTTACTAGTGGCACTTCTGGACACACATGCTAATGAGGGGATTCAATTTGAAGCTTCCTATTGGCTCTCCAGCAAGAGCTCCAGCCAGCAAAATATTAACCCTATAAAGCCTGGTGAGGTTTCACTGCGGTGAACTGCAGCTCCTTGCTTACTATCCAAACAGAATAAACACGTACATGTGTGTGTGCATCAGATTCATTATTGTTTTTGAACAACAATGAAACAAAGGTAAAAATGTTTAATCTATTAGGTGACAGGGTTTTCAGTCCGTGAATCCAATAGTGTTCCCTCCTCTCGCTGGAAAGTGAAACATCCAAGCTTCCTCCTCTTGAGAGGAGCGATAGCGTCTCAATCCCGATATGAATTACTGGCATTTCAGCAGCAGCACAAACTGCACTGAAATGATCATCACTAAACACATTAAGTGTTAGGGTTGCCACCATTAAGGGTTGAAAAACCGGGCAGCGATATCCTGGTTTCACGGAGGAATAACACATGCAGGAGTGGAAGTTTTTCACTTTATTGGGCACGCTCCAATCATTTCATAATAAAGCATATACTTCAGTATAAGGGTACATATTAACAGAAGCCTAAAAACAGGTCTACAATATAGCCCCCTCCTCCAATAATGTTTTGATATTTTCGAGAGTTGTATAATCTCAGGACTCGGGAGCCTCGGGAGTGGCCAGTAGTCCAACCCTGTCTCTTTGAAAACCCCACATCAGTAAAGTCCATTTCAATTTTATTCTGCTACAAATAAACAAAAAAAAAAAATGATCTGAAGGTGCAGAAATGAATTAAATACATGAATATTCCATTGTAAGCCCACTGAGGGTATTATTATATTATATTATGAACAACTAATCTGACTAATGTTTGGAGGTCAGTGTATGTTGATCTGCTGCAGAATTTACTATCGCCAGTAGATGGCAGTGCTAAATGACCTGAGAAGCTTTTCTTTACTAATTTTCAATTGAAAACTTGCCATATACAAAAGAATAAGGCAATGACTAAATTAGTTATAACATACTGCATTCACTGTTCACAGGAATTACACATCTGTTAACATCCAGAATGTTTTTTCACATATCTAAGGATTCAACCATTTACTGTATCAAAACACATGAGCACACAACGTGCTTCTATTTTTTACCTATGCTCCAGAAATATGGAATTCCAAACCTATGGCCACAGGAGATGCAAGCTCTGTCAGAATTTGAAAATGGCAAATAAAAGGTTATTGATCAGCTGTCACGCTTCCTAAGCAAGCTTTCTTATCTGTTACACATTTTGTTATTCTTATGTGTTTCTACGTTCCATTTCTATCTTTTACTTATGTGAGTTTTGTTAGTATACCTGTTCTTGCTATTTGCTGCCTCTTTAGTTTATTATGAATTGTATTGCTTGGTTTTATCTTGCACTATTTGCACCCGTTTTAATAAGTCTGTTTTTATTTTTAGTTCTTTATTGTAAAATACTTTGAGCTACTAATGAACCCTAATGAATTTACATTTAATCAAATGTAACATTTTAGGCATGGCTGCTAAAATAACTCTCACATGCCATAAAAGAATGTTGCTAAAAGGTTTAGATCATCACAATTCAGAGCGGGCACTTTAAGGCTTTGAAACACAGTTTGAACCCTGACCAATCAAAATCCTTGTCCCTCCTGCCTCATTTGCTTACAGTCCACTAGTTTACTAGTGGACATTTGCGCCCCACTAGCTTACTAGTGGCTGCATTTGCACTTTACATGTTAACTAGTGAGGCATAATTGTCCACTAGTAAACTAGTTCGGGTCTGTTTGACCTTACTAGTTAACTAGTGCGGCTTAAAAAGAGTCACTAGTTAACTAGTAAGAGCCAAAATGTCCACTAGTCACACTAGTGAGGTTGTTTTTTACCTTACTAGTAAACTAGTGAGGCTCAAAATAGCTCACTAGCTTACTAGTGGAGCCTAAAAGTCCACTAGTAAGCTAGTTGGGGTCTCTTTGGCCGTACTAGTGAGCTAGTCACAGCCACATTATTTTACTAGTAAACTAGTAAGGTCCAAAAAGAGCCACTAGTAAACTAGTGGCCCTGATATTGCCATCACTAGCTTACTAGTGGAAGACATTTTGTCTCACTAGCTCGACTCTGTATAAAACATGTAAGGACTTTGACCGAGCATGTTGAACATTTTTCTTACATGTTGGCCATTTTCTTCAACTAGTTCAGCTTTGCTCAGAACTAGTGAACGAATGTGCACAACTAGTAAGACATCTGATCGACATGTTGGGCTTTATTTCCAGCTAGTTGGCATTTTGGGGACACTAGTTGACATTATCATCTTACTAGTTCGACAAAACTGCTTACTAGTCGACATGCGCACGCAACTAGTTAACTAGTGATGTGATAAAAGGTCACTAGATAACATGTAGGACAATACAGAATTTCACTAGCTAACTAGTTGCATGCACATGTCGACTAGGAAGCAGTTTTGTCGAACTAGTAAGATGATAATGTCAACTAGTGTCCCCAAAATGCCAACTAGCTGGAAATAAAGCCCAACATGTCGATCAGATGTCTTACTAGTTGTGCACATTCGTTCACTAGTTCTGAGCAAAGCTGAACTAGTTGAAGAAAATGGCCAACATGTAAGAAAAATGTTCAACATGCTCGGTCAAAGTCCTTACATGTTTTATACAGAGTCGAGCTAGTGAGACAAAATGTCTTCCACTAGTAAGCTAGTGATGGCAATATCAGGGCCACTAGTTTACTAGTGGCTCTTTTTGGACCTTACTAGTTTACTAGTAAAATAATGTGGCTGTGACTAGCTCACTAGTACGGCCAAAGAGACCCCAACTAGCTTACTAGTGGACTTTTAGGCTCCACTAGTAAGCTAGTGAGCTATTTTGAGCCTCACTAGTTTACTAGTAAGGTAAAAAACAACCTCACTAGTGTGACTAGTGGACATTTTGGCTCTTACTAGTTAACTAGTGACTCTTTTTAAGCCGCACTAGTTAACTAGTAAGGTCAAACAGACCCGAACTAGTTTACTAGTGGACAATTATGCCTCACTAGTTAACATGTAAAGTGCAAATGCAGCCACTAGTAAGCTAGTGGGGCGCAAATGTCCACTAGTAAACTAGTGGACTGTAAGCAAATGAGGCAGGAGGGACAAGGATTTTGATTGGTCAGGGTTCAAACTGTGTTTCAAAGCCTTAAAGTGCCCGCTCTGAATTGTGATGATCTAAACCTTTTAGCAACATTCTTTTATGGCATGTGAGAGTTATTTTAGCAGCCATGCCTAAAATGTTACATTTGATTAAATGTAAATTCATTAGGGTTCATTAGTAGCTCAAAGTATTTTACAATAAAGAACTAAAAATAAAAACAGACTTATTAAAACGGGTGCAAATAGTGCAAGATAAAACCAAGCAATACAATTCATAATAAACTAAAGAGGCAGCAAATAGCAAGAACAGGTATACTAACAAAACTCACATAAGTAAAAGATAGAAATGGAACGTAGAAACACATAAGAATAACAAAATGTGTAACAGATAAGAAAGCTTGCTTAGGAAGCGTGACAGCTGATCAATAACCTTTCATTTGCCATTTTCAAATTCTGACAGAGCTTGCATCTCCTGTGGCCATAGGTTTGGAATTCCATATTTCTGGAGCATAGGTAAAAAATAGAAGCACGTTGTGTGCTCATGTGTTTTGATACAGTAAATGGTTGAATCCTTAGATATGTGAAAAAACATTCTGGATGTTAACAGATGTGTAATTCCTGTGAACAGTGAATGCAGTATGTTATAACTAATTTAGTCATTGCCTTATTCTTTTGTATATGGCAAGTTTTCAATTGAAAATTAGTAAAGAAAAGCTTCTCAGGTCATTTAGCACTGCCATCTACTGGCGATAGTAAATTCTGCAGCAGATCAACATACACTGACCTCCAAACATTAGTCAGATTAGTTGTTCATAATATAATATAATAATACCCTCAGTGGGCTTACAATGGAATATTCATGTATTTAATTCATTTCTGCACCTTCAGATCATTTTTTTTTTTTGTTTATTTGTAGCAGAATAAAATTGAAATGGACTTTACTGATGTGGGGTTTTCAAAGAGACAGGGTTGGACTACTGGCCACTCCCGAGGCTCCCGAGTCCTGAGATTATACAACTCTCGAAAATATCAAAACATTAATGGAGGAGGGGGCTATATTGTAGACCTGTTTTTAGGCTTCTGTTAATATGTACCCTTATACTGAAGTATATGCTTTATTATGAAATGACTGGAGCGTGCCCAATAAAGTGAAAAACTTCCACTCCTGCATGTGTTATTCCTCCGTGAAACCAGGATATCGCTTCCCGGTTTTTCAACCCTCAATGGTGGCAACCCTAACACTTAATGTGTTTAGTGATGATCATTTCAGTGCAGTTTGTGCTGCTGCTGAAATGCCAGTAATTCATATCGGGATTGAGACGCTATCGCTCCTCTCAAGAGGAGGAAGCTTGGATGTTTCACTTTCCAGCGAGAGGAGGGAACACTATTGGATTCACGGACTGAAAACCCTGTCACCTAATAGATTAAATATTTTTACCTTTGTTTCATTGTTGTTCAAAAACAATAATGAATCTGATGCACACACACATGTACGTGTTTATTCTGTTTGGATAGTAAGCAAGGAGCTGCAGTTCACCGCAGTGAAACCTCACCAGGCTTTATAGGGTTAATATTTTGCTGGCTGGAGCTCTTGCTGGAGAGCCAATAGGAAGCTTCAAATTGAATCCCCTCATTAGCATGTGTGTCCAGAAGTGCCACTAGTAAGCTAGGGGCATTTTGGCTGCCACTAGCTTACTAGTAAGCCCTTTCAGCCTGACTAGTTTGCTAGTAAGGTCACAAAACACTGCAACTAGTAAACTTGTGCCCATTTCAAGCCCACTAGCTTACTAGTAAACATTTTGCACCCTCCTAGTTTGCTAGTAAGGTGCAAAATAGGTGTTTACTAGTAAACTAGTGTTTTTTTTGACCCTACTAGTTTACTAGTACACATTTTGCACCTTACTAGTTTGCTAGTAAGGTCAAAATAGGCTTTTTACTAGTAAACTAGTGTTTTTTTTGGCTGCACTAGTTTACTAGTGTGCATTTGGGCTCCCACTAGTTTACTAGTGCAGAAAATTGGAGGCCACTAGTTTACTAGTAAGCTGAATCCATGTTTGACTAGCTTACATGTCAGAGCTTTTACAGCTCACTAGTAAGCTAGTAACACTTTCAGCATTACTAGTTCGGTCCAAAGGGCCACTAGTGCAGCAAAAAGCCCACTAGTAGAGACTTTGGCTCTACTAGTGCGGCATACAGTGTTACTAGTAAGGTTTCTGTTTAACTAGTTGAACAAAAGTGCCACTAGTTGCTGAAAAAGAGTGACTAGTAAGATTTTTTGTTCAACTAGTTCAGTAAAATACCGAACTAGTGCGACCAAATGTCCAACTAGTGCTGACAGTGACCAAACTAGTGGAGGGGACTGAAACTTGATATCAAGGATATGGAATAAATACTCAATCGGCTTGCCATAGATCTGAGTGATGTTTCTACAGGTAAACGTGCGGACTGAAGGGAATTAAAACAAACAGCTGATCCCTAGCAGTGAACATAGAGTAAATGACTCGGGGCAGTTGGAGACAGTCGGAGGTGTATGTGGTGGTGTGAGCCCTCAGCTACACCTCACAGGCTCCAGCTCAGGAATAAACTTGAGGAGAAGTCAGTTGTCAGTGGCTCTCTGCGCATCGGTGTGTGTGGGAACGGAGTCTGGTCACTGCGCGTCTCCGAGCATATTTCCGCAGGAGCCACTTTGGATCTGTTTTTCCTCCTTTCTACCACCGCTTCATTTCTCCCACTGTTTTTAAATAATAATTCTTGGAGGGATTTTTCTCCTGTCGTCTCCACGCGTGTGTCCGGGTCGAGGCGACGTCGCGTGGGTACACCGGGAGCAGCTCCTCCATTCCCCGGGAGCTCCGGAGACAAGTGGGTCGCTTCCTTACGGCGGAGTCTCCGGTTCCTGTAGGATGTCCTGATTCAAAGCGGATATATTTGTCTGCTATGACCTGCGTCCCTCGACGGCATGAAGCCCTGGAGACCGAGGTGAGAGGCTCAGGCTGCACATTTCCCCTGGATGGTGGCTGCTGGGGGGGGCGCGTAAAGTTTTGAAGCTTGGAGTCGACGCGCGCCGGGTGGGTGGTCAAAATTGTGCGTCGTGATTACACAAATGTGAGACCGAGAGTATTCTGAGAACAGACAAATACAGACGCAGTTTCTCATTTTCTTGGGGTAGTCGTGTAATGCATTCATTCAGCAAACCACATCTCCTTTTCCATACGTGGTCGCCTCACATGCGAACCGTTTGGTGCAAGAACCAAAGATAAATCAGGTGTAAATCTCAATGCCGATGAGAGGGAAAACCTGCTTCACATTTTATTTCACAAAAACTTCATTTTGTTTTTTTATTTTACGCACCACTCAGCCGCATACAGGAGAAAATGCAGGCACATGGACGCGCTGTGAGCGCCCAGGTCCAAGGTATTGAAATGCGATCTGTATGTTCACATGCAGTTTGTCCTGTTGTAATAGAGCGTGTGCACATAATTTCACACATGCACGATTCATTTTTCGTTTGTAAATGGCACGGAGCACAGCGTCCCTGTCATCCATTCTCCTCCTCATCTTGAAAACAACCTCTCTGCCTAAAATAAGACAAAGGCACGTTTCTTTCTTTCTTTCTTTCTTTTTTATTTATTTCTATCTTTCTTTCTTTCTTTATTTCTGTCTCTCTGTCTTTCTTTCTTTCTGTCTTTCGTTCGTTCTTTCTTTCTGTCTTTCTTTCTTTCTTTCTTTCTCTCTTTCAGTACAGTGCGGGGGTTGAAGGTTGATGGCCTCTCTGGGGCATATACATGCTGTTGCGTAAACATCGACACATTCAGCTGGTCAACCTGCTGCGTGGTTGACCTGTGCCCAACGTGCCATGACCTGACTTCTGCACCACCCCCACCACCCTTTTTTTCCCACTGTTAGTGGGATTCAACTAAGGTGTGAGGGGGTGTTGTGGCCGTACACGTCCAATGACACACCCTTTTTTTATTATGAATTTAATACTGTATTTCATCTGGGATTATTTGGAAACACATTTCCATGTCACCCTGACACATGACTTTAAAACAGCGGATATGAGACTTTCAGGATGGAAAATGATCATACATTTGTTATGGTATAACACTCTGTTCTCTCACAGACATTTAATAAATGCGCAATTAAGCACGGCTAATTTAACGCCTCGTTTTTTGATAGTTGCACCTTCACGTGCGCACCGGAGAGACGCCTCCTTCCTCTTAACATCATTAATAATATTATTTTATCAAGACGATTAAGGGACTTTCCCTCTCTCTTCATGTGAACCTATGTGGACTTTAAATCAGATTTTATTATATGAATCAGCAGAAGTTACGTCTCGGCCATGCGCGTAAACAGAAACACAAATTAACACTTCTCCTCGCACACTTTTATTTTTCTCCACATCATCGCTCGGTTGTAACAATCCTCCATTCTGTCTTTATGCCATCATCCCTTTGGGAACATCCACACCCACGATCTGTGGATCATTTAACGCCACTCGGGAGAACTCCTCCTAAACTACACGCGATTCTCCTCCCTCCTGAGTTTCCACGAGGGTCCCGAAAGAGGACTGTGCGTGCGTCGATGTGACTGTGTGTGTGTGTGTGTGTGTGTGTTTGTGTGGTGAGATGGAGACGGACTGGACGGGTAGGTGGGGGGGGAGAGGAAACCATAGGTGTGCGTGAAACAAGCTGAGTGTGCGTCTCATCTATTAAGAGCCTCGGAGCGCATTTCCTCCCCCCACACCCCCCCCTCCCCGCGTCATCTCCGTCTGGGCGGTCGGTGCATGGTGCGCCGTGGCCGGGGAGGAGAAGTGCGTGCGGCCAGGAGGAGACGCGCTGATGCGAGCGGATATTCGCAGCAGCTGAGCGCAATTGGTGTGATTCCTGTCCCTCGGTCCTTGTCGAAGTGGCAGGAAACGGTCCACAGGAGAGTGAGAAGTAGACGAGGAGCAGGAGCTGTGTGGAGACGAAGGGATTCACGACAGGCTGGGAAACAAGAGGAGGGACGCGCACGGCTGCTGGTCAAAGTTTGTTTTGCAGTAGTGGTGGAGGTGTTGTTCGCTGCGGACCGCACTGTGCCTTTCGATTGACGCTGCGTGATGGAATGCCACTTGGAGAGAGAGAGCCTGATGGACACTTTGGCACCTGGGCTCGCGCGCAGAGAATCCTCCCGTTTCCAGCAGGCGCGGTGCTGACTGAGCCCCCGGGACGGTGATCAGTCATTTGTTTTGTGTTGTCCTCTGAGTGGCAGGGATACCCTCCTCATCATCCTCGACCCCAGCCTCATCGTTTTCTCCCGACGGAGAGCGAGAGATGGTGCGCGAAGCGATTCCTCAGAGATTGACGTGCGCACTCATCACATTCCCGCCGGGGAGCGCGTCTTAAAGAAGAGCCTCTTCCCCCATTCATGTTCATTCCGCTGCTGTGAACCTGTTGAGCTGTGTCAAAGAGCAGAGGGGCGACTGGAGAGATGTAAGTTCCACCTTTTCATTGTAAAGTGAACTTTGTGTTTGCGTTAAATTTTCTCTCGTGCGTTAAAGTGGCCGGTGATGTTACTCAGCTCTGGGCCTGGATGCGTCAATCTCGCGTCCTCAACTTCCAAGACTTTGGAAAACCCTAAAACTTGTTAAAGGTTACACGCGAGGCCACCTTGAATGCGTCCATTTCCTCTGGCCATTTCTGGAGGCGGCCCCTTTGTGGCACATTTGCCTAATGTTGCCCAATCCATCACGGATAATTACATTAGTGTCACGCTGCAGCCAATTGACCTACCTTTAACACGTCATTATATGAGCAGCCTATTACAGATGGCTGCTGTGGTCTCAATATGCTTTGCTGCCTGATTCCAGTGCTCTTTATTTTACACAGTCATCCGTGGCTCGTTATCACTCTCACGTTAGTAGTTATGATATTATTCACATATAATCTGCAACACACCCATGACTTCACCTCGGCCTCGCTCTGGATAATACCCAGCGATTACTCTCTTTAAAGGGTTGCTCACAAGCTTTCTCATTAAACACGGTTGCCCCCTGGGTTCACGTGCTGAATGGATGAACAATCTGTGTGTTTAAAGTAGTGTCTATACACTGCAACTGCTCCTTTACACTGACTATACACGTGTGACTGATAGTGACTGATTATTGCAACTCCATAGTAATTTGTGAGTTTTCAAGGACAGCCACCATGAGTCATTCTGTGTGTGGTTTTAAAGCAGCTGTCGCTTTAAACCTCCGACCTTCTCCCAGTGTTTCCAGCCTCAGAGAGAGAGAGGAGCTACCTGGCTGAGCACATTCTTTGCAGCTAAAGTGGACATTTCCAGTCTCCACACATGTCACTGTGGTTTGCAGAATAATGTGCTAGCAGCCTTTTAGGAAAAGGGTCCTCAATAATGCATTAGGGTGCCCCTGCATGTGTCGCGAAGAGAGCATGCCTGGTGGCGAGGGGAGAGGGAGGGAGGGATGGAGGCAGGGCGGCGGTGGAGGAGCCCTGTCTCACTGTCTCATTGGTTGCCCTCTGCGGAGTAACTGACGCCCGAGGGTGTTCGGCTCGACCTGGGGGCAGCGTCGCCGGAGTCACCCCTGTCAAACGCGCTGCTCTCGGCACACACACACGCACACACTCCATCGTGCATGTGGAGGCTTCGGCTGCTCAGAGAGGAGGAGGAGGAGGAAGCGGCGTCAGACTGGTGGGAGTGATGGAGGACTGTGGCAGATGCAGCTGGTTGGAGGCAGGTTGAGCACGTCCCGGGCACTCGGGGACCTCGCCGTGTCCTCGGAGGCCTGACCTGTGGGGATGTGAGGGGAGGCTGCAGACACGCTCCTGGCAAAGGGATGATTACCTCAGCAGCAGTTGAACCAGCACGGCTTTTTGATAGGAACAGCAAATCTGATATTTCTGAATTGTCGGGACAGAAAAGCCCAAACTCCAAACTAATATTTCCTCCAGGGCTCGAAACTCAACTTGGATTTTCCTTGCATGCGAGTTTCACAGATCTCTGATTATTTATCACATTGCAGGTGGAAAACAAACCAAGGTACAACCCCCCCCCCGGTTAAAACCCCGAAACAGGCAAACTATGAGTCTAACCCTCAAGCAGAGCCGCAGCTTTGACTCTTCCTGAATCTGCCCACCCATCCCCACCACAGTCGGTTAACCAGCTGTCAGCGCTCCACACATTCGCTACCTGTCATCATTATTAAAAGATCATAAGCCTGCCGATTCAGGGCGGCGACATTTTAAGGAGAGGGAAAGAGCTCTAAGTGATGGGCTGACTCGGAGGCAAGCCCCAGGGATGCATTATAGGCACGCTCGCTCCACGGCGGGAACGCTGGCTGTCATGTTTGCAGGACCATGCTCCACTCGCCATATGTTTATTCATGAGGACAGCGGCCCGATTGGCAGGGTTGTTAACAGGCACGATTAGGGATTCTGGGAAGAGAAATCTGGTGAGTGGAGCGCGGAGAGTGAGCAGGAGGCTTGTTTTCTTTTAATTTTCTTCTTTTGTGAAGCCCAGCCAGATTCTATCTTTATCCATCTTTCATCTGCTTCTGACTGCCTGCCCTCCTGTCTTTCGGCCCCACACTCACTCCTGCGCTCGTGTTTCTCCTTTAGTGAGGCACTGGTGGAGAATATGAAACAGGTCGAGTCAGAAAAGATGAAAGGAGGAAGAGACAGGACAGAGGCAGGGTCAGAAACCGCCCTTGAAAGTGCATCAAATGTGTAAAATAAAAAATTCAAAAATAGCCGTGACACGAGGAGTAAACATGTAATTATGCAACCTTGCTCTTGGATGAGCGCATGCTTTAAAGCTAAGGTGGAGAAAGCTGAATTGGTTTGTAGTTAAGACAGGCAGGTGTGAAAGTACTGCCCCCTGTGGGCCATCGTAGATGATCCCTGAGAGATTAGGACTTAACACTTAGAAAATTGGGCCTTTTTGATCACAGAAGGAGTGGAGCCGTGGAAAATGTTTGCACCACACAGCCAGCAGCAGGAGAAAAGGGCTGAACCCACACAAACCTCTGGTCAACAAAAAAAATACAACAATCAATATGAGCAAAAAACAAACTGAAAAGAGGAACAGTGGGAGGAGAAGAAGTGGCGGATGACAGAGGAAGGAAAACAACAAGTGAGAAGGAGTAGCTGGAAGAAACGTAGGAGGAGCGGGGCGTAAAAAGACGCGTGTGTTTATTCAGTCGTCGGGAGATATGCATGATTTACCACCGACCCCCTCAGTGGCAGAGAGCTGCTCCAGGGACACACGTGTAACATTTCCCCCAATGGTTTGGAGAAACACTCAGTCACGCTCGAGTGGCCCCTGGGATGAAATGGAAGTGGACACCAGGGGCTGCTCCACCGGCGAAAGGTTTGGGTGTAATGGGCGGCTGTTTGGTGTGTGTAGAGGGGAGGGTTTGGGCGGGTGGGCGGGTTGGTGACCTCACCGAGGCAAACGAACCCTCGCAGACTGTGTGAAAGATTCACGCGTTTGAATATGAAATAGAAAAACTAAAAGTCCAGCTCGCAGTTTGCAGCAGCGGCAGGACATCCCTGCAGGCAGCACACATCGCAAACTGCTCCACAGTGTGTGCTTCACTAGAATCATATAATTAAGCTCTATATCACTCAATCTTATATATGTTTACTTAAAAAACAATTGTTTCTTTACTTAGAGGTTTGAGCTTTGAGCTACATCTTGTTGATTGTGATTTTAAAGCACTTCAGTTAAAAAAAAATGGAAGTCATATCATGGCTCCCAGTGAAATAAATTTACGTCTTAAGGGGTCTTTAGAGAATTGTCTCTGTCCCACCACTTTTTATCGCTCCAACAATAATCTGAGTTGTTAATGTGAGACGTATGTATCTCAGTCACATCAAAGAAGAATCACACATTAAACGAGGCCGGCAGAATAAATACAAACCTACGTTCAGAACACTTCACATCACATGTCCCCTCTAATGTACTGCTTTCATGTTTTTTTAGCTCATTTATCTCCTTTGATTGTGACACAATGATATTTTGCATTAGCCCTAATTGTTCTTTGAACTTAAAATATGCTCTCGAGTTATTTTCTCCATTTGAAACAACAGTCTGTAACTGTTGATTTTTTTTTTTTTTTTCTAGTTTTGAAGTCAACAAAATATGGACAACTTAAATAAATGTTAACAAAACTTAAATCAATTGATAGTTACATAAATGGTTAGAAGAAAATGTTATTTTATATATATATATATGCGATAGGATCCCGTTTCTAAAGAATTTTACATCCACACAAGTATAGACTTAATTTCTCCTGCTGTTGCACTCAACTTGTTTTAAACGTTAACTTTTCATTTTTGTAAGAATATTTGATAAATAAACATCCCAGCGACTTAACAAGTGAAAATAGGTGTTTCTTTCAGACCCCTCCCCCCATTTGCTATAAGTGTTTATCGCTCTGCGCCTGCCGTGTATATTCCTGTAAATGGTGGAATTTCAGACTTCCTGCTTCCCTCTGAAGTCCTCAAACCTTGATCGATGGCCGGAGGAAGCGTCCTGCCCTAAAATACCCCCCCCCCCCCCCTTTTCCCCCCCTTACTCCTCTTTTAAAATGCACGTCCACACTTCTTCTTCCATCTGCTCTCCGGTCCCCTCTCCGTCACCTCGGCTCCATGGGGGCGACGGAGGGTTATGAGCAGGGAGTAATGAGAGGGAGGGGGCCGCTATGTCCAGGACGGCGAGGTGATAATGACCCGCGCTTTTGTGATCTCTGTTGCTTGTTATCGAAGCCTCGCCGGCGCTTGTTGTCTCATTACCCAAGACTCCAGCTTCCCTTTATCCAGAGGTTGCAAGTCAAGCACACTCTCACACACAGACACACACACACACGCACACACACACAGAGACACTTTTGCGGCCATCCCTTACACTCCTCCTTAACACGGTAATATTATGTCTCGTAATGGGAACAGGAAGCTCAGTGCCAAGAGTTCCTCTGGATAATTGGCTCCTTCTTCACCTGCTGACATCTCCCCCATTGACATTCTTACATTTTACATTGAAGGTGCTTCATTTCTCTCCCCCCACTCACCTCGTCCTCCTCCCTCCTCCCTCTTCCCTCCTCCGTCCTCCGACTCGCAATGCTCGCTCTTGTATTCCTTTTTTTTTTTTTCCTCATGCTGATTTTACATTGCCGCTCTCAATCATCCTCTGCAAAAAAATGTAATCCAACTCTCCAGACGTATCTGTGGGTAACACTCATTTTGATTGATGTGACGGGTTTTTCCTTTTTGCACTGGAATGAATGGTATTAAATTCCAGACTTATATGCGATAGTGTATGCAATCATTCTTTTTCAGTTTTGGAGAATATTTTTGAACTTCTCGTGTCATAGCAAGTTTTTCTGCCATCATCTTTTTCCAGCAGCGTTTTAAAAAAAAAAATTATAATAAGCATTTGCTGCTTTTTACAGGACCTAGCGAATCTTTGCTCCCTGATCTTTGCCTTAAAATGATGATTTACATTCTACCACACTGAAGTAACAGGTTGAAAATATAAAACAATAGGTCAAATTTAGGCAAATTTAAGAATAAGCTAATCCAAATACCATTATTAGTTGTGTACATCCACGTAAAACTGAGCAAACTGTGACCTCACGATGTCGTTCTTCAGTGGGGTCTCTTCGTATTCACGTCAAACCCTCACATCCCTACTCTTCATCACTGGCTCTCTGTAATGACGTCAATCATCTGGAGGGTGTGTGCTTGTGTTTGTCTTCAGGCCACAGTCCGACTGTTAAATGTGAACACAACTCCCATATACTGTTCGCTTTAGTGTCACCTCGTCAGTCCGTCACAGCATGGTGCTCATCCTGCTCAGGCTGACACGCAAACTTTCTATATAGATGTACGGTCTTTATGCAAATACACACCACCCCCTACTCTTTTTTTAATTTCATGTATTGCTGCTCTTCTCACTGTGTGGTAATAAGTAGCACCAGTCTGTCCCTCCTGTGTCCGACCGGTGACTCTGGTCTCCATTAGTCACCTGCTGCTTAAAGCCGAGAAACCTGCACTCAGCTCTGTCCTTTGGTGCTGGATGAAGATGATGATGATGATGATGATGATGATGAGGAGAGACAAGGTTACAAAGATTGAATTCAACATTAAAGTCCTATTAAAAAACAACATCATTCATGTCCAAGCCATATGAGCTGATCCCTGTGCGTTTTGAAACATTTTCGTGGATTTCTCAGAGAATAATTCACGGATTCATATGATATAAATGAGTGAGTGCAAATTAGGTAAGGATCCAAATGGACATTTTATAGTGGTTTATTGAGGGGACTGTTGGACTGTTTTCCTTGTTGCTTGTTGGAAGGATTACACAAAGACAGATTTCATTTCAACTTTGTGGAAGGGTTGAGTATTCATACTTCGGGGTGGATTGGATCAAGGCTACTCATCCAGGATTGTTTTCACTTTCTTTAACATCGAGAGAATTTCTCAAAAAGCCACCTTGAAACTGTTTATATGAACAGATGAATTTAGCTGCGGCTCCAGGTAATGATCAGGTTGTATCTGATCTTAATTAACGTGTTTACAATATGGTGATAAAGTGGTGCGGGGGGGGGGGGTGTTCTCTGTGTGTCCGATTGATGCACAAAACGTTTTATCTGTGGTCTGATGGTAACAGTCTGTGTTCACTGCTCAGGATGAGTTTGAAGGTCAGAGACAGTGTAACAATGATGAGCTGATTCATTGGTTAACCTTCAGTCTGACTTGAATGTAGTGCACAGACACTTGGAGCTATATGATTTTACAGTAATGCAGAACCATAGTGATTAGAGTAAAGTAATGAAGTTCAAAAAAGACCTGATGGGAAGAGAAAAGATTGTCTTCAGATATGAGAGAAAGTTGGTTGACAGAGCCCCGTTTTCTTTGTATCAATCTTAAGAACATTAGGATCAAGGAACACGCTGGTTGGAAACCATCTGAGTTAAAATACATCTTAAAGTCAATTCAAGAACACAGGAACAAAGACCCGTAAAATAGGGGTTAGGAGAAAAGTTCATCATGTTTAATACTGCATCTGTTTCAATACTAAAACTTTAGACAAAAGGAAAAGTGAGGCCATGGCCCAAAACGGTTGGCAGTTATAAATGGATGCTTTGCGTCCTGGGAAGTAAATCACTGTGTGTGATGTAGTGCAGTGACTGCTGCTGTGGACAGAGCCACCATTTAAACAGACCAAAGATGAAAACAGTCACAAGATATTTATGTTAAGTGGCAAAGTGGGGCTGTGCAAAGTGACGTGGCCCCTTTATTCCGTGAAAGAGAAACTCTGCTGTTTATACTTTCAGTTGACCAGGGGAAATCAACTGAAAGCAGCTGTCAACTTTATTTTTAAGGAAGTCTGGATCAGATCAGTGTGTGTGATGTGAAAGGTGTCGCCTGTATAGACAAACCCATAGACCCAAACATGGAGGAAGCAGGGTGTATTACCCATATTGTAGCCAGCCACCGGAAGGCTATGGTGTCAGTCAGCTCACTGTTTAGATTTGATGGTTAAAAGGAGATTGTCATACATTAGGGGAACGCAAGTGTGGCACCCCATCTGCGAACACGTTTGCCTGATCAGTTGATAATAAACAGGGTGTTTACAACTTGTTTCACTGCCCCCCAAGGGACCAATGAATGCACATGCTTACTTTCTGAAAGGCCTACCCCTCAATATGTTATCTCCTGTACTTAATGACATGCAGATAAAAGCACCAATAACACGACACTAACAGGTTGTTGTTTAACTGCAATTATACTGTATTTCATTTATGGACACACCCCCCGAGTCTCTGGTGAGTCACTGTGTTCAGCTCTGTGGGATAGCACTTTAAATATCAGAGTTCAATACAGTGGATGTTTTTGTCCAGCTTTTGTTTTTGACCTCCTTCATGCACAGATATTCTACCAGCGGACACAGAAGAGTTGAACAGTAAAATGCTATTTGTACGGTCGTGGTGTCGCGTCATCTCTTTCGATGAGTGCTGGATTTTAATGTATAAAAAAAAAACTGTAACCCTAACTGTATTAAACATTAGCCCGTTCTCGAGTATGATTAGGATTTCTGGCCTCACTTGATGCTCGAAATCAGTAAAACAACATGACTTTATTTATTTCCTCTCTCCGAATTGCTCGTTATCATTTCCACCCATGCGGCGGGGGGTGTTAGAGGTGTGCAGGGTGCGAGCAGGGTGCGGAGACGGAGGTGGGGTGAGCTGTAACACTGTACGCCTGACGCCGCGGAGTGAGATGAGGGTTTTATGTGTGAAAGCAGCAAGATCCAATTTACCCCGATGGCATCGCTTACCCATTTGCTCTGTTTGGATGCACAACAAACACCGACATGGCAGCCCGTCCCAACGCCGTCCCAAAACCCATCCGGCTCCCTGTTCACACATGCACATTTCACCCTCGCCGTGGCGCCAGCTTGTGTTTCCATACTGTCAATATTCACTCATCCCCTCTCCCCCCCCCCCCTCCTCTGTTTCTCGTTTCTCTCTGCAGCCGCATCGCCACACAGGACGAGGACCATGACTGACGGCCAGGCGAGCTGAAGGGACTTGTCACTCATCTTCCTTTCTCCGTGTCAGGGGGGCGACTATCTCCTTGCTCACCTCCCCTCCTCTTCCTCCACCTTCTCCTCCACCGTCCTCCTCCCGCCCTCAGTCCTCTCCTCTTGTCTTCTCAATGGGCCGGTGACCTCAGCATCATTGTAGTTATCCACCGCTCCCAAAAACTCCCCAGAGGCCGAGACGTGGCAACAAAGACCTTGTGAGGACACCTCTGAACCGACCCTCGCTCCACCTGACGGGAGTGTGGCATGCCTCCTCCCTCCAGCTGAGTGACCTTTACTGAGCGGAAGTAGAAAGAAGAAGGGATCCCTTGTCCGTCCACCCTCAGCGGGAGATACAGCTTCTGGAGCAGGAGCTGCGAGAGGACCAGTCATGCGTTTCCATTTTACGTTGGCGCTGCAGGCGCTGTGGACCGCTGTTTGCCAGGCGGCCATGCAGCACTACCCTGCAGCGTGGGGCCACTACGACGTGTGCAAGTCCCAGATTTATACAGACGAGGGCCTTACCTGGGACTACATGGCCTGCCAACCCGAGGCGACAGACATGACCCATTACTTGAAGGTTACTCTGGATCCCCCCAACATCACCTGTGGAGACCCTCCGGAGACGTACTGCGCCCTGGTGAGTACAAGCCAAACTGACAAAACTGTGTTTTCAAACTAAAACTGTGTCTGTTCAGACAAACGTTTTTTTGGATATCACATGAACACTCACGTACACTGAGCACGTGCAGCTGTGTTCAAGTGATAGGAGCCAAACGAATCAGCAAAGGCTAAGTTGTGACTGAAAAGACCCAATCAGCAGGCGGCTGTGAGCATCTCTGTTATTGTTACAAACTTGTTTCTGTACATCTGGACTAAAGCGTAGCCCTGGAGATTTGAAACAAAAACGGGTCAGCACTGTTTCCAAATTCCTCAGTTCACTACTCGACTCTACGTTCTCTAGGACCCTGGAGTAGTTTGGACAGCAGGTGTATCCGTAGCACAGTTGATGCATTTTCAAACAAAACAATAGTAGTTTGGTTGTTGCACAAATCTTTCCATTAAAAGGAGCAAAGTGCAACTAGTTCAAACAACAACAGGGCAGCTTCATCATCATTGTCTGTATCGTGTGTATCTACTCAAGCTGAGAGACACCTCCACAGCCTGTGGGGCTCAGATACGTGGCTGCAGATGAAGTCGGAGGTTTTTGCACATTGACGTCACGTTCTGCTGTTTAGAGAGCTGCCTCCCTGTGTGTGTGCACAGCAAACGGCGTCTCATGTGCTGTTGATGCTGCTGACTCTCAGAAAAACACAGTATAATGCGACTTAAACATTGAAAAACAACACGTCTCGCTCCCACAGAAACACAGCAGCCTCAGTCGCTGTGACTTTCAACGTGAGAAGGCGTCCCAGTGGGTCTTTGGCCAGAGCGGGATGAGTGAGTGGCCTAATAATTCAAATTCAAGTGCACAGGATGGATACAAATACAAACATACTGGAGCACTGTTTATGTGAAAATACACCCATTTCCCGTTGTGGTGCTCTAAGTGGACATTGTTTCCTCACTCAAACACATTAGCCCGATTAATATATCATAATATTCTGTTTCAGCTTTCGTCCTTGATTTATTTTTACTCTAAGAATTTATCGGTGGAATCCAGGGAATTTTGCTTCGCAGTCATTTGCTCCTCATTCAGGCATTGTTGGATCTGAGTTTAAATATGTTCTGCAGTGGTTGTGTCTCAGCTACATTCTCTGATCTCCTGCAACCACAAGATGTTTTTTCAGGCCAAAATTCCAGTTGTTTTAGTATGACTGTATATAAAAGTGGATGACGTTTTGGCTCCCAAAAGTGACCGGTGGCCGGGGTAAAGGTCGGACAAATTTTTTCTCAAAGATGGTTTCAGTTCAGTTTGGATTGGTTATTTTATGTTGAGCAGACTTTGGCAGCAAATGTGCAAGATGGCAGAGTTGATGTCTGGGTTAGTTTGGCTTCATTTCTGGATAGTGGGAGGATAGTGTCTATTGGCTCTATTTGGATGGCTCTGACTTTTGTCCAAAGGGAAAAACCTCAGCAACAATCAGATTAATTGCCAAGAAAATCTTTTCAGACATTCATGGTCCTCAGAGGATGAATCTTACCCACATTACAGCTTGTATGACTTTTCCTCTATAGCGCCATCATCACTTCAACATTTGTGGATTTATTTGTACCAACATCCTGTTTTCATTCATCCAAAACTTTGGTTAGTGACTTAAACAGTAACATCTGCCTCAGCTGTAATTCGTAATATGTACAAAGTGGTGAGCATAAGAATGCCAACATTGTCAAATAACACTTTGAGCATGTTAGCAAGTTGACATTAGCATTTAGTTCACACTAACATGGCTGCAGACTCTTCTTTTCTTGTTTCTGAGCAAACTATAAACTTAATGCAATGCTGAGCAACAGAGATGGTTTTTCTCATTGCATCAAATCATTGTCCGTTTGAGTCACAGAGTTAAAGAGTCTTAATTGCCAGTTTCCAAATGATATAATTGAGTCAATCAGCTTACTTAAAAACGTGTTGTGCCTAACAGCGTATTATGACCAGAACACTTAAAATCTAATGAGGCTTTTTAAAAGAATGAGCTGATTAGCCCTTTTTTCTGTTTAATTGAGTGCAAGCCTTGTTGAGCCGCAGAGCAAATTTGCCATGATTGACTTGAGTTGATAAAAAGGCTCCACATGGTTGCACGCCGGTGAAATCCTAATGCATCAGATGTGCTGTTCTGTTGACTGAGAGGGATTTAAGATTTAAACGGCGCAATAAAAAGCAGTGATTGGATGAGTGGTTTGCACCGATGCTGTTGATTCTGCAAATTACACTGCATCATGAAAACCACAAATATCCGCTGGAGCTGAAAGGAAATATCACAGGACAAGAGGCATATCAGGTCAAGGATTTAATTATCAAACCGCCGCGCTCTTTACTCCGGGTCCCTCCCGCTTTGAAACCCGCAGCCGGTCGCCTCCGATTAACGCTCAATGACGGGTCCAACTCGGGCCGTGGTCTGACACCGAGTCATCAAAGATTCTCTCAGAACAAACGCACCCCTCGCTCCGACAGCTTCGAGAGCGCTTCAGATAAACTGTGAGACGTTCCAGGAAAAAAAAAATAGAACAAGTAGTAACTTGAGGAGTATAAATAGACAGTCGCGTCAGCGGAAAGTCAGCTGAGAGCAGAGTGGGATTAACAAAACGCAGATGACAAAGACAGCGACTAAATGATCAAGAGAGAAGTGAGAGGGAGCGAGGGCGGGGGGGGGGAGACGGAGGCTCGGAGGACTCGGTGCAAAGCAAACTGTGACGGAGGAACTAATATCTCCTGCGTGGGGCGGGATGGAGGCTCTGAAATGTGAATTATTCAGCATGTTTTGTAGCTAATGTGTTTTATTCATAGGACACATTATTCAGCCCGACGTCTCTCAGGCACTTTTGGGGGAAAAAAACATCCTCCTTTGATCGGCAGCTGTTGGTTTTAGGCACAGTGAGTCAGGGTTAGAGTTGAGGGATGATCGCCCCCCCTTCCCCCCCCCCCCCCCGTCACCTCTGATTGATCCACATTAGAACCCGAAGCCTGTCTGGTTTTTAGCTTTGAGGTGACCGTGTTGTGGGTAAACTGGCCGTGTCTGATTCGTCCCCGGAGCAGCTCTGTTCCTGGACAAACGGCTTCAAACCAGTTTATCATTAATATAACAGCCATCCTTTTAACTGATGATCGCTTATTGAATAAGTGGCAGTTTGTCGCACACCGCCACCCGCAGGTCTCCGGCAGTCAATGTGATAGAAGTGCTTCAATTAAAGAGGCAGCGGTTGGATCCCACTGAACCATTTCCTCCCTCTACTGTTCTCTGCTCATCACAAATCACACAACCATCACTGAAATATGACCCCCGCCGCTTACCATAGAGGCTAATTGCTTTATGTTTACCCCTGGCAGTAACATGGCTCCGAATCAACATGGAATAATTACCATTGATATTCCAGCTACTCCGGCTGCCAGTACGCTGCTGCAATGCCAATAGTGGTTTGTATCGTAAGTCAGATCATTTCAAATTCGGGGGCAATTATCATTAGGCCGCGTTATCGGAGAATTTCATCTCTCTGGTAATTGATTTTACGCTCGCAGAGGCGGGCGCATCTCAAAGCCCGGTGTCTGCTTCCTGGAGTGCTGAAGGTAACGGACACCAACGCCTGACGAGAGGAGACGGAGACAGAGGGAGATGCTGCAGCTCCAGGGCGTGGTGCTTATATGAGCATGGTTAGCTCAGGTTGCGGCCTTCGTCCCAGGGTCACAGATAGAGGAAGACGGCATCACACACACACACGCACACACACACCCTCTCCAGTAAAGACTTTTCATTCTGCTTATAGCCCAGTGACCTTTTCTATAGCAATAAGCTGGCATTCACTGAACTTTGGCACAGGAATCTGCCATCATATGAGGTTTCACTGTCCCCTCCAGTTAGACTCAGACTGGCCTTTAGAAACATGGACAGGTTGCACACACTCAACACCGCTGATGATGACAGAGTGTGTGCAGGCTTCGGGAGAGCAGCTTTGACTTGAATACAGAAAGTGAAGCGAGCTGAGTCGTGTTCCAAAATGACCGACTGACGGCTTTGTGTGTTCGGAAAACCTTCAAACCTTTAGAACAAAAAGTATGACATGATGAAAGGGTTTTTGCTGACTGGTGCAGGTAGATTAGACTGAGCAGCAATGGTGCTTTCTCTCTATTTCCAGGTGTTATGCCATTCGGTAAACAGGAGGACACAAAAACCTTGTCTACGCTACAGCAAATATTCTATGAACGGATATTTCTGCTCTGATTTGATAAAAATCTTCATCCACATGACTGTTCTTTTACAGAATATCTCTGTTTAGACACACAAAGACTACACACACATGATATTTACATCAACAATAAATCAAATAGACATAAACGCAGCAGAGAAACTGTTATGTTACCACTGTTGTCGTTAAATCTGGCACATGATCAAACAAAGCAACAGGGAGCATGCACAAAGTAAACGGTGACATCAGCGTTTCCCAAACACAGCATTTTAAATGTTTTTGTTCTTCCGAATTCATACAAATCTCTGTTTAAGTGACTTAAAGCCAGAGCCTAAGTGACATTCTGACACCTAGGTTCCTGAAAACATTAACACAGCCGCTCCCTGACTTCATAATTTACACGTTTCTATCGTGACTCGTCAAAATGTCGGAGAACGAGACTCCCCGTGGTTTAAACTATAACGACATCACTTACATGTGTTGGTTCTTGTTTGATGCACATGGCATTAAACATTTCTAGGTGTAACTCCATAATTAATACAACATTTAAAAAACATGCATTAGTGTCTGTGTGTGCTTCTGTGTGCGAGTGTCCTCACGCCCTCGCATGCAAGCACTCGATGTCTCCATTTGTGCCGTCAATTTACAACGAGGAAATGCTGATGAATGCTGAAACCTGAGTCCCGGCAGGCCGGTGCATTTCATAGCCAATCAAATCTAAATGAGGAAACCAAGCAGATTATTAAAAAGGCTGTGCAGCATGCGTCTGTGTGTTTCCCTTTTTTTTTAGCACCAATGAGGGGTCATGATAAAGAGAAGGTAGATCATCAGAGCGCTCGTTATTCCTCTGCTTTGCTAATAAGAAAAATAATGTGATAGACTGAATTAAGCTGTCAAAAGTGGACGCTGGGCTCTTTTCTAACCATGTGATATTTATTGTTCCAGTCAAGCTGCAGTGTGAAACATGTTTTTTCCTTTTCTCCCCAAAGCCTACATTGGAACTCTGTGTACCCATGCTCCAATCTGGGTTTGACGGAAACGGTTATATAATGATGTCGTCAAACTATATATTGTTCATTCATGCAGAAAGTACTGTGTAGTATACATGTTTGATGGATGGCAAAGTGTGCTATGCAGAGAGGTAAATAAAACACCGGATATATTGACAGAGCTCAACAAACAACGACCATCCCCTTAAAGTATTAAGGCCTTTGCTGATCAATGGAAATAAACAATATGAAAAAGTTTTATTTATTTATATGATTTTTTTTTTTTTTAAATAGCCGAGCAGAGAACGTTTAGTTTCACAGCTTGGTTGACAAGCCTAAGTTGTCAATAGCTGCTTTATGACAGATTTCAGAGTAGTGGACAGTTTGAAGAACTGCTGCAACATCTGGCACAGCTGTTTCACGTCCACTGCTTGTGATGTTGTCAACAACATGCTTTCTGATTGGCTGCAGGCGTACAGGTCGGATACCTAAAGTAGGGACAATTTAAAGCAGAAATTTAGCTCAGCTCAATTCCATTGCTGATTTTATAAATATAAATATTTGAAATTTCGGTTTTGGATTGAACTGTTGTAATGGTTAAACCCACTGAAGGTTAGATTTGAGGATTTTTTGCATTTTAGGAGAGGACGGTACGGTGCTGTGGAAAGTATAAAGGTTTTTTATTTGGTCGATGACACTATAATACTATGTGCGCTAGATTGCTGTTCTTATATCTGTAATGCACATAAATGTCAGTGTTCAAATTTAAAATACTTGTACCCGGTGAACCCCGCCTGTGCTTACCTGAGCAGATGGTACATTCCAGTTGAAAGGAGGCTGTGACAGGAGCAGAGTGGCTCACATCTCTGCAGGGGGGAGAGAAGCATGAGCGCATTGTGAAAGACTTTGTTTCCTTCGCTGTCGTAGCTTTAGACTTTAAGGGGTAGTTCTTGAACTCTGGCTGTTAAATTATTCCTGTTATTAGATGGTTCATTGTTCATCGGCTCATGATGGTATTTTAGAGAAGAAGTGATTCAAGCACCAGTACATGATGCTGTTGGTGTTGTGGTGGTGGTGCCATCAGCTCCCTCTTACATTGTGATATACAAATCTGACCTTTTCTGCTAAGCTGATCCTGATTAGAGGTTTTCAGACACACAAAGCATTTCAACCCCCCCCCCCCCACACACACACACACAAACACACACACTTGCACACTGTGCCGCCTCTCAACAGGCTCCCTGCTGATATTTCCTTGACAAACAGTGCGCTGTCAGCAGCAGTATGTCTCATCTCATATTGTAGCACTCAGTCAATGTAAGGGTTAGAGGAGATGAGAGGGAGAGAAGAGAGACGGCGGCTGCTTCTCTGGGCTTCAGCGTGTCTGTGACATTCTGTCTCCTGAACTTGTTTATCCTGCCTCGTTTTTTTTTTTTTTTTTCACGATCGGAGGGGGGGGGGCAGATTAGCAAAATGAGCAGCGAGACAGCTCCTCAGATCTGCGCCTCGACTCAAGAAAAGGTCACTTTTCAGGAACGTAGTAGCAATTATGCAGCATTGAAAACCCTAATTGCTCTTTCAGCTGAACGGTTTAACATCAGAGGACGGAGTCGACCCGATCCATTTCATGTGTTTTCTCTCATCTCTGTCAGAACAAACCGAATCGAAGCTTTCTTAGAATTTAAGGTAATTAGCAATTCACAAGATCCTGCAGCACAAGTCATCGTTTTTTGATTAGTTATATCGGGCATTATTGTTTCTGCATCATTCCATGACAGGCAGTGTTTAAGGCTCTGCTGGATTTTCACACGATCTTTTTTTATGTTTTTTAATGAATCAGTCTTATCAGCCCTGTGCAATTTTAAGTTAAGTGAGTAAACACAGCACTTTACAGTAAATTCATGATTGCACTTGACAGAAAACTCTTCTATGAGTAGAGTAACTGTCATTATGTAGAAGCCATAAAGTACATTAGTTCAACAAGGTTAAAGCTCATGAGTCACATTACCACCAAACATATACTCTCTCTCTCTCTCTCTCACTCTATATATATATATACTCTATATTGCAGTGATCAGTCCATTAATGCACATGGGATTTGGAGGTTGACTGGAGTCATTTATTTAATATTTCAATTTAAAAAAAGGCTTTAAAATAAGGATTTAAAGCTTTTAATGTGAAGAACTGTAATCGCTTTGGGTCTTAGACTCTTGGTCGGACAAACCAGACAGTCCAAAACCCGTCCTGCTGGGCACGGGTCAGCTATCCTCACTCAGCTTCAGACACATGCACATGTTCACTGTGCCTTATAAACCCAGAAGGGTATCAAATCTCTTTCACGCAACCAACAAAATGGCTGACCAATGCTGTCATTCTTAAGAATGCACGTGAGAAAATGTGTCTTGCACAAGATACAAATATGTTTAAAGCAAAGCAGGGATATTAAAAAAACCTTTACATAATCCGTCTTGACAATTTTTGGTTCTGAGACAAACACCAATCAGATTCTCCTGCCGGTCCTTGTAGTCAGAACCTCCAAATCTGCCTCTTTGAAACCTGCAGCCCGTTCACCTTTTTCTCGTGTTCTCCTAATCTGAACTCAGCAGCATAACCAGCTTTCAGTTTGTAGCTTGATACATTCAGCTGAAACTCTACCACTGCAGAGAGAATAGGTCGAATACTGTCTAACACAGCACAGAGCTGTCGGACAGTCAGACTGCATCTGTCCGGCCCGTGTGAAGGTTATACGCGCTGCAGTCACAGGAGGCTCTCATCATATTCACTCCGACCCATCCTGCCATAAAGTTTGCATGAGCGTCGGGCCCTGTCTGAATTTTTACCGTTTTCTTATTTCCTGCAACCACTCGGCTCTTCCAGGCCTTCAAGTGCCAAGACAAACACAGACTTGTCAGGCAGCCCAGACCGGGCTCAAGAGAAGTCCATTAAACAGGTGTTGGCAGGAAAACCCACACTTCCTGTTATGGGCATGTTGTGGCTCAGCATGGTTCACAGGCTGTGGAAGACCGAGCGAGGAAACATCCATCCTTCTTCTCTCGTGTGTGTGTTTGTGTGCGTGTGTGTGTGTGTGTGTGTGTGTGTGCCACATTTACTGAAGGTCCCAGAGTGTCTTTCGTACACAACCAGTAAATGTTTTGATCATCGTTTGTAATCAAACTTGCGCTTTGTGGTACAAAGTGACTTTAGTATAACACAAGCTTTCAATATAAGCGCTCGTGATAGAAACACATGTCGTATGAAACACATTTGTCCACGTTCTTGAAAAACACATTTCTATAAATAAGGATAAGTTTGACTTCCTCACCCCCACTGAACAACGCTATGTGATCTGTGAACTCATTCTTCTCGCCTTCAAATTTCACAAGTCCCCCCCATGGTGATTGTGATAAATCACATGATCAGAGCTGATATTGCATTCACTCGTTTCTATCCCTAAGTAACACACAGTTAAAGGACTTTTCCTCTAATCAGAGACAGGGTTGGCACCTGGCTGAAGTATCTGTCTTAAGTCCCGCCTTCTCCATGTTAACAGTTGGGACATTGACCATACACAAAAGGCTAAGTACTTTTTCAAAGATGCTTTCTGTCAATCTAAGTAATTGTAATTGACAGCTGAGGCTTCCATTGCTCAAGAATATTAGTCCATCCCCTGATGGCTACTGCACAGACTCTGGCAAGACGGCGGCATTCACGCCCAGCTCTACACTGATAGAACAGAAATCATGTTACCCACCATTTTCCACCTTCACCATCTCCACATTATTATCATGGGGCATTGTTTTTCTGTTTCAACAGTGTGAATGGCAATGAGAGTATCGCCTAAAGAGAAAAGCAAACAAACAGTCGGACGTGTTCACTCCCAGGGAGAAAAGTTTCGCAGAAGTGAAGTTGGTGAGAAGTTGGCATGCAGACAACATCAGGTGTTTCTCTGTGATGCTGCGCTGTGCGAGCGTGCGACTCGTCTATCTGGGCTCCATCAAGGTGTTCAGTGTTGTCTCACCGTTTACACTGCCATAACAAGATAACGGGGGGCCACCTTGACTCCCGCCTCCCACAGGTTGTTTTTGTTGACTTTTTACTTTCAAAGTTTGGAGGAAAAAAACAACTCTTCCCTTTGCAGGGGAAGAGCTCGGAGCGGCTGGAGGATGGAAAAGATTTTGCGTTGCACAAAGCTGAAACTCGGAAACTATTCCCCTTGCAAACATGAGACTGAAATCGTAAGAAGAGCTAATGGTGTCATTTAGGAAAACAACAACATGTTTGAGTCTGGTTCAGTCTCATTCCAGATCTATCATAGCTCAGATTCAGTCCCTGAATATCTTGAAGAGACTCGCTATAAACTAGAAGTCAGGAAGAAGCAAAGTGTCGCCTGGTGGTTAAACACTCAGTGCACTCACTGGGTTTGAGGACTCATGCGTTATAGCAACCAACCATACAGGTCTTTCTATGACACAGGGCTTTGTCTCTCTCTCACTCATGTATAGATTATTATTTAACAAATGACCTTTACCCCTTTTCTCTTCAATTGGTCTTCGGGCTCTCAGTCTTCTGTGTGGTAACAGCGGGCTTTTGTTGCATTTCACAGTTCAACACTCATGGCAAATTATAGTTTGAAACCCCCCCGACATTATTCACCTCTGTGCACGTGGCTCTGAGAATAGATGGAGACGCGGCATCGGGATGTGGAGAATTGATCTCGGAACCTCTGGCGTAGATTCCCAGAGCCAACTTGCTCCGTCGCTCTACTTCACAATACCCCAACCCCCCCCCCCCCCCCTCTCTCTCTGCGACAGGGCTAATAAATGGTAAGCACACCACACAGGCAGGCTGACACAGACAAGCTTACAGAGCCCAAAGCTTTGCACTCATATTTACAGGCACTCGTGATTTCATTTGTGTGTGTTGGGGCCTTTTTGATGTTAATTGCAGCAGATAAGTGGGAGTTGTGTGAATACAGCAATCCCACTAATCCCATCCCTCATTTTTATCCATGGTGGGGGGTCAGATGCTCCCACAACTGTGGCACATGCTCCTCTCCTTAGCATTTCAAAGCACCCACAGCGCCTCCCGTCCTTTATCAGCACGATAAATACCTATTTTTTTTTTCTCTAACTGTGTGTGCTTGTGCGAGCGTGCCTCACTGTCCGTTTCTATTTGTGTCTGTATCTACATCCACACCACAGACTTTCATGGATTCTGAGCTCACATCTCACTGTTTCAGATGACTGTTCACATCTATTTTAGGATGCAAGCTACTGTGCAGGGCCAAACCCATATGAACTGCTGTGCGTGTGTGAAACAAGAAAAAAGCAGAAAGATGTGCAAGGTAACATTTTCTTAACACCTTTGAGTCACAATCAGCCTAAACGGCAATAACCCCGATTGTTGTGATCGTTGTCTCAGGTGAGCAACGTTGACAAATCCACACTGCAGAGCTGAGATACAAATCCCACGTAGGCCAACCCACCCTGGGATCTGGCTTGTGTGACAAGCCCATGTCCTCCTGACTGGAAGTGAAAAATGCAGTTAGAGGTGTTAACCATTTTAAACGCATAACAAACCATCGGGTGCATCATGTTCAACGTCATGGAAGTAGATAGCAGCATGGGGGCTGGTGACTATATTGCAGAGATTACTTTTCATTTCTTATCTCTTCAAACTCAATGTTGGATCGCTGCTTGAACAGAGATGAGTGGAATGGGTCTGTGAGGAGCCAGAGAGTGACAGAAGTTACTGAAACATGTATGTCATATAATTGAGTATGAAAAGGTAGCGTCGGGGTGTGGTGAACAAAGCAGGAGCCAATAAATAAATACTGCAGAGCCATGTGATGCAGGAAGGTACCGGGTCAGACTGAGGCCAGATGTTAGTCGGCTACTAAACGATCCTTAAATGTGCCAGAGTTTTTTTTCATCAAGATCCATGAATCATAGCTTGAAAAAAAAGATGACTGTCAAAAAATACACAAAAGGGTTTTCCCTGATGTTCATACCACATCCCTTCACCCAGTGTTTGGAGGTGAATAAATGATAGCAGAAGTTGACTCAATGCTTTAGTTAGTGATTCTTTTACCTCAGAAGAATATTTTAAGTGGAAGACTCTTTGACAGACATTTAATGTTGCCTATTTGGTCTCAGTGCCTGTTCCTCTGGAGCTCCCCTCCCCTCTCAGACAGCATTTAGGCCCAATCTGTCATCCTTCCTGTTTGAGGGGAAATGTGAGGCCGTCAACCTGACAGCCTGTGAGAAAGACTCCCGGATTACCTTGACTGACAGCTCCCAAACCCTGAGATCTGTTGTGCCTGGCCCCGCGCAGAGCAGTGGGCAAACTCCAAATCAATATCAACGCTATCACTGATGGAAATTGAAGGCAGAATCTGAACACGAGTAGCCCCTCGTGAACTACATAAGAGCATTTTTCCGCTGCTCATCTCAGGTAGTTGAACAGACAGCTGCTGAGAGGGTGTAACGTTTTGTTGGGACGTGCACCTTTATTCTTGGCGGATCAAAAAAATAGAAGTCAGGGAGAAGAGAGGCCACAGATGGAAATGTCTTTAAAACACTGAGTCGGCTGCGATAACTACAGTTCCCTGCAAGATCAGCTTGATCCCTGCACCGAGAGGTAATTGGACGTTTGCTGCCATGTATCATTTTGGATGAGTGCTCATCCACTCTGGATTACTACTTCAAAAAGACAGCACCAGTACAAAACAAGTCAAAGGGAGTGAAATTCGAGCTAGAAACACTCACACTCACAATTAAACAGCTTTATGAGATGTCACTGACACTTTTAGCCATTTCCACCTTTAGGGAGAGCTCTAAAAATGGCCTCTCCGCGCACCGTCCTACACATGACAGAGTTGCATCGTAAGCTAACATCTGCCCCGCAGAGGGTCCGACTCGCCACACAGGACGAAGGCCCGGAGAAAGTGCTGGCTTAATTAAAGAATGGGAATAACCAGTGCAGCTATTTACACCTAGTTCTGACATAAATCTGCAGTTATCGCACTGGTGAGACTGTCCTCTCCCCAATTTAGAAAGCACCCGAGAGCTTTTCCTTAATAAGCATTCCTCCTGATTAAGCAGAGGCAAGAGTTACAGACTCTTTCCGTGGGAGAGAAAGAGGACAAGAGGAGCTGTATTTAACTAGAGGCGAGGTGGTTAGCAGTGTGCAGTCATGGATATTGAGATGGTTAGCATTTTATTAACCCGAGTCAGGACAGCGGGAGAGCAAATTGGTAAATTGGGTGTAGACTTGCAGTGTCTGCAGGCCTTTGGCCTGAGGGGGCTGGGATACAGACACTTGGCATTTCAACCTCTCCATCTCCCGAGCCATCCACTCGGGCGATACTGTCAGCCTCAGTCCATTTCTCCTCTAATTAGCGAGTGGTTTTATTTCCTGTGGCTGCTAAACTAGTTTCAGTCATTATTGCTTGGGCCTCACTCTCTGGAACGAGAGGACAGACACCCCCCTCAAGGTGCCAGCCACTCGTCGGAGGAGCACAATGGGACAAGGGTGCAAACGGTAATCTGTTCATTATGTTTCGCAAGGACAGCGAGCGATTGAGAAGCTTGGCGTGGAAATGCATTTTACGTCCCCTCTGTCTGAGCATCAGAGGCTCTAAATGAAATGATTTAGCTAGAGGTGCCAGACATTAGCTGTTACACTGGGACAGACATTGTTGTCACGTCGAAGGCTCCCTTTCAACCACGCTCAGCGCGGCTTCAGTCTATTCCCACAGCGTAAACACGGGGGCAAAACGCCAAGCTGCAGACTCTGTGGCAGGGAGCGTTGGCGTTTGATATGAGTCTGCTACCCCTTCCTCGCCTGAATTCCCTTGGATCACATCAAGGGCTTTCTTCTACTCGTATTATTAGCTGGCCTGCTGTCTTGCCATCACCCTTGCTGCTTTGGTGAATAGCAGAGAAATAGCGAGAAGCAGACGATAACCGATCCGTTGTCAATTGCACAAATACTTGATTTTTATATGGATGATGTCTTCATGTCTTGCCTATCAGCACATGCAGCATCCTCCTGTTGTGTTGTTGCCTGTATGAATCCTTACACTGCCTCGGTGCATCGCTTTGGAGTTTTTAGGTGAAAAAAGTCCAAGAGGCAACAAAAGCCTTTACTGCAACTAAACCTGAAAGTGTGTCACAGGTTTAAAATTTGACACCTCATGCTATTTCACATTTTCCACCCGGTGTAATCCAGGTGATAATCCGAGTGATACCTGCACTGTCTAGTTCTACCTTGATGTCTAGACACTCTGTGGTTGTTCACGTTGGGTAATCCTCTCAGGAAGATGCCTCTGATCCTGACCAGGTACCAACTCCTCTCAGTAACGCACAGGAAGATGACAAATCTCCTGCTTTTGACAAGTGGGCTGTGTTTTTCCCAGAGAACCACTTCCCCGTTAAATCAGCTTCTTCTTTTTTTTACCAGATTTGGTTTATAACAATATCCTGCAGCTGGTGACACAGAGGACTTTAATCTCTCGAGTTTGTCGTCGAGAGGCAGTTTCAGATGTGTGTGGAAGGAAATAATCCACTTACGTCTTGTAGACACGGCTGCTATCAGCTGATGACTCCTGCCTGTCACGTAGCTGCATAGCAACGGGTCAAAACCACCTGATGTCAGATCTGTTATCTGATTTTGTTTCCTTTTAATTTCCAAGACTTTGGACGTGGATAGTTTTGTTTTCCCACTCGAGGAATTTGGCCTTTTTGAAAACATTGTGATTTATTTTGTTCTTTTGTTCGACATGTAGAAAAATATACTTATTCTCCTTCTCACTGAGAGTCGCCACCCAGACAGATGGGAAGACATCTAAATCATCATATCATGTGTAACCACATCTTAAACTGGCTGCACAAAATCCTACCATTGCACTTTGGCTGAAAGTCTGACACCCATTTTTTTAATTTGCTCTTCAGCGACTGAGCAATTCGTTTTAGTCTCACCAAATAAAATCAGGTCCTTCTTATTATCCTAGTTACCCTAATGAAGCCCCCCACCCTCCTTTAAATCAGCCCTGTCACCACCCCCCTCTGACTGATCGGGACTGATGTCTCTCATTTTATATTTATTTTATTTGGTCCACTCATTCCAAACAGTAGATATATTACATGTTTATAAAGAAGTTGTGCATATTATAGAAACATTTTAAATAATGCAACCATCAACGCCCGTGCCACACTGTCTGTGTAACGGCTGCAGAGCGGCTTGCTCTTCATTTCCGCGCCGATGTTAACAGATTAGATCCGCCACGCTGCCTGTGGTTGAGCCGCGGTCGAGCCGCTGTTCAGCTGCACTGCTCCAGAGGTTTGAGGTCTTGCGTTTGTGAAATCACTTTGAATGTGTGAAGGTCTCAATGTCTTGTTTCACGTAAACACTTTAAAACCAGCCTCATCTTCACATCTCGGAATCCAAACCAGTCTTTCTCCTCTTCCTGCTAAATTGTGTCTAATGCACCTCATACTGTGTAGGAGTGCACAAAGAGGGAACACAACCGTTTTTTAGATCAGATGCAATGGCCATGTTTCCAGCTTTTACATAAAAGCCAGTGTGTGTCTACGTGTGAGTTGGTGGCTGCGTCTCTCTGTGTATCCGGGAGCCATGTGGCACCGAGCGACTCAGCGCTGCTCTGCCAAGAGATAAGAACACGGGGCAAAGCGCTCGCTGCGCCGGCCTACTGGATTTCACCTACCAGTCGCCTCTGTTGGAAGTGGTGGGGCTGCTCTATTTCTAATGTGACGGTTCTCTGCGAGCTCCTTATTGACTTCATATGCTGTACACGCTCATTGGAGAACCTGAAATAGATTAATAATGACAAAGCACTTGTGAGCAGGTGAGTGTGAGAGAGAGAGAGAGAGAGAGACAGGGGGAGAAAAAAAGCTGTTAAATCCTGTGAGCTCCGGAGAGTGTAAGGTTGTGAGCATTGTTCATGGATGACAGGTTCACATGACGATTAGCAATATCCTCATGTAACAGGCTCTTCTAATTGTTTTCATTGTGTAAGTACTTTAATCTTAAGCACTTTATATCATTATACCATCACAGAGATGATGCGAGAGATGCTGTTTAATCTGCTGTGTTGCTGCTGATCAGTGCACGGTGAAATTAAAAGGGCGCCTGGCTCCTGAAGCCAAGGTGTTAGACTGTTGTGCTGACTGGACGCATGCCTTAACGGAAGACTTCTGCCAGTGAAATGTTGGCAGCAGTCAGCCAACAGGTCTGCAACAAGAGGGCAGTGCCTGCTGGGAAGTGTAGGCGGGGTCTGGCATGTGGTTAGCGGCTCGCAGGCCTTTGCTTCGCTAGTGCTCGCCCTTGTAACGCCGCCTTTTTAAGCTGGTTTCCATTCGTCCAGAGCTGAGATAATTCAGTCCGACAGGGGTGACTGGGATTCAGACTCTTTTCTTTTTGTCCCAACAAGATGTGTCCTTCCAGTTGTTACCGAGACAGATTTATCTAAACTGAGGTTTTTCCCTATTACATCTTGTACAGCACATTGGTGTCTTCTATGTGTGTCGCTCCCCGTTTTGAATCCCCTAAATATTAGGGTTGTCTTTTCGTTTTTCAGTTTTGCATCCCATACATGTTCCAAATGTCACCAACACTCCCACTGAGTTAGATCCTCCGGAGGATCTCCTGCTGTTACATGATCTTACACTGACATTATCCAGAGTTCTTACTCAGGGGCTGCCAGGGGTAAATTGGGAGAATGTCCGCACCAACTCAGTCAGCCATTTTCGTTCTCACATACAGCCTAATCAAGAGAAGCAGAGTTCTCACTGCAGGAGCGCAGGCTGGTTGGGCGGCAACGGATCAACTTCACTATTAAAAAGTCCACATCTTGTCCCCCCCCTGGCTTTTAATGGCGCAGGTTGATTTTCTTTCTGGAGGCTCTCAGGACATTGTCCTCTCACCAGCGCACGAGTGGGAGAAGATGTGAGGAGGTAACAATGTTGATACTGTCCTGAGCTGCCTTCAGTTATTACTCTAAGCCCCGAGCAGTGTGCAGCAGCCAGTGCTCTGAAGACAGGCTCGGCTTCCTTGTTGGGGCTGTGTGTGAATACCTGCAGACAGAACTCAGGGCTGAATTAAAGGTGATGACAGCTTTAACTGCTGTTTAATAGTTATAGTTAGTTGTAGTTGTATTGTGCCTTTATCCAGATTAAATGTATATAAATATTAGTTAGGTCCATATATGTAAACATGTATATTACTGGTGAGATAACTTAGTTTGAAAGTCTGTTCTATCGGAGTTTGTGTAGCCTGCTGTGAAACCGCTGTGGAGGATTATTCCGTGGTCGAAGAAGTGAGACCACCAGCAAATTTTGATGATGATCCCACTTTGTTTCACTGATGCAGCTCATTATTTGATGGCTTTACCTCCCTCACCCCAGTCCTGTTAAAATACAAAAAAAAAGTAATGCATAGGCAATTTACTTTTTAAAAATCATCACTTCATCTCCAGGATTTACTGCTTGTGATTTGCAAAGTGTTCTGTTGCGGTGCGTTTGTGGGAAGCTCCGGCCTCGGCAGTGTGAGAGTGGAGCCGCAACTTCCTGTTCGGGAAACATGAAGAGAGAGATTGCACATTTACTGTTTTTTGGTGATTTCGATGTTATTCGTGTTCTGTGTTTGTTTGCACAAGATGTAATGGAACATAATTGCACCAGTTATTCCCGGTGCTCTGGCTACAATCCACTTTTCCGAAGCTGCTCTAAATGATCTCTAATCTCATATTAAAATCCTGTATAAATTATCGGTAGAAACTGCATCCTGTTTATAAACACACTCAGCAACCTCTACAATTTAGTGAGGATATTCTTTGGGCTTTAATCTTTTATTTGGGACAGCGTAAGTGTGACAGAGGGGGAGAGATAGTTGGGAAGACGTGCAGCTTAGAGCGGGTTGGAATCGAACCTGTGACGGACTCTGTAGGTCAAAACCAGTTTCATATTTGTGGCTCATTTGTGTATTTAGATGATAAGGTAGAGGACAGTACGTTGCTCCCTGAAACACTTATAGTCCATATGAAAAACTTGCTGTGTTTTCAGCTCCTGCTCACAGAAGCAGTGTTTACCTTTGTTATATAATTGCTCGTGGCGTAGTTCTTGTTTTTTCCTTTCTTCGGGACAGTTATAAGTCATCGCTTATGAATATTCAGCGCTGGGAACATCGACCACATAAAGGTCTGGCGGAGCGACGATATACGTTTGAGTGACAGCCACTAAACAGACCCTCCCCTCCCAAACCCTGTCTTTTCAAATCCCTTCTGGACACCGCCTGGCTGCCTCCAGCATAACAATTTAAATCCCACCTGATAATACCTCTTGTCACACTGACAGCTGTCATCAAGTCAGCCGTGTTTCGCTGTTTAGTTTGCTTTTCAAATTAGCAAGTGGATGTTCTCGCCGTGGTCTTTGTTTTTCCTCTTCAGAAAGAGGAGAAGTGCACCCTGAGGGAGGAAGGCAGCCACACACGCAGCGAGTTCCGTTCATGTTGCTGAGAATTGACGGGCAGCTTGATTTGACATTTACTTTGGTTTGCTGCAGCAATTATTGAAGTTCAGAGTTTTGCAGTTTGGATTCGGCAGTTTGCTGCTAAATTTACGTTTTTGATCAGGTTCATTATAGAGACTATAAAGCTTCCGATCTCCCCTTTTGAAACAACCCTCTGAGGTAGTTGTCAAAGTTGAATTTCTAGATTGCTCCGCAGGCTGAACACAGCCCAATATCCGATTCGAAGACATGCTTTTGTATTTCTGAATTCTAGTCCAGATGCCAGCCGACGCACTGGCTCCTTCATCAATGCCTCTGCCGCGAAAAGGTAGTTACAGGGAGGTGTCATTCCTCAGCTGCGTGTGAAATCATTACATTGAATTACACCAGCATTATGCCGGTGATTGTGGGCCATAAAGCACAGCATAAGTGGAGCCTGTGGAATCATCAGCTAATGTTCCGGGAAGCAACAAACAATAATATCAAATCAGCTGCCAGCCGGTAATCACTCACCTCGTGCCCGCGACCCGTGACTTGGGTGGTAGCGGTATGCAGAGCGTATAGGCTGAAGGTTAAGTGGTTGTACAGTGACTCACCTGGCGTGGTGTTGGTACAGTAACCAGGCAGAACTCAGCTTTTTTTTGGAAAGCGAGCTGGTCGTGGAAGCAGACTGCGGTGAAGAGCAGACGAGCCTGAATTATTGAGATGCCGCTGATCCCACCCTCTCCATTTTACACGATGAGGTTACATATAAAGTCAATACGGTCGTAAATGTGACTTTCGGTCCAGGCCACTCCCACAAAATCAGCACAGGGAGATTCATGCGCATCAGGCAACAGATGACCCACGCACATTTTATTGTGCTTATTGTCCAACTCGCTTTTACACTCTATTCTCATTATTCAGTCTTCCTTTTGTGTATTTCTATGGCAGTTCTTGCCAATGCCCGAATGCGACCTCCCTGCATTTTTTATTTTCCACCAGTAATTAAGTGCTGGGTTCTCTAAGAAGGAACAGGCCCATAGGTCTCCCCTCTCTGTGAACTCCCCTGTGATTGGTCCAATGGGGCCAGATTTTCCCAAGGCTGGAAACAGAGCATAGAGGAGTGCAGCAGTCCTGTTTTCTCTCAGACCACTTCATAAATACTATGTTGAAAGGTTGTTTTGAGATTATTCTTAGTCAATGTCACCAGAAAGGTAACCTAGCCCAGCTTTAACTTAAACTGAGCACGGCGACACAACCACCACCGGGTGAAGCTCCCCTCTCAGGGTCTCCTGTGTTCATCTGTATTCTTTCCCCCACATCTGAATTTCTCCCGAGCACGAGCACATGACCTCTGTTACCCAGCCGAGAACAACACGCCTTCCCTTGCTGCACAGCTAAGCCTTCAGAATCCAATCAGGTCGCCCGTGTGACCTCTTTCAATATTACAAGACAAACTGAGGGAGAGGGAAGCAGCTCCTGACAACATACTAATTATCTCTTGTCATTTTGAAAGACGTTCAATGATATTGTGTGTTTGCGGTGGTTTCTTTCAACCATACTCATATAGATTATATTATATTGGAACATTCTCAGGATATAAAGGCGATTAATAAAGAAGCAGGATTTGAGCTCATCTTCCTGGGAAATGGGATTGGAGGCAGATGAACAACACCTCCAGCCACCCCCCCCCCTCTCTAACAGTTTCCACTGTAGGTGTTCTGATCCCATTTGTTCCAGTGCAGCTACAATAAAGCGTTGAAACACTCTTCCTTTTCATAATAGACTTACTGTACTTTAGGTGACTACCCTTTTGTGTTTGTGCAGAACATACATCAGCTTTTTACAATGGACCTCAAGGTCTTTACACTAAACTGAAGACAGGCAATGTGCCATCTGCACACTGTAGCCTTTATTCACCACACATGAGAGTGCCCTTTGTGTTACATGGCTGCTTTTGTGATCTTCTGCAGTTCGAAGGGCAACAAACATGCTTCTAATTAAAACTCCAGTGGGTGCAGCATCAAATTCCAAAACCTCTCCTGAACTTTACCTTCACATACTGATGCTGAAATTGACTGTTTTGTGGAGGAGGAAATGTTTGTTAGTGTTGGACTGTGGGTCTATCATTGGTAACATCTGCGCTAATTCATAAAGACTTTATGGTTTCTCAAGAAAATAGAAATTGGTTCAAGATTTTAGATTCTTAAGCAGTTAAAGTCTGGTTCTCCTTGCTGGCCGTGGTTCCATTCCCAGTTCTCCTTGCTGCATATTTCCTCAGAAAATATGTTTCCCCATTATTCTCCAAAAGTGTTGCTTTTCTTCTCAATTACAACATTATTTGCTTAAAATTGCAGGTGTCTTTCTGAAGAAAATAGACGATAAATGAAACACTATGTGACCAATTAGCAAAGCTAGGATGTTTAACAGTCTTTATATTCAACGCAACACAATCATTTCACAACCAGCTTCCCTCAAGTGAACCGGATTTCTATTAAAAGACGGTTGTGTTACCGTTAACAGCAGCAGCTGTGAACCTCTGACTGTAAAACGCTGTTTGAAGTGAAATCGACACTCACACTCTCAATTATGTTCAATTTCAACACAGCACCACACTCTGCTTTCAGGGGTTTATTGATATTTAGGAGGTTTATTAATTCAGGTAAATTGGATGCCATATTCCCATTAAGAAGTTAAAACTAGAGGGGGATTTGGCAAAGCTGTTCTGTCTCGCTGCCAACAGACTCTGTCCAAGGGTTTGAGTCTGGAACTGCAGGCAGACACACACACACACACACACACACACACACACACACACACACACACACACACACACACACACACACTCACACAGTTTAGAGCCAGTGAAATGAAACCTCTTCACTGTAAGTGTCTGTGCGTGCATGCAGCCTTGTGTGCTCAGGCTTCATTTTGGGGATAAGAGTAACATAACAGCCCAATATCATCAATATTTTTTTTTTTTTTTTTATGAATTAAAACTGAATGTACATTTACATATTTTGCCTCACTAATAAGTAAAAGACAAGAAAGACTCCACAAACCCCAAATCGCTGTTTCTAATTCCTGAAAACCCGAGAAACTCTCAGACGCACACAAGTCGAAGAAGAGAGGAGAAAATGAAATGCACCTATGAGTCAGTGTCTGGCCTTTGTAATTGTTGACAGCCTCCATAATGCCAATCCCACACTGCTGCATCATCATTAAACTAGGTACATTGTTATTGTTACAAACACAACCTGTCGCCATTTTGTTGGAAACACAAATACTTTATACCATTTTATTTTTTTTAGGAAGTGACAGTTTCTTGAGAATCGGAGCACTCACACACTTGGTATCTGCTGATTCCTCGGTGTCACCTCTGTTAAACTAGAAGTTCATTAAATATTTATGTGGCGCACTGGAATAAAAAACAACTGTATCTTACTCCATTTAGGACAGCATGTATTTCCACCGGCTTCCTGGAGGTCCTGAATTGAAACTGTATTGTTTACTGGTATAAATTGTTGATATGATGCGGGTGAAAGTTTAACTGGGAGGATG
This sequence comes from Platichthys flesus, assembly GCF_949316205.1. Classification (NCBI taxonomy): domain Eukaryota; kingdom Metazoa; phylum Chordata; class Actinopteri; order Pleuronectiformes; family Pleuronectidae; genus Platichthys; species Platichthys flesus. The sequence goes on from NC_084965.1 coordinate 7,914,808, forward strand.
TGACTTAGATCAGCATTTCGGTTTGTACTGATTTAGGTCAGTATTCCAGCGTTTCCTCTAGTAGTCTGTCTGTGTGTTTGTGTGTGTGTGTGTGTGTGTGTGTGTGTCTCCTCATCACACACATACTCACAGTCACATGTATTTAGGTATTAATTGATTGTGTATATCATGAATTCGGATCATAGTGTTCTGGCTATGCGTCTTGTGTTGCGTGTGTCAGGTTAACTGAGTGTGCACTAAATGCTGGACCTTTTCGCTCTGTGTGAGTGAGTGGGGGGGGGGGGCGGGGGGGGCGGGCCAACCTTTGTGAGTGGGAGAAACGGCAACTCGCTAAATATTGGTGACCTTCTTATGCAAATAAACAAATGTAAACACGATGGGCAATTTATCGAGGTAAGCTAAATTATCATGTTTATGTTTATATGTCGTCTGATAAGTCGATGTAATAATTATCGTGACAGGCCAAACATTAATGAAGTTCAACAACCTGGTTCCAGAAATAAAAATCAGTTTTTCTGAATATAGATTTTGATTATCATCCAGTTATTAACCATCCAAGGTAGACATCCCATAAAAGTGGGCGGTCACTGTTAAGTTCTATTCGACAATTGACCATTGTCACAGGTCAAAACGTTGTGTGTGCATCGGTGCATTGTGATATCACCACACACACACACACATGCATACACACCCATAAAGAGTCTATGATACACACACGCACTCGGGCATTAGATATTTTTTTTTCGAATCGAGGCAGTCGCCTGATAATGCAACAGAGATTAGATCTATAAGGAAGACTGAGTTACAGCCTAATGCTGTTGAGTCAGAGGAAAGGCCGAAGTTTGATACTCCGCACTGGCATGCATTAACTTTTATTTTTTCCACCATCGCTCCACTGATGCCTTATTTACGCTGAAATCAAACGCCTGTTTGAGTGCTATTGACACCGCTGCTCCCCGTTGCATCATGAAAAGCTGCCGTGGTTTGCTCCGCGCCTCTGATCATGTGTCTCGTTCGTAGATGCGCCCCGAAACCTACAGTAGGTGTGTTTAACCAAACAGCGAACTGTGTTTACTCTGCCATGCCTCATTGAAGCCAATACGTATTGCCCTTCACCCGGCGCTCGCCTCACCCCCCCCCTCGCCGCCGCTTCCCCACCAGCACATTCGTTCTCAAAACTAGGCCAGCAGAACAGGGTAGTAGGCACGGAGCAGTTTGCCGGTGTAGGTGAGATGAGAGATGGAGGCTGAAGTCAAACAGGCGGCGGCGAGGCAGAGCACTGGCGCCAATTTCCCATGCCGCATCCGAGGGCTGTCGAGGCGCTCGCTTCCTGCCACGTTTAGTGCGGTGACAAAGCATTTGTAACACCTCCGCCCGTGGCTTCCACAAGTGTCACGTCAGATGAAATCAACTTTGGGGAGGGGAGACGTAAAAAGGGAGGGGGGGGGTGTTGGAGGAAACAGAGAGAGAGAGAGAGATGCAGGACTAAGAGAGAGATCTTTTTTTCTGCTTGGCGAGTTTGAGATGTTGTCGGGGCTGCAAACACAGACGCTGCAGCTCTGGTTCCACCACTTATTGTTGTTGTTGTTGTTGTCAGTCACAGGTGGAAGCTTCCAGCCTCGGCTTAGGGGGACTGGACGTGGGGGTGGTTACGGAGGTAGTCGAACAGGGAAATCAAGGGTGAGAATTAACCTGAGGAGAGAAACCGTGACCCTGGTTGCAGCCTCTGTTTACTTAAAAACACCAGCAACAGACATTAGAATCTCATTTATCGAAGCGTGTGGAAAACAAGCCCTGAATTTGAGCTACAGCTGAGGATCACCAGTGTGATAAGGTAAATTCATAAAAAACACTTTTTACTTGACTATAAAAATAAAATTTGGAAGCCTCTACGCTTGAATAACTAATGATGTCCACAAGGAATAAATGGTCAATTAAAAGAAAAGCATATTTGGGGCAAGGCACCATTCCAGTGTAATTTATGAATTGCTCATTTTCTTTTTAATTAAAAGATAATGGTTACAAACTGCAGTTCTTCAATAAGGACTTCTGATTTGCAACACAGTGATTTGCTACTAGAAAAACAAGAGACTCAACATTTGAGGGCATAAATTGACTCAGTAAATACATTTTTAAGTTTCCAGATACAAATCTTCAAGGTTCATTATATATGTTTACATGGCTGAAGTACCAATTTGCATTTAACCTGTGATCATAGCTGTAAAGCAAGGGGCCCACCAGAGGAAAGTGATGATTTAGACTCTCAGGGTATAATCCCACACGTGAACGATAAGAGGCTCCAGGTGCTTCTGTCTTAGTGGTTCTTTAATGGAACAGTGTGTGATTACAAGATTGACGGTATATTAAGAGGGATAACATGACAGCCTCCCAAAGGTAAAGCCAAATCAGCTTGATCACCCCCTGGAGGCCGGTGGCAGTATGAAAATAGAGCCAAAGTCAACGTTTAATACATATTTGTTCAATTACATTTTTCAGTTTTGTTTTTACTTCATTATTTGACCTCGTTACTGTAGCTCCACACCAAAATCACATTCTGCACAAACCACGGATCCAATATTTTGTTTTGTATATTCAGGTCAGGTAAACATGAACCAAACCTGTTATACTTTAATGAACATGAACAATGGAGCAGTCTGGTATGAATCTGAAGTCATAGTAGACAAATATCACAAATAAAGTTATTTTCTGGGTACAGACTGTCTATCTGGCACGTCGCCTGTTATTCCAGATATTTTAAGCCGTAATCTGTTGGCTACTTATGAGCACAGCCTGTGTGCAGCGATCACAAGATCAACTGCTGCTTCTAATCCTGCTTTAAAGTGGGTTGCAGCCCCAAACCAGTGTGTTTCCACACCCGCACACACACACACACACACACACACACACACACACACACACAGCTCTGTGTGGTCTCATTAGTTTGAATCTCTTGGTTTAATTAATCACTAACAGAGTGCTTAATTCATCTATAATTTCAGCAGAGCGGAGTTGATTATTGCACTATCTCCCTCAAGCCCTGTTAAAGTTTGTGATTTCCATTTCTTCTTTCTTTTTTTCTTCTCCAACCCCCCCCCCTCCTCCACCCCCCACCCCTCACTTCCCTCTCATCTGGTGTAATGGCGTCTCATCAAGAGCTCACATTCAAATCAGCCGCTGGAGAACCCTTGACTCCCCTGTTTTTGAAGGGTTGTGATTACAATGGCGACGGCGGCTTGAAGTTGTTGTCGTTGGAATCAAGTGGATCTGCTCGTGACTCACTGTTGCCGGCTGCAGACGGTTAGAGCCGGTTCCTTTTATAGGTTCTGATTTGACGGCCTTTTGTTCGCCTGACAGGTCATGAGGAGTTGTTTTAAGACGTGACGGTGGACATCACAATGCGGCCCATTGAGGCCTTGGCTTCAGAAATGTTCTCCGGTTTTGACCTGTGACGCTCCGGAGCTACTTTAGAATTATATCTTGCCATTTGTGCGTCTCCTCAAACAGTTCGACAGTATATACTGTCAGTTTGTGGTGCAGGGTGAAGTCAGACAACTTCATGAACATCCTACCTGGTTTATCTGCAGTGAAGATTTTACAGTCAAATTTACTATCAAGATAAAACTGAAGTTGCCTAACGTTAATGTTTGTGGTTTTTATGTACGTTTGAATGATTGACTCCTCTGGTTACCTTTTCATCCATTACTTGAACTTGAACCTGAGGTTTGACCCAATGGCAAACCACCCCCCCCCCCCGCTCCCAGTGACTGCTACAGAGCACTGGTTGTGTGTTTATTCAAATGCTCTAAACATTGTGTATTGTTTCCTAATCGCACCAGAATCAATATTTCACGTTCTTGGGGAATTTACAACTGACATGCCAGGTGTGAAACTAATAAGTTGGTATACTAGACATTCGTTCCACATACAGACTGACAAATAGACGTTTGGGGAACTGGAAGGTTTTATATTTCATTATTTGATTTGTCATTCGTGTTTTTTTTCTTATGGCTGCCTTTGTATCGGTGAGTGTTTTTCTGTAGCTTCAAACTAAAAGAACTTGTCATATCGTCACACTGAAACAACTTTGAAAACAAAATCCTGAGGCAAAGTTGGAAGTGGTGACTGCGAGGGAACCAAATGGTACTCTGTGGTTACAGCTGCTGCTGATACTGGGTATGAAGCCCTTTTATAAAGAGAACAAGGGTTTAAGAGTTTCATTAATTTTTTGTAAATATACTAAGCTGTCGCAGGAATAGTGCTAAGTCAATTCCTGTGTGTGTGTGTCCTTATTTATATTCAGCCTTCTGTGCGACTTTGCCTTTTAAGATGTGTGTTTGAGTGTCGTGAGCACAGAGAGAGGAAAAGGCCCGGGCTCTTTTTTCCCAGGAGTCGTCTGCCAATCATCTTCTCCGATTCAGTGGAAACAGAAAGGAAAAAAAAAAATGTAGGGAGGGGAGGAGACAGAGGAAGAAGAATAAAGGGGGAAAAAGGAAAAAGAAGAAAGTCTCCCTGTAGAATGACTAAACAGACCTTCAGTGATCTGACAGCGAGGCCTGGAGCTGAATCCCAACTACGCTGCGCACACTTAAATATCCACACAGGGAACACCGAGCTTTACCACACTATTGATTTTAATCATCTCTTAAAAGCTCAGTTTAAAAATAAAAAATAATACAAGAGGCCCTGAAGACTGGAGCCCAAAAAATAGAAATCCTTTAAATCCGGAAGATTTTTTTTTTTTCCTCTAGTCTTCATCCCAACTCCTCTCAGCCCCTGTGTAGACCCCTTTGAGATAATAAAAGGTGGCTAAATCCCCCCCCATGCCCTGGTCGCTGCTGACCGAGTACTGGAGCCGCTCATTACCAGGCGTAGACTACTCGTGTACTCGCAGCGCTCTGCAGAGCCACTAATGAGGGGTGAAGCTTGATGACGGGAGCGTGATTGAAAAGGCTTCACCTCGAGTCAAATGTGGTGGCACTTAAATGACTGTAGGAGCTTTCAGAGGGAAAGAAAACGTGCTGTGGACACGAGGCTGCTCCGCTCGTATGTCCGTGGGAGCAGAACAGATGAGACCTGATTTCTCCTGATCACATTTATTTTCATCACTGCTTGTTTTGTTTTTTTTACGAGAAAACTGGCAAATGTCCAATAACTCACATCTCTGGATTGATTTGAGGCCGTTTTCAGAGTGAGGGATCAAAATAAGGTATTCAGAAGGACTGATTTTACTGATTGAAAGCGGTCCTTACATTTCCGTCCACTTCATGTGACCCGAGGTTCTAAATCCATAGTGTGAATCTGTGTAACTCTGATCTACAGCGATGCTAGAATACAGTTATACCGTGTTGTGTAGCAGGTTTGTTCATTATTTCAGTTTAATTTGTTGTATGGCTTGGTCTCATGGGTATTTGGTCAAAAACAAATGCAACGCACAAATTCACACTTGCTAGATGGAAATGTAAGGGAACACCAAAGCCATCTGGAGACATGAATATTTGTACAAAAAGTGATAATTGATGTCTAACAGTTGTTGGGGACTTTTAACTTAAAACTGCAAACTTCAGCCACGTGGTGACATTAGAGGAGAGAGCGGCAGATCTGGGATTTTTCAAAATCAGGGGCCATAAAAGGGGCCACGATTTACAACCAATTATATCTCCAACACCCATGTACAATTCCCTATTCAGCACATTTAAGTCATCCCTTGTTTATTTTTGGCTCTATAGCTTTGAGCAAAGCCACAGATCATCAATATATTTTTGAAAATTCCTGCTTGTGAAGGAAAAAGCGTAGAAAATAATATTCTTAACAAATAGCCATATTTATTGTGGGAATTTTATTGTGGAACAGGGGAACTTCAGGGGCCAATCAGATTTGGGCAGGAGCTAGTGCTCCCCTGGCCCTGCTCCTGGATTTCCCCCTTAGAGGAGAACTGGTAGTGCCCCAAAGTCATCATCATAAATCTGGGATCAATGAATCCCTGTTTAAATATCTGTGGAAATGTTGCACTGGATAAGTTAAGATTCAAGATTGTCAAATGCACAACAATAACATTAAGCAGTCGTTGGCAATGAAATGCTTGAATCACAGGCTCTCTTCTAGCAATGCTCAAGTAATTACAACCCCCAAAAAAATAATATAGAAATCGTATAAAATAGAAAAAAAATAGAATATAAAAAATTTAAAATTTAAAATAGAAAATAAAAAAAAAAATATATATATATATATATATATATATATATGTTTACAGATGAAGGGAAAAATAAAACTACATTAGTGTTATTTTTTAAATAGTGCAAATATGCAAATATGCCAATTTGTGAAGCATTACACCTGTTGGTGGCGCTAGATAAAAATGAGGAAACCACTTAAATGTTCAGGATGCATCTTGAGTGACAAGGCTTTTCATTGCATTAGGTGTTGATGTTCAGTATTTTAGTCTGGACCAAAGTGGTTGACCAGCCAGCAACACTGCCAGCAACAGGGTAAATAAAGGTTACAAATAGCTCTATATAGACTAAGACTAATAAACTATTATAAAATCACAACTACTGTTTATAGTTGGAGGGGTTAGGAGCCGAGGTAGTGTCATTGCTGCAGGAGGTTAAGGTTTGTGTCCACGTGGGAGCAGCTCTTTGCGGTTGATGTTTGCCTCTTAGCTTGGTCAAGGTGACACTGATGCGTGTGTCTGGGGAGCTGCTACACAGGATCCGTGGCCTTATTATACCATTAAAAAAATACTAGGAGGAATAGCGATGGGGGAGGGGGCGACAATGACAGCGTCGCGATGTCAGCTCCAGAGGGATTCCTCAGCTGAAAGATCAGGGGTGATCATGGCCACAGGCCGGTCTTAATGTGCAGTGAAAAATGCCAAAGTCTTCCCGTTATGTGATGGGACACTTTGATTGAGAGATGTAGCTCTGCAGCAGCCAGCGGATCGATTAGGCCCTGGTGTATCGGCTCATTGTGGAAGGACGTCTTCATAAAAGATGAATGACACTTGTCGAGACGATGGCGGGAAATAACAGTGATCTGTTCCTGATTTGGTGAAGCAGCCAATGTAGGAGAAAATTATCTTTAAGTACAAAGAACCAGATAAATTGTGTACCTGGGTGTTAGTTTTTATCTAAGAAGTATAATGTATAATCCAAATGTCTGTGACCTGTTCCAGACTGCACTCAGCCCAAAACTCAGCCCACACTGCCGCCAACACCACCACTGCTGTGTTTTTCTTAAAATACTCCACACAGATAATTCAATGTTGTTCACATTGGATCAACTGCATCGAAACCCAATTGTCTAAACAGGTGGTTTCCAAACAGGATCACTCATTTTCTCCACTGCAGAGGTGAAAAGAGAGATAGTAGCACAGTTGAAGCAACTTCTGCAACAAGAAAACAAACAAAATAAAAACAAGTAGTGTAGATGTCTCAATTGAAAGTGTAGAATACTGTTTGCTGGCAGTAGAGTAGTTCAAATATTAGTCCATTGACTGCATTACTCTTCTGATGGGACTCAATTCATGTGTAGTGAGACTCTTACAAATGGTCCAGAATGCGGCAGCACCTCTGGTCTTCAATCAGCCTAAAAGGGCAGACGTCCCTCTGCTACCCATCAACTTCTTCTGGTTGACCATGGCTGCCAGAAGCAAATTTCCTGTCACCAGTTTGTTTCAAGAACAACTTCTGAACGCAATCAAACCGAAGTGACGTGCCTCCAAGGATAGTGGTCCTGCATTGCCATCCCTGTTCACAAGCCAATCACAGTCCGGACTATTCTCATTTGTGGTTCTTGCGCTTCTTTAAAATAAATCATTCACCTTTTCACTTGTATTACATGTATATATATATATATATATTATAAATCTTAGTTGATGCATCAGTATTGACATTTTTTCACTCTTATATTGTTATCGATATCATAACCAAGAAATCCATATCGTCAGGGGCTAATGTTTTTTTTACATAAAACACAACTTACTTGTCTAGATAGAGATGCAGTGGATTGCTTGTTTTGTGCTGCATGAATGAGAGTCCTTAACTCAAAGTTAACTGTGCGGTGTACTGTACCATTATCCTGTCAAGTTAACGGCCTGTGTTAAAGGAACTCCTACAGCCATCAAACAACTTCGGCTGTAAATCTTGATGTGTGTACTCGATGCGCTCTCGCAAATATTCCATCACCTAAGCAGGGGATATCGTCCTGTCCTCCAGACCGTATCACAGTGGCACCCGGTGGGGGCTTGCCACATAAAAGATAATGGAATATAAAATTGTTTTTATATCCCGCCAATGCGCAGAAGCTGGCTGCCGAAGGCCTTCCTCACTATTGTTCTAGGGCTCATGAATCTTCTAAATCGTCGCCACTGATCACGACGATCGCAGCACGAGGACGTTTACACATCGCCGCGCCTCATAACCTCCGCTCGGTCGACTGGACAGCCCACACTGCGGTGCTTAGGGCGGCTGAACGGGGCTGCATGCTGCCTTTAGATCACTGTAGGATTTCCCCCGTGGTGCCACTAAACGGCATAATTCATGTGTTGGACTGCGAGCTCTGTCAATCTTTTCATGTATCAAATTACAATCTCATCTATCTAATAATCTCTGCTCAACATTTAAAAACCATGCTAAACCTTTTGTTTTTTATCCATTCATTATAACAAATTAAGTGCTTAAATGCTCTATCAAAATATATGACAATATATGCAAACCCTACCTGACTCAAGAGAACCTGGTGAGTGTGGGGTGTGTGTGTTAGTGTGTGTGTGTCCCATGTCTCCTTGTTGACCGTGGTCCAGGCCGCTCGACCTCCGGCCGACCCTGAGCCATATGAAAATATGATTGTAATCCTTGTGAGGATTTGGCCTGGGTGTCTATTACCACTGTAATCTGTCACACTGGCATCCAATATTCCTTCCACGTCCAGGTTAAGCCCCTCTCTCTGTCTGCTCCTCCCACCACCATGGGACAGTGTGAGAGAGAGAGAGAGAGAGAGAAAGAGCGAGAGAGAGCAGGAGAGGGGGTCCAGTAAAGGTGTTGGCAAGACTGGAAAGAGGGGGAGGGAGAGAGAGAGAGAGAGAGAGGTTTTGAAATTGAGAGAGAGCTGCTTCAATCAAGCCGCTGGCTCGAGGTGAAGAAATCTATCGTGGAACACAAGGTCTCATTAATGCAGCAGGGATAGCTTTAACCCCCACCTCCATTTCACACATACACACACACACAAACGCCCCCCCCCCCCCCCCCCCCCCCCACACACACACACACACACACATACACCTTGCTGAATAAAGAGAGGTGGGAACATGGCATTGAAATGGATGTAAGAAAACAGATGGTGTATTTCTGGGAAGGAATCCACACTGTTGATGCAATGAAATGTCCACACACAGTTGGAGCAGGAGTGTTCGAACAATAAATGTTTATTTCCATTTATTTCCGGATGTTTATTCTGGGTCCTGGTTTTATATCACATCACCCATGGGCCACTTCTCTCAGGATCTCATCACTCTCACAAGTTGCACCTTCTATGGCTCTACTGCAAAATTGAATGTGATACTCAGTGTTTATTTAAATTAAGATTCAATCTTACTTCTTTTGAGTTTTGTTATTAATCTGGATAAATACTCTTTTATTTTTCTAGTGATAAGAAAAAGATTATAAATACAAAACAATATAAGTAACACGCCAAAAATCTTCAGCTCACACTATCAGTTGTTCAAGAATGATATGTTTTAACTCCTTAAAAGTATAAGTTTTCAATATCAAATCACATGTATACATGACATTCCTTTGATTTATCCTTCTGATCCCTTTTAAAATGAACTGTTTTAATATAAGAACAAAAGAATGAGAAGGGGGAAAGGTAGAAGGAGGAAAAACATGGAGGGCGGTTCTGTTCACTATCTGGGTAACAAGAGCAAGACATCTGTCACACAAGCTGATGGGTTTGATTGGTGGGGGCCCATCCGTCTCGATGGCTTGTCGGCAGACAGGAAATTTATATTCCCCCAAGTCTCATCCTCCATCAGCGGTTACGGTGGGATCGGGCCAAGGCTGTCAGCCGCCACGGTCATATCTTATTTTAAAACTAGGCACAGTCATAACATCAGTAACTTATCTGCTCCACACTTCTGCTGTATAAGTACAGTATATGGAGCTTGACTTTAGTATCAAAGAGAGAATAGAAAAAGAAACTCACAGATTTTTATTCCGATATGTTTTTGTAGTGAGGGTGAAACACTTTGTCATGTTGTACACAGAGCCTCAATGAAAACACTTTTTTTTTTTGGTATTTTTTCCCGGGATGAACAGAATCATTCTCATATTCAAGTGGAGGAATAAATTTAAAAACATGAGAATTTCCTGGTTGATGAAGTTCGATTTCTTTGTAAAAAAAAATTGTGCAGCAGAGGAGCTTGACTGATTGATCAATGATCAGTAGAACCGTGAACGAGGCTCGATCAAGTCAAATATTTGAAGTGTTACCTCAATTTTTACACGTTTGAGAGCAAAATTGCCTCGGATGAGCTCTGACGCCTTGTTTCAAGAGGTTCATGTTTTCTGCCAACGAAAAGCCTCGGTTGGCAAAGCAGGAGAAACCACACTTCCCAGTGACCGAAACGCGACAGCTATCGGAGTCGGTGGAGTGCAGCTGTTTGTTGCTGCATTGTAAAAAATGTTTAATCCTCTCTCACACCAGCAGGTAAAATTAGCCTGAACACTTTGACAATAAGTCCACCCACAAACACACAACATGCACATGAACACCCTGACTTGTGCGCTCTCTCTCTCTCTCTCTCTCTCTCTCTCTCTCTCTCGCTGTCACACAATGCTAATAATGGGATTAATCCACGGTGTGTTTTGGGTGTGTCGTCAGCATCTCTATTAACGCAGATTTACTGTGACCTATCAGCGCTTGCAAACTCAGCTCTTGCAGCCCCTTCCTCCTACTGGTCACTTCTCATCACACTGGGATTAATAGAAACAACATTTGTCACGCTGTAAGTGCCGTGCCGGGTGCTGTCAGTGATTTTTTTAATGTGCGTCAAACCCCCCCCCCCCCCCCCCCCCCCCCCCCAGCAGTGCCCCCCCAGCAGTGCCCCCCCCACAGTAAAACAGGAAAATCTCCGTTTCATGAGGACGTATACTCAGCATTTCATCTCCTTTCCTTCCTCCGGCCTGACCGGTGAGGATATTGATCTTCATAAAGGCAGTATTTTGTCATTAGGCGAGAAGCAGAGGAGACAGTAATGAAAGCTTTTTAACCTGTGTGTTCGGGGCACCTCCGGACAGCTGGCTAAGGTTGCCAGGTGCTACACACAGCAGAATTCAGCGCCCCAGCCGCAGGGATCGATAGGGATACATCTTTGTCTGATTACAGAGATGTGCTGGTGAGGGCGGCACTTTGTGTGTCTGTGTGTGTGTGTGTGTGTGTTGCAGTGATAGCTGCATCATTGGACTCCCTGATTTAGACACAAAGGTACAAAAGGTTTCACCACAGACATGATACAGTTTCTCACAGAGACGCACTAAGATCCATTATCTTGTTTACAGAGAAACGTTTTGGGACAGTCACACTGGTGCACTGTGGGTAAATGTTTCCCCACTTTGCTGGAACATCACCCGATATACTTAATTTAATATTTACAATACTGAAGTGCAAGGTTAACGGTACCTTTACTTTGAATACTTCCATTTGCTGCTACTTTATTCATTAACTCCATCACATTTTCACATTTAAGTAATTGTTTTAGCAGATTATGGGAATTACACAAATATGAATTAAAAAAGAAAAATCTACCCCACAGTGAGAATTAAGATATTAAAATAGTGTTACAATGCTAAATATTTATAATTGTATATATATATATATATATATACCAGTAATAATAATACAATAATCTCATAATCTAATCAGATAAAGTGGCATTTTGTTGGATCTCATAAAACTTTAAGTGCTAGTTTTTGGTTGGATGGCTTTTAAGGACTTTATCCACCTCTGTTTATACAGTGAGAGTGAAACAAATATTACACAAGAACAGACTGAATGTTGGGAAATGAATCATCTCTTTCTCCTCCTCCCCAAAAAATAGAACATTGTGCCATTTGAGGCAGTTTTAATTAAATTATAAATCTCTCTAACTACATTTAATAACATTTTAACATAAGTTAACATAAAATGTTTGTTTTTCCTGCTACTCCTCAGTTAGTGTTATGCATTAAACACACAGATTAATCACCAATAATTAACGGGACAAGAAGACAGGAATAAATCTAGTTCCATTCAGGCAGAGCCCTCCACTGTCAGTGAAATACGGTTTTAGGTCTCCCTCGATGAGTGCGTGTTCCCGACACAACTGCAGCAACACAGTCAGCCGTCCTGCATGCCAATGTGTCTTTCAGAGACTCTCCTCACCCCCGAAGCAGGCATAACTGTCGCATATGAGATATTACACATCTGTCTGTGGATACACCGTGCACCAGATGCTGCAGTTAATAGCACACCTAACCTCCCGCCACGAGATGGTACACGGAAAAAACCCAGGTGGAATTTTCGCCTGCCTTCTTCCTCCTTCCCGTTTTCTCCTCCCAGCCGCTGCCGTCCAGTGCTGGGAGACGCCTGTAGGGGATGGTCCAGACAGGATATTAATGGGGCCCTCCAGCAGTCAGAAAGCCTGACAGAGCCTTGTTTCATTGTCACCTTGCCTTGGAGGACGTGGAAAAACTTGCAAAGCTTATGAGTCCGGATGGAGCCGTCTCTCCCCCGAACTTACTCGATCTCTGCCTCACCGCTTCATTAGACTGTCTTACATCAGAGGCCCGGCTCCTCTCCCGGTTTCCTCAGCACCACTTCAACACACATACACACACACACACACACACGCACACACACATGCACAGGCACAGGGTGACATCTCCCACCTAATCAAGTAGTGGATTATCTTGTCCTGATAAATTGGAGCTTGTAGCACTTGAAAGGTCCTCGTGGAGGAGTGCCTCCTCCCCCCCGACAGCTAGATCGAGTCCCCAGGGAGGAAGGAGCGAACATCGCCTGGTAATGATTTGTGGTAAATCGGACAGATGTTTTTGGGCGGACCTTTTTCAACCGAGGAGCTTGAAAACATGGAGAGAAAAAAAAAGTCAAATTGAGATATGACAGAAAAATACCTGAAGAGATATGGTGCCATGCTGTTAACAGACTGAATTTATTTGTGTTGTTCACCAAAACTAACTTTCCCTTCTTTCCTCTTTCTCTTTGCAGGAGAATCCTTACATGTGTAATAATGAATGTGATGCCAGCACTGATGAGCTCGCCCACCCTCCAGAGCTCATGTTCGACATTGAGGGCCGCAACCCCACCACCTTCTGGCAGTCCACCTCCTGGAAGAAGTACCCAAAGGCCCTCCTGGTCAACCTCACGCTCTCTTGGAACAAGACCATCGAGCTGACTGACGACATCGTCCTCACCTTTGAGTCAGGCCGGCCCGAACAGATGGTCCTGGAGAAGTCGCTGGATTACGGCCGAACCTGGCAGCCCTACCAGTTCTACGCCACCGACTGCCTGGACGCCTTCACCATGGAGCCCAAGACGGTGCAGGACTTGACCCAGCACACCCTGCTGGACATCATCTGCACTGAGGACTACTCGCGAGGTTATGTGTGGAAGAATGACAAAACTGTGCGCTTTGAGATCAAGGAGCGCTTTGCGCTGTTCGCCGGGCCCCGGCTCCACAACATGGCCTCGCTTTACGGCCAACTGGACACGACCAAGAACCTGAGGGACTTCTTTACCATCACAGACCTGAGAATCCGCCTGCTCCGGCCTGCCACGGGAGCTACGATGGTGGACGAGACCAACCTGTCCCGATACTTCTACGCCATCTCTGACATCAAAGTGCAGGGCAGGTAAGACCTTCATGTATCTGTTCACGCCTTATAGGGAATTTCCAAATGGTTCAAACGGACTGCTCACTGCCTCGGGCTCTCAGGGGTCCTGAGGGGGCTCGTCAATTGGTTCTTGTCACTGGATTAATGGAAAATTTGTGAGGGGAATTTTCACCAATCAACTCAAGTGGGGTCATTAACGCCCCAACAAGACACGTGTGGCCCCTGGGTGTCCTAACGGATTAGTCCGACCATGGATGTAATGACGACTCTGCGGGCTAACACCTCGGCAGCTTTGTTATGTGGTGTTACCGCAGCGACAGTACAGCCGCACAGTCGTTAGGGAGAAAAATGCGTTTACCGTTACAATTCTTTCCAATTAGGCGGCGGATCCATAATGATGTGCAGAGGTCATCAGCTGTCAGCATGTCTCAATTAACCAAGCCTGCTGAAGCACTCTACATTTTGAAGCCGAATCCACTCAGCTGTCCTCGAGCCTGTAAAAGGCATTAGACGCAGTATTTCAGACGGCAGGTCAGTGCGCCTTGTAATTGGTGTTTGATTTACAGAATCAACACGGGGTCATATAGCATGAAAACAAGACGCCATTATTCAGTTAGGGGAGAGGCCGACGAACGCTTACCCTGCTGCTCGAAAACACTATGAGAGCCACTGGGGCATACACTCAAGTGGATCTGTTTTACACTCTGCGTTTTATTTTAGTTTCAATTTACCATATGTGAATATGGTTGCATGGGTGTGAAGGAATGAAGATTTAATTACTCTTGTTTTGCTCTTCACACTTGAGAGGGTCGCGGTGCCGGAGCGCAGAGTGGCGGAACGTCACAACAATTTGAGGATGAGGGTAGAGGCGCTGCAGTCGGGGATTGCCAGGCCGTGGCTCGGGAAGAGGGAATAGAAACGTCACCAGTGCCCTGCTCCTCTGCAGCAAACTTGTTGGAACCAGTGTGGAGGAATAACTCAAAGTTCAGTCAGCTGAATAAGAGGGTTAGCGTCAGGTGATCATTTAAAGAAGTGGGGCTTCAGTTGCTGTTTGTCTCATGCTGCACTGGCTAATAGACAGTGGCACTGTAATAACTTGTTTGCTTTGTTTATTAACAGATTGTCAAAAGCTATCAATCTTCAGTAAGACCATTAAGACGAATAAAACACACTCTAAAACAACCATCTAAAACCCTTTTCTGAAAAGCTGACACAATTGCCATTGTTAACAAATACTTTAATTTCTCAGCCTCTGAGGCAGGAAGAGAAATGGAATAAAAAGATTTACTTTATATAAATATTTTCTATAAACTGAAAAAACATGAAATACAAAGAAGATCCTCTAACATGTAACCCACAGACCGAGCCTTGGTCAGCTGCTCAACACAACATTTTCTTGGTCAAATTTTCTTCTCTGTTATTTGAATCAATGAAACTCTGCTGTAATCAGCTTCAACATCACTTCTATCGCTTAGATTGTCAGCCATTGTTTGAAACACTACTTTAAAAATGTTCTTGCAAACTAAGATCAACAACAAACACACAAACTACACATCCATTCCCTGTGTGTATTTCAGAGAACGACAATCTAGTTCATATGACACACGTTTTACCTGCTCTAAAGGGAGAAGCATGCGAACAGCAACTAGTCTTAGAGGTATATATGTTGCATCCAATCTAAATGGGTTAATGAACCTCTGATTTGCTGATTTCCTTAATATTATACTGTATATTCCATTAAAATGGAGTATTTCTGCAGGTGCCCTTGAACAACGGGGATATTATAATAAATGTCTCACTCAGAAAATGGTATTTTGGACTTTTCTCGTGATTGAGAAGGTCATTGAGCAAAAATAACTGGAGGGAATTTACTAACACAAAAGAGCTGCGTTGGACATCCATCCAACACCCGCTGGAATGAAGGGGGCTGTCACGAGCGCAGATTATTTATTCTATCTGACTAATCATGGCCGCACTCATACATCCCTGTGGGGCTGTAGATTTGAGCAATGGCTGCGCGCCACCGTCGGGCCGCGGTCGTTTACCAGCCCGCTGCGTTTAGAGTGACGCTCGCCTGAGAAATGTTCCCCCACTGTTTACCAAAGGTAACGCACAGTTCAGCCATAATGAGACACACTCTACACAGAGAGGCTTCACTCTCCCAACCCCCCCCCCCCCCCCCTCCCATGGCAAATCACTGCTCAGCCCCTTTCTCCATGCGTCACATACGAGACATAAGCTCCTTAACCCCCAGAATACAGTTGTGTGAGACTCGCTGGGAGCGATTTCGCAGGGGCAGTGAGGTTGAATCTGGCATATTTCATGGCGCTGGACTCGGCCGCCATTGGCCCGGATCCGGAGCGAGGGGCGGGGGGGCGTGTGGAGGGAAATACAGTAGGAGGTTTTTTCTCTTCTTGCCACAACAGTGTGAGAAACAAAGACAGGAACGTAAGCTCTTTGCCGAAGTAGGTCAACCCGGAACAGATAGAGAGGGAAGGAGAGCGCAACTCGGCAGAAGTGCTCGCCTTTGCATCCGTTGCTAAAGTTGTGGCAGGGACGCCAGAAGTGTCATGCATGACCATTCCATTGGGCTTGATTACAGGGAAGGCCTGCACCACAAAGTCGCTGGGAATCAATGCAAAGAATTTCAAATCAAACCAAGCATGGAGCTGTGAGATGGGTGTGAACATTGCACGCCGCCCGCCGACTTTCATGATTATGACACGCTCACTGTTCCATTGTAGCAGGCGCGAAAAAAAATGGGGTTTGTGGAGAGAGAGAGCGTGGAGAGTCGGGCCGATTTTTCTAATTATCTACTGTATGACTTTGCCGTGATTGCTCCGCCTCTGTTTTTTCCCGTGCTTTACAGCAACCGCAGCCGGCAATTTCACCAGCTGTCACTCCCCCCCTTTTGCTCCACTTCCCCCCCTCCCCTTCCTCCCCACCCTGTGATCAATACAGTGTAATTAAAGTCGGAGAAGATTCAGGCGACTAAAAGATCTCGTTCCGGCTCCTGGTTTTCTCTCGTTTGCCCACTGCTCCCGGTCGTTGTCAGGTTTTCCTCTGCAGATTTGGGTCGTTGTCTTGAATTATAAGAGAAGACCAAGCCCCACGCCAAACCTCCACAGCTATTTTTGAGGGACAAACACCTACCACAGAGTGAAACTGCAAATACACCACCCACCACACACCAAAGAATAGCATCGCGAGAATTCTAGGTGGGACTTCTGTCACTTTTTGAATGCCAGAATGAACAAGAAAAGCTCTTTTGGTGACTGAGCAGAAAACAGAATGTAGGGAAAGCTAAAGTTTGTTTTGGCCGGTTTACAGCAGCGCGAGTTGTGATGCAGCATATGTGTGCTGCAGGACATTATCGGGGAAGAACAGACACAACCTTAAGGGTTCACAATCACTTTGACTGCAGGGAAGACACGGGAGGGGGAGAATCGGTTAGTAGACCTTTTATCTCTGGTCTAGATTTCCCGCAATCTCACGGAAAGAAGACTGTGAATCCCCATGCTGACAATGAACCCCCGCCTCTCGAGATAATACTCTCAGCCTGGTTTTAATTGTTTCATCGGGACCGCTACTGTACGCTTGAGCTCACTTACAGTATAACTTTGCATATTCAAAACTCATTTCGGGTGAGGAATGGTCTCGCCTTTTTTCTTTAGGCCCTGAAACCCGAGAATTTGTAGAAGTAAATATTGCAGTTGTGAGTTCACTAGGAAGGAGCAAGCTCACCAGACCTCTTCCCTGATGACGGCTCCAGGGTGCACATAATATATTAAAAATGATATTCTCAAGAGATTAGATTGTGTGGAATAAATAAGAAAAAGACTTTATCTATCTCCAGCTGCTTCGATGTTACAGGACTGCGAAGCTCTGCAGCTGTAGTGCTTTCATTTACATCTACATGCACGTAGAGTGTTCGACCTGATCTGTGGACCTGGATGTTACACCGGTGAAAATGTCTCCATCGGTGAAGCACTGTATGGATTCAGATCAGTCCTTCCAAAACATATTGAACTGCACGTGGAGACTGATTGACGTATTGACCGAAGCTGAGGCCAAATCCATCCGCAGCGATCAGACGTGTATTTATTTATTCATTTGGCACATTACACCGCGTAACTGCAATAAGAGGACTGTGTATTTGTGAGCTTGTGCCAAATGCAGCGCAGCACATTACACTAACACTGGGGATGAATTATAAGCACCGAAGGGCCGCTGCTACTCTTTAGATATTTGGATCAAGTCCACACGAGTGCAAATCAATAATATTCACAAGTGTGATAAAGGGGAGCTCTTATCTGAGGCGCACAAAATATACCATATGTGGGAGATTAGACACCTCATCTGTCCCGGGGTGCAGGGGTCATGCTTTTGGTGCATTCTAATCACCGTGTACTTTAGTGCATGTGTGCTTTGGATACAGCTGTTTCAACTACAGATCAGCAGTTTGGTGAGTGATGGCTCCATCGGCTCTCCCCTAAGGGAGGAACAAACAAGAAGTCAATCTGCGTTTTCTCCCCGCTCCCTCTCCCGCCATAGTGCTTGGCTTGCTCTTAGGCCGGACCCTGGTCGACAGATAATCTATTTGTGCTAATTTCATGTTTCTTGCTGCCCACTTCCCCCCTGAATAAGTCATTCCACTTGTCTGCCCTCCTTAGTCTCACTCCGTCTGCCTCTCTCCGTGCCACCATAAGCATTTATTCACCTCACCTTGCGCTGTGCTCTGCATTTCAGCCTCTTTTTTTCGGGTTTTTGAATCAGCAGCCTGCATTAGCCATTGTGTTGGAGGGTGCCATGTCTGTAGAATGGCCTTTGTGATTGGTCCAGATAACTTGGGCCATCTGTTTACATCCACGCCACATGTTCCTTTAATGGCTGTAAGTGACCCCCGCCCTTTTGTCAGCCCGAACACTGAGTTAAGTGAGGTTTCTCTAATGTCTCTAATGTGAGTTCATGAAGATGTGCTGAAAGTAGCAAAAGTGCTAAATCTGCAGAATAATGTCCCCTATAACTAATATACTAATATAGTATTTATTGGTTTGATAATAATGCATCAATATATACAATTTTCCTACAGTACAGCAGGTAACAAAGGGCTGGGGCTTCCTCCAAAGAGTGCAAGCATTAATAAGGGGATACATTTTACTGGCATTCAAAA
Source organism: Platichthys flesus (assembly GCF_949316205.1). Classification (NCBI taxonomy): domain Eukaryota; kingdom Metazoa; phylum Chordata; class Actinopteri; order Pleuronectiformes; family Pleuronectidae; genus Platichthys; species Platichthys flesus. Next base: position 7,933,870 of record NC_084965.1, read on the forward strand.
CATGACAGAAGACTTCATTAGGACACATTTTAGAAGCATCAAAAAAGTTTCTGTGAGTTCTAAAAAACAATACAATGTTTTTTCTGAATCCATGTAGTAACTTTCCAATAAGTGTCCCCTCCCAAATGCAGTAAAAGTGTAAAATTGCTTCAAACAGATACCCTTCATGGTCACCTGCTGATACTTAGCGTCTTTGTTTCAAGTTGTTATTCCCCAGCGGGCCTCACAGAGGTCCCGCTCTGCCTTTGACCAGTTCCAAACCTTCATTTATCTCAGTATGACACCAGTCCTCAGCTGATCTGTATCTGTGCTTGTTACTGACAGAACTCAGTGAGCCTCAAGCACAGCCCAACAGCCTGCAGCTGCCCGCCTATGCCCTTTGTCTCTCGCCTCCTTCTTCCTCCTGACTTCTGTCCAGGCCACTTCTCCACCTCCCTGCCTTTGATCGCCCCCAACCCCCCCCCCCGGTTCACCTCTCGCTGATGCCCTCCCTGCCTACGTCTGCCAGGTTGAGGGCCTCAAAGGAAATTGTAATCACTCATGGCAGGAACCTGCTCAACCTACTCCTGTGCTCTGGAAGTGCCTGCTTGATGAGGCTGTCTTTGAAAAGTATGCGTAAGCTCGGACAACGGCATCTTAAAAGTTTTTGGGAACAAGCTGCAGAGGAACAAACAGACAGAGAAACCTCCCTGTTTTAAATAAAACTAAATGTGGTATATTAGTTCCCTCTGTTCTTGTGGAGCCTCAAGACAAAGCCACCTGCACCCCCCTTCTATCAGGCTCCAGTGACGTTACCCAACGACCAACAGTCAACAGTCATTTACTCAAACACACACTCATCTAGAGCCAGCTGTGGTGGGTGTGTATCCGTAAGAGGCAGTATTAATATAGAAGTTGACCCCTTCTATCCAATTAATTGGTTATTCCCAGCAGCAACAAAACCTCCCCAAGCAGTGCACATGTGAACCATGAAGGTAAGAATAAAGAGAGGTGGGGGTGGATTTAAAAAGCTGCGGTAGTGTACAGGCGGAGGCAGAATAGGAAGTGCGTTGCGTAGGCAGCAGCAGGAGTGCACTGCACCGTATCTAGAGGCCCCAGCTGCCTGCGCACAGTCATCTGCATATGGCTGCTGGCAACATGGAACCATCGTGGCCTCGTCTGTGTCCTTTATGGCAACGGACAAAAACAGGGATATTACTGGATGGCGGGACGGAAATATTCTGCGTGGTGATGCTTTTGCTGTCAATCAAGCCTCGGTTCAGATGATTAATTAGCTTTTATCAGGGAGCGGTGACATGTTTGAAACCACGCTAGCGGCGGAGACATATAACCACTGTGCAGCCATTGTTATGAATCTAAATATAGGCACTTAGGAAGAAATGACATGTATTGCTTGATTCACAAAGTGGAGGCCAATTAAAAGGCGAAGAATCTGCCTTTGAGAACGAGGACATTGTATTACAAGAATAAAGTCATAGTATTATGAGACAGTCATATTACTTCATAAATTTCACATTAAGTTCTTCTAATATTCTGACTTTTTTCATAACATGACTTTTTTATTTTTGTAATATTAAGATTTCTTCTTAATTACGACTTCATCGTTGAAATCTTCAATATGGATCTAATGCTCCATTGTAACAAACTGTTAATTGCTTCCAAAAAATGTTTTTAATTAAGCAATTATTATTTTGTTGTGTGAAATTACTCTTCGGCTGCAGCCCACAGGGTTACGTGAAAGGGAACGTCATTTCTTGAAACACGTTGGGCAAGTGTCTGAAATGAGGGAACAATATGTTACATTGTCTGTCGCACTGGGGGCTGTGAGGGGAACTTAAGAGGGGAGTCGGGAACCTTGGTCGTACCGATGTTTGGTCCTAATTATCTGGTAGTGTGGTTACTGCCAGCAGAATCATTGTATACAGTATGAGTGCAGGGGACAGATGAGTTGTTAAAGGTATCCAAGCATTTATCACCCCGACCCATTTCTTCTGCTTTTGCTTTCATTTGACATCACTTCAAAACTTTTTGACTGAGCAAGTTGTCGTACTACACGTTTGCATCTTCTTCCTCATGAGAGGAAGAGCGGTGACGTGTCACTTCCTCTGGAGGAATATAAATCGTAAAAAAATATCCTGTAGTGTGTGATGTGCCATTCATTTCAGATCCTGTAGTGTGTGCATGTGTGAGATTAGAGTAGAGCAGACAGTGTATGATCCAACATGAAGTTAATTTTGAGAGAAAATTGGCATTTCATTATGTTGACTCAGGATGTATTGTCTTAGAATGAAATTCAACTAAATTTGGTGTAAAAACCGCAAGCTGATTAAATTATGAGAATTTAGTTTGATACATGTACAAACACTTGCATTAGTACAGCTGAGATCTCAGCGAAAAATGATCACACCACTCAGACGCTTTATACTGTGAAAGGAAAAGGAAAAGGAAAACAAACTGTTAATCAAAGGATCAGGGAATGAACGGAGTGTTCATTGTTCTGTGTCTGTTGTTCTGCATGTTGTGTTCATTCTGAGAATAAATATGATCTTGAAGAAAACTTTATTGTCAGTGTTCAAGGTCGTTTGTCTGAATGGCACATTTCAGTCTTTAGAAGGTGAACAGAAATGTAGGTTGTAAGTTAATGTTTCCACACATTAACTTACTTTCTCCAGACAAAAACTCTCCTCTCTGTGTTTTTTAAAATCTCCCGTCTTTCCCCCTCACTGCCGACCACTCTCACATACAAATAGCAGGATCAAAGAAGGATGGATTTTCACTGCTTAGTCTCTGTTTGCTGAATTGACCCTTTTCCATAGACAATCCAGCTTAAACCTATTGTGCTGTACTTTCACAAGAGCCCTGATATTTCTTGTTTTTATTATTATTCATGACAAAAACAGCCGAGTGTTGACTTTTAGTTGTTTTCAGCCTGAATGAAGTCCCTGCAGATCAGGCAGTGCTTTAGAGAAGGCTGCCTATAGAAACCTGTTTATGTGAAGGTGATAAATGGCTGTGACGTGAAGGATGCAATCTCTGCTTTCCAGGCAGATCAAACTTTGAAATGACTGGTGACTTAAGAAACTGATCGGTTGGTTTGTATGAAAGCTGATTCAGCAGTTTGTTTTCCTTTACTTTTGGCACAGGACAGCTTTGCTTAACTTTCTGGAGTGGTGACATCCTGCATTGTTTACCAACTCAGCAATCACTCTGCTTTATCACCAGGAATTTGATTTTCAGGCTCTAAGACAGACGTCTTTATGTGTCAAGAGAATATCATATTAAGTCAAAATGATGCAGTTTCAGTAGAAGTTAGTTCATCACAAAATACTAAGTAAAGCAGCTATTTAAAGTGATTTATTTAGTTACCATCAGTGAGGTATAACAAACCTGAATGTCCTGCACATAAACCAAAGGTTTTATAAATCCCTTTATCTTTGTCTAAGTTCACCCTTTTCTCTCTTTGTTCACCCATCATCGCCACCAGCTCGTCTTCACCAGAACTGTTTGAAACTGGCGGCAGGATTGAGCAAGAAGAAAACATTTCTGCGTATTCCCTCTGACTGCAATAATAACATAACCTCCTTGAGGTGATTATACTAGAAACATATACAGAATATTCCACCTAGATTCTTTCACTTCACCTGTGGTGTCTCGTCTGAAGTCTCGCAGCGACGATGAACATGAAAATGAAATCCTGCGAACAGTGTTAGAAGTAGAGAACAGCTCAAGTGTAAGATAAAATCAAGTCTCTGAAAGCTTTATGTACGAATAAAATCAAATGATAAGCCGCCATGTCACTGAAATTGAACCCACAGAATGTGTACTAGCCAATTCCTCAGTGTTTATCACAGACCAGAGGAATCGACGGGGTCCAGAGATATGAGGAGCAAAGCTACGAGTGACATGAAGATTTTATCTGCAGAGCAGAGGACAGGAGGCCTCGCCTCAACAAATCCCTCTCCCCGTCTCAGGGATGAGGCAACACTCATTTTCCTCCTCAGAGAATGACGGTTACACTTCAGCTTGATACAATATCGCTTGTTTTCCTATTGAGCGCCGCAGTGCTGCATAATGCAGATCTTATATTTTGAGCATTGATTTCCCTCCCAGTGGGTTTACCATTATTAGAAGCCGGCGCAGGCAACAAATTGGATTTATTTCCTCGTACTGGAAGAGTGTACTGCTGATGTGCCCTGCATGACCAGACAACTCGCACTTCACCGGTATATGTTGTGTGGGAACGAGACGACCACAAGCTCAAAAACACAGGAGGAGGGCGGCATGTCAGAGTCAGTTCAAACTAAACATTTTAAGATTAAGATTAAGATACATTTATTTGTCCCAAACACGCACACTCATGCAGATAGGAAAATGCAACCTCTGCTTTTAACCCATCTGGTGCAGGACACACAGAGCAGTAAGCGACCATGTACGGCATCCGGGGAGCAGATGTTGGGGGAGTAAGGTGCCTTGCTCAGGGGCACTAGACAGGGCAGGGAGAATCCTCTTGGATTTTTGGACAGATCAACCCAGGTTCGTCTTTTTGTGGAGTCGAACCAGAGACGAACCAGAGACCTTTTCTGCCCATAGTCCAAGTTTCTGCCAATAGTCCACCGACATAAGAATGACATAAGAATATCATTAGATTAAACTATGGAGTGTGGAGGCCTGGCCAAAAAGATCTGGAGTGATAGATGGATCAGGACCAGGCCGTCAGACCCAGGAACCTCCCCCTGACTAAGTGAATAGGAACAAAAAAAAATGCACTAACAATGATGAACTGGTGGAGCGAGGGACTTCCACTCCAGCCTCCCTTTAAATCCCCCTCTGCGTTATCACTGTCATCACATCCACCTGCGGGAGAACATGAGGGAGGAAAAGGAGGAGGAGAAAAAACACAAGGGGGAGTTCGTTACAAGGAATCAGCGGCGACATATGCAGAATATCCACAGCCAAGTCCGGGTGTGTTTGTGTGTATATGTGTAGACTTCAGACACACTTCCACCCACAAACACAAGCACACACACATACACACACAGGCAGGCGGGCATCATCTTTGACTCCCTCCACGATCCTTACATGAATATACATGGATATATACCACATGATAAGTCAAACGTTTACCACAGAGTTCCCTTATATCACGAGCGTCTTTGGTTCCACTGAGCCGTCACGCGAGCTGATTTCTCACAAAGCCTTTTTGTGTCCAGGGTAGGGCCGGCCCCATTCCTCCATTGTGTAGAAAAGGGGTCTCGGCACAGATATGGTCCAAATCTGAGGCGTTTTTCTCTTTCTTACTGTCGACGGAGCACATTCAACATTCATGCGGTGACCCATTTCATTAATGGAGGAGCCTTTTTTCAACTCCCCCACCCCTGTCTTCATCGTGCATAATGGCCCCTCCTGTCAGGGCCTGGTGACGAATCCCCTCATTGACCTCTCCTTCACTTGCAGCCCCCACCACCTCTCGGAAGACTTGGTATCTATAAGCGAGTGGGGGGACAACACTTGCATATATAGTTAGTGGTATCAGGAAATATACACCTTCTCTGCCAGGACTGCGACCATAGTTTTTGTTTGCATGTTTTTTTGCTGCAAAACAGAACAGGGAACGTCGGTCCTCCTCCACTGAAGCATTTCTTCTGAAGTCACATTTAATAAAGCGACTGCTCAACACTCCAGTTCAGAAGTTGTTTGCTAATTGCCAAAAGAAAATGAAGAAGAAGAAGAAGAAGAAGAAGAAGAAGAAGAAGAAGAAGAATATATTGCGAGATTCTGTGAGACTTCAAGTCTCAGGAATCGCCACTGTGAAATTGTTTCCTTCAACACCAAGAGTACATTCGGAGCAAATCATCATAACTTGTTAAATCTATCATCATATCTACTGCAGTGTATCTCGAGCCGTCAGTGGAATCATTTGATTTTAAAAGGCAGCATGTTTATCTAATGAAACAAGTGTATTTATTCAGATTTCATTGAGATATGATTGAATGTGTAATAAATACGGAGATAAATGGGATGCCATGGGCTTAAATAGAAGAGAAACACATCTGCACTGTTTGTGTCTCTGTGGGAAATAAATACAGAATTAAGATTACAAATTGATATGATGATGATCTTTTGCAGATTTATGGATAGATAATTATCATACATTAGCATTTGTTCACTCAGATGTTTCCATCACTACGACAGTCATCTGACCTGTGAGTGAATGCTGATTATATCCATTCCCATGGCAGACAACAGCCAGATGTTAGTGAGTGTTAGTGGGATTTTTGACCAGTAGAAAAGGGGCTAGGGTCATGTTAGCCTCACTCACCCTCTCCTATGCTTTGTTACTCTCTTACCCAGATACACTCTCAGCTACCGACAATTTGATTCAACGTGAATCGGCTCTCAGTTGTACCATGTGATTTGGTCTTTACCCTTAAAAGTACACACACACTCAGACAAACTCTCACACACACACACACACAGACAAACACACACACACACACACAGACAAACACACACACACACAAATGCACAGGACTGACGTGGTAAGGTCCTGAACCTCCCCAAGCGAGATATTTGATTCTGAAGACGACAGGGAGTGATGAATAAAAACTGCTTGATAATGGGATCATTGAGTCATGAAAATCGATTCTGACTGAGTTATCTTTTGCGGAGGCCAATGAATGCAGGCGCTCATTATGCGTGGCCATCGGATGGTGCTTTAGCCTTCAAGCAGAACAGGAGCGTACAATAGAGCGGCAACCTGACAAAAGAGGAGAAGAATAACAATCAAACAAAGAAAAAGTGCTGTATTGAATTTTCCAGACCTTTGCTCCTTTAGCAGGTAATGTGACTAACTGGAGCACGATGACTCAGTGGTGACGCAGGGGCGACGGCCGAGATGATGGTGATTATGATGTTGGCTGATGGTGATTAGTGGGTCTGGGCAGAGTTTGACTCTCTTAGCTGACCACAAATCAGCAGCAATGGAAGCGTACATCTGCTCCCCCGCTGCTTCTTCAGCAGCGGGCTCACTGACTGAGTTCACGTGTTGAAGAGCTGAACCCTGAGCTGTTATAAGTCATTTCTTGTCCGCTCACTAACTGACACCAGTGGTTATTGCTGCCAACAATGAGAACGTCTTGATAATTAAATGTCACATTAATCATTATGTGGCGGCAGGACACTGGTACAAAGACAACTGTATTTATTTCCTCATCTTTGCCTCTGATTGGTTGCCTCTCCAGAGGGTTTCCTCTTCTGGCTGTTCCACTTTCCAGGATGTGCCTTCTGAACTTTGACGTGTACAGTGTCATGACCTGCAGATCCCTTGTGTATGTATCTTCCATGCAAAGCTGGGCTTGGAAATTCTGAAACATTCAACAGATACATCCCACCCCTCCCATTGGCCCCTCCATCAAAGCCACACCCCCAAAACACTTGAACGTGCACTGCCTGACAACTGCTGGCAGCGGACTTCTTCGTGAGACAGCTCTGCTTCAGCGGCGTCTCGCACGCAGTGACAAGCACAGACAGTGTGCGTGCAGGCAGGCAGCTTGTTTACTGACAGGTACACAGACCAATCTGTCCAAATGGAATGATTGGTCTGTGTTTATTACAGTTCTTCAAGGCCACAGAACCCTTTTATTTATTTATTTTTTTCCTTTTTATACGATTTGAAGGCTCTCAGTTTCATCAGAAGAGATCAAATCCAACCATTTAATCCATTTGAATTTACACACTTTAAAAGGTCAACACATCTAGTAAATTGTATAAGAAGTTGTGTTTGATAGGATGTACTTTTTAAATTATGTTAACTTTAACTTGTGCATTGTTCAAATTTGAAAAGAAAAAGTCTTCTCAAGTTGAAGATATTAGTCTGAAATAATTATTGAATTTGAATCATGAGCAAGAAGGAAGGTCGCACAGAGGAGATTTATTTGTGTTCTTTGTGCATGTTTAAGTTGCTGTATTTGTGCCCATTGTTTATATGACATATCACTTCTCAGCATCCAGAAGCTGCCCTGTTTTATGGCTGCTGTGTTATCACCGACCCATTAAGCTCTAATGAGCCACTGATTACTTAAACATTGCTTAAACACTGCTGTCAGCACTCGGCTTAGAGGTCAGGGATTTAATTGAGAAGGCCTCTTGGTATTACAAACAATGAATATGGAAATCTTTGTGTTGTTTTTTTTTTCACTTCATAAATATGCGTATAGAATTAATTTCTCTGGTGTAGAAATACAGACCCTGCTGCTGTTAATGCCCAGTGGGTCTTCTGGCTTGTGCTGTGGTTTTGTGGTGCTGAATGGACAGCTCCCTGTACCATTAAATCTCTGGAATAGAAATGGTCCTCCAGTGCTCCATTCACGTTTTTGACTGTAGTGTCATTTCTTGGATCAACTTCAAAAACTTCACATCACTGCTCTCTAAAGAACATAAGCTGGATGGTTATATAAGTAGATCAACCATAATAAATGGTAAAATTATTGCAATTGTGTCATAAATCCAAAAGCGGACTGTTTGGGTGAAAATGGTTCGCTAAATAAACACATACAGCTGATCCAAAACATTTCTAAATATAGAACAAATCTACAAATATACCCTAACACTGCATAGAGTTTTTGAACTATGAAATCCAAAAAGTAATCATGCTTATCGTGAGTTAACAAGATGATATGGTAGAAGACGGAGGCCTTGGCTACCTGCTGACAAAAGAGAGAATAATCTATTCTCAGGTTTAACAGGGGAAATAGTGCCAACACCCAATGTTACCACAAAATCATCCAAGCATTGAGTATTGCAAGGCAAGAAAGATGCCTAAGCTTTCTTGTGCAATAATAATTCATATTCTAGCATTACTGTGTTTTGATTGATTTAAAAAAAACAGCAAACAATAGTCTCCCAGGGTCTGTGGGACCCTCCGTTTTTAAATGGTTTACGTGCCCTTTACATACATAATGTTTACTTTGTACATTGATTTTTGTTTCCATCTCTTAGTTCATTGTAATATAGATGCTTGGGAAAAGCGTTGATGAGGAAGGAGGCAATAGTCGTATCAAATTCAAGTATAATTCCTGTGTTGCTGTGGCCAATCTGCAGAGACAAAACAGTTTCAGGGACCATTTGTACAAATGGTTCAGTCCAACCTCATATATTCTGCAGTTACACATTGGAACATCGTCTAAAACAGTTTATTTTAACTCTTATATGCAATTCTATATGGCTGTGCAACGTCTCTGTCATTTTCCCAGCTCCGAGATTTGATGTGACTCCAAATTAAATATAGAAAAACGCTATCTCACTCAGTGGAGTCTGAAAAACTGCTGCATTGTCGCTTTTTTATTATAGATGCCTTGTTTGTGTTTGGCTTATGTTGTTTTGTGTTGCTGAACAGATATCTTCCTCAAGGTTCACTGTTTGTGTCTTTTTTCAAAATTTCCGCAGGATTCTTTTTTATGTCACTTGAAATATATATTTATAATTTTATATTTATATATATATATATATATATATACTTATACACACTGAGATATATATATATGCCGTGTCTGTGTGTACGGTAGTTGGTACTGAAACAGTGATAAGAACGACCTGTTTCTTATCCGTTTTGCTCTCCTTCCTTATCTCTCTGTATGTTTCCGCTCGTCTTCTTCATTACTTCTCGCTCTTTCTCACACTCGTTCTATCAGTGAAGTTGTTTGCACTTTACTTCAGTTTGCATTATTGGTTTGAATGTCAGGTGAAGAATATTGCGCAGCTTTACGGATAGATTCATGCAGGACTTTTGACGTTCTTCATCTATGGTTAGACTGTGGTCACTGAGTCTGTATCTGCTCTGTATCTACAGTTATTACAGTTACAGTTTCTCTCTCTCTCTCTCTCTCTCTCTCTCTCTCTCTCTCTCTCTCTCTCTCTCTCTCTCTCTCTCTCTCTCTCTCTCTCTCTCTCTCACACACACACACCTGCATGCCCTCCTTCTTAAAATCTCATGCCTTCTCATTAATCACCGGAGGCCCGCAGCCTCTCATTTGCCTCAGCTGAAGCGTTGGCCTCTGTGGTCTTTCTGCATTCAACTCAACAGTGAACACTTTAACCACCGTAATAACCCTCAGCCGCAGCTTTAGAGGGAAAGTAGATGCTAAATGCACTAAGAGTTAACCCCTGCTCCAGCTGGAAAATGGCCAACATTTTCTGTAATTACACCTGCTCTTTGGGTCCCTGGTTTCAGATCCTGGACCCTGGAGAGTGTAGCCATGGGACATCTCTGTGCCAGATTGTGGGATTAGGTAACAGGGGGAGAACAGTGGCAAGAAGCATCAAGGTGACCAGAGACATTTGGAATGTAGTGATTTGTATAGTTTTCCTCATTTCCTTTTGAGTAAATCTCCTCGCTGTCCCTGACGTTGTTTGTTAGACACCAGTGACGCCAGAATCTACTGTTTTGTTCCTTCAGTGTTTCCAACCATTTATCCACCACAGTTTCATTAAGATCAAAACATTTCTTCACATAGTTTCAGCTGTTGCAATGACAACATGGTACTACCAACAACATGGTAGTACCAAGCACAAAACTCTCTGGTTTGATCCTACTGCATACATATCTCTCTCTCTCTCTCTCTCTCTCTCTCTCTCTCTCTCTCTCTATCTCTCTCTCTCTCACACACACACACACGCAGACACATACTGAGGTCAAGTACAGTCTCACCTCTGTAAGTCTTCAGACGAGCTACCAACCCAAACTGATCAATGCTGCAGGTTCCTGGCCGAGCGGCTTCCTTTAAGGGCTCCTATCATTGTTGTCACTTATGAAATGACAAGATCGCTTATACTCACTTCTCCACCTGGCCCCGCCGCATCGTCCCCGCCCCACCAAGGAGTTCGATCTCTCCCTCCTCCGCAGTGCATCTCTTTGTCCCCAGCAGTCTTGAGCTGGGAGAGCGGTATCAGCAAGGCCCCGCCAGTCGATTCTATTGAACTGGCTTGGCATGTCAGAGGCATTAAAGACCTCTTGATTGACTCCTGCTTGGATAGCATGTCCAACTCCATACATTAGTAATGCTGAGGATTCGATAGATGGATGGGCTGGGTGGATTGGTGCTGGCAGGCACCTCAGCGCAGGGAACCAAAGATGAACCGAACTGACGCAGCGATGAAACAAATGGTGTGTTAAATGTGATAAAGATACATACTCATTGTTATGACCACCTTTTTAGTTTTGTAAGATCTTATTATTATTTTTGCTAATCACTACTCGAGCTTTAATCGATTACTTTTCCAATATGTCCTTTTCCAGCTTAACAGTCACGACAGTAGCCTCTGTAGAGCCTCAGTGTGGTCACGTGTTCAGATGAGTTGCATCTTTATACAAACTGGGATGAAAGCTGTTGTTTGGCAGCGAGGCCAATTCTGGCCTCGACTCATCTCCAGCAACGTCTTCCTCTCCTGTTTGTCTCTCTCTTGTTGCCAACTGTATGAATAAATAACAACGGCACTGAAGGTGACAGGACTGATGTGACAGGTGGCTGCAAAATGTAAGCAGGGAAATGCATCGAGCACAAACACAGCGTGACTCTTCTCAGGGGTTTTCTTCCTTTCTCTCTTTCTTACCAGACCAACATGTAACAGCTGCAAATTGGATCAGTGGATCAATTCCCTCCTTTACATTTAAAAAAAAGATTAGAACAGGACTAGTGCTGTTTTAGACCTACCTATTTGAACTGGGCTGCGGTGATGCTGGTTGTAGCTTTCTCTCTGAATCTGTAAAATTTACCTGCAGTAATTGAGTTGTGACAACAACATTTTTCACACAAGTTCACAACTTTCAAAAAATAAAATCCCTGCTATTCAACTCAGTATGAAGCATTGAGACAACAAAACAATTGTTGCGCTCTTACTTTGAAGACTTTTTTGCTATAGGAAGTGATTCTTCAAATGTAGTTGCCATGACAGAGATCAGCACCAGTGAATGCCTGTGTCGCTCCAGTGTGGTGGAATAAAAAAAAACAAATGATGCTCCGGCAGCGAGTTCGACCTGCAGGCCATCAGTGGCTGTAATTTCCCCAAGGACGTACAACGACACACCGCCCCGCCCCCAGTGACTGCTGGTCGCCTCAAATTTATTAGGTCGATATTTTGCAGTAGAAAATGCAGATATTCGCTGATATGAGGTTTAGTAAAAGTGAATACTACCAAAGAATAAACTACAAACACATGAAAAGTACAGTAATTAAATACGGTGGTGGAAATTTGATGTTTTTAAGATCGTTTGTATGTGTATTGATAGTGAATCAGGCTCTGTTATCTCTGTGCAGCGTCTCAGTGCATCTATTCCCGCACGCTAACTAACTGAACCAAAAGCCGACACTTAAGAGAAAACTAACACCTTACACTTTAAGTGTCTGATGTGTAGTGAGAGGAGGAGCAGGAGGGACGGGGGAAGAAGGATATAATTACTTTTTTTGGGGAGAAGGGGGGTGTGGAATGGAGTGTACATCCCAGGGGGGGCTTGTGCTGAGATCTCACTCCTTCCACTTCCCCCACAATGCACTGCGGCCCGGGAGGAGAGGGCTAGAGGAGGAGGTAATTAGCAGGCAACACGTTAGCAGACAGGCCGATCTGTTTTAAACCAATATAGGTGGCAGCTGCAAGAAAGTCAGTGGGGAGGAGCCCAGTGGTGTATGTATCACTACAGATGTGTGTGTGTGTGTGTGTAAACATGTGTGTGTGAGAATGCATGCGTGTGTGTTTTAGGGTGATCAGATGGGACAAATATATTGTACTTAAAATTGTCGGCGTTGTGTAATTATTATCCATTCAGCAAACCACCTGCGTACACACACGTACACACAGAAACACACATACACACACATGCTCACGTGCACCTCAAGGTCTTTTTCCAGCCCACTCCTGTGTTACTGTTTCCTCACATATAATTAAGCCAGCGTGGTCTCTGAACCACCTTCCCCCGCCCCTTTTAACCCCCGGTGAGCTTTTGTACATTTACAGCAAACACAAGCTAAAAAAAAAAAGGGCGTTTATTAACACAACAGTGTTTGACCCAATTGGCTCTCGTATGAAAACACCTGGGCGTTAGATTGAAATGTAATTGCTTCACTTAGTTAACCCACTTAAGGACCATGTTGAGTTTAGCGCGCTCAATTTGTCGGGATCAGCAGCTTTGTGCGCCGGGGATGTTTCAGGCTTGGATTGCAGATAATGACTATTAATTAGCGGCTGATACGTTTAGCTCTGACGTCACAATGTAGCGATTTGGAGCGATGCTGGAAAGCTGAGTGGGAACACGTCGATGATGGCTGACCTGCCGTGAAAGAGAAAGGGGGCGTTTTCACACAGGCTTTATGTCGTGTCTTGTTTTTGTCTGTTTCTGCTGCCATCATCAGTGGCGAGGCACAATATGTCCCGTCAATCAGAATCCCATTACTGCAGAGGTCACAGACGCAGAGCTCCAGGTAAGCCGAGTCCCGGCGGACCGCTCTGCTTGCATTTCCACCAGGATAAAGAATAATAATAAATTTACGCCAGACAATATCGCCTGGCTCCCACACTTCAGGGGAAACTTCAACCTGCTGTCAGGTAGAAGAATATGTTTGCTCCTTTCGCTCAGACAAAATAGAATCAAGACTTCAGTCGAGGTTTCTTTTTCTTTCTTTTTCTTTTTTGCCACTCTGGCAATTTAAGCTCATAGCCTCCTGGGTAATTTTATGAATACATATCAGGACGTTTAGCTCCCAGGCAGCGACTGGCACACTCAATAGTGCCTTGAGCAATATCACTTTGAGAGCACCACACAAAAAACAAAGATGCTTTAGCCCCATGCATATTTATGAGTCGGAGATACTGGAGCAGAGTTTAAAATGACAGACTAAAAGGTGGATGGAGGAGAGAGATATGAGGAGAATGATACAAAGACTGATGGAAGTCGGAGGGAGACAACCCGCCGAGCAGGCCCCGCGGGAAACGGAGACACAACATAGTCGGAATGGGAAACCTATGAAGATGCTGTTAAATACCCGTTTACTTGGCTGCGTCTCGGGGAGCCTCCCCTGATTTCCACGGCTGATTGGCAGCAGAACAGCGCCGGTGGCCACGGGACCCCGCGGGCCTCGCTGGAGGTCTCCCTCATTATGTCGACATTGCTATCGTTTCTGGAAGGTGATTAAAATGGTGGCGATGTTAAAAGACGCTGAAGGTTAAACCGCAAAGGGCTCCGTGTGGAGTCATTCCACAGCCACGTCCCTAACCCGCTTCTCCTACACACTCACACACACACATGTATAAACACTTACAAGCCAGACTTTATAACCCAGAAAAGAAAGTCGGTGGAACAGGGCCGTGTGGGACTTGATTCTAATCTCGTCTTGATTTAAGCCGTTCATGGACTCAACTGAAACCACTTTTAACTCGATCAACCCCTCCAGGTCTCAGTGTTGACCGGACTGTATTGTAACTGCTGATGAAGTTTAGTGCTTTCGAGTGGAGCTCAAAGTCGAGTCACTGGGAGCATCCAGAAAAATGTATTATTATTATAGTATTATTATAATTACTGTTACAAGTTTAGATTTTTGTGTGAGAACCTCATTATCTCTTGACGGTTATATTGGCAGCCCTGTGTACCACTACAACAGTGTCCTCATTCTGGCTTTTGAAATCCTAATGCTCAGCATTAACAGGGCTCTCACCAGGGTGTGTGATCCGAATCATAATCCAAATCAGTTTGTGTCCTTAACTTGATTTGGAATTTGAATTCATTTTAATCTATTGTTGACTTGTTGACGTATTGTTTATCGAGTAACTGTGGCTACAACGTGTTACTATAACCTGGAAATTAAATGTGCAGCAAAAAACAAAGATGAATTCCCGGGACATGTGAGGTGAACAGCATAGACTGTGTATAAACATGGCCGACATGACTGCTCCACATCTAGATTGCTGCCCGTTGGTTGGTATAGGTCATAAATCCTGCCTCATCCATGGTAGTTAATAGGACATGGGCCAAAATGAAGATATAATTTGTTTGAAAAATGGTATATGCAATTTTAGCTAGTTCCTGTCATACAAATTTTTATTCAAGTGCACATGTTTCCAGTTAATTTGGTTTTAAGTAGTTATTTGATGTTATACGTCATGATTGACTGCTGAGACTGACTCACCATTGGTCGAATGGGTGGATGGGCGGGACCTCAGGACCATGGTTCCATCCCTTGATTGCAACCGCACTTGTTCTGGGGTATTTTGGAAGTGTAAACGTTTTGCCTCAAGATGTCAGAGTAACACTACTGCTGTGAATGCTGTGTAATGGCTCAAGAGTGTTAATAAGTAATGTGTAGTTGAATCAGTACCAGGAGAAATTATGAAGCCTCATAGGAATGTTAAATTCTCTGCAAATAGATTGCGGATTAAAAGATTTGATGACCTCTGAGCTTTGTGAGTCCAGGTATGTTATCGACCTGACACAGGATTTAA
The DNA here is from genome assembly GCF_949316205.1 of Platichthys flesus. Classification (NCBI taxonomy): domain Eukaryota; kingdom Metazoa; phylum Chordata; class Actinopteri; order Pleuronectiformes; family Pleuronectidae; genus Platichthys; species Platichthys flesus. The sequence goes on from NC_084965.1 coordinate 7,949,353, forward strand.
ATTAAACCAGCTAACACACTCTAACTAACCCAGTCAGCACAAAGCTTTAGAATCTGAGGCAAACAGCAGTTGAGTGGTTTGAGTATCAAGGTCAAGAAGCAGCGATTGGTTTAACATTGTTCTTCTCCCCCTAATGAATTAAATTTATTAAATTGAGGATCAAGCTAAGCTGTGGTGAAGCAGGGTGAATAAAGCGAAAGAGGCCAGCTGCCACCGGAGTTCCTGACTGATATGGTGGCATCACCAGTGTCAGGCTATCTCCCTCCCTAACACCCTCCCTCCGTCCGCCTTAAGAACGAATGCACGATGCCTTTCACTTGGCTCCCGGTTTCCGGGAGCCAAGTTATTTACCTAAATAAGGAGCTGAATGAAAGGGCACTTTCACACAGACCTGAATAGAGCCATTTGGTCTGCCTCTCAGCATTTTTCTCGAAATAAACAAACAGCCACAGAGCCATTTATCTGCGATGAGTCATGCCTGTTGGAAGTCCGACTTCCAGCCTCTCTTAGTGGTTTCAGCCGGTATTGGCGTTGGATCGTTACTCAGGGGGATGCTTTGGTAACAATAAGGTTATCTTTGAGAATCAAGCCTCCCGGTGCTGATGTTGTGAGTGCATATCTTACCACATTTCCACATGTCATGAAATTCACTAACATCTGGATTTTGGCCGCAATGGGCATGGATACGATCGGCATTCAGACTCAGGTCAAATGTCTCTTCAGTAGCCACAGGTTCTTATGGAATCCAATCGGCAGTGATGGGAACAAAATGTTCGATTGTCTTCTTCTTGATTTTGGCAGACGAGACACCAACGCTGCACCACCATTACGTCATGACTTCCATTGAACTTCCGGGCGATTCCCCGTAAATAGCCATGAGCAGCAAGCTCCGGGTTTCTGCTAGGTTTTTAGGAAGGCTGAATATTAAATAACCAAGTTATTATAAAGATTAACTCTACGTGTGAGTGATGAGAAAGGAGCGGAATAGCTGAGTATCGCAATACAGTGGCGCAGTTCATGATGTCATACATATTGGAGACAATAAGAAAATAAAACTTGTCTACTGGCCATTGGAACGGAATCTGTGTTTAAAAAAGCTATTAATGTACCACCCTCAGTCAGTTCTTCAAAGAGAGGTCTAGTAACTCAAAGTTCTCTGTATTCCTCCGAGTACATTATGCAGCAGGAGGATCATAAATTCATTTAACAGACAGATTCCCCCTCAACACTCATCTGGCCACGGCAAAAAATGAACTTGCTGAGTTTATTGTTCTATGAAGGATCTGGTGAGCGGGATGTGAGTGAGGATTTAGTGCACCTTCAGGGAGCCCCCTCCTTTCCAGGCTGCGTATATGCTTCTGAGCTCTCATCTCATATTAATTTGTCTTGGAGAACGTGCTGTTGCTCCCTGCCGCCCTCTGGCAAACAGACCTGCTCTTCGCTTGCAGAGGTACAAGCCTCAATGCTTCAATTCTACCAGTACTTGTTCAACAATTTTTCTCATCTACCCCTTGCACCCCTTTGTCCCTCTCCTCCTCTCCCGGTCTTCCTTCGCCCATTGACTGTGACCTTACCACAATTATGCATTCTCCAGTGGGACAATTAAAACTGAGCTACCTTCCCGAGTGGAGAGGAGAGACGGGGGGGAAAAAAAGGGAGAAAATAATGATGCCAGACTTGCTCTTGCGCTCGCCTGCCTCCTTTTGAACCGGCTCCTCTTGAAGTGGAAGAAGCAGCCAGCCGTTCAGACTGTGTTCCGCTGCCACTCAAGGACACGCTGCCCTTCAGCCGCATTGTCCAACAAAATAAGAAAAAGCTCTCTGTTTTACATTCCGTGCTGGAAAGATTCACTCATGTTCGTGTGCTTTGCTCTTTTAACTCCTCCCTTTCTTCTTACCCCCCCCCCCCCTCTCTCTTTGACAGGTGCAAGTGCAACCTTCATGCCATCAGCTGCGTATATGACAAAGACAAGTTGGGCTGCGAGTGTGAACACAACACCACCGGGCCTGACTGCGGCCGCTGCAAGAGGAATTACCAGGGGCGAGCGTGGAGTGCTGGCTCCTACCTGCCCATCCCTAAGGGCACAGCTAATATCTGTGAGTGCACACACACACACATGCACACACACACACACACACACACACACACACACACACTCAAACACACAATCTTCTTACATGTATATCACATTCTTACTTTAACTTAAAACACCTAGGCTTGACCTAAGCTTATCCTTAACCTTAACCTTCCTCTAACCTAAAGCTAGCCTTAGCCTTTCCTTAACCTAAACCTGAAATGACCTTACCATCTATATACCACAAACAAACCTTAACGATGACCAACTCGAGCTATAAGTTAAACCTAATATTAACCAGGAGCTCAGAAAATATGTTTTGCCTCATTAGGACCAAGCTTTGGTCCCCATGAGGTCTACTGGTCCTGACAAGGTCAGTGTGTATGCTGGGAAAGGTCACAAAGAGGCAACAAAAATGAGTACACACACATGCACACTCACAAACAGAGTAATTATAAGGATGGGTCACTTGGAATACTAATCAGTTTGGGTCTCACAGACACAAATACAACATCCTGACAAAATGAAAAAGAAAGATTTTCCATGAAATTGGGACTTTGACTAACAAAGACACCTGCATATACAAGTGATCACAGTTAAATCCCAACTAGCAGCAGCCTGTGAGTCATGCTTGAGAGTTCTGACACATTAATCGTGAGATATTGTGTTGTGAGAATTTAAAGTGACGTGAAGTTATTAACAGTTTTTTAAAGGGATAAATGACAAAGAAGCAAAGACGAGAATTAAAATGATCTATATTTGCTTTGTCATCTGTGGAAACCTATTCATCCAAATCCAACAGAAGAAGGTAATCTAGGTGAGGTGTTTGTGGCTCAGCCTCATAAAACAGGTTTAAATTATTAAAATAAAATAAATAGGGAAAAATTGCACGTGCAAAGAGAATACTGGTGGAAGCTCATAAGCACCTTTAGCAGACAATGCTTGAAAACCACTGCCCTAACCTATTAGCATCATGTAGCCAGTGCACTCAGGTTGTTACATCTGTGAGCCTTCCTCTCTGACTCCTGTGTCAACACAAGTGTTAGCAAACGCTGCCCTGTAGCATCTGCAGCAGCGGCAGGTGCGTGTGTCTGACTTCACTCGTCGTTACCATCTTCACATCCTTCACAAAACATCCATGACGTCAAGGTCGGTGCATTGACTGAAAAGACCATGCACGCTCACTTCTACGTTAGAACTCCGTATTCATCTGGGAAGGGGACGTTTGGATGTCAATCCCGATTTATAGAAACTCGGAATGTAAAAACCTGTATTAAAATAACTATCATTGTGAGTGACGCAGTTTTTAATCAGACCCGCCACAGTAGAAGTAGGAATGCTGAAGGAGAGTAGTAATGAATTCTACATGAAAGTGCAGAGTCTCAGTTTCATTTGAGTAGGTCTGTGTAAATACTGAAAGCACTGCTGATTGAAAGATGGGAGATTGAGGGCCCTATTTTAAGTGCGCCTGGAATGTAGGTACATGACCAAAAGAACCAGGTGAAGTGGAATATAAATCAATTTGAGTGGTGTTTAATACATTCACTCTTAGCCAGTGAGATCATTTTGAGACTTCTCATTTTGTGTTTCAACCTCCTTCTTGTGCACCTTGTTGTCTGCGTATGGCCACAAGCTACAACACAGAATAACTCTTTCACGACATAACCCAATTCCTTTTAAGGTTCACCGTCAGGGTTCTGCTTGGTATGATCATTGGACTGCCATCAGAACAGGGTCAAGCTCTTCCAATGCATTGGTTCCCAAATCGTTAGGATTTTGAAGTAATTGGCTACTAAATTTTTCAAATGGCCGATGTGTCCTTTCAAGATGAGTTTAAGAAGAAAAGAGCTTTGAGGTGGACTTTTTTTTCACAAGGTGACTGTGCAAGTGAAGAGGACGATAAAGAGGCTAAAGAAAGCAAATGATTTACCAGAGAGAACTCAAAGGTTGTTGGTTTGCAAAAATCATCCGAAATGCATTCAAACCAAACTAGAAAATGAAATAATTAAATGAAACAAATTAGTGGACCAAGGAGCACAAGTCTAAAGGATGAGCAGCTCTCCAGAGCAGACATGTCTACTCCAGAACCCCAGAGGATTCCCCACAAGATACAAACCCTGGTTATCCTCAGAAAGACCAGGGCTGCAGTTCCCAAACACTCAGAAAGAAAACAGTGGAGTTGTGGAACAAATGTCTGTGGACTGATGAAACAAAAATGAACCTCTATCAAAATGATGGAAAAGGGAAAGAAAAGGAGAAACATCTCATAAGACAAAGCTGCCACCTCATCTGTCCAAAATAGTGCTGCATCTATTCTGGCTCGAATGGAACTGACACAGTGGTATTCAGTGAGGATTTCTCTGTTGATGGAAACCTCAGGATGAATGTAAAGTTATACACGATTATTCTGTGTTAATATTCAGCAAAATGCATCAAAACCCACTTCATCATTCAGCAGAACAACAATCGTGCACCTACGACCAAAGCAGCCAAAGCCTTTCAGGGTGAGGAGGAGGGATATCTTTGTCTGTCTGAGTCAATCACCTGATCCCAGTCAGACCAGACTAAAGAGAGACCACTACAACAACAAGAGCAGAAAGAGGCTGCAGTGATTCTCTGATAAAGATCCACCGGGCCTGGCCACTTCAGACAGCCACTGACTGTGGAGGAGTCTACAAATATTAACCAGGATGATGGTGTTTATCCTCATGCATCACAAGCAAATATTTGAGTGCTCTGTGTTGAAATAGCTGGATCCTCCCCCCTGACAATTATTTCCATATTGATGTAAAAGTGGCCGGATAAGAAAATAAACTTGGCAGTTACATGTGGTTTCCATTTCGTGACTGTGCAATGAATGTGCTGAAACTTCAAGTCTGAGCTACAAAACTTGTTGGTTCACAAAATATTTGGGATTCAAGAGGATTCGGTGAGGAATTTAAATAAGCAGTTACATGATGCCAGACTCGTGCTAGAAACAAAGCTGTGATGGAACCGAGGCATGTCACAAACTCTACTGCCATCTTGGAGCTGGGAGCACTGGTGAACATTCTCAATTACATCCATGCCATTCATCTGGCAGCAGACTGCATTCTATTGCATCTTTATTATTTGAGGGACACAAGCTTTGCTTTATACTTTTTCACTAAAAGTATTAGTGTTCATAAATAATGTTCTCCAGCTGCAGCTGCAATGCTAATGTGGGATAGAACCGATTACTTACTCCAGCTTGAGCTGAAGGAATTGGGCCAAGTCCTTTCTTTTCTATAATGTCTTGTGGTGACGTCACAGGAGTTTTGTCATGTTACAGCACTGGTGAAAACCTTTGTCTATGTGGGTCATTATAACAGATTTGTTCTTAATTGCTACAATTATTTTAGATTTGATCTGCTGATCTCTGACAGTAGGACTTGCTACGCACGGCAAAGTTTTCAAACAAACAGACCAAATTGGCAGCAAAGACCCGACACTGCCACAGACACTGGTAGTGTAATGTGGCAGTGTCGGGCCCTTGTTTATGCTAATGACCCTGTCTTGTGAATGCACACCTCCTATTCTGTGCAGAAATCTTTGAATCCGACATGTAGCACTTGTTTGAGCAACCTACCTCAAAACCCAGGGTACTTCCACACTGATTATATTACTCAACAGTATTTAGATCAGTCCAGATGAGCGGTAAATCTCTGTATCAGAAATAATCTCCATTCATAATGCAGATAATAATCCAATCACATGACGTAGCAATGGTGAGAAATAACCAGAGATATGATGTGACAATGAGATGGAACTGCCCGTCCAGACTAAAACACAACCGTAGTTTTATTTTTCCAAAACTCTGGTGTCTATGAATGTAAAGAGTAAACGAGGCCTAAGTTATGTTTTTTAAAACTTAAAAAAAAAGATTAGCGTGGACGTAGCCTGAAAGACATTTAAGATAAGAAAAGGAAAATGTTTTTTGCCATTGATTAAATTGCCTTTCAAGCCATTGAAAAAGTAAATATACTGTATTTGGGTCTGAGTTTATTCCGTTTTTTTTTTTGAGTTTTTAAAGGTGTTTTTTTTCTTGTTGAAAAAGCAAAAGCAGAAAAAGCAACAGCTCATCTGAGGAATGAAGCAAACAAGGACACAGCGTCACCCAGCACCCTCCACATATAGTTTTGTGGTGCTGACGTGAGGAGCCGAGCAGAGAGTCGGCTCTAATGCCTCACATTGAAATGGCACCCACTCGCTGAAGTAGTTGAAGTAATAACGAAGTAGTAAGTGTGTGGGTATATACTTCTTTCATGTTCAACATAAACAACATTCAACATCATCTGAGTCTTGTAATCGTGTCTCGGGAGACCACATTAACACAGGCTTCCTAGCGGGCAGCTTTCTTTCCATACATCAGCTGAGTGATCTGCAGCAGGAACACGAGTTTCAAGTGTCCAGACATTACTTCAAACCCCCCCCCCCCTCGTTTCATCCCGCCCTTCCTCCTTATTGCATCCACTGTGATTTTTTTTTTTTTACCTGCCGGTGCTCGAGGACTCTTGGCCACCGGCTGAGGACTTATTCCCCCCCGAGGAGCCGCGTTATGAGAGTTAGGGAAGGTTACTGAAATGGCCATCCCCTGAGCCCAGATTGACAGCACATTATTAAAAAAGGTGACACACACACACACACACACAGGTGCTCATTCTGACCTGCATGCTCACACATACATTCGTAATGACACTAGGACACATACACACACACACACACTCCCCCTGAAAGTGAGGAGAAAACAGTCTCGGTATAAACTGTATTATTATACTTTTGTCTTTTGGGGGGCCAAATCCATAATCTAATAACTCTGCTAAAAATCTATAGGAATGCAAGGCTGTCCCTCCAGAGTAGAAAGAAATGCACACGCCTGACAGAAAAATGACTTTGTGCTGTTGTGTAATTTTCAAGCTCATTCAATTCCTGATCCAAAAAATCTCCTTCTCTTCAGTGTTTTCCCCCCCGAACCCAGAGGAGCATATGGCAGCTCCGCAGAGACAAATTTGTCAAAGATGAAAATTTAATTAAGATTTAATTTCTTTTTACTATGCCCATCAAGTCGTCTGATGCGAGATGGAGATCGATGAATCATCATCTGGGGGGGGGGGGGGGTGGGGGGGCGATATGTCGTTTTACAGCGGTGCCGTGTCAGGAGCAGAAGAAGAGGAAGAAGCGGGGTTTAAAAAGTGATAAAGAAGGAAAAGGATGGCAGAGATAGAAGGAGGAGAAGTGGGCATCACTCTCTGTCAAAGCTAACTCAGCCGTCTGGGGTGGCTCTGTCTCTCTCGCTTTCCCTCTCTCGCCCCACCTCCCCCTCACCGTCTCACTCACGCTCGCTTCCGCCCGATGTGGAGACAAAAGGAGAGGGATCAGTTTGAGAATTAACCATGGCAGTTCATTTCACTGTAGGGCTGAGGGAGGCTGAGGGAGATGTGGCCTGACGATGGCTGGGGAGGGGGGGGGGCATCTGAAAAGTTTGTTTCCAACTGAAAACGCACTGTTAACTTTTGCTGTGTTTTTCAGTTAGATACCACAAGATATAAGGATATAAATGTTTGGTTTATGTACTGCAATTTGCACGCCATTGTGGGTTATGTGAATGATGCAATACGTAATTTACAATTTACTACGAATATTTGGTGAAATTGCAGTACCGTACTAGTTAGGACATTCGCCGGAGTGCTATGTTACATTAAGGGGGTGGTACAGTGGTTAACTGGATTTTTAAGAATTTTACTGATTTTTCAAAGTTATTCAAGCCCAGGATGCTTCAACTGTTTACTCCTGTTGGGGCCGTGCAGAGTTCAGAAGTCTCCCAATTTATACAAGTTCATTCATATCTGTATATAGTTAAATATCAGCTGAAATATTTGTGAGTTGTGTTGGTTTACTTTGAAAGATAATCCTGTATTAGTCTCACACCAGGGGAATTTGCGAGGATGCCTTTTGGATAACGGAAGATAATAACATAATAGACCTTTTTTTAAATCACTGAGCTCATCAATAATAATTTGAATGTAAAAATGAATCAGTCCCCTAAACATGCATATTTTGTTTTTAATATTTTTTATTTCCCCAGATCTGTGAATTATTCTCTGAGAAATCCAAAAAAAATATTGAACTGGCAATGTTAAGAAAAGTGGAAAAAAGATGTGGATCTGTACCAAAGAACATTTGGTTCATCCATGACTCATACTGCGTCCTTCCAACAAGTTTTATGATAATCCATCATCCTGCTAACTAACATACAAACAAACACATGCAGATAAAAACATAACTTCCTTTGCCGAGGTGGTAAAAGTTTGATCACTGGTTTTGATGGTCATCAGTTATCGGTCACTGCTCCTGTCCTGTCTATCTCAGTCCCAGTAATCAGAGGAGAGTAGAAATAAACTTCCCTGCTGGAAACGGCTCAGATGATCACAACCTGTTCAAACAATTCTGATCTGCCCAACCAAATAAAAAGTCTGTCAACACTGTTATTGACATCACTGACACACAATGTTGGGTTGGGTCTTGTTGACGGTGAGAAATTAATGAAATAATAGCAGCGTCATGCATGGAAGGGTGAAAGTGTTGTGGCACATCCGACTCCTGCAACAAGCCAACACAGAAACGAGGAACTTAATCATGTGACGCTGATGGACTACATTTTTAATTCGCTACACACTGTAAGATAATGTAAAGTAATTGCTCATTATGTCCAATTTGTGGGGCGTTCCTTTGTAAACAGAAAACTTGGATTCGCTTGCATGCCCTACATACATTATTCATTTCCAATCGCACTGCAGATTGCCAACTTTGGAGCTGTTCCTCCAGCTGAAGACACATCCCGACTCCATCCAGGACAAACGTCAGTGCAAATGAAAAACCTCATTGCCAGTAAAAGACAAGCTGAGATTGTGCAAAAAGGAATGAGAGACGCTATTTGATGGCTGTGACGTTTCTGCAGGAGCGGTGAAGTTATTTTCACCGGCAAGAAAAAAAGCATGTGAATCAATACGCTGGTTTCTCTGGCATTAATTTGTGTTAAAGTGTGATCCGATCTTTGTCTAGGAACAGGCAAACACAACGTGCTCGGGCCGACAACGCACACAGAATATGATCTTTCCTGTCTTTATCGAACATGAGCCATTAAACATTCACTGCGCTGTTTGAGAAAGTAAGCAAACCCCTCGGAATTAATAACTGGTCGAACCTCCTTTGGCAGCAATAACCTCGGTGGCTGTGGCTCCAGGCCCGTGCCAGGTTCAGGGGGGAAGTTCGGAGCACTCGTCCTGCATCTCGATCCGTTCCGAGGGAGAAATTGTCCTCATTAGTTCTGTTTGTATCTTGATAAGAAGAATAGATTTCCTTGTCAGGGCAGGATTAGGAAACACTTGCTCAGATTTAGCCGGAGCCAGCCGTAGAGTTTATGGATCTCCTGTGATCAAAGCGGTGAGAGGCGTGGACATGCAGTGGATTTCACTGTAATGATTCATGGCCCTGCCTGGAAAGGAGATCCACATCAGCACTCATCCTCCTCTTCCATCCCACTGAAAATGCCCGGTAGCCCCTGCAGATGACACAAATAACTGTCACATCTGCAGTTGACAGTCACAAACACAAATAGCATTTTTGCGCAGTGTATGTCAAATTGACACCATGCTAGATTTGCTCCCCCTATGGGTGGGACGCGTAATTCCCAGATGTACACAGATGTGCATTTGGTTAACAAGCTGATGGAGAAGAAACTGGAGACATCAGAGGACAAAGAACCATGTCAACTGTGGAGGTAGAGACTTTACACAAATATGACAGGCTTGGGGGTTTATCTGGCTTCTGAACTTTAAACTAGCGAGTTAACAACTTCCCTTAAGCCCCTTTTCCACTGGTCAAAAAATCCAATGACAAAAGTCACATCTGGCTTTTGTCTGTCATGGGAATAGATACAATCACTTTGTTTTGGCAGTGACACCTGGGTAAACGCACTCATTTGGCAAGAGTGCCTCTGTTTTCAGTGCGTTTCGTGATGTCAAAGAGAAAGAGGAGAATGAGTCAATTTCCATTTTTAAACAGATTTACCCAAGTTTAAAAAAACTGTGTATATTCAGAAAGTGTTAAGCAGCTCAACGTCAAGCAGAACAGCACAGCACGGACATGTGACCAAACACACATACACATGCATATAGCCTCACACTCATCTGCACATACACACGTATAGACCTTTTGTGATTAACCATCCATCTTCCAGAGGAAGTATATTTCAATGGGAGGACCAAATCCCAAAGGAACTGGACTCGTTATTTTGTGAGTGAACACAAACAACCACTACTGCATATGCACATATGGTTTTATGTATATTGTCATATATGTTCCCTTCATGGTGTCGGGGACCAAGATTCAGACTTCATGGGAATTTGTTTGCAACATATAACTAAATATTTCGATGGAGGCGATTGTTAAATGAGCCTTGGGTTCAGCTAATGCATCACACAAGCATCTATATTACTGTAGTTAAACTGGTGAATTGATCCATTTATTCTAACCATCACTTGATAAAAAGAAAATATTTGTTTTGAGAGACATTGCCCTCTAAATATAATTGCATTTAGTTGATGCGTCTTCACATATAAACATTTAAACATTCTTTATATGTGCACATATCTCCACATCCACCTTCGCCCACTCATATCTGAGTTATTCCTTTTTCCACGGCTGCTTAAATTTACATTTTATCCCATTTCTCCTCCTTTTGTTCTCGGTAAAATCCACTGCCTGTTGTTTTGCATGCTCTTACTCCGGTGCTCCTTCTGCCCTCCTTCCATACCACCATTTTTTTCTCCCTTTCCCTTCTTCTGCCTCTTCTTCCCTGCCTCCGCTGCCTCCGCCTGTTCTCGCTCCATCTCTTGGTTTCGTTTCATGCTCACATTCTCTCTCTCCCTCATAACACCCCCATCCACCCCAGAGACCGGGCTTGTTTACTCTGTCTTTCCCACATCTCGGCTCTGTGCAGCTGTGACGGTAATCTTTCTTTCAAATATTTGTTTCTTCCGTCTCCAGATTTCTCCTTCCCCCCACTCCCTCCCTCTCCCCAACATTTCTGCCACCCCCGACGTACACGCCTCATTCCGTCCCTGAAACCTCAAACTGTGCTCCTTCCAACTCGGCTCCGGGGCACTTAAAGACTTGCCACCTTCAATTCAGATCTACACATTGAGCGCAAGCGAGCCAGCCGGGGCACTCCGGCAAGGCAAGCCCGTAATTTTACTCTGGAGGAATTCAATCAGGTTGCAAACCGCGCGCTTGTGTTTTCGGCCGCCTTTTCTGAAGCTAACCAGTTAGCGATGCCTGTCACCGTCACTGGGCTGCACGCGGCCAAAGAGCTGCAGATGGTGATGGATTGCTGTAAAAATGACGGTCGCCAGGGAAAGTAATTACCAACTTTGCCTGCGGTGGAAATTCAGTAGATAAGCCCTTTTTCAGAGCAGTCCAGGTAAAGCACCAAGGCAAACAGGTGAGACACATCGAAGGTCAGCACAGAATGGATAGTGACCGACACAATGTAATAATGCCCATATCACACACAGACACACACACACACACACACACACTGACTTCCAGACCAGCAGCTGAATGTGCTCTCAACTTTCTTTCTGCACATGTGAGGACACACTGAGGCTGAATAAATGACAGAGTAGCGTGTTCACAGAGGAAATGGGATGTATGCCAATAGATCCATGGGTTGAACATTTCATTAGGGCTCTCTGATAACCCATTAGCAAGGTTACAGGATTGGTCTCGGATGGTTGACAGCGTAACTGGAACCGAACCAGTGAAGGATGGACATGCAGCAGTGGGAATTGCGGCCGAGCTGCTCTGTGAAGTGACATTTATTGTACATCAGTCGCTGCTTCCATGACTCAGGCCCTCTACTGTGTTTTAATGGTCAGATGTGCGCGTGTGGCATGTGCTGACCCCACATGCACACGTATCATGTTCAGTGAATGGCACGCCCCTCGTAGATCATGTTCACCACCCAGCGGATCGCAAACCGGGATCCCCGCACTGCCCGTAAAAATCAATGGAGCCCACCGTCACATAAACGGCTCCTAATGCTCTTCCTGTACGATAGGACACAATTAGATTGCAGCCGTGCCCGTAATGGCGGGGGCAAGGCAGGTGAACGGGATTGGAAATGATGGTGATTGAAAATTAATCGAATGACCCAACATGGGATCCCGGACATCAGCTCGAACCCCACAGGTAGTTCATAAAGCAGCGGATAATTGCAACGGACGGAACTGGTGTCCCGGATCAGGACTCAGGAGAAATGGTTGAATTCAAGTGACAAAGGAGCGCTTTCTTAAAAAACACTTGCCCACAACATGATTTATATAACAAATACATTATATTCACATCAGGAAAATGATGGTCAATATACTGCAGTAGATCAAATCACCACATGGAGGACTGTAGATAAGTACCTGCAGCAACTATTTTTCACTAATTTAAGAAAGTAGATTTTTTCCCAATGTTGATATGAGCATGATCTTATTGGAGGTGTGTTGGTTATTCACATATTACCTACATATACTTCCCACTGTAGTGACTTATTATTTATAGATGTGAGCTCGTCACCTGAATTCATAGCAATTACACGTTTAATCAGCTTTCACAAAGACACGCAACGCTTATAATTAGTGATCAGACTATGAAAACATGAATCATGATTCTTTTCAGATGCTCTTCCAATCACTCTGCAAATTAATAACCCAATGAGATCAGATTAAAATTCAATCGCAGCTATTGCTGGTACTATTAAAAACACAATAGTGAAGCCACAGGTAATATTTGTGTGACCTGTTTTTAGTTTCCGACGTGTGTCCGTGTTGTGACAGCGACGCTGCCAGATCAAACTGCACTCGGTGATTAAGGTGATTGCGATCCCGATTGTCCTTGTCCTTGTCCTTCCCGTCTCCTGGTTAGCATCTGCTCAGCCCCTTGAGGTTTGACATCCATTATGCTCTGCCTCCGCGTGTCAGCGCAGCCTCCTGTACTTCACTGCTCTCAGACAGGTCACAGGTTTGGCTCCTAAATACGGCTGGCAGGCAGAGATCAGAGGGAGAGTGATTGAATGACAGGGGTTTGATCAAAGTCCACGCGCACTATCATACACACACACACACACTCTCAGGAAATCCTCAGGTTCCCAGGATATTGCGGGATAGCTCCATTAGATGAAAGGCCACACAGATGCCTGCTCGCCTCCCCAGCTTCCTCCGCCGTAGGTTGGCAGTGAGCCGGTGACGAGACAGATGTAAGCAAAGGGAAGAGAGGGCTCTTTTTTTTATTTTGTTTCTTCTTCTGCAGTTCGCATCAGTGCATTTCTCCTGCTGCCCAGGAGGCTTCCCCTCCTATAGCGAGGGGGTTGTTTGTTTTGGTGGGTAGACTGCTGTATTGAGGGTAGGGAGGTAGAGTGAATGGGAGGGTGGGCTTCTGCTGAAAAGGATGATTGGAAAAAGTGGAGCTGGCGTTGACGTCCCGGAAGCATATTCTGAAAAACGAAGGCTTATCCCAAAATACACAGTGTGTCTGAAGTCACCAGAAATGGGAACGAGTGTGCCATTCCCATTTACAGACCCAAATATGACCCAAACCAAGATGTTGGTAGTTGGATCAGATGGCGCGTGCACGTTTCAGTCTCCTCAAACAGCCCGCCAGCTGCCCGGTGTGGGGGAGATCTGGTCACCATGGGGATGAGACAGACTGTATTATCTGCTCAGTGGCTGTCTGGCACGAGGGATTGCTTGATGGAGGGACAGGCAGGCAGCAGGATAAGACATGTCTTCCTTTGGCGTCGGGGGCCAGTGTTTGCCATCTATGATGCTATTTGATATGTGTGTGTGTGTGTGTGTGCATTCGGCATCATGTGTCTTTGGCAGTGCGTTTTTGAGAGACTGATGTGCCGGGAGCCGTCTGAAAGCACTGTGGCGACTTTACTAAAACACTAGTGCTCTGCCTGTTTGGAATGGGCTGTTTCCTTGGCCTGTGTTAATGATCCGGAGAAACCACAGAATTATTCTTTGTCATTACAGAGTCCTCAAACAGTTCTACAATGCACTGTCACGTTTTTTTATTGTTTGCATGCTCCAAGTTGTGTGTAGAGCTTTATTTAAACAGTCCGTGGTGCAGAGGAAAGCAAGACAACTATGTGGTCATCAGGTTTTTCAGCAATCGGCCATGGTACATCCATGATCTTGCAACGTAATTTTTTAGGACCAAATTTTGGATTTATTACTGACTTGTCGTGAGCCCAAAATGAGTTGCGACATATTTACTATTTGCTGTGTGACCTTTTCCTGGCTCTTCTAGAACAGACATCAAGGAAAACGAAGAAAAGCATTATAAAACAAAAGGTGTGAATCTTGAATAAAGGTTAAAAACAACCGGACCACTAGCCCTCAGTTTATACATTATTCCAGGTGTCTCCAGCTCATCCTGATGGATCGGGATCAACAGTTTACTTCTAGGGGAGAAATGTTGCAGTAACACAGTTGTATGCCTGTAATGTAATTCTTCTTCTCTTTCTCTCTTGCAGGTATTCCTAATAACATTGGTCCAGTTAGTAAGTAAACAGTTACAAAGGATCTATATGACTGCTTGGTGCCTTGCTTTGCCTATTGTACCCCCCTGCAGCATACATCCTCCTCAACTCTGTGCCAAGTGTTCATTTCTGATTCCCTAATCCTGTGAAGAAACACTCAACGCCTGAATGACCTTTTCTTTATTTCTTTTGTGGTGGGCTGTGGGTGTAAGAAATATTTCATGATATGGACGTATTTAAACAAATTTGTTATGGTTCATTTAGTTTATCCACACTCGACTCAACCAGATGACACTTGCCTGGCTCTGAATGCCGAATGCCATTTGTTATTTTTACCTCTCTCCCAATGCATTATAAATAAATGGCTTCTAGACTTTATTAAAGTGCCAGGACCTCTCTGGCAGTATAATGTCACAGGAGGTCATTTTAATATAAGCCGCGAGCGCCTCGGCTGGTATTATCTTCGTCAACCAGTAGCCCCCGAGGAGGAGGAAGAAGAAGAGAGGTGCCATGACTCAGGTTACCGCTGCCTGGAAGGCTGTGTGGTGCAGGAACCGCACGACTGTATTGAACAAGTCAAAGTGCATTCACAGCCTGGCTCCACTCTCCTCAGCTGCTCCCACTGAGTCTGTTCGCTTCCCGGGGGCAGCACATTGATCAGGCATGTCACCCCCTCCCTGTCCAATCCTGGACCCACATAGAGCGGCTGGTTAAAGAGAAGTTTCTGATAAACTTGCCCAGTGATAAACTTTCCTGTTAAATGGTGATAAACACCAAAGCTGCCTGTAGTCGTAACTGTCGGCTCTAGATCTATTCTAAGCCTTTAGTGAGTCATGGACGTCCACTGGTTTCATCCAAACATTAGTTGTAACAGTTGTTGCTTTAATGCAATAGCTATGGATTTAGACACGCAGTATTATTTGAAAACATTATCAAATCAGTTTCCCTTTTGGTCAGAGTCACAAAACCCACAGACTTTCAGGTTAATTTGTATTTATCTCAACTTGAAATCCGGTGTCTTGCTGGGAGTTAGTTGAGAGGACTGATCACTCTCTGTTTGTTCAATATAGAGCTGAGACCAGGAGACAGTTGGGTCAGCTTATCATAAAGGCTCAAAGCAGGAGGTACACCTCTAGCTCGGCTCTAAATAAAGATTGGCATGCTGGTGGAGCCCAGGTACCCAGTTTGAATCCTGGTTCGGCCAGGCCTTTCGGTGTAGAGTTTCCATATGTCTGCAAAAGACATGCAGACTGGGGATTAGGTTAAATTGACCATATACGTTCAGAGTGTACCCCAGTCTCACGCCCAATGTTGGCTGGGATTGGATCCAGCTCCCTCTGCAACCCTTAAAGGACAAGCGGTATAGACAAAGGAGGCATGGACATCTAAAGCTCACTGCTAAACTCATCACGTCTTGTTTATCTAATCTAAAGAAGTGTGAAAAAGAGACAAGTCGTTTCAGTCTCCCTGTTCCAGGTGACAGTGGCTTTGATCCTCCTCTCTAGCTCTCAGCAAAAAAAGGAACAACTGTATCTCACAACACATCAAACTGTTTTTAAGCTCTATTATGTGGCTAATGTTCATATTTCAAAGAACAACAGTAGTGCCTTACTTTCACTCAACAATAAGTTAATGCTCAAGTGTTTTACCAAGGGAAATGTTAGAATCTCACACACACACACACACACACTGCTCTTGTTTTCACCATTTAAGAGCTAAGAAGATCGCTGGGCAAGTTTCCCACAACGTGCTGTGACAGACGCGGGGTGGAAACAGATTGTTCCCAGGTGGATTTTAATCAGGCTTTAGAGGGGCCGCCGACACAGGAAGTGAACACTGGCTGCAGAGTCTTTTGCCTTGAATCAGAAATGGACACGTGGCCGAGAAGAAAGAAACTCCCTCCTCCTCCTCCTCCTCCCCCTGGTGTTCTCCAACTGCTTGCCTCCACCACCACTGCCTTTCACTGAAGGAATTATGCCTCCACCACAAGCATGGCCTGAGTTTATTATGTATGTGTGTGTGTGCATGTGTGTGTGTATGACTGTGTGTGCATGCTCTTCATACATGCTGTTTGTACATGCATACATATCCACATGATTCATCCAAATGCCAGGCCAGATCATGTCCAAAGGCTGACCCTCAAATCCTTTTTTGGGGAGAGTGCGCATGCTGATAAATCTGTGAGTGTGTGTGTGTGTGTGTGTGTGTGTGTGTGTGTTGGGTGAGGGGAGTTGTCGATGTAGAAAGGACACTCCGACAAACCAACGTCTCCACTTATCATCCGGATTGTCCCACAGGGATTTAGAGTTCCCACAAGTGGCCGTACTGTCACAGCAGTCTCTCTCACTAAAACCCAAACAGCGACTCGCTGAAGAGGGCGAGGATGTTTGTCGTGCAAACACAAGCCCAGTTCACGTTCTCGTTCTTAAAAGACCTGAGAATAAAGTGCATAAAAAGAAGGTGAGGACGTCCTTGATGTTGTTAAATGGACGAGATGTAAAGCTAAAAAAATAATATAAACGCTGCACTTTTCATGTTGTTGGAAGGTAATAGAAATCCTTGACTTTTCTCAATTCTATTCCAAGTTTATTAAACCAAGAAGAATTGTCTAATGTGGACCATTAAAGGGAAATTAATATAAAAATAAAAAAAACACAAAGCAGCCCTGGCTCTGTAAGATTGCTTTCATTATGGGTATGACATTGATTAAAACCCATCTCCACTCATTTAGTTCGCCTTACCTGAACATTCTCCAAATCAAAACAATTAACGGAAGCCAGACGTGTGTTTCATCCAATCAATGGCCAACATGGGATAATTAATATGAAGTTACTTTACCGAGGAGCCTGTATAGATCCAGGCAGTGCCGGTCATGCTTAATTCACTCGTTGAATGTCATACTGTTTTTGATGACAACCAAAGAAATGCAAACGTGTTGTTTAAAAAAACACACACCACTTCACAGGTTTGCAGCTGTGAGCCCTGAGTGTGAGCGCTGATGTGGTGTGCCCTCCTTCTTGAGCTCTCTATTTGTTAATGTGTCACTTTCAAAAAGCCTTCGCTGACTTTAACCCGCTGGAGACGCCACGGTTGTCACCGATGCGTTAGTTCAGCTGGGGGATGACATAATATAAAAAACAGGAGATTGTGGGATAGTCTTATGTTCAGTTTCAAACCAGAGACTGTTTATATTAGGAATCAATGTGTAGTCCTGATAGAGTCAAAGCTAAAGTAATACTCGATTCCAGTGCTGTAAATAAAAAGGTCAGAAGCACTTCTCCATGTGTAAAATGAATTATCTCTAAAACCAGCCTCGTTACGAGCCGTCATACTCCGGCTGATAGGCGTCTTGCCAGGACGCCGCTGGATGTTAATTACCCCCGATTGCATGATTAATGAAGTCAGTGGCGAAAGGACAGAAAGATCAAGTGAAGAGATGAAGGGGCAGGATGAGAAAACTTATCCATATTCCTCCCTCTGCTTGAGTCCTCTCCATTTCCAAACCACAGAGTATTTCCCTGACACGGAAATACCGACTTGTATGTAATTATGAGGTTATGCTGCCCACAGCAGTCCGTCATTCCAAGTCCCAACACCTGCCATTATTTATTCATTGTTATTCGTCCACCAGTAATACACTGTAATTAGATATTGATTACATAGTCGATGTGATGAATTAAACAAAATGCCCCCTAAAGGCTTAATTCGCCAGACATAGTTTAGACCCGCTTGCATTAATCATGACTTCACTACAGAGTTTAAAAGGGGTTTTATCTCTTTTATTTGTTTCCTTCAGTTTTTCACTCATCATCGTCATTGCCATGAACACGCACACACACAGCAAGCCTATGTGCGTCACACAAATTACATACAACGTCTCTCCAGTGTCCGTTTACTGGCTCTTTGGATGCATTCTCTTTGCTCGTCCATGTCAGCCCTGCCCCATTATGTACTTGATGTTCCCTCAGTTTATGACTCTAGCCATGCTGGACATGTTCATGTCTCCAGTTGTGTGTGTCCACTATCATGTAGTTCCCCCCCCCCCCTCCACCCCCTCTTAGACCTACAGGTAGAGTGCATCACACAAGCGCACATGAATAACTCCTGGTTTCTCTCAATTGCACGCAGTTCGGCCGAATGTGTCATCCCTAGGTGTCGCTAACCGAAAAGAAGGTAGGCATCAAAGATTATGCAACAACTATGTTTTTCCACAGATTGTGTTCCTATAGAAAGAAAAAAAAATAACTGGTGGTAAAGAGTATTTGTGGGTAGCATCTTCCCCCTTTCTAATCTAGGCTGTAGCATTGTCCTGTCTGGCTCGTGATAAAGGATTATTTGGGCTCCTTTAGTGGATGCTTGTTTATTAACGGGTGCGCTCAAGTTGTCACTTCCTGTAATGGCGTGCGTTATCTTCTGTACATTTACGCATACACACTTGATTTGAATTAGGTGTAGAGACATTCGAACCTGTCTGAGCGCATCAGGAGGAGAAGCAGGAGACATTTCACGTTGTCTTTATGCAGAGTGATGTCAGGTTATCTTCTTCCATCTTGCGGATGTGATGTGCAGCCACCTCGCAAACAACTAGCACACAACCACTGGGCTCTGTGTTCCCATGGCCGCAGCCAAGCGCACTGGGTGGATGTATCAGGAGCTTATGTCACCCGGTACAATGGCAGAGGCTAAGCCTGTTATTTCTTTTTTCCCACTGTTTGTTACATGTCCGGAAAGGAATGGAGGGATAGATGTGTTCACTGTGAGCCAGCTTCCTTACCCACGCTCCTGTGCACAAATTTATAGGGTGAAAATTCTTGGCCGGCCTCCCCCGAGGTGGAGTGTAGCTTGTCAGGGGACAGTTTCTGTCTGGGGAAACACACAGAGGCTTTTGAATTATACAAAGCACTTGTAAATGAAATGAAGCGTTAAAGAGGAACCAAAATATTTGAATTGTTCGTCATCTGAGGCGCTTGTAGCAGATGCTGCTCCGCGCAGCCAACTTCACTTGGCAATGTCACTCTTTATTTCCCAATGCCATCATTCATCATTATTGCGTATGTTTCTATCTTTTTTCTTTCTTTTTCTTTTTTTACAGTTACATTTATTATCAAACACGATGCTCACTATTCTTAATTCTCTGACATCACATGTTTTGTGTTGAATTTTGCAATATCATGCTTTTTTTGTTGTTTGTTTCTTCTTTAATTTGTCCAGTATCTCCTCAAGTTGCATTGTCCACTGCCCCTTCTGTCCACGTTGCAAACAGCAAGCGAGGTAGGAGCTCCGGAATTCATTGAACACGTTGCCCCCCCACCCCACCCCAACCCCACCCAAAAGATGACCCCAAAGCCTTCTCACTGTGTGAACTGATGTTTCTGTTAAACTGTAAGCCCCCTAACCCCTGCAGCACCAACCCAATGCAAGAGCACTCTGCATCCGTATCCTCAGCTCAGTGCTGGACTGATGGTTCTCTCTGTCGAGGGCACGCAGAGGATCCCTCCGTCTATGGAATCTTCTCTAAACACTATAAAAGTCCCCTGGAATCATATCTTTTTCAAGGCAAATGAAGTGGGTGTTTGAGCCCGCAACTATTTTTGGGGAATGTGTTTCTAAGACTCAAGACTTTTTATTCCCCGTGCGTGAATGATTTATGACCTTAGCCTATTTCGGGAAAGGAGAGATTATTTGTCTTGTGAGACTGAGGTATCTAATGCAGATAGCTTACAGTCGGAAAGGACTCTCTGCTTCAGGTGAAAGGTAGAGTGGACTAGACGTGCTGCTCCTTCATTCCCAAGCCTTTGTCGGACTGTTAGTGGCCAGACCTGACCTCAATACAGATCCTTAATAACCACAATCCCTTGGACCAAAGCCCCATCTATTCTGGATCCGTGAGTGGGCTTTGTGTCCGAGCGGCTGCCAGCGAGGCTTAAGGGTCACATCTGTCTGCGCCGTGACACATGGTGTCAGTGGTCACTCAGCGTGGCAGACTGATCCTCACTTGAAGAGAGCGGAGCTGGGGCCGCCCCCTCCCATCCCGCTTCCCTTAGGGCAGGCCTGTCAGTGACTATCATGGAGTGCGGCATGAGGTTTTGCAGTCCAGCTACAACTCCATATTTCTAATTTAGCACGACATAACACTGCATAGCGGGCAATGACACACTCCCCCGACTGCAACTCAGCACACGCTCACTCGCCTTACTGACCGCTGAAGTTGCGACGAGCCTTTAAAAACAACTCCTTTCTACTTTAAACGCTTCAGTTTGACAAGTTAAGGGTTTCTTGGACTTGAACTCATCAGGCATTTCATTCCACGGGTTTTGCGACATGAATCGGGATTAAAAGTTTCATCTCATCCTCTCTCATCACTTCAAACCAGATGATCAGCTCAGTAACACAGATAAAAACTGGGTTTTCCCACAGTCTATTCCCCGAGCTGAAAGAATCCATTTCATTCATGGTTTGACCTGCCTTGCGCTGTGTGGTGCTCCCGGTGTGACCGTGTCTCTGTGCCATCATACCGGAGTCTCCCTCGCCTCGTGTTGTGGTGTGTTTGAAGTGATGTGACCCGTTAGTCCTACTAACGCTCTGCTTCTTTATGTGATGCCTTCTAAGACTCCGGCTGTGTCCATGCCGGATTAAACATGAACTTCCCCTCCCTCTCTCATCCCTTACCCGACATCTCCTCCCTCACGACGCAGCCTCCATTTTAAACCTTGCATGCCATCGCGCCTCGCTCAAGTTCCTGCTAACCCTACCGCCGTAGCACTCCCAGCAACAAAAGCAGTAGTTTCTACACTCCCTACCACGTCTCTCTGTCTCTGTTCTCCCCCCCCCCCTCCTTCACACCTCCCTCTCTCTTTGCAAGACTGCGAATGCTTCGGCCACTCCAACCGATGCAGCTACATCGAAGTGCTAAACACCGTCATTTGCGTGAGCTGTAAGCACAACACTAGGGGCCAGCACTGCCAGCTATGCAAGCCGGGCTACTACCGCAATGCCTCGGCAGAACTGGACGCTGAAAATGTGTGCATAGGTCAGTCCCCCACTCGGGCCCCTTTTCACCGCCACCCTGCTTACACATGAACACCTTCGCCACCTCACCTCCTGTCTATGATTTGTCACCAGAGAAAGTGTTGCATCTCATCCCCCACCGCTCCATCACCTGTGCGCCCTCCCACCTCCATGTCTTTCAGTGGTCTCCACATCGTCCTCTTCTGTCTCTTCAGCTCGACGGTGTCACCCATTAACCTCCCTGTCAGAATGAGTGTTTTATGGAGGACTCTAGTCTCTCAGCCTTAGTCAGACACACAGGAACTTGAAACTGGTTGTCAGTCTTTCTTTCAAGTATGAATATAATTATCTGCAGAATGAAATTTGGGCTTGATGCAGTATTTTGTAGGTAGCTTGTACTTACTGTACTCTGCAGTTGGTTTCTAGCGTCTAGCCTGGATCTAATACAATAAGACAAGCATTGATTTAAAGACAGAATGATTCTGATAAGTAGATAGAATGATAAAGTATGTGCACAGACTAATGAAAACACCAAAACTATGGAAAACATTAGCATAAAGAGTGGAACCTGGGGGAAACAGTAACTCTAACTGTAACTAACTATTTAACAGGTTCCAATCACTTTTGTTTTCGTACCAGAACCGAAAAGTGTCTCAAGCACAAACCTGCTGTTTCTTCTTCTTCTTGTCTTTATACTGATATCTCTCAGAAATGTCATCCCTTAAGTATCTGCATCATTTGTGAGCAAAATATTGTTTCCGTTATCTTGTCTATGACCTTTATGCAGGCATTCATTGTCTGTTTTTCTTTTGTGGAAAAAATTACATTCCAACGTAGCTCCTGAGGCAATAGTTTGGTTCTCCGTTGGATTCCTTTGCTGGCATGTGGAGTGAGAGCTCGGTGCGCTCGCTGCCATGTGCATATGTGAGTCCTTGGGGGGGTGGAGGTGGATGAGGCGCTGGGGGTGTGGGGGGGGGGGGGGGTCTGACAGGCGACAAGAGTTGTCTCGGCGAAGTCACACGGCCACAGTCCGAGGTGCCACACAAGTGCACATGTCATGTACATGAAGTGGCCTCGGGAGTAGCAGCTGAAACCCGTCGGAAGGCGTCGGAAGTCACCGAGGCGTTACCTCGTGCCAAACTCGCCGTCACCCTGCCTCTCTGTCACTGACCCGTACCCCCAGCCCCCCCTCCCCCATCCGTTTGTCACCCACCGCCGCCTCCCTCCTCTCGCCTGACCCCTGGATGCCACTGGGGCGCAGCCACGTGCAGCCGGCGCTGCCGCAGAAGGTGTGATGTGATGGTCAGGGGCTGTCAAAATAGGTGTCACTTGACTGCAGAGTGCTTCAGTCGAGCGTAGGTAACTAAAGACTTGATATTTTTTTGGAGTAGCCTTTTATAAATGATAGCCAGACTGATCTCAGTGAGGAAGGATTAATTCCAAAGAGGCATTAGAAGGTTATTTCAAATTCTTAGATGGGAAGTAAGATGGATAACAACAATGCCCATTTCAATGTTCTGCATTCTCATTCCTACAAAACCTTCACCCTTGTCTCTGTGTCATTTGCCACCAATCGATCTGACACGAGCTCATCACATTCCCTCTCCTCTTTCCATCTTCCTCTCTCTGTCTGTATGAATGAATCAGATTTCAGGAAACGCATGTGCAGATTAGCTCATTATATCCACCATAATTCAAAGCTACTGATAGAGGCTTGGCATATATGCTCATTGCACGATGTATAGATCAACATAAGAGTAATATAAATTCTGTACAGACTGAAATGATTACAATGTGTTCATGCATCTAGAATCAACTTCATTCTTGTCTCATTCTGTCTCCATTAAGGTTGAAATGGTAGCATTTTTTAAAAATCTATTCACATTTTTGACCAGTTAAAAGCTTCTAGTCCAGCTCGAGGACTGCGGTCCGCACTGTGTGGAGGAAAGTCAAAAGCACCGCCCTGTATCCAGCCTGTGTGTGTGTTTGTGTCTTGTTTTTCCAGAGTGTAATTGTAATCCATTTGGCTCAGTCAGTGATCGCTGTAATGGCACAGGATTTTGTATATGTAAGGAGGGCGCTACAGGGCCCAAGTGTCAGGAGTGCCTACCCGGCTATTTGTGGGACGATGGCTGCAAATGTAAGTAGAACCGCAAAAAATCAACCTCCCCACGCAGCTCCCGCCTGTGCTCCCCCCCCCCCCCCCCCTCAGCTCTGTCTCTCTCTGCTCTCCCTTCTCATCCTCTATCTCTCTGTGTGGCTCCTGAGCTTCACCTGGACGTGTGTGCTGCACATGCGCAGGACTGCCTTTACAAATACAGACCCACACCATGAACTAACCCAATACACTCAACCATTGGATTCACTAACTGACCCCCGCTTTATCATCAATACCGAGGGCAAAGGAGAAAAACAACGGCCTGGCGGTCGTGAATGCTGCTCAGTTATTCAGCCATGTCGCACATCAGCAACACAACAGCTGAGTCAATATTGACCGCTGGATACGCTGCGTGTGATCTGTTTGAGGAGCCATCACCCGCTCGCTGTTCTCCACAGAAGGACAATGTCATCCAACACCAACATTTGTTTGAAGGGGAATGCAGGTCATTTTGAGTTTCACTCCATTTATTAGTCTACCTTCTTTATTTCCCCCCGGTCATTGTGCACTGCATGCAATGCCTGGTCTAGTTTTTTTTTTTTGTTGCTTTCTTCAAATGTCACCAATTTGTCATTGTTTGCTTCAAACATCAATGACAAAACCTACAGGAGAGAAAGTGCACGCCTCACAATGAGGTGATTACTTCCTCTCTGGCAAGTTCGAGAAAGAACCCCTTGACCTTTGAAGACGTGAAACCAGCGTCACAGACACTGGTTATTCTTAATGGCACGGGGCGGATCCAGTGGAGCAGCTGAAATCTGAATGCGCCCTAAAATCCCTCTTTCCTGTCATTAATCTTTTTATTTTGAATGAACGAATCACTCACTAACAATGCTAACAATACATATGACAATTGGTTAAGACTTTATTTCTTAGCTTTTTTGAAGAACACAATGTGCTTGAACAAGAAACAATATTCTTAATATTGTCAATGACATGTGGGTTTCTACAAAGCTATAGAGCTAACAGTAAACAAGGAATGACTTACATGCGCACCTTACCATTATCTTACTATGTGTTGGACCTTTGTGTAAAATGTGGCCCCGTCATGGCGCCTGATTGAGAAAAATACCTGATCCTCCACCATTGCAGGAGCAGTTCAGGTATAAATTACTCAACCTCTTTGCACTGCTCTCACTTGTCTTGTGCTGGTTCAAAATGCTCGCAGAACTTATTGCCAGACAAGCTGCTAATTGCTGCTAATTGGCCGACCATGATTAGGTTAATTGAGATCTACAGAGCTTCTCCACAAGGTGGTGACACCTTTGTGCCTGCCTCCCGTAGCTCAACATTAATCACTGTCCTGGCGAACAAAGGCGTCCTGAATACAATCCTGTAACGTGGCATAAAGATGTGGGATTCATCTCAAGTTTTATTTCTAAGCTCAGCCTGAAAAATGAAAAAAAGAGGAACTACTTGGCCATGGACGGTCTCCTCTTTTTATTTACAGTGATCCAAGTCTGCAGCTTTTTATTGTGTGATTATTGAAAATCTTAAGAGCAACGGTACTTTTGATTGAGTATTTTCTACGTGGTAGAAATTTGCACTAAACTTAAATGAATTAGTAATTGTGAAGTTGTGAAGTTCACAATTACTTGTGAAGTTACCAAACCAAATGACCTAAACCAACTTCAATCAGACAGTTGTTTATATAGAATTTAATATTGATGATAGGATATTGATCAATTCATCAGTCTAACTTGGAAAATTCAGAAGCTGCTGCTATGCTGTGGTTTTCCATCGTACACAGAAAAAAAGAAACAGCAAAGACACGACTTCTTTCATCTAATAGTGACAGATACCAGAGCTTCATCAAAGTATAAATTACAGCATTAGTAGGAATGTCTGGAATTCATCGGCTTGATGGAATATAACATCATTAACCATTAAAACCTGTTTGTTTTTTAAACGATCTGAAAGCAGCTCCGCATTATGATGTTAATTCAGTGCAAAATGAAAAATCTGTTTATTTTCTTGGCGCCTGACAGAGATGGGTGTTTATTTAAGAGCACAAATATATTCAGCCGCTTGTGGTGTGAAGACACAGTCAGCATGTGCTTCAGCGGGTGTGAAGACATAGCTCATGTCAGGGAGGACGTCCATTGGTCTCCTTCTTTACATGTAGTCAATGGTGTAAGTAGACTACTCGTCAAGCTAACAAACTTATCGGGAAGCTGTCTTTCCAGTTCTTGAGGAAATACGCATTTTGTGTGTACTTGGGCTTAGCCTACTTTGTGGAACGCAGTGAACCAGTTCAAAATTGAGGCTAAATGCAAACCTGAGGAGAACGTCCATGGTACTGAAGGTAGCGATCCCTCACTGCTATTGTTAGCCGATGGTGTTATCCTCTAAATGTCACCAAACCGAGTGCAGGCCAGGAGGGGAAGGGGAATGCTGCTCATTGGCCAGTATCTCTGATCAAAGCAGCGGGAGATCCAAGGGGTGGGGCCGGGGGTCACCCCAGCTAAAAGAAAACACGGAATGAGTTAAAGGTGCACCTTTCGGAATCAGGAATTGATCATGGATGTTTGACATAGAAGTGGCCCCTCTGTGTAAATTGTGGCCCCTTCATGGCCCCTGATTTAGACACACCCTAGGACGGCCACTGGATCAAACTATCCCAGCTTGAACATGGCATCTGTCTATTTCCTATTGCACATTTCAAGCGTTTGAAGAATTTGTAAACGCAGAAAAAATGCAAAGGCCACTGTCAAAACAAAGGAGTTTCTGACCCACATCAAAGTCTCAATTAACACTCTTGATTCTTCTTCTTTGTTATCTTGAAGGAGACATTTTATGACCCAAGTTTCCTCATCCGATTTTCCACGGGGAGAGAAGCTTATTTATTGAGTCGTTACTTTAGTTTTTTGCACAGCGGCCGACTTGCTGGTGAAATTGATATGTCAGCTGGAAGAGGGGAAAAGGGGACAAAGTTTTAGTTGTGCGTGGTAAATGGGGAGCTGTGGCCTGAAGCGAGAACTCACTGAGCCAAACAGCAGCACCCTGTTTTCTGCAGCTAACCAGACGTGGCACAAATAGGATTCGCAGAGTCAATGTTTCTTAACGAGCCTCCTATCAAAGCCCTATTTGGCTACTCCTGGGAGACAGCATGCATCCAATTCTGGGGTATTAGGAGAGGGGCCCTGCTATTTGTTGTTGTGATATTTATGTCCCATAGAGTTCATAGATTGCTCACCACATTGTTTTTTCCACTCCCATAAAGGGCTGAAAATGGGCAGAAGTGGCCTCAGTGTTTATCACTGTTTATTTGTCTCTGCTGGTTATTAGTTTGTGCGCCGCTGCTTTGTTTGCCTCCAGCTTGCTTGACAGCCTGCCTCCGCCGGGAATAGAGTGGCCTCGGTGTCCCAGCTCTAAATATACACCAATTTTCACCTGACGTTCAGTTTGTCGAGAGTCAGTGCTGGTTTTTTTTTGTTTCTTTTGGGGGGGGGGGGGGGCGGGGCTCAAAGGCTTTGAGGAAAGTGTAGATTTATGGCTCGTGAAATGGAGTTCTCTCTAGAAGATGGGAATTACTGAAATGTACTCATGTTACAGACAAAATGATTACACGCAAACGATGGGTTGAAAATGTAAGTGCTGTCTACAAGGGGTTAACGGGGAGTTGCATCTGTTTAAATGTCAGGTGCCATGATGTTTAGTTGCATGTCATAATGTTAGATGAGATGTGCACACTCTAAATATAAGGTGGTGTTAAATTCACTTGTTTAGAGCACAGAGGGCTCAAAGTAGACACTGTGTGTTGGAGCTGATGTTTCATGAGTTTGTCTCAGTAGACAATACAAATGAAAAAGATGGAAGATAAAAGTTTGCACAAACAGCATTAACCTGACTTCACCAGGTGTTATTACAGTGTGATGCATGCACAGCAGCATTAACAATGGATATATTATATAATATATTATAATATATACAGTTTAAACCTTTATCGGGAACTTCTAAATTTAGTATTTTACACAATTTGTATTAAAGGAATCATTTGGAATTTTGAGAGTTCAAACTAATACAACCCTCACATCTGTGTCCTAATCCAGAAGCTGCAGCTAGGGGGCAGCACCTCTACTTCTCACTGACTAACACATTATCTCTTGTTTGCCACGTGTCACATTTTTGACTCTATATAAAGACGGAGGACATGTGTAGAGATGTATCTTCCATTTTTATAAAGTCAATGTTTTTCGGAGTTTTTATTTTGTTTATTTATATATTCTTTGCACATGCGGTTTAAATAAATGAATTGTTTGTGTTAACTGGTGAGCATTGAGGTGCTGCTGCAGTAGGGGATAGAGCCAAGCTAGCTGATCCCCCCCCCCCCCCGTTTTCAGTCTTTATGCTAAGCTAAGATAACAAGTCCCTGGCTCCAGCTTCATATCTAGCTCACAGGTGTGAGAGTGAATCAGTCTGAACGTCACAGTCTCAGGACTAAGGTGAGGAGGCAGATGTTGAACCATTCCTTAAGGACTTTGTAATAGATGGGAATATAATGTGGTGGCACTTTACTTGAAGAAAACCTGTGAAGATGAGAATCAGTTCATGTGACAGTTCCCCGGTTCTTCACAGTGAACTCTAATTATATGCTTCTGTTACATTTCAAGTAAAGCGTCACCAACAGCTCTTCTGCATGTTTGTCGCTCACCCCTCTCTCCTGTCTTCACATTGCTCCCCCCCGCCGCAGCCCGGGTGTGCGACAACGAGCTCCTGCGCTGCCAGAACGGCGGCGTGTGCGTCAACAACGTCCGCTGCAACTGCCCCGCGACCTACAGCGGCCTGCTGTGTGAGAAGCCCCGCTGCAGCTCGGAGCTGGGGGGCTGCGGGGGCCCCGGCTCAGGCCAGGCCCCGCTGACGCCTCCCTCGGCCCTCAGGCTGCTGCTGCTGCTGGGCTCGGTGCTGCTGGGAGAGGCCGCCGTGCTCTGAAGAGACCCATGACCTGGTGGGAGCGATACAGTCCCCAGCCCCTCCACCTTCGACCCGCCCACCTCCCCCCGGCCTCCCCCTTCAAATAACCAACGACCATTAAACGAGAACCACCATGAGCTTTCTGGACTGGACCGCACCGAGCTTTCTCCGCCCCGCCGGACTCAGCGGACACTTGCGCTGACGAACAGGGAATGTGCCAGACCGACAAGTGCAAAGACTTTTCATTTCATTTTCAGAGATAATATAGAGATGAACTATAGATGCCAGATATTATTATTAAAAAAAAATGTATAGAGGGACCGAGCGTATGCCTGAAAAGAGTTAAATGAGCAAAGAACAATTATCACCCCCCCCCACCTCTCCAACCCAACCACCTCCTAAGCCATACCAGGTTCTTGAGCTCCTTCTAGTTCGAGGAGGGGACAACTGAGGCGACGGACTAGCAGTTCGCCTCCGCTGTTATTGCCACGGCCACTTAAGCTGCGACCAATCAGCTTCCGCACGGGCCGGCAGTTGGACGCCGATCTCCTCTCACCCTCGCTCCCTCCGGGGGAGGACGCTTCTCCGAACGACAACCGTGATGCTTCGGGAACGAGACCGAGAGAGCAGGAAAACACGGGGACGCATTCTTTGCTGTCAGTGCATTGTGGATAGAAGGGAATCTGTGCGGACTGCCACTCTGTGACACAAAAAGAAACCTCGCCCCCCCCACCCCCCAACCCTCCACCGTCGTGCCCCCTCTAGCTTTCTGTCTCTCCTTCGAGCTCTATCTCATCCTCCCTCCTGTTCATCCCCCCCCCACCCCCGATGCCCGGCCCCCTCACCATGCTGCCACTGACTTGTGCTTTCGTGAACGTTACTCTGTAAACCCTCGGTGGTTGAAAGAACTCTTTTGTCCGATGTTAGTGATGCACATGTGTAAGAAGCCCCCCGCCCCCGCCCTCCTCTCCCCTCTTAAAAAAAGATAGTCCAGTGAAAGGTGTCTCGATTCTTTTTTTTGTCCGACCTCAGAGCCGCCACGCTCCCTGCGATCATGGTCCGAGGGTAGTTTTCCCCCTATCAGACAGGAAGTGCATAGAAAAAAAAACATCAGTGTATTTGCAAGTTCTTTTCTCCACAGAGCAAACAAAAAAAGCGTCATGTAGTCCTTTTGTATCTTTGCCGAACTGTGATTGAAAAAAAGGCAACCTTTAATGTATATCTATTTAAGACGTCCACACGCAGAAGCAGTCGTTTTTAGTTTTTTATTTTCTTATTTTTTTTCCTCCCCATTTCTTTCATCCCCCCTGACTTTAGTTGTTATCATTTCTCTTTCGTTGTGCAGTTGATTTTCCTTTGTATTGGCAATGTGCTGGCATCAAAGAATATCGGTTTACATATACAGTATTAATAAAGTGTAATAAAAATCCCACCAAAGGACATTATAAATGTTTTGTTCTTGCTTTAACACGAGAATTTAAGTGAATAAAAGTTTAAAAACAAAACAGTGTGGGTCATGTGTCGATCACAGGTAGGTGCTCTGCTTCATTCACTTTCATTCAAGGAGGCTTGTGATGTTCTGTATCTGCCGATCGATTTTGTCTCTGCTTATGTTTGAATTAATGGATCAATGTTTGAATAAATATCCATTAATATCCTTTTTGATTTTCTCACACAGTTTGGTATCTTTTACAGTTGTACTGTCAGTGATCATAAAGACAATCATTTACTGCTTATATGTCAGGATATATGGAATATTAACCCAACAATAAATAAAAAGGGTTAGGGTTAATCTAATCATAGTTTTAACAAATGACATAATCCTTTCCAGGGAACATCTATAAAATAGAATCCCATCAAGATCCATGAAT
The DNA here is from genome assembly GCF_949316205.1 of Platichthys flesus. NCBI lineage: Eukaryota > Metazoa > Chordata > Actinopteri > Pleuronectiformes > Pleuronectidae > Platichthys > Platichthys flesus. The sequence goes on from NC_084965.1 coordinate 7,979,988, forward strand.
TATTCTCTGAGAAATCAATGAAAATGATGCGGGGGGAATGAGTATGTTACACTATGTATGTATATTTGCACATTAGACATCAGCTTGAAATGTAGTGGAATAATCTCTTGTCAGTTTACATATGATTTATACTATTTACTCATTTCAAGTGAAAGGTGAGCAGGTAATGATGATTTCTAGTTTCGACTCCCATACAGCTTATTAGATAAAAGTTATTAAAGAAACAGTATCAGCACATTGAGTTGAACTAAATACTTTTTTTTTTTTATTAAATTACATTTGGTAAGGCAAATCAAATTAATTTTACTTAACATTTGCTTTCAATCCAGTAAAGCATAGGGAGTGTGTGCAGTGATTCTTTTGGTCCTGATGAGTGCAGCTATCTGCAGGACTGTTAATGATGTTAGACCAGACAATTGGAATTCCATTTACAGCCTCTGACACTTGCTCTCCCACTGAATAGAAATCTTAGTTTGTGTCTTCACATTCTGTGTTGTATTGTCTTCTCATTGTGTTATAATGTGCTGCTGCTGAAACGCTGACACACAAGATAAACTAATATGTGATCAGTGGAACCAAACCCCCTCTGCGGCAAGGCCACGCTGACAAAGTGACTGCTTAAAAGTCTGCAGTGATATTTCTGTGCCATTTATCTTGAATTCAATCTGGTGAAGATTTGTTTCAATGCCGCGCATTGTCGGAGGCACTGAATTAAATATTTACGACTATCGATGTCTCCCAGAGAGCCCGTGTTCAAAGTTTATATAGTGCGGCTTGTCAGACACTCAACAGTTCATCCATAACCTGAAATATTCAGGCCCAATTCCGGCTGAACAGACTTGAGCTGCTCTCAAAGTTTGAATCTGAGGGAGGAAAAACAAGTTACAGCACCAATAACTGTTCATTTGGAATAAAGCAATGAGAGTATATTGAAACGGCTCTATTGTTATGTGCAATTTTAGGCAGAGAAAACAAAACAGACTTTTTCAAACTCTCAGCTTTGTACATCTTCATTTTCTTATTTCTGGATGGAACTGAAATAAAAGGATGACGGGATTGAAAGATTTCTGTTTCCTCGCCAAGCCGCTCCGAGATGCCAAAGAAATTCTTCATTTATTCTTGTGCTGCGTCTGATCCAGAGCCACCAGATCGCATCCAAATCCCAGGAAGATATTTAACTCTTCATGTCTTTAGAAAACCTCAGTGAACTGCAGCGTTTGAACTATTAATGAAAATTAAAGACTGACTTTATTGTGCTGGGACACATTCTAACAATATATTTCTTCCCGTTCATTATTTTGTGTAATTTTTGTATGTTCTATTTAGTTTTAAATGAGCTTGTTTGTGTAATTGCTGCTTCTTTACTGTTGAAAAACAATTAAATACTTTAAATTAAATTATCTGATGCTTAGCGTGTTACTATTTCAATTTTTTACTTGCTTGTTTATTTGATTTTGGATATGTACTCATTAATTAAATGTCAAAATGCTATAAACTATCCAGAGTTAGCTATATTAGCTGATTTTAGCTTTTTTAAAGCAACCTGAGACGAAAGAATATTAACTTAATCTTATGCATTAAATATATATAATATCAATGCATAATTCATATTATAGATTTTTCATGAATCCATTATATTTTCTGACTTTCTGATTGAATTAATTTAAAATTGCTACAATCACAGTGTCACATTTAAGACCAGTTTAAAGATGCAGATGACGAACACAAAGTAGAGGAGCTCTGCTGTGTGTGAGAGACTCAAAGTCACTAGTTTGTCAAGGTCCCCTACAGCGGCCCTAATTTTAACTGTGTGTTCGACCCAGGTGTCAACGCACCACGCTGCGTGGAGAATTAAAATAGAGTTGGTGCCGTTCGGGGAGAGGACTTCATCCTAGATACTTCACCTCCAGCAGCTGTCGGCTGACCCACGAAAAACAACCGCCACTGGATTATCCCCCCTGTAAATTTGTGCTTTGTGAAAATGACATGAATGAAAACTCTTTAAAAGGTGTGTGTGTGTGTTATTTTTTTTAATTCCTTCTGTTGCAATACAGTGTGGACTTTATTTGTCAGTGTACAATGACTCAACAAAGGCGTTTCAGCCATGAGGGAAATTTACCTGTGTCTTTGGATCTATGTTGTATTTAACTCGAAGTGTCCGGTAATATCACACATCTCTGTCACTCACAGGCCACCGTAGCTGAAGGGCACAGCTCCATCCTTGTCAGACACATCGAAAAAAGTGATTGTGAACTCATAAATTCTACAGAAATCAACAGCTGCACACTTTGAGGTGGAGTGTCTGAGTGAATCCTGGGGATTTTCCTATTCGTGCAAGAGTCAAAGTCGCCATCTGATGCTGCCAGCAAGTAAAAGTCAGAGATTTCCATCCATCCAAACCTGGTTACATAATTTTGTTTTGGAGTCACCATGCTCCGTTACTTTCCTTGATATAAAAACATGTTTTGTAAAGACGTCATTATCCTTAATCTATCGTGAGTCGGAAAGAAGGCAAGGTTTATTGTGTGAGTTCAAGTTAAAACGTCTGCAGTAAGGGAGCATGTCAATTTCAAGTTATAACCCAACTTAAGAAGACGAACCTGAATATCATAACAATACTAAGTTTCCTTTAGGATCTAACATTCATTCTGTGATTATGCCTTTTTAATCTTCTGGAGAAAACACTCAACAGAACAGGTTTCAACACACTGAGCTCTGAGCTTTGTACTCGTCTGATCCTGTGTGGGAGGAAACGAGTGGAAACAAGCCCCAGCAGACTGGCATTAGGTCCGGTTGAGAGGTATTGACCTTGCCCCGGCACTCTTATTCCCGCTATGGTTGTGATGTGTTTGTTTGTGTGATGATCGATGCACTTATTGAACCGCACACAGCACTTATCGATCGGCGGTTCTTTTTTCTGACAGTGGGTGCTGAGTGGCCAGTGCTTCCCCCTCCCCCCCCCCTAAACCAGACATACAGTACTATGCCCGTTAATGGATGCTAAAGCTGCTTCTCAGCCAGGGGACTGCACACAGCTCCACTCAAATGTTCCGATTTTTCCTTTTACAAATATTCCCTTTTGATAAGGTAAAAGTAGTTTTTTCCCGTGGCCCACATCTTTCCTTTTTAAATCGCTCCGGCATTAGCAGGATAATCTCGGTGCTTGGCAAACTAATGAATACTTTCAAGGCTCCTTTTTTAAAAGGGTTCGATTCCGTTTGGAGACCGGGACACCTGAGAGTTTCCACAGGAATGTTGTCGGGGTAGTACGTCTGCCTGCTGGTGATTAAGAGTCACACGTCGCAGATTGTCACATACGACTGCAACATACTCGTGTTGTGTCCTTTCTTTTTTTCCAGGGAGACATGTCAGTCAGTTACTGCAGGGGGGTGGAACTGTTATCATGATGTTTACAGAAGAACCCTTTAGACTATAAATGATGTTGCAGTGTCGATGTTTAGAGGCGTTAAGGTTTAAACCCAGGACCATATCTGTGCAGACCTGAAAAACAGACATTGTCATTATCTTGTGTTTCCTCTGCGCCGGGACCCGTCATGTCGGCAGAGTGAGACGGCACACGGGAGACAAAGTGAAGGAGAAGCCAGACTTGAGGGGGTGACATCTTGTCAAAGTGGAAGGTGCCGCGCCGTTCTGCAGAGTTGAGCCATCGGGAATCGAACTTTTACCCGTCATACTTTGTTTTTCCCCCGGCTACGTCAAAACACTTTGACACATGGTGCTTCTCCAGATGCGTGCTGGGAAATGTTCAAATGAAGAGCAAGAATCCCAGCGTGGTTGAAGGATGTCCTACACGGAACCGTCATCAGCCCCCTGTCATGTGGGCGTCGACAACCAACATTGATGCACAAGAAGCTGGAAACCACAGCCCTGTGTAACTGGTAATCCTCTGAATGGAATTACAACAGGACTGAGGAATAATCCCATTCATGCGCTGAGCTGCCTGAGACATCACTCTGGTAATGTTATAGCCGCACACACAAAGTGGAGAGGACAACAGACCGTGAACTTGGGTTGAATCAGATAAATATTATTGAAGACTGGAGCATTTGATATTATGAGAAATACTCTCCGCTCCGTCTCTGGAGACATGGTAAATAAATATAGACGCTTTTCAGGGGCCGATCAATCTCCTCTGTAGACTTTGCGATACAATAACAGACACCACAATTTGTGCAGTGGGATGTGATACGCATTCAGCTCCCCATTTCCTGCACAGTTGTTTTAATTGATACTCATGATTGATTACAGTGCAGCTGAGAAAACAGAGTCCAGCTCCATCCAACGTGCCAATAAACTGAGTAACGGAAAAAAACGATTCTCCAATTGCCTGTATAGTGAACTATCTTAATAATCGTTGTGCTTTTCTTCATACAGACACCACATACACACACATATATAGGTTGAGATTTAATAATTGATCATTGAATTATTCCTAGAAATATCACAGCACAAGCTCTGACTTTTCTCAGTGGATAAAAGGAATGTGTCACTAATAACATGATTTGGTTCTGTTCGGGACTGAAGGTGTTTTCATAGAGTTTGATTTCTTTGGTTTCAAACAGTTCAGTCAGATCTGAGCAAACCACCAGTTACCGTGCTCACATCTGCCCAACAAACAATCCCAATTCCCAATTCAGGGTCCGTCTTCTTTTGGTGGAGGCAGTAAACGCAGCCCACTAAGTAGGTGGCCTGGGTAGATCGAGAAGTAGGTGAAGGCCGAACCAAAACGAGACGCTCTATGGAGGATTTCTATGATTTACATCTCTAGCTTGTCCCGCACGTACTGCTGTCACCTCGCAACAGAGCTACTGTAAAAAAACAAAAAAAACCTGCTTGAATCTGTGTGTTGTGAACTGGAGATGGAACAACTGTTCATTACCAGAAACTTAATGTCAGGAACCAAAAATGACTCCCATGGAGAACTCTCATGTTGGGATGCTGTTACTGCAGTGAGATCAATCTCATTCATTTAATGAATTTCTTCTCTTTCTTTGTGCTGGTCATTATAACTATGACCAATGATAAACAGCAAATAATTCCTCCTTCTCTTGGTTTGTTTGACTGTTATGACTCTTCCTAATGAAAACAGGAAGGTTTTTCAACCAACCTAATTCCTGATGATGAATGCCACCTGTGTGTGTGTGTGTGTGTGTGTGTGTTTAATCTGGCAAAGGTGGAGACACCTGTGTGGGTGGAGCCTTTAAAAGGCCTCACACTGGTTCCACTGGACTTCATTATGTCACAGTGAAAGTGTGTTGAATCAATGTGGGTGTGGGCAATAAGTGAAATGTTGCCATCCAAGGTTGTTGTTGCCAAAAGATTTAATGTTAGGATGTTTTATTTTAGATTCAGTGAGAAATGCATGTGAGTGGTGTTTCTGCTTTTAGGAGCTGAGCTTCTGCCCTGTCAGGATTTAGACTGTGAACCTTGTGAGAACAGATGAGGTGAATCAGTCTCACATCATCACACTTCACTCAACCCTCTAGTCAATGTTAAAAATAAAGCAAATGTGGAAGTGGTGGGAATTGAATTAACAGCTTTTTTTTTTTTTTTTTACATCATGTGCTCTCTGCTATGTGTGCGCAACCCACAGGCCATTTTCAACAGGGGTGTGTGTGTGTGTGTGTGCGTGCGTGCATGGAAAAACAAGTTGTGTCCTGATCCCAGGGCTAACTAAAGCAAATGGAAACTTCATCGTCAGAATCAAATTTGAATCAAATAACATATCCTTGTCGAATAAAAATCTCGGTCCCAACAACCTTTTAACAAAAAGTTCCATTAAAACATGAACACAAATGACGATAAATCTTTAAACAAGAATTCCGGGCCACTAGGTGGCAATAATGTCTGCAGGAACAAGCCGTCAAGTGAGCGTCGATGAATGTGTTGCGGTGATGCAATTTGCAGCAAACTTGTAATTAGACCAAGTAGTCCAAACCAAACACATATAATCACAAAGAAGTCACATTACACAAAGCAACAGTCTGAAATCCGCTGTGATGTAATTTTTTCCCAAACGCTACATTTTACATTTTACTCAGAGTGGTAATCGCAGGGTAATGCGATATTGATAATATCACGATACAGCGAAAAATTGCAAGAGAATCATTTAACGATAAATCATGAGATCTGTGAAGAGGAATCGAAAACTCCTCTATAAGAGGTCAAGGTACTCACTGCAATTATCAGTTTTACAAATTTGGACACAAACTAAACTAACTGGGATAAAATATTGCACCAAAAAAGTACAAGTTTTGTCTTTTAGTCTTTAAACAAACTAACTTGGCAATGTCTGCATGTGCCATGATTCCCATGTAGAATAACTAGCATGGTGCCAGCAGACAGATCATTGTTTGGCATTAGTTCAGAACACGATCTAGTGGCTTATGGATAATTTACTCCTCTCCTTCTTCCAAAGCAGTTTTCTTGCAAAAAAGTTTTCATTTTGTAAAAACACGTAAATAAGTAAGGACAGGGCGTAAAAAGTCAAACATGTAAAAAGTGACCTCATGTTAGCATCACTCAGGGGGGATTTCTTTCGGTGCAACAGGTTTCCATCCACATGAAGTCAAGTCACATGGACGTGCACGGTCTGTGTTGCACTAATAAGACCAGAGACAGCTGTCTCATCAGAAAGAGAAGCTCCAGTGCCGTGCCGATGGCAGAACACCTGCTGTGCAAGAGGAGCGTCACACACGAAGCTCACACAGTTTGGCTTTTGTTCTCGACACTGAGGAGAGACAGCGGCTCCTGGACTCGCTGTTGAATTGCAAATTAAAAATCAGTCACTGAAGCGAACTTGTCACTCATGGTAATAGTTGCACATGTAGGGCAGAGTTTGCAAAATAATCCCCTGTTTTATTGTTTTTCCTTTTTGGATTCTTTCAGAGGAAAATGAGGCCACACTTGGCAGATTCTGACATTTTCATTTGACGTTTCTTTGACTATAGAGCAGGAGACGGAGGTTAGAGAATTAGCATCGCTCCAGCATTGTTCACCTTCAAAGAGGCGGGCTAACTCCTGCCATCTTTGATGTTCTGTGCAGGTACACCATGTAGAAGGAAATGTGAGTAAGAGGATGACGGCCTGGGGGAGAGACTGACGCCTCATGTTGTCTGCAAACTAAAAATAAAGGGCCAAGATGGTCATCTGTGCCGTCCTGAGCCCAAGTTCCTGCATCTTCCCGTTTTATTAGGGAAAACAAAAGGGCATCTTTGGTGCTGTAAATAGTATGTTGGCATCCCCGCAGCTCTAATGAGGATGAGATAATCAGACGCACTGTGGTCCAGCCATGCCAATGGGAATATCTCTGCAAAGGCTCTGGCAACGAATCAAACAAAAGCCGTTTATTGGACGATCGAGACACAGACCGGGCTGAAAGTTCCTCGGCCTGGCAACTGGACCACTGGGTAACCTCCAGGGTTTGGATCGCACAGAGTGGCGGTTGGCAGCTCGGCAGCTACAACCGGGGCATGTGACTGAAACCTCCCTCGTTGCTTCTCATCTACAGGAACTAAAAGTGGCCTTTAGCGATCCACATTCAATCTGCGTCAGGCCATCTCATGTTAGCATCACTTCTGAACAACAGGGCAGCTTCACGAGACAAGTGGAGAGACACTGAGCGTGAGGACTGTGCGACTTTGCTCCAAAGTAAAAAAAATGCTAATGTGTTAGAAGCTCGTCTCAGAGCCACGTGTCAGGAAGAGTTCCGAACACAGTCACGTTCAATTTGAACATCAGTAACCCATCGTTAAAAAGAGAATAAGGAGGGAACACACCCAACCTTTTTGTTTCCTGAAACGTCTGGTCTCCACTGATGAGCGGATGCAGTCGGCACCCTGGTTTGTTGCCTAGGAAGAGCTTCATTAAGGAGCAGGAGAAAATACCTGCTTTGCTGTCACGTATCCCCAAGGACACAAACAGGTGTGTGAGAGACGATAATTATGCATGGCATGTTTGCACAGCTTTGAGTCGATGCGACTGCACTGATGAAGATATAAATACATCTGAGCCTATACTATGATGAGGGTTATCATTTCCCATCTCAAGGAGAAAAACAATACAATTAATGTAAAGGCTTGTGTGTTGGAGACAATATAAAGAAAGTTATGCAAGAAGTGGTGGCCAGATGTGACAAAGCCCTTACTTCTTATCATTGAGACCACGATTGAAAAGGCCTCATTATAAAACGGTTCCTGATTGGCTGAGCCATGTGCGAAGATGTCGTAAAATACTAACCGTGGATAGAGCGTGGCTGACTGGTGGAAGGAGATGGACAGAAAAGAGGAGAATCTAAATTAATGAGGGAAACTGAGATGCTTGAGATGACATCAAGGCAATGACACCACTGTAATGTTGAGTCTTTAACACAGGCTTTCCACTTTGTCTGTGTTGCCTTGTAATCATTCTACTCAATCTCACTGAATTGGACTGTTGGAATGATTATTTGTTAACACTACTTTCTCTTCTTGCTGTGTTTATTTTCTGATACGATGCAGGGGCCCCGTAGTCACTGAATCAAGGCCTCACAGATCATACACCTTATTCCGTACACTGAGTTGTCCAAACTAACTCCAAACTTTCTGGAGTTAATACGATGCAGCTGTGGGCAACTTAACCATACGGTACCAGACCTGGCGCCAGCCCAATCAGGCAGTGCTCACTTTAAATAAGTGAATCGCCAACAGTGAAAGCAGAGGACAGTAAGAACTTAATGGATGTTTTAATGAGCCTAAGCATAAATCACAAGAGAGATATGGTTTGTTAAAAATATTGCCACAGTTCTGAAACATCCATGAATCGTATCTCAGCCAACTAATTGTTTTCTTTACTTTTTTCTATAGATATACATAAAGCTTAAACAAGAGTGGGTGACATGTGGACATGTGGTGACACTGGGTCTGTACTGTACACAGTCAAATATTGTTATATTGTTAAGCAGATGAAGATGAGAAAAATGAAACATTTAACCTCCATGAGGCACCAAAGTGGTGTCATTCTCAAACCTGTCTGTGTCTCCTAATGTGCCACCGCTGATTCTATAAATTGAAACAACCTTGAGCACAGATAGAAATGGCTGTTTGAAATAACAACGCATCTATCTGGCTGCTGCCGATCTGTGGGAGCTGCAGAGCAAAAACAACATTTGAGCAACGAGCACTCGGCACCAAGGTTTAGGAAAATAACACAACAAATCAGTGCCATTACCACTTGAAAGAATCCAGGACGGTGAGAAATGGTGGGATCATTTGCATACGACCTTGTGAAGTGTTTTTTGGTGTGAGACAGAGAGGTGCTTTCTCCGTGCCTAATCAGACAGCTTGATTAAAGCCGTGCAAACCCCCTGTAGCAGGAGAGCTTTGCCGCTCACGAGTTACAGAGCACTCATCACGGATGTCAGACCAGTCTGTACAGCGGCAGGTAACTGTCAGTATCTGGTCTTTAAACCCAAAACAAAGCTTTAATGCATTATTTCCACCACCACGTTTTTTTGTCTTGCTCACAGGACTACTTGGCTCTGGGGAACAGAACCATCTGTTTCTACTGCTGCAGCTCTTTGTTTCATCTTTGGAGTAAGAAGGTGGACGCAGAACTATTCTTCATTTATACTGTTAAATGTCTTTGTTTTTTGGTTTACGGACTTTTCATTTGTTTGTTTCCTCTTTGCTCATCTGTAACTGTTTTATCAATTGATGCATGCATATGAGCTGCCTTGGAACTATGTACAAACACTGTCTTTATTTTTCCTTTCTAGAGAATAAATAAGCATGATCAAATGTTGTCTCCCTTGTAAAACAAGTGTGTATGATGAAGGAGAAGAAGGTCTGTACATTTCACTGTCACTGCTGCTTTGATTGTCACACAATATCGTCTAATTTGCTTCCCCTTCTGGCCTCCATCATGATCCCTCTCTCTCTCTTTTTTTTTCATCTTGCTGTTTTAACACACATTTCCCATCTTTGGTAACTTGGCTCAAGTTCTTCTCATCACCTAACGAATTCCTCTGCAAAGTGAAAAATGACATTTTGGGTCGGGGACTTCAAGGATGGTCAAGTTAATGAATGGCCACCAGATGGCCCTTATTAGGCTAATGGGTTCCCCCTCTCTGCAGCCCCAGCTCTCGCCTGGGGACTTAACTTGCTGGCAGCTTGTGTGTGTGTGTGTGTGTGTGTGTGTATGTGTGTGTGTCTGTCTTGTCTGTTGAGTTAAATCAGGTTAACCTGAGGGGATGGAAGGACGAAGCGTTTCCCCTTTAACTCGGCTGCTCTGTGTTTTTTGATGGGGTCAACTGGCCACTGCGGGAGACACTGGTGTCCCGGTCACTCCGGAGCGCTGCTGACCCTCAGCCCTCCCGCTCTGACAGCCTGAACCCGGGCGCCGCTGCACTGAGGTCTGAAGTTTACAGGCGGAAAAACAGGATTTGCAGAATGAGCAGCGCTGCCCCGTCTCCTCCAATCTGACAGCGTGTTAATTGCCTCATTTATAATCCCCGCTCATCAAAATGAATAATTGTTGTAACGCATAGATCTACCACAAAGACCTTTTGTTAAACTGCAGAATTATGCTACACATGGTAATTAATTGAGTTTAATTTATCAGATGGCCGTCAGTGCACGCTGCCGCCGGGTCTTTGTGTTTCTGTCGCCGGGTGTTGTAGCTACGAGGCGAGAGAGCCGAGCTGTCAGCTCAGTTTCAGATGAGGACTGTCGCTGCTCAACAAGTTACCGGAGGCCTCGGCATCCTCTCACCAGCTGCTGTGACGCTGCATTATGCACTAATCCCTCCATACAAGTCCCAGCTTTCTTTCAGGAGCAGAATCCTGATGAGTTGAACGAAGAGCGCTACGTCTTCTGGAGGAAATCTCCACTTCAAATGTTTGTGATTTGTTTGAGGCGGAGGGAATGCAAACTAGTCTCTCAGGGCTCAGAGTAAAGAATAGACCAGCATACAAACTAACGAACTTTAGTGATATCTATTAGAATAAACTACCAACAGGGAGGCTACCGGGGGTTGTTTGGTCAAACACAAACCCCGAGCAGATGCTGTGTGCCGATCTTTGACTTACAGAGCCGTAGAAGTCACCAGCTATTATCACTGAATCACCCTGTAAAGCAAGTTTGAAAAGAATCCTAAAAATTTACAAACTCATTAACAATATGCTGGTCCTGACACAATGCATGATGGTTAGAATTGTTGTCCGACTTTAAACAGTACTGGTCACATGACCTTAGGACATCATGGGCGTGTGATGACACACCTATGATCTGATTGGCTGAAGGTTGAAGGGATGATGTGTCCTAAGTTTTTTTCTAAGAATTCAGATGTGTTTTCTGCTACGTATATGTCCACATGTCATCTACCTTTTTGCCGCGTAATGAAAGATATTTATTTTATTATAGTTAGTGATTGCGTCATTATACAATGTTCACTTAACATATAACCACTGGCAGTGTTTATCTGTTGGTTTCTCTCTGTTCTCAGCTCACTGATGCTGTAAGAATTTTTGAAAGCGTCTGTTCACAAGTGTCAATGTAATTGCATTGTCACTCCACATAAAAGAACTCTGTGGGCCAGGCACAGGAAAGAGCCTGAGCCCTGAAGCTCCAGGTCCTCTTTACCTGCAGTGGGTGGGAAAGTGGTGAGCGGTTTGAACCCGGTTTACTGGTTTGTACGTGTTTCGTCGGACCGGAGTTTCCGCAGTGACCTTATGGACTGATGTGAGCGCAACGTGATTCGTCTGACTGTTGGTTTGGTGACAGATAAAAGCTGAGTCTGCAGGAGAAGGTCAGAGCCTCGGCCATTCTTGGACTTCCGAGCGCAGCATGGAGCTGTTGGGGGCAGGAAGTACCAGCGTGAACTTGATCTGTAACAAAATCACAAAAATAGCAGAAGAGATTTCTATTTCACCAGTTTAGATATGTGTGGCTGAAAAAAACAGATCTGACTGAAGGGTGCTTTCCCCAGCAGACTAAATAGGGCAACGACATCATTATCCATCATGTGGAAGATCTAAAACTGTAATAAGGGAGTAGGGTGACCTCAGGCACGACTGGAGCCCCTCGTAGCGGAGCTGTGTTGCCACGGGTGGAGGTTGAGACACAACTGCTGACGCCACCACATTTCCAGGAATGACAAATGGAAGCTGAATACATCTGGAGGTGCTTCAGGGGACACTGGGGAATGGGCACATAGCGAATAGCACCATTTCCAGTCGAGGTTTGAAGGGGGATCGAGAGAGAGAGAGAGAGAGAGAGGCAAAGCAAATACTGAGCTCAACTCAAAGTCCCCATCATCCCTCTGCCACACAGGAAGAGGAAGGGTCTGCATAAATGAGACCAGACGAACAGAGCTGTGTGTGTGTGTGTGTGTGTGTCCTCTCAACTAGACCTCTATAGCTAAAACTATGAGGGTAAATATTGATTCAATATGGCCGTAGCTGGATGTAAACAAAAAGGCACAGCGACACATAAATTAGAATTAAGGTGATTCACTTGACATAGTTTTAATCAACAAATGACTTCCCTTTTTTTGCTTTCTGTCATAGTACTTTTTAAATGTCTTTATATGACATAAATAACATTCAGCAACGAAGCCAAAACGTTAACAAAACATTAATTCAAAATTGAATTAGGACCAGATTCTGACATTTGTATCGTCTTAAAATACAGATGGACAGAGGTGAATATCCACAGTGCAGGCAGCTTATTGTATTATTTTATTTATTATAACACAGGCAGGAACCACATATAGAAATAATAGAATAAGGAAGCTGAGCACAGCCTCTTACGTTTGTGAAATTTATGGGATTCAATTTGGTCCATTTTAGTAGTGGTGTGTACAGAACATTTTCTTCCTTACTGTACTTTTTTCATATCTATACTTTGTTTTCAAGTAAAAAAAACATATACTTATATCAGCACATATCTGTACTTTCTCCTCAACTCAGTTTTACAAAGCGTTCCGGCCCAGTAACACAACCAGGACATTTTCAGTGGCGAGCCTTCACATTCTCATCACCTACAATCTGGGATGAATAAAACGTTCACTTCCTGTAGCAAAGCAAGCTGCAGCGTGACTTGTGCAGAGTTTTACTTTGGTGGACTTTGATGTTGGTGTTATTTGAGTACTTCCTCAACCATTGGTCTATTTAAGTCACATTTCCAGATATGTTTAAAGATTGATTTATAACTCATTACTAAAAAATTTTAAGCAAATGAATGTGCATTGATATTTAAGTTAATTTGTTATGTTTTTGTTGAGCTTCATGTTGAGCTTCATGCGGCCAATCATTTGCACAGACACACACAGACACACACAATGCAAACTGCTCTTTTCATGCGCAAACAGTCCAGATACATAATGGATGTGATGCAGCACCTGAAATAAACATGTTAAACAATCTGGACTGGGAAATGTATTGAGCACACACACATACCAGTACAACAGTGCAAATTCAAGAGCAGACGTCGAGGCAGTTGACCTGGAGAATTGGAAATGTGATAGTCCTGTAGATAAGTGATGTGTCAGACTCACGGCCTGTCTGCGGCAGGAGGTTCAGCAGCGAGGAGGATCCAGTAACACAAGGTCCACGCTGCCGGAAAATCCTCCCAGTCCCACTCGAATAATACGAGGCACGGAGGGCTAAAGCAGCTGGAGGAGAGGGGCAGAGGAAATGTAACCGAGACAGTAGCTCATCATACACACTGATGGCTTCCCTCATCTCCTCGGCCAAATTGTCGGAACGCTGCATGGTTTTAAAACTACACTCGAGTTTTGAATAAGGTCAGTTGAAGTTCACTTCGCCATTTTAATGCTGATGTTCCCAGTTTTTTCTCTTGGCTCAGATTGCGTCAAAGTTGCACATCACATTTTCCACACTTCACATATACTGTATATGTTCTGTATTTGTGCCCCAGAGGACACTGGAAGCAATGTTGCATTTAGATTGAAGGAAATACTCAAATAAACCACAGCAGGCTGTCAAGGCTGTATAACTGCATGAAATGGAAACAATATAGGTTTTCTTGAGGCTTTATATTCTGCTAAAATGCGACAAATTGTCCTTTTTCTAAACTTGCACATATAAATACTGTTCTTCAGGTTTTTAAGTCATGAGTAAGTGATGATGGGTGAGTTTAAATGAAACAGTGACAGCTTCAAAGTTATAAATAACACCTTTAGCTGAAATGAACAAAATAAAATTTGAATTAATATGATTCATCTGAAACTTACCTGTAATCACATAACTGTTCAGAAGGGATATTTAAAGCCTGACTTTTATATCTCAAGAACAATTATTATCTACATATAACCCTTGTTTGTTTTTTGTATATGTTGTTGTGTTTTCTCTGTTTTTTGTTGTATCACACAAATCGTTTCTCTTTGAAAAGACACCAATGATGTGGAAGGTGCCTGTATGAACTGTCCAGTAAAGGATTCCATGCATTGTGTCACTCTCTTGTTACTTCAATCCAGTGCAGGAGGAGCAGTGAGTGTCTCTTTTTTTAATGTGACTTGATGTGTTGAGAGGTAACTTATGAATATACTTCACTTTTAATATAAAATGTAATATTATTACTATTTAATATATGTTAAATGTAATTAGAATTAACACTAAGTTTGATATGAGGATAATCTTATAGTTTAATAACTTTTTTGATTAAGAACTTAAACAATTGATATCAATGCCAGGTGCTCAATTATCTTTACCCCAGGTACAGGTTTCAATGTGCATGAATATCAGTTGGCTCTCACCCAGTGTCTGATGGATGAAATGTCATTCTGTGTTCACTATACACAATAAAATATGTGATCACATTGTGATTTCAAACATTGTCCCACAAACTCATCTTTACACACTGTCATGCAGCCATGGTTACAGTCAGTCCATTGTAACCATTCAACTGCAGCAACACAGAAGGTCGATGTTATATGTTTCTGTTAATGGTTTCCAGATTTCTTCAAAGTACATCAAAATATTTTACATCACAGTCGTCACACACACACTTTCTGTCCCCACGTTTATTCAAATCTCAATTTGAGTATTGATTGACAACTCCGACTGGATAGAACTGCTGCATGTGAGGCTACTGACGCTGTGTTTGTTTGTTTGTTTGTTTGTTTTTCAAGGACACCGTTTGTTTCCGTGCATTTACATTTAAATGCAAGCCTCCGCTGTGCACCGCGCTCGCTGCCGCCTCTTTACCTGACTACCCTGAAGGCATGTGGGGGGGGGGGGGGCGGCCACGTAAAGAGCTGAGACGTGCACGAGCAGAACACGCTCGATATTGCAAATGGCTAAATAAAACGTGGGCTGAGGCTTGTGGCAAAACAAATGATATATTTTGAACTGTTGTCTAATGCTGATTAACATTCTTAGTATTATTATTAATAAAGGCAATGTTTGTGCCTCCATCTGTTACCACTTTGTGTGTTGTGTGTGTGTGCGTGTGTATGTGTTGCACTCCATCTGTTGTATGTGTGGATAAGAAGAGGGATACAACAGAGGGCTGCGGCTGTGAAAAGTGCACTAGAGTGTTCACGAGTGTGTGTGCATGTGCCTTCAAATCACGCCGATGCCAGTTGGAGTCAACGCAATCACTCTGCACACACTTTGCTTCTGAACGATGCACAAGCCATGTCTACAGGCACACACGGCCATGAAGGACACGCGTTCCCCTGAATTTACGCTGTGCGAATACACAACACGACAAAAAAGGCCGGAATGATACGGTTGCAAGTGGCGGAGAAAGGATGCCCCGCGACAGCCCAAACAAGTGTGTGTGGTTTATGGTGATGAGCTGTCAGATTGTGTTCTGTCGACGGCACCTCTGTGTTTATGCAGCGTTGGTAGTCTCCAGGAAAACGGGGGGGGGGGGGGGGGGAGAGAGTGCTGCTTGATATTTACACACAGCAGCCACGCCGTCTGGCAACGATGATGGCTCCCTCATGGCTCCGAAAAGACCGAAATAAACCCAGAGAAAAATCGGGAGTGAGAGACGGGGAGTGAGAAATAGACGCGGGGATGTGTGGTAGTTGCAGTGGAAGGAGTCAAAACCGGGCAGATGTGATGAGACGTGGCCATTCAGAAAGCAGACGGAGGGGAAGGCAGACAAACGACTGCAGCACGACGCGGCTCCATGGGCCCTGCACGTCCTTTTCATTCAGTGATTTACACATCAACTCTTCATCACGTTAACAAACCAATACCGGACCCTTATTTTCGCCGGCATTCTATTAAACTCGGCTGAATTTCTGCTGTCGTGTTGTTGATGCGGCGACCGTGCAGCCATTTGTTCCCTGGGTGGGAAGTGGAGACAGTGCAGAGAACACACTCGTTGCAAATCTCTGAAGAACAGAAAAAGTGATGGAACAAATAGATGAGCAAATACCGAACCTTGTTGGAGAGTGAAAGTACGGATGTGAAAGATGTGGAGGCTCAATGCAGCCGCTTGGATCTTTGTTTCTGCATCTTCCTCTGTTGTAGCCTCTCTTCTTCAGTTTTGCTCTTTTAATACACTTTATTTTGAAATGTATAAGTAAACGAACAGTTGAACACAGAATGTACTCTTTTAATTAAAATATGAGATACTGTTCAATTCTGATTCTTAACCTTTATACTCTGATAATTCATCTGATAGTTGAGTGAATAAGGACCTTTTATTCCAATCTAACCAGCATTGCTGTGTTGGACGATCCTGTCAATGGTGCATCACCACGAAAGATGTGAGAACAGCGTTTTAGAACCATCTTTGTGTTTTACTGCGAATTATGTTTTCATGAATGTGTTACGCCAGTGCAGTGCTCATTCTAAACCTGCCTGTTTGCTTGGCCTGTGGGAAGCTTTCTTTCTGGAACTGAATAAACAGTAGAAAAAGAAGTCTTTCTACAAAGTTCAGTGAAGCTCGACTCAGTAGACGGAACCCAGAACTGCACCAAATTCTACTCTGCACTTCTTTGAGCCCATAAGAATACACACGTGTCAGACGATAGGATCAGCGGTTCTCTGGTTCTGTATGTCAAAAAGAGACAGAGATTTCCAGAACTATTTGATAAACTAGTGAGCTGATGGACATTCTTGATGATTTGAATGAGGTGTCTGAGTTATTTTTTATCTATAGTGATAAATCAGATGAGGTAATGAGTGGGATTCATGTATGAAACATACAGGACATGGGGCACTTTCTAGACTCACAAGTACAGTGAACAATAAATCGTAAATAAATACATGAATGAGTGTAATAAAACCAGTTTTTATTTTGTTAACAGTAACTCCCAAACCTAAAGTACAGTATCTTCCATCTTTGCTCTTGATGACAGGAGCGTCTGGCTCCATCGGTGTCAGACGTCTTCTCACACCAGCAGCAGACCTGAGAATTGGGCCTCTCAGTCTCTCAGCATCATGAAGAAGCCTGACGTCACCCTCTCACCAGCCATCTGTCACACCGGTGGTCCAGCCTCAGCTGGACGCTGGCTGGCGTGATCCACACCGGCCTGGCCGAGACTAAGCCCGCCTGGTGGGTCTCTCTCCCGCCTCTTGCGGTGCCAGCAGCACTGGCTGCTACAACGCCGGCACCACTGATCCTCTTTTTGGTGTCCGAGTCTCGGTTTGGCTCCGGTGACTGCAGGTATAACGGGGCAGCAGATGGCCGGGGAGACCGAAACCCACACATGGGCACAAACACAAGTCCTGCACACACATGCACTTTTAGAGAGAAGCTATGCAGAGCATCAGCATATGGTCTGCAGCTTTTCCACATTGTACAACCATTCATTCCACACACCCACAGCACTGTAAGCATTCACCTTTTTTATGCACTCATTGGAACTGGTTATATTTAGAACCTCGGCTAACTGGGTTCATTATTATCAGCATGATGAAAGCAACAAGACCCTCCGTTTATCCCCACATCCATTCACACCTTGTAGCCAATAAGCCGGTGAGGAATGGCCCCCTGCCGGTCGCAGGTTATTTAAGTCCTGTGGAGGGAACGGCAACAAAACACGGCAGTAACACCACGTCGGCCATTTAATGAGCCCTACTATACTTTAAGGACCGGATCCTAATTTTAGCCAGAGTAACTTCTGAGCCAGCGGAGCGTGGAGAGACGAGACTGACCACGACGAAGCCCAGCGTCGGTGTTTCACTCTCTTCTGTTTGATTTATGGACATTTATGAGACAAGTGTGGCACCAACTTTTTCATGCAGAGATAGTTTAACCACCGATAAATTCAACATGTAAAAATGGTTACAAAAAGAACTGTTCAATTGCTGTCAGCTTAGAAAATGTCTGATCAGTCATGCATATACATTTTATTTGTTTGAATGTGACATTTTAAGGTTAGAAAATAACTATTCATCATTCGGACTCATTTGGTGTTACTGTAGTTTGTCATGGCAGCTGTGCATTTGTTGAATAATCAAAGTCCTCATGTAGAATATTATGGGGTTTCCTTAATATCGATACATTTATATAAATATTGATTACGTTATTAAGGTGAATTAAACCATATTAATTTAACGCACATTTTGTCTAAATCTGCTCCTCTCTCCATATGGTCTGCTAATTCCAACCAGGGACAGGGCAGGCCGGTGAATGAGTTCAAAGTTGATTTGGGCCTAAATGCATTTGGTGCCATGAGCTTAGATAGTTAAAGCAGAGTCCTCAGGCTGAGTCCTCAGGTTCCTGTCATTTATCAACTGTAATCCATCTTCTACTTCATCGCTTTGCATCCATCTGTGATGATCCTCTTGTACATTTGATCTCTTTAACACTCTCAATTCAATCCAATTGTATTTGTATAGTGCAATGGCGGGGCCGGGGGGGGGGGGGGGGCGCTACTTGCTCCAGCTAAATACTGATTGGCCTCAGAAGTGCCTGCCTCTGCCTCATCAGTGTCGTTTTTTTTTTTTTTTAAAATAAACAAAGAATATAAAAACATAAAATTGTGGTATTTATTGTTACTAGGTTTTTTTGAAGAACACAATGTCCTTGAAGAAGAAAGAATTTTCTAACTATATAAAGTTTTCAGTGCGTCAGAAGAAAAATGACTGAAGTGTGCACCGTAAACCCTGAATCAGGAATTCTCATGGAAGTTGGACATATTTGTCTCCCCACTGTGTGAGAAGTGGCCCCTTTATGGCCCCTGACTTAGAAAAGGAAGAGACAGAACCTGACTCTATGTAAGCGGCAAACACAGAGACCAGTAACAGTTGTGAAACCATCACATTTAGGCTCAATCGGACTATATGACGATATGCAGGACATGAAACGACACATGAGAAGAAGCAATATGTATCTTTATTATACGCTCTGTACATATTTTACAGCAACAATACACGGTAATGCTACACGGTCAGAATTGCACGGTTTTTAGAGTTAGGCCACAGCGGTCGGGTACCATGGAGACATTACGCTGAATGTACAGCGGGAACAGCAGTGATCTTTGGCTTCGTTGGGACAACAACACTTGGGCATGGACGCAAAGCTCAGGCAAGACGGGCACACTGATGGTAAAACTACATGACAGGAGGGTGGAGAGAGTTTCAGCCCAGGGAGGAAGGATCATTCCTTCACATGTGCCTGGTGTGTCTCTGCTCAGCTGGGTACGGAACATGTCCTCACGTGTTGGTTCAGGAGATTGTATCCCAAAACCCCCCCCCCGCTGGGATAAGACTTGCTCAGCCCTGAATCCTGTCACAACGCCCCCCCCTCACGTACGCAGTGTGTGTGTCTGCGCATACGGAAGTGATCTGCGCACACACTGTACACGAGGAGACAACGCCGGTGTGAGCAATTCCTAATGCATCCTCTTATTGGCATCATTTCTCTCAGTCTATTAATTTGTGGTCAAATTAAACTAGTGCTCATGTTGCTGTGGTTGTTTATTGAGAGCCCCCCCCTCCTGATAATACTGAATCATCTATTCTCCTCCCGCCAACATATGGCGTCGGCTGCCACAGCCTACAGAGCATCGGCACGAGGACCGGCAGGCGGGAGAGAAACCGAGAAGACGGGAGATTGGATGAAAGATAGATGCCGGTGAAAGGGGGGTAAGGAAAGAAAGAAAGAAAGAGGGAAGGGAAGTGACACGGGGAGAGGGGGAGCTGACAGAGAGATGGATGCAGGCGGGTCGTCGGGGTGAGGAGATGGTGTAATGATTAGATCGCGGATACCCTTGAGCCTTCCTCCCCGTCCCTCCTGCGCACAGGCAGGAAAAAAAAAAAAAAAAGGATGGGAGCTCACTCGGAGGGGATGAGGCCTGCAGTTGTAAATGGCCCCGCTGTCAGGGCTCATCTGGGCGGAGGAGGGAGTGCAGGAGTGGATTAGAGGAGCCGGCTCTGCCTCGCCTGTTCTCCCAGGACGGCAGAGAGACGTGTGCGCGATCACATTTGTTCCCGCTGCCGCTCTCTAATACTTCCTGAAGACCCTCCACATCTAGAGTTTGACTGATCAGGGAGGTTCTAAGAAACAAGAGTTCCTACTGATTCTGGAATATCAGTAAAGTCTTGGTGAACATGATGAGCAGGTTCAAATCCAGATAAACATGAGTTTTGTGTGATACTTTAAGGTTGTTTTTTTTAAAACTACTACTCTGCTTCCAAACACACTGTTCACCTCCTAATCAGATGATGTCATCTCCTAACTTCACCAAGTCCAGGCTGACTGCTCGGAGAGGAAGAGATGTGTTTAAGATGCCTCCATCTAGTGGTCACTTAACGACACTGTTGATGGAAACCAAATAGGAAATGTGAGACGATTCCAAAAAGACACGTTAATGTGGTCCTTCTCTTTTGACTGAGAGCAAAAATATTTTTTGTCACATGTCATAAAGGGATGGAGTGGCAGGTCTGGCAGGAGGTTATTAATCATTCACCGGGGACGTGACAGGAAGATGAATATGTGACGTGGGGATGAAGATAAAAACGGGAGGATGGAGATGTGATGGAGGATGAAGACCTGCTGGGGGGAGGATGACACCTCTGAACTGAAACAGTGTCCTGAGGACTGTTTCCGTTTGGTGATTTCTTTACAGAAATCACCAACCGTGAATTAAATAAAACACTTAATATGTACATATTTGAAACAAGGGAGTGTAGTTTGTTATGCAATAGAAGAAACATAGCTGCCCGGTGCCGGCTGCTCAGCCTCACCTCCAGATGTAATTTGATCACTGCTCTATATCCATGTCCTCCTCCGACTATATGTTGCTGCGTATTTACATTCTAAGTGCATTGTGCAGCGTGTTTAAAGATATTCATTCCCTCAAATGTGGGAAAAGCCTCTTTTCGTTGTGGATTAAGGAGACGTGGGCCTTATGTATATACCAGGTTGAAGCACAGAGGAGGGAGGCGAGATGGAAAAGGCGGAAAAAGGTTTCTGAAAAAATGATTTCAGTTCTTTTGAGTTGAAGTGTTGAGACTTCACCTTTGAAAATGTTATATTTTTCGGGGTAAAAGAAGTTCTCAACATTGCAGAGGAAAAAGAAACATTCGGATGTTTGAAAAGTAGAAACCTGGGTGCAGACTTACAGTTTCCGTATGCATCACAGCTGCACATGATGGAGCTGAAACAAAACTCAAGTCATGCTGAAGAAGCAAAGACAGCAGCGAAGGAAAAAGATAAAAAAGAAGTAGAGAGATTGGCTCGTCTCTTTTCCTCTGTTTTTATGTCACCGGAGCAGGTGGCTTGTTCCCCGACACTAATGCCTCCACTAAGATAAACCCTCAGCGAACGTTCTCCTGTTGACAGAGCTGCCACCGATAAGAGCGGCGGATCGCTAACGGCCAAGACAACCGAGAACATGAGAGGCCGGGCTGCAGATAAAGAACGGGGGAGGTGGGAGGAGGAAAATAGGAACAACAGCGATCAATTACTGGCAGTGTGCAGCCACGCTATCCGACTCCATCCCTCTGTTAAATCTCCTGTAAGTGCGTGTGTGTGTGTGTGTGTGTGTGTGTGTGTGTGTGTGTGTGTGTGTGGTGATGATGTGGAGGAGTGGGTGGTGTGGAATCTGGGTCATCAAATCATCAATAACCACCTGCATTAATGGAATAAACACACAGGCAAAGTCAGAACTGACTGAGATCCATCCGAGAGAGAAAGGAAAACATGTATAGTGTCAGTCAGTGCAACTCTGGTCAGTCTATTTCACATGGGGGTGGGGGGGGGGGGGGGGGGGGATGAGTTGCATTGAGTTGACTTTTCAGTCTTTGCTACGACCGACTAGGTGAGCAGGAACAGGCGGGAGCTTGGAGCCGGGGGCTTTGGTTGGAGACGAAGAGGGTGAGGGGGGAATTCTGGATGGACGGATGAAGACGGGGAGGGATGGGGGGGGGGGGGGGGGGGGGGTGTCTGGCGAGGGCTTGTGTCCCGCTGACAGGCAAGCTGCTAGTTGATGGAGTCACTTAGCCTCGCCGAGTCGACCCGAGGCGATCGGGCTCATGCGCGCCCGTGGCGAGCTGCAGCCCTTGTCTCTCTCTCTCTCTCTCTCTCTCCCAGAGGCCTCTTGGATGGTTGCGGGGGCGGCGGGGCTGGAGGAGGGTAAAGCCGTGACACCAGGAGCGAGCAGCGTTGGAGATGCTCACTCTGTCTGTCACTGTCATGTGCTCAGTGCACTCACTCCACTGCCGACGTTCTTCTTCTTCTTCTTCTTATATCTTACTTTTACTCGCACGGCAGACATTTCACTCCTCACTCTCCTCTACGTATGTGGATGGAAACCAGCCCACCTGGAGGGAGAGAGGGAGGGAGGGAGGGAGGGAGAGGGAGAGAGAGGGAGGGAGAGAGAGGGGGAGAGAGAGAGAGCGAGAGAGTCATTTTACAGGCATTCACTGAGCATCAGTTATAATTTATAGTTAACCCATTTCCAATTTTCCCTTAGATTCCCTTTACTTTTTTCTAGTGAGAGATTTCCTACATGTCTCCTAAAGAAACAACAATAAAACCACATATTTTATGTTGTCATGCTTTACTTGGGACATAATAAATAATTCTAAGGATCTAACTATAATAAAAGAATATAAACCATGTGAGATTAATAAATAATAAATAATAAAACAATATCAATGATTATAAAGCCAAAATTCCCACGAGCCATATAATAAAGGTTCAACATATGTCGATATAATACTATATAACATGTTGGCAATAATAAAAGACTTAATAAGGCGCCCGGGCTCAAAGGAAAACTGGACCTGAACCAGAAGTAAGGATTGAATAAAGCACAATGTCAGTCCAAATGCTAAGCTAAGCTAACCAGCTGCTGGCATCCGCTTCTTTCTGAAATGTGAAACTTTTCCTTTAACTGTGTTCCAACAGAGTAAGACATGAATGAGCTCAACATGTCATTTCTATTTAACTTTTAAACTTAGCTTGAACATTCAACAAAAAGGGGCTGTTTAAATAAATATTGGAGGCAAATATCTTTTCACCGATTTTCTAATAACGTATTTAATCACATTATTTAAAGATCCTCACCAGTGTCCTTTAATTTGAAAGGAGAGACACTCGACGAGAGCCTGCTATTCCATGCCATTGAGACGGCGGTATTACCCAATCGAAAACACCGACTGAGCCGACTGTTTTTAAAGCCAGTCGTGCCAGTTGTTTTTCCTGGTCGAAGGCGCTAAGGAGACACAAACAGCACTCCACCGCCTCTACACACAGCGTTTAGTTTCCTCCAGAGCCGCATCAACACACACATCAGCCTCAGTAAAAGAGAAAAGCCTCTTCATTTACCGCAGCTGTTCACAAAACACACTCAGAACACACACACACACACACACACACACAGGCTCTGAGTGGGAGTCAGAATACCTCCCTGCATTCAGTACCAGGATCATCTCAGAGCTGTATGGCTGATTACAGAGGGTTCTCGGTATGGGATTGGAAAATGTTGGCATTTAAGTTGCAGCGGCAAGCGAACTCTTCCAAGTGGGGATATGTGAAAAAACGAGTACCTGACAGAACAAAAAAAACTAGCTGACTAAATCGGAAATTGTCCCGTCCTGCTTCTTTCAGCCAAAAGGAGATCACGACTATATAAACATAAACGAACCATAAGACCACGTATATTCTTATTAAAGGCTTTTTTTTAAAGTGGAGGAGCTGGAGGTCGTGTTCGCGTCCTCGGGCCGTCACTCACCCTGCTGTTGACCTCGCCTCGCCACCAGCCGTTGGCCCCGAACTTGGTGTAGATCTTCACCACGTCGCCCTCCTGCAGTGAGAGCTCCCGGGTGTCACGCGAGCTGAAGTCGTAGCGGGCGATCGCCACGCCGATCACCTTGGGGGCAAACACTGGAGAGGGAGAGAGTGGGTGAACACAGAGAAAGGAGGGTCTATGTTGTGTTTAAAAGACTATAAAGATTTGAGCAGCGGCACTTTGGGACATCAACACAGATATGGAGATGGAATCTTGCTGATATATAATGAGTTTACATTTAGATTCAAGCTTTAATTAAGACATCAAGATTCATTAAGACTGGTCTGCTGTCATTCCCATTCTGTAAATTCTCAAATAGGAGCCAGTAAATAAGTGAATGAGTTAATAAGCATGTGATATACATATTTAAGACGGATTGCACTAACTGATATATATATATATTAACAGTTCTGCAGCAAACGTAACTGAGCGAACTGATGTTAGCTTGCTCTCATTCTAAATTGCATGAAAGCAGGAAATTGCACTGCTGACAGTCTTCTTCCTGCAGGTGACTCGGCCTGCGCTAAGCTCACCGATGGAAATAAAATGTCAGACCTCTAGACGCGGCCTGTGGGGACAGAATATCTACTATAGAGGAGCTCTATGTGTACGTCCATGTTTACTGTGACAGACACACACACACACACACACACGAGGACACACACCGAACTCACAAATGTCTCTGAAAACATCTTTAACACACCGGCACCGACGTAAATGTACACACACATGCACAAATTCACATACAGTACATGCATGAATAAAATAAACAGTCCCTACTCTCCATTTACACACATTTACAGTATGTCACTATAGGCAGGAGGTGAGATGGTGTAATGGGAAGCTCGATGGCAGATGTGAAGGCAGAGATTCAGGCGGTGATGTGAGAGCACTGAGCCGCAGCCAGCATGCTAAGCAGCCTTCCACATGAGAGCGAGGAGGGAAAGAAATACAGTGACAGCGAGCAGGCAGAGAGAGAGAGAGAGAGAGAGAGAGAAGCGATACCTGTACCTGACCAGAAGGGAGCAGAGGAAGGAGGCACAAAGCTGTAGCCGGCAGGAGTTACAAAAGTGAGGCCGCAGAGCAATGGGGCTATGGCGGGGCGGGGCGGGCCAGAAAGGGGGGCGGAGGGGTGCGAGAGTGGGGGGAGGCCAGGGATGGTTGTGGGTGGCAGGAGAGAGAATCAAGAGAGACAAAATAAACAGGTTTAAAGAAAATCCCGGTCCGGAGCATTTTTGTTATTTTCAGAGGGAAAAAAGAACAGAGTCGCAGTTTGATAAAGAATGAGGAGATCCAGTGGCAGCTCCTCCCCTGATGTTCAGCGCTTAGTTATTCTGTATTTACACCGATCAGCCTGATGTGAACACTGTGATTTGAAATCTACATATTTAACTCATTAGGGATCAGACGTCTGGTTTAAAACTGTTTGTCAATACTGGAAATTCGACCTTAAGTGGTTCTTAGAGTCTAACTTGTATTATCTCTTGGTCTTCGAGCTGTTATACTGAGGACTGAGGTCGTATGCCTCGTCCAACCAGAGTTGTTTCAGTACATCATTTTCTGATGACGTTGTCTCATTCACGAGATAATGAGCTCACCGTGACCTTTGACCTTCTACAACGGAATCAGTTCTTCTTTGAGTCCAAGTGAACATTTGTTCCCGCTTCAAACAAATCCCCAAGGTGTTCCTGAGGAGCTGCATTCTTAAGACCAGCAACAAGATTTTAAAAGGTCAGAGTGACCCTGACCTTTGACCTTTGAACACCATTATCTAATCAGTTTATCCTTGAGTCCAAGTGAACATATGTACCACATTTGACCTATTTCTCTGAAGTCATTCTTGAGATATCCTGTTCACAATGGGACAGATGGAAAACCCCAGAACAAAATGCCAATGGCTGGTGTTGAGGCATAAAATAACCCCTGCAGACATGGAGTGGATTATATATCTCACCATTTGTCTAATTTACATTACATTACATTACATGTCATTTATCCAAAGCGACTTACATTTTTTTTTTTTAGAACACTCATCATTTTATGAGGGGCCATCTAGGGGTTCAGTAACTTGCCAAGGACACTTAGGCATGCAGATGGGATAGAGTGGGATTCGAACCGGCAACCTTCTTGTTGCAGAGCACCCGCTCTATCCCCTAGGCCACGCTCTCCCCTACATATCTTACATATTTACATATCTAAATCTTTAAAGAAAAGATCCTCGTGGATTGCTGCTGAACAAATCCACACCAGCGCTCTGATTCAGTTGAAACATGCAGCGACGACACACATTGTTTCCAATTTTCCAACAGGGTGCCTCCGTCATTAATGGGGGGGCGACATCTTCACTTGTGTATTTAATTGGTGGGAACATGCAGTGTGCTCACAATTACCGCAGAGGGAATAAACGTCCGTTTGCGTATTCACAAACACAATCATCCTGCTGTGCTGCAGCCGCGACTGATAGTCAGGGTGTCAACGCGGCAGATTTCTCTACTTGAAACAGTAGCCGAGCCTTTAGGGGTTACACACACAGCTCGAGAAATACCCCACATCAGGTCGACAACTGAATTTGTATTTTTATCCACCTTCCAGTATTTCTACTGGCAAAAGCCACAAGCATCGACCCCAGCAATGTCTAGGAGTCAGCAGAGTTGGTGCCTTGCTCCCGTGAGCGGAACCTCTAACCCTGACAGTATCAGAACCTCAGCCTTAATGGATAAATTCGACTCCATTACGCTATTTTGGAATGTCCAGTGTCCAATATGGCACGAGTTCAGTCGTGGGACGATGCTGACGCTGGAGTACAAACAGACTTTACAGTATTCGATATGAGTAGACGCCGTAATAGGTGCCAGAAAAGTTCAACTAGGGCAAACGGCGTAAATGGAAAGATGGTGTGGGAATTAAAATGTCCGACTGGACGGTGTCTATCTGGACGATGGAGAAAAATCGACTAAATAGGCAAAAGAGAGTCAATCAACTACAAAAATGACCCCAAAAAAGACAAGGGGCGACCTGATGGCAGAATGCATGGACCGTTGACTTCATGCTTTTATAAATATTTCCCATCTGTATTCACCATTAAGAATATCCTAAGTAGACTGGCACTCAGAGAGCCCAGTTCTCTGCCAAGGATCAACAGTCCCCTTATGAAATCTCATTTAAATTCACTTCATCCCAATTTGTATTCATGTTCCACATTTTTATTTGGATCTGCATCAAATTGCAGACACTAATAATATCAGTCCCATTAAAATGTCTTATTTGTATTTCATTAAGATCCATGAATTATTAATAAGGGAAATCTGTTGATGTTAAAGAGAGTGCAAAACAAGTCCTGGATCCAGACCAAACTCTCTTGACTGGTAGTGCATGGAAATCCTTTCAGTTATTTTGTGTTATATCTGCCACAAACAAAACAACTAATAAACACACAAACAGAGTGGAACATTACCTTAAGCAAAGGAAGTAATGTGTGGGGTTAAAAACTAAGTAATTATTAATAAAGTGCAGTTTATCATACAAACAGCACTTTAAATGGGAGTTTTAACCCATTCTCAGTCCGGCAGCCCATTCACAAGTTCCTGCACAGGAGCCTATATTTCAGCCAGCGGGAATAGAAAATCTAATCCCCACAAAGGCAGATAAATGCCCCGAACTTTGTGAAAAATGCAGCCGCTCCCAACAACGCTGCTGGCAAGTTAACAGGCCGGGGTTATTGATATGCTGCACGGGGGAGCGGGGCTCCAGCGGTTCTTAAAATGAATTCTAATCAGCGCACTGAGAGACAGCTCAGCAACCCCTAATGGTGTCTAGGTATGAGCAATATGAAGAGGGATCGCCCTCCACTTCAAACAGCCACCACAACACCAGCTGCATTTTACATGCTTCATTTTTTTGCTAAATCTGATTTGTGAACCGCACAAGAATACACAATGTGAGCTGGTAATACAGGAGGAGTACGCACACACGTACACACCCGTTGTTAAATGACACATGTTTTTAGGTGAGGCGTACACATAGCCGTTTATATTTGGGGTTATTGTAGCTGCTGTATCGGTTAAACACGATCCGTCTGAACAGCTTTCACTTTCTGCCGAACACACAAAAAAAAAGCCTCAACATTAATTAGCAGTCTTCCAGCAGCGCCTCGAGGAGCTCGGAAATCAAAACAAAACAGTCTTTTTCGAAAAAGAGAACGAGAGAAAACCCAGTGTGCACAGCGGGAGGAGGCTGCCCACAGGACAGCGGAGCGCACCGGAAAACAAAACCGATTTGGACCGGAGCCGCGTCGCCTCGTGTTGTGAGGCAGAGTTTGAACAACGGGCCTCCTGCACAACAAGCACACATCTCTGTACAATCTGTTCGCTCCTCTCCCACCAGGAATGTGATTGTCAGCAAGCCAGGACCTTTTTTTTTTTTTTTTTTTGTCTCCCTTCTCTTACACACAGTGGCACACAAGGTTCAAATCAAACCCCATTTTCCCACTGATTGTTGTAACTCAAAGACTTTCCATTAAGCGACTGATGGGCAGCGCCGCTTCGCTCGGCTCCCACACCGGCTTTAATACCTTCTTTTTTCTCCTGGCGTTACTTGAAACATTCAGCGTGCGTGGAGAACAGCACTCTCTGCTTCACTCTGGCAGGTGGTAGACAATCCCAAAAAAAATTTAAGCCGTTCCCACGTGACATTTTCAGCAGAGCCACTAAAACAAAGGAGGGGAGTGATTTAATACAAAGCCGATTCCGAGCTTTCATCACAAACTGCCCGGTTTGACAATATTCTGCAGTTTGATCTGTTGCTCCGTCCTCTTTGGTCTCTTTAGAGTCTCATTTCAAAGTGACACATCCCACACCTGTTCACTGGCACGTCACTGGACGCGGCGGTTCAGGCCCGGTGAACATCATGTCCAACAGCTGAATGCTGAGAGGAACCAGGTGAGCTGCAGGAGCCAAACACAAAAGGTGCAGAGAGAAGAAGGAGCAGCAGCTGCGCAGATAAAGAACCATCGGTGCACCGCAGCTACAAAGACTCGCAAAAAAGTTGTGCCGCTCCGACAGTGTTGGTGGAAACAGCTGCTCGTCTTCAGGTTTGAACGCTCGCTCTTACACAAGGTAAAAAAAAAAAAACACCACAACAAAGTTCTCCCAACAACTTTGTGGAGTATTGTCGCTGAATATGTTTCTCGGAAGTGTAAAAGGATGTTTGTAGTAAGATGAGCTGACAACTGATGGAATTCTGTTTTTGAGCGTCTGTTTTTAATATGAATTACACTCACATATTATTAAACCAATAAAGTTGTTATTTAGAGACAATTATAAAATGTTTAATAACAGGCTTATAAAACACTTGGACTCTTAATCCTCATACTAAATGTATTTTGATTTAAAATAAACTTCACCTTTTAAATATTTATCACGTTAGATTAACAAATACACATACTTGTGGTACAATCCTCCAGGTACCATATTCAAGTCAGATTTTAAATTGTCTTTGAAGGTTCCACCAGATAATGTCGCCGCTCCCCTGAAACTCGGCTCAATCAGATCCTCAGTCAGCAGCGTCCACAGAGAGTTATCACATGTAATAACACGCTTAGTGGATTCCTCCAACCTCCGCTTGACAGGCGCGTCTAAAACAATTAATATCTGAGGAGCCTGAACCGTTCTTAACAACAGATATGGAGGCGGCTCCTTTACGGCTGTGGAGACGCTCCCTAGAGAGTCACGGCGGAGAGAGAGAGAGAGTCGGGAGGGACGACGGGTAAGAAAATAGAGGAGTGAAGAGAGTACGGGGACAGAGCAGGTTAGAGGTTGAGAGGAGCGTTATTGATCAGCTGATGCGTTAGAGGTCTGAGGCCTGGGATGTCCTGGGTAGAGCAAATAACCAATAGGTAATCTATCAATAGGACTTTACCAATTACCACTTAAATATTTAAGTAAAATATTTGTTGTTTCTAGCTTCTCTAATGTGAAGCTTTTCTCTGTTTAACGTCACGCTACTGGGTTCGGGGCATTTTTCACATTTTTCTCACATTTAGACAAATGAGAAAAATAAAGATTGTCATGGCCAAATGACAGAAATCGGAACCACTGACATTTCCTGGTAAAAAAGCCAATGTATCCCTTCAAGCTTTTATTAAAAGGTTGTTTGTTTTGCTCAGAACTGCTTTTAATCCTTTGTGGATTGTTTCTATTTTCTAAAAACACTTGAGGTCTACTCACAGTTGCCACCCGACCGGTTGATGCAGTGCACCGCAGCGTTCTCCGCTTCCAGGAAAGGAAACTGCAGCGTGGTGTCCAGACTCCTGAACCCTTCTCTCAGGGAGTGGTGTTTGTAGTATTCAATCAGCTCCTGGACACAAACACACACAGGCAGATATTTTAATTTGTGTTCAACAGGTGTCACGTTTATCCTGAAAACAGTAATGCATATTTATGAATAGTTTTTTCAGCTCTTTCTTCAAAACAGATGACTTATTGTGCCAAAGCACCTGTTGCTGCAGGTATTACTATGTAATAACAATCATGCAGCACATTACAATATGTTATGAAAGCTTACTATAGGTTTTAGTTCATTTATAACATTGACAGAGCTTTTGAAAAGGTTTTCTGACCCAAACAAATACATTTCAAACTACCCTGTTATAAAGATCCTGTATTGACACACATTGGTCATCAAATATTATCCTCGAAAAACATGTTTTCTAGCCAATCTGAGATAAAGAAAATACAGTCCTGGCATAAATAAGACTTGCGAACCTTTCCAATCTGCGGTGGGATTATCTGTAATGCTCGAGCCCTCAGGCCAGTATAAACACATCTCTAATCATGGCTATTTTTGTGCACACAGCTAAAATAAAATGCAGGTTTTGACACTTCATTAAGTGAACCCGATGATTTATTTATGAACTGCAGTGGTGGAAGTTGGAAAAAAAACAGAAATAAACTCACTAATATGCTCCTGAACTTCTTGTTCTCGGCGATGTAGAAGCAGCCCTCCTTGGTCAGGATCTTGATGTGCTTCACGTCGTTGTTGTACCTGCAACAGCCATTGAATAAGTTATGAGTGTAATTTCCTCCTCTGATCACCGCCATCGATCGGTCGGCCCGGCCCCCGGCTCCTGTGGAGGGCGCGGCGGTCGGTGTAATGCATGGAGTCCCCGAGGTTTGTGACACGTGAGTGATGGGCTGTCAGCAGAAAATGTGCCCGAGTGTATAAACCCCCCCCCCCCAAGCCCACCCCAAACCAACTGAGCTCCCATACTTGTGTTTGCATTAGCAGGGTGGCTGATGGGACTAGAGGAGGAAAGGCTGTCGTAGAGGTGTGCAGATGTGCAGAGATCGAGTCTGCCATTCGCTGCTCAACAGTAATTGTTTTGATTGGCTCTGCTGACTGCACCAGTCAGCTGGTTCCTGGTCTGTTATTATGTGACTGAGTCTCTGATGGTTTAACGTTATTATCAAGTGATTCTGATAGTTGCTTTCATTACTTCATTGTGACCTGAGGATAATTAGACACCGTTCCAAATTGCAGCTGACCTGACCTGACCTGAGCTGACAAACAGGGGGCAGCATAACACACAATCAATTACTGAGAAGATGCATTCATAAAGAGCAGGTATATCACTTCTCCCTCTTCAGGCTCTAACCCACCCCCTGTTGTATGGAATATGTTTGGACATCCAGCCTGATCTGGTCCTGGGTCAGGTCTAGTTTATTAGGAGCAGAGCAAGACTATACTATAGCATTTTGTTGGACATGTAGACTACATTGTGTTTTCTATGAACAAAATGAGGAAATGTTATGTATTACTTCACAGAAATGTAAATCTTAACAGACGACACGTTTGTTTCCCAATAGAACCTCTGACGTTTCACTACAATCTCCAATCATAGTTACTCCAGCATTGTTAAAATAACAAGCAGAGTTCCTTCAGCAACAAGGTTAAGTTGGGCCTTAGCGGAGGTTTGTGCTGTCTCACTGCCATTCTACTCTTCATTTAAACCAGAGAGATTTTGCACTGGAGTGTTTCTGAATCAGGATCAGACGTCAGTCAAAGCAGAGATTAAAAGACTTTAGAGCGAGCTCCTGTTTCCAGTCTTTATGTTATGCTAAGACAGCAAATGCACATTTTATTAAATGCTAAACTCTTACAGTTTTACATGTACTGGTCTCACCGGTGATGTGACAGTATTGAGAGTAAACTAGTTTGAAGATTTCAGGATTTATAGAGTATTATGTTTTTCAGACTCTGTCCTGCGTGTGGCCAGAGCTACACAGGAAGCTGCCTCCACTTTGCACAGGGCTGTGGTCGATGGCTTTTGGAACACAATCCTCAAAGGTCCTCGGCCTGCTCTGCCGAGCGAAGCAGGCGCAGTGTGCGAGGACATTTCTCTTTGTGAGAAATACTTTTTGAATGTTGTTCCCAGAGCTACAAAGGCGTCCTCTCTACTCAGCTTCTCCCTTTCATGGGGGGAGTTTTTAAAACTATAAAGGCAGTCTTCCTTTCTGTGAGGGGGGAAAAAAAAGGGCGCCAAAAGAATTAAATGAAGTTTAAAAGAGTGTTTGTATCGGTCAGTGGAGTCCACTTTCTCCTTATGGAGGGGAAGTGTTTCAGCTCAGAGACTAATCTGGTTTCCTTTCCCTCCCTGCACTTGCACCTTTGCCATTCATCTTGAGTACAGAGAGAAGCTACGGTGAAAGTACACAATTTGTTAGTTCCTCATTCTAAAGATTCAAATGCCTGTTTGCCTCTGAGGTCCGACCATGATGAATAGGGTTACATGGGTCTCCACTGAGGCCCTGCTCCATGATAGGCATCTTGGTTTGGTCAGTGTCTCACACATCACTGGGCTTAACCACAGCCTCAGAGGAAAGGTTTGAAAAGGAACAATAACTGGCTCAGTCAATAATATATCAGTCATATATCTGGGGGTAATATCTGGTCAATACTGTGGCTGGTTTGAAGGAACCAGACAGAAAAAGGAAGAACAATAAAATGTGATGACGGTCAATAGCTGAACCTGAAGACGTGCATTATTCTATAGTAGTAATGATTGTATATTTTTGTGGTTAGCACTAATTTACTTTAGCAGACATTAAAACCTCAACCTGTAAGTCTTCATAAAAATATTTTATCAAACTGTCCAGACATGTTTTGTTTCTACACAGACAATTTAGAATTATCTGGTTTTAACATATTTAGTGTTTAGGGAAACACATTGTTTATAGAGTCTGCTCAAAGAGAACCTGTATTATGACAACATAAGCTAAAGATGACACATTACACTCATATTCAGGTTCATCAATATTCCATATACTGTTAATTGCTGCAGGCCCTCTTTTCAGCCACTGTCTGAAACACTTGGTTTTAGCTGATTTAGGTTTGTTGTGAGCCGACTCACTTGATGCTGATGGCGTACTCCGTGAACTCTTTGCTGCGATGGCGGACCAGGTAGGTGCTGTTGACCCTGTTGATGAGCTCTGTCTCTGCCTGCAGCCTCTCCATGGGCCCAGCGAACCTACGAGCCAGCAGACAAAAGGAGCGTTGAGGAGGGAAAGGAGAAGGCAAACAAACCCGGAAACTGAAGTCACCATCTGTCTCTGCACTGCGGATCACATTTGTCTCGTGAAACCTCGGTGCTAGAGCCTTACTTCCAGGTTCGAGTCGAGCCTCACAACTTGACTCTGCTCTTCAGTATTGAGTTGGGTGAACTGACACCTGTGTTTAATGAGCTTTTTATTACCGCCATTAACTTTCACCTTCTCACTCGCACACACTCAGGGTAAAGAGGCTTGGCGGTGAACGTACCAGGGTTGAGAGGAGTAGTCCACGGGCTTCGGGACC
The DNA here is from genome assembly GCF_949316205.1 of Platichthys flesus. Lineage (NCBI taxonomy): Eukaryota > Metazoa > Chordata > Actinopteri > Pleuronectiformes > Pleuronectidae > Platichthys > Platichthys flesus. The sequence continues at coordinate 8,014,062 of NC_084965.1, forward strand.
TGGAGAAAACAGTAAACGGGATCATGTGATATTGTTTTTTTTTCCAAGACACGATCACTCATCTGACGACAATATGACTGGTCACTGCAGTAACATCGTGTACTTGGCGCCAGCTCTCAGTGCCAAACACTGCTTCGGCACTTTTACACCAAACAATAAAACTAGGCTAAGCGCTCTTCTTATCTTTACGACATTGTAGACATGGTGATTACAGGTTGTTGTCTATTGGTGGGCTCGCGTTTGTGGAGCAACTGTTTTCATTTCAACAAATGGAACTTGACAACAAGTGGCAGGGAGAAGATTTCATGTATTTAAAAGAGACACACACCATCTCTACACTCCAGGTCTATGATGCCTGCTCCGTGTAAGATATGCTTTTGTTCTTTGCCTCTTATTTACAAAGCAAATTAGAGTATAAACCACATTTATCTTATCGAAACGGCCAAGTTCCGTGTTCTCGAAACAAAAAAACAAACCCTTTTGGCTGTCTCTCTTCTCGTGCCAGGCCGATTGGCACAGCCTGGCTCAGAATTTCCCAATCATTATCATGTCACTATACTGCAAGTAAATACATGCGGCCCAGAAGTAGCTGCTCACTGGAGGAAGGACAAGAAGGAAACGGTGCTTACACATGGACAAGGCTTCACAGCGTCGCTTGGAAAGTAGCCAACCTCTTTCGTCGACAGGATTTTGCCCTGAAAACACAGAGAGATAATTGTGTTGCGTACATCTGGCCGACTCAGTCTCTATAATTCAGGAACAATTAAATCGCAATGAACGCAGATCGCTGCAGAGTGTACGGCCCTGGTTAACGGTCGTTGAAATAAAGGTTGGCAGGAAGAGAGAAGGACGATGAGATCCTGATTCCTCCCATGGTGAAGCTTGGCGCCGTGATTTATCACCACTGGAGAGACTCGGTCCAGATAAACAGAGGTTTCTCAGTGTAATTACTGGAGGAGGCTCAGGCACTGACAGTTTGATGATGCTGGTGTCCTTCAATGAACTGGCAAAATGTTTGATTTCTATGGGACAGTAATTCAGTCATGGGTTCCAAAGCTGGAATCTCCAAATCAGTAAAGACTTCTCTTGATAAAAGAGCCTTGACAGTGTCCAAAAACATTTCAGTCCACACTATTGACTTTCTGTCAATGAATGTGTTCTAATGAGGGAGCTGTTATGCATTTAAATATACTGTATGTGTAATTCACCCACATTCAACACATACCCTCATCCTGCATGCAGTAAAAAACAATCAATAATTCACTAATTTAAGTAAATTATATAATTAACAAAATCTTAGACTCATATTTGATATAAGCTGTGAGAGTGGATGCATGAAGGCTGTCTTGCCAACCTGCCTATACTCTACTGATACCATTCCAGTTTGCAGTGCATTACCATCCAGCACACCCATCCACCTGTAGAAGTGCCCAGTGTTTTCGTTCAGCATGTTTCGGGGATTTGAGCTTTTCGTTAGCATTTGAGACCCCATGCATGTGTCACACAGGGAACAAGTTTTATATCACAGGAAGTAGTGAACTATAGGTTTAGGGGGGTGTTTTTACAAAGTGCCGTGACTTGGTCCTAAGCCTGTTTCGCTGGTTTTTGCGGTAACCTGCATCACATCCCTGCCTCCTCAGGACTCGTAATCAGAGCCGCTGGAAAAGTCGCGCTCTCCGCCGCATCCTCGCTAAGAGCGTGATAATGATTATAGCCGGTAACACTGACAGAGTGAACAGATGGCTGCTGCTGAATGAAATGAAATTACAGTGATCGATTCTATTTTTCACGCCCGCCCAGAGCAGAAATGATTACGCTCTGCTGGCTACAAAAGAGATGGATATTGAATGTTTGCCGACTGCGGAGCGGTAGCTGCCTCCAGTTAAGCTTTGACACTGAGTTAATTGAATTTTGTTTTCTTCCATTTTTATCTCTTTTGTATTAAGAAATGTGAGATTTGTTGGTCCCCTTATTACATGTCCACACAAAATACAGCAGACGTGCATGTTAGCAGTAGTGACGCCTTTTCAGGCCTCTGGTTATATCACATTCTAATTATCCAGATGACTTTCATGTTCTTTCACACACACAGGAAGTGACCTCCACACCGAGGCGCATCATATTTCCTCATGTCTCTTGGAGCAACACATTTTCTCACATTATATTTGCTTTTTTATAAAACAAACCAACCTCTCTAGAGCGTGGGAGTTTCACTTCCTTATAAGAAGTGTGGGTGTGTACGGGTTACTGAGAAATGTCTTTTCAAATGCAGCTTGTTATTTAGAACTCACACACCTTTAGTATATGAAGTTATTTCTGCTTCCGGAGGAAGTTCATACAGAGGACAATGGAACAATCCACAAAAGGGACTTTTTGAATTGTGAAGACAGTGGCTGTTATAGCATTGTAAAAGGATTTATCTCTTTGCTCTCGTACGTAAATGCAGCAATAATGAGCCGTTAGATTCGCTCACAGTGGGAGAGGTCAGAGGTTCAAACACACAAGGTCCATTTGTTCCTCATGTAAAACGTGCAATGGAGAGAGAGAGAGTGTTTGTGATGACTGACCTGCCACCAGGGGCTGTGAAGGTCGGCGCAGATTAATTCAATGATGTCACCCATCTGGATGCTGAGTGGTTGACCAGAGGCGGGGCACGGCACGCCAAAGTAGTTCCTGATCACCAGCATCTTGGGCAGACCTGGAATAGGACAGGGTCATAGGGTCATACATCAACACCATTGAAGTCAATATTCAGAAGTTAATGTAAATTTCAAAACATAATTTGCCAAACATTAACAATTCCTAATAAACTAATGATTTGTGTCAAATTTTATATACAATATTGTGTCATTTGTTTGTAGCCCATATTCTTGGACACTATTTAAACATTTTAAGTAATGTGCTATAGGTGGATTTTATGTAATTATTTACTTTTTATTTCATGTTTTATCTTTTCTTATATGAAAAATCATCTTAAAAGAGAGATTGTCACCACCAGTTTCCAAAAGTATTTGTCTTTATTCAAAAAAGAAAAACAGAGTGGCTGCTATGAGTAGAATAATCTAGACAATACGTCTGTCTCTGTGTGTGTGTGTGTGTGTGTGTGTGTGTGTGTGTGTGTGTGTGTGTGTGTGTGTGTGTGTGTGTGTGTGTGTGTGTGTGTGTGTGTGTGTGTGTGTAAAATAGGGTTTAAATGTGCATGTTTCTCATTCTAAACATGCGTCTTTGCTCTACTAAAGTATTTATGGCCCCATTACAGATGGTAATGAGAGGGAGTAAACATGTGTACAAGCAAACACACAAACACACACACACACACACACACATACGAACACACGCTGCCCTTGCAAATCACTTTATGGTGACCATCTTACAGATTGCACTTCATCTGATTATCATGCTCGTGGATAAAAGATAAGCAGGGGGTGAGTTACAGCGTGGACACTGTCAACTGCTGCACAATGAGCTCAGTCAACTACATAGCTGAGGTTTGATGTAAACATGAAAGTGATATTAAAATCATTTCCGATGTCATTCAGTGTCTTAGAAGAATGTCTTTGGATGACATGCATGCAGGGACAAATGTAAATCTACTGCTCCACAGATCATGTCCCACTGCCGTCAAGGTTTACATTCACTCCAGAGGTAGAACATTGTATTCAAGCTGAACCTGTTTGCTGGAATGACCTCCACCTGCTCTGCACCTGATTATTCAACACCCCCTTATTTACAGAGAAATCACTCCAATTGAATTATCACAGATCTGTTGTGGAGCACCCACCCATGCCAAACAAGCGCTCGGTTCACAGTTCAACAAAGTGAAGTGTGCATATCTCTCTCCCTGGGCTGCACGGCCTGATAGTGTTGTGCAGGAGCACAATGAGAAAGAAAGAAACTCAAGCAAGGCCTGCAGCTGAAGGCAAATAATAGACAAGTCAACAGCATTGTACTGAAGGCTAACACATCTTCAGCCGCCTCGCTTCTCTTTCAGGGTCTGTTCCAGCACTGACTTGTGTTGGCCTGCCTGAATAGGACTTCTAAAGACACTGGGCCGTGGAGAATTGAGTCCCCGGAGCGTGGAATGCATTCCTACTCGCACCAGGACGAGCCATGTGTTAGCGCACCTTTTGAAAACAGACAAAGAGAGCAGCGTGGAAATATTATGAGATGCCCGGAGCTTGGGCAATCAAACGCCTATTGATTTTAATGCATCTTCAGTCAGACATGATTTTCTGCGGCATAATGGATGGAGGGGTTGAAAAATGAGTTCTGAAGCCAGGTTTATGAGAGATTAAGGCCCCTGGTGTGGCGTGGCCATGCACACACACACACAAACACACACAAACACACACACACACACACGCTGCTTGAAAGATTTTAGTCCCATTCTACTGGATACAAATTGAGAGACAGAACACAACAGAGGGAGAGAAGCTGAAATGCTGTGACTTGGCCATTTTGTGCACTGGAGATTGGATTTAAATCTATGCTGCGATGATATAACCAGTTAATGGTTCACTTTCCTCTCTGACTGAACAAGGTTGGAAAAACCTACGGCAAATTCCATGCTTAGTCTAGCAGATTTATCTAAGTACAGCTATTGCAATAGATGGGTCAAGACATGTAAAGGGTGTGGGACTAAAAGACAAAATGACAAAATCAATGTTGCTGCTTTTGTATTTCGTATCATTTCAAAATGAACCTTTGTGTTTTGGAGTCTTTGGAGTCAAACTTAAGGAGAAATATCACATGTGAGGGTTATTTGCTCCAGATATTATCTTTGTTAAACAACTCTATTATAGCTTACGATTTTAAAGTACTTTCAAGATCATCAAATCCATAAATAAATCCACATCACAGAATAAATGTGTTCATTAGTCTCAGGAGCAGCAGTCACTCCGTACATCAAAGTGAGAAGAGAGAGAAAAGAGGCAGCAGAGGGAAGGAAGAGAGGATGACGTGTGGAAGGAGGGAGGATACGTGGTGTCGTGTTGTGTTCTCGATCTCTCACCTGGATCTCGATCTTTGCACTGGGAAGATACACAGAGAAAGAGACCGTCAGACAAATGCATGGACATGCACGATCACAACATATGTGCACATGTGGTGCACGGCCCAAACGAGTCATGTGCATCTACCACGGATGTTTTATTCTGATCCAACACAAAGTCAAACAAAGCAGGGTGTTGCTGATACTGAAACAATATTGATATTCTTTGCAGAAGTTTAACGTTTTCAGAAGAGGGAAATAAAAGTAGGCTAAGCACCTGATCATCATAAATATGACTCTCAGTGACAGTGCATGTGGCGCATTTATGGAGATGCAATTTGCAAACTAAGACAAGGGGAAGTAAAAGCAGTTCCTACCAGACAGCAGGTTCATATAACTTCAGACACATTCACTAAATTAGCGTGGAGTGTCAATATCAAGCTTTTAATATGAGAATCAAACCTAGAACAGATTGATATTTGAGTATCATAGTCCACTAGTTCAATCATACTGATACAACAAGTTAGTGCAACTTTCAAGCTTCTTCAAAAAGCTCATGAGCTACTTTATAAGTTATTAGCATGTTGCAATAAGGTGAATATGTTCAAACTGCAAAGCTGCTGCTGCACACACAGAATGCATTCACTAACCAGGGCCTTGCTATCTCCACATGCAGGCCTCAAGCAGCGAGCCTGACGTGCACGACGCCACACAACACATGCAAACACACTTCACATGCTCCGATGCTGCAGGAAAACTACTGAGTGTATACTGTGTGTGAGCTGAGAAGGTGACACACTCTTTTTTGCAGATGATTTTTTTAGTGAGGATGGAAACTGCATATGACAAATAGTACGTGAGAGAGTATTTTTCTACTATCACTACTTCTTCTATCAATAAGAACAACACTCCAAGACAATTTATCCGTGTGAGGATTGCATTAATGAATTGATGGCAAAGTTTTTGCTGTTTTGAAAAAGTTGTGTAGTTGTAGTTTTTTTGTGCACAGAAATAGTTCTTGCTGCTTACAACTCAGTTCCTGGCACAATAAATAAATTGTAGGTACACTAGTTACACTTCCACACTTGACCCCATTTGACATGATGACAATGGATGATTGCATGAACGTGCTACACACATCCTGCAGTTTCAGCCAAAGCTATTGGCAAACTTTTGTTCTCCCAGTTTCATTCCCAGTTTTAGGGACAATGTAGCATCTGAACAGAGCAGCGGTGACATTTTAGACTGGATCTGCACAAAGAACATCTAGTTTCTTGCATCAGGTGTGCCGCAGCAAGTAAAGTCAATTGGAGCCTCCTTGGTAAATAGCTGCAGTTTTCAAAGTGCAGCCCAGCGTTGGTGAAGAAGCAAACAGGAGACACGGACAAGACAGTGTACACACCAACACACACCGACACAAACAGACAACGGAGCCGCTCACCTGGGTTCTGACGGAGCCGGGATCTGAAAGAAGTTTGAGAACAGGCATGGTGAATGGCGGGTTAGCGGGTGCACGCAAACACTCGCACAAGCTCGTCGGTACAAGGCAACAATCCCTCATTAGTGGAGACGGTGGACGCCCGTGTCTGACCGGGGCTCGCTTTGTTTTGCTGCGCTGCCACTACCTGACAGCGGGAGTAGAGGAGGTAACGAGGCGGGGAGGTGGAGAGGGAGGGCGGGGGGGGGGGGGGGGGGGGGGGGTGGAAGACCTCAGGTTTTTGCTCCACCAATTTCTTTCATTGGCTCCCTGAGGGACAGGTTACACCCCCTAGACGCACACAAACACACGCACACACACACACACCAAGTACTCCTGTACCTGTGCAAACAGAATAATTACATAAACACACACACACACACACACACACACACACACACACCTGCACATTCACACAAGCTGGCAGAAAGCCACAAATGCATGCTCCGTACATACAGTACCTGCACACACACACGCAAACACACACACACACACTCACACACACAACCCACAAACCTCAGCAGGCATGTTGTTGCCCAAGTGAACTTTGACTTGTTACACAAACACACAGCAAGGGAGCTGATAACAGACACAAATACTGGTAAACACTGGCTTATCTCTGACACACTCACACACACACACACACTCTGTCTCTCTTCATTGTGCTTGCTTTGTGATCTAAAGTTGTAACCTAAATGATTGGCACTTTGCAATTTACAAGTATTCTTTCAGAGTAAAGTTTCAGCTTCTACTTTTAAAATACCTCTACTTAAGTCTGTAACTTTACTATTCAGGCCTCACCCCTGCGGAGGATGAATACTGTGCGGAGTAATGAGAGGGGGAATTCAAACCGACACCCCCCCGGTCCTCTCCCGCTGCCTGTGTTGCCCAAATCTACTCAGGTACACTCTGTGCCCAGGTGGGCTTGGCAGTGGTGCTATTGCCTCTGCGACCTGACAGCACCGTGACAGATGCCAGGTCCAACCGGAGCTGGCAGCTTGCCACGGGGAATACACACACACACACACACGCATGGGAATCTGTGCCATGCAGTGTCACCGGTACAGTGTGTGCAGGCTGTGACAGTAAAAACAACCTGCACGCTCGCCTGGTTTTAAAAGCACCGTGCTGCAGGAACACAAGCGCGCACTTTCAAGACCTATAAGAAGTTCCACAAACAAAAAGTGTGGATTTAGTTTCTCACCTCCTCTTGCTCTTTCTCTCTCACGCTCACACACACACACACACACACACACACACGAGCGCAGAGGACATGCTAAGCTGGTTTCATTCCTCAAGTCTGAAGTTTTCCCTGCATTTCTTGCAGAGCTGTCAGGGCTCCTGCACAGGGAGCTGAGTGACAGGTACACAACAGGGGCATCATCAAATAAATAAATAAAAGTCAGTAGTTTTCTTAAAACTCCTCAGTAAAGCTACTATTAAACTTTGGGGATCCGTGCACTGGTGCGGCGTGACTTTGCCTTTAAGGTGGTTTGAAGTGTAGGATCCACCCGGGGGGGCGAGGGGGAGCTTTTGAACGCGATGCAGATCGAACACCAGGGCGGCCCCGGTCCTGACGAATAAGAGCATGTACGAGGCTCTTATCTATTTAGAGCAAACCTCCTGATTCCCGCAGTTCCATTTCCCCCTTCCTTATTTTTTCACTTCCTTTTCAGAATGTCACCAATTAGTCACATGACGCGCTCGTTCATCAGCGGTTATGAGCCGCTACGTGGCGTCTGTCATCTGGCTCGCGCGGCCGTAAACGAGCAGTTGCGTTGGAACAATTTGATTTTAATGTCTGGCTGCGACCAACTCCTGCGCGCAGCTTTGTTGCACATTGGATGTGACTGATAGGAGGCTGAGCAATAAAGTGTCATAACTTTGCGGAGTAAACTGGGTTACGTTTGTGTGCGCAGCAGTGGGTGTGTTACCTGTTTTTCCGCAGGAGCCAAAGCGGCCCAGGCATTCTTTATGGGCACCTAGACCACACTTGGAGCAGAGGTAGCCCTGGTTGAAGACGCCCCTGCAGACAGAACAGCAGGGAAATTCATCACATGGACAGCAGGAGAAACACAGTATACACAAAGCTCCTGTAACGTTTAGAGAAACAGCTGCATGTCGTAGTCTAAAGGTTTAGTGTGGTGCAGGAACGCCTTCAGCAAACCACAACCGGCGATTGTTTGCAGTTGGTTTTCCTGTCGCCACCGTGACGTCATCACAACGCTGACATTTGGGAGTGGACCGCCATGATATCTGCTGCAGACGGTCCAGTCTCCAACTGGCTGAACCGTTTTGCTTTGTTAGTTTCAGTCAATCCCTGATGTCCCAGACTGAATTCAAATCCAGGATTTTCTACTTCATCGGCAGAATTCCTTTCCTCTTCTACCAGAGCCGGACTGATACGGATTTATTGGGCGAGTGAAATCATTGGACAGAATACCTGTCCGGCACTAAGCTGCCCCGTGCTTCACTGCGCTTGACCAGAAAGACAAACACCACTGAAGCACAGAAGATGAGTTAGCAAGAGTCACAAGAAACGTTGCCCTCTAGCACCTTCATGTGCTCCTGTGAGTTTGCTCTGTAAAATGAAAGTTCTTATTTTCGGCCTTCACACCGATCACTTTCTACCCAGGCAAAAATAACGTGTTAGGTCAATGGGCGGGGCTACACTGACTGTTTCACCTTCATCTATTTGAGACAAAAACTTGCATGAGCTCATATCATATGCAAAAAAAAAAAAGAAAAAATGAAGCAGGACAAGTTCTTGGTGTGCACGCAGACATGTGTGGCTCCGCTTTCATTCTCATTTACATGAAACCCTCTCAAAGGCCCTTATTTAAATAAAATGAAAGTAAAGCAACTCTGTTCTGCTCCCCGGCTAATCGTCCATTTAACCTCAGAGAAAAACCCGCTGCTTTGCTGTTGTTGTTGCCAAGTTCAGAACCACAGAGTGTGTTGCATGTCATGACTCATACCGACCTTATTAGAATCACATGAGTCATTACAGTATTTGACTGAGGGGAACCTGGTATTTGTTACTAAGACGTAAAGCTGTAATGCTTCATTTAGTAATATAAACAATCTTACCTTTCTTCAAAGAGACACATTAAATTAAAAAAATATATAAGTTATAGGTACCTTTAGTTTGATTCAATATTAGCTTTATATAATACCTTTACATTTACAGCCTTTATTTTATACATTGAAATAGATTTATTTGAGCATGTAAATTGCCATATAGAATTATATTATTATGGGTCAAGTTTGTTAATATATGATGTCAAAGGGATGCAATTATTATCTGCTCATACTGACATGATGTTGGGGAAAAAAAGATTTAAAAAAATGTCATGTAAACATTTTTTATGTGGTGTATAAAGATAAATTGGAAAGAATCAAAAAAAAACACGCGAGCCCAAGACTCTTGAGAGTTTAGTCCAAGTACTGCAATCAAAGAGCAGTACAAGAATAGACATAATGAAATCATCCAAATGAACGATGGCTGTCAAACTAAAGACTTGAGAGAGAAAGAAATAATCAAGAAATAGCAACAGCCCCAGCGAGATGAAACCTTGCACCTCAAAGGCTTCTTGTCACTATGTTCTTGTTTTTGTCAAATCTTATCCTGAGAAAAACGCCGGTGACCTCGGCGCCTGTCTCTGTGTTTTCACAACGCACTAATCCAGTCAATCCGTTGCCTTGAGGAAGTGCTGAAGTGTGACAGACGTTCTTTCTCCACCGGCCTCGGGAGGTGAAGCCGCTCAGTCGCTCCCGCTGCGAGAGAGACCATGAGGCACGGCCCTCAGGGTGCTGGTTCCATTCAGGAAATTCAAAAGAAGCTTTTTGTGTAACGGAGGCACATGTGCAAAGGGAGACTGGAGTGAAGCAAAAGTGACAAATAGATTATCAAGCTCTGCTGGAGAGAAAGAGGAGGACTGGAGGTCTCTCGAAGGAGTCCTGGCAGAAGTTTGAAGGCAAAGAGTCTAGTGTTTGTGTGTGTGTGTGTGTGTGTGTGTGTGTGTGTGTGTTTGTGTTTGTGTTTGTGTGTGTGTTTAATAACTGGCCTCTTACCTCAGCAGCATGTGGCATGAGTTGCAGGAGGTGATTCTGTCGAAGGTGTGCATGCAAAACTCGTGGAGGTTGTTGCTGCCGTTCTCAGGTCGAATGTTGGATCTAGACAGGACACGACACACGACAAATGTCTTATATATCATAAACACATGGTCATCCATCGCATCGTACATTCATTGTGAAGGGTCGAGGGCCAGTCACCTGTATGCTGTCAGAGTTTAATATGTTCTCCTCCCTCCTGTCATTCAGCCTAGTGATCCACCTTCACCCCTGCGCCACCGCAAATCCGGATAATCTGTCATATCCCTTCAAACCATCCAATCAGAGGCCTTCGTGAGAAGTCCCAACTTAGTGCTCCATCCCTCGTCCCCACCACCAGTGGACTTCTTCCATGGTGTTCTACCCCATGATGGGGTCTAAACGCCAAAGTCTACTTCTCTGATTCTCAATGAATTTTATTTCATTTAATTTGACTCATTCTCTTGTGTTTCTGTGTAAGTCTCTACAGATTGAATTGTCGGTTGTACTTTAATACTTGAGTCCAAATTAATGGATGAAAATTAATTTGTTCTTGTTCTCCGCTTTGTTTCAATTGAAAACAGCTTTAACTCTTTGAAAACATAAATTTCAAAGCAACAATGTTTGTTTATAGCTGCAACAAAAACACACACAACAACAATTCAGTATTTCTGTACGACTGCAGAGTACAACAGCGACTCAGTAACATTTCACTGATACGTTTCTTTGAAGCTGGAGGGAGATAATTTCAAGTAGACAGGCATGGTCTGCTTGAAGAAAATACAAGAGGTGTTCATGAGCCCTCGGGACAGTGGTGTGTGTGTGTGTGTGTGTGTATGTGTGTGTTATAAAGTGAAACAAATATGTTCCTGACTTTGCCTGCAGCACAGCGGCTTGTTTATTTAAAATTCAAATAGTCCTCCTTTGTTTTCGGTGCTTTGATAGTGAGACGTGATGAAAGAGGTGCATTACCCTTTTTGTGTCAATTGCACAAACCTTTTCTGGAAGAGGCTGAGGTGGCTTTCCTGCACATTCTCTCTCCCACTTCACCTGTTCACCCTTCACTCATCCTCACCTCACCTGTGACCTGGTGTGTCTGAAACCACACCTTCATCGTAGTAGTAAAGATGCTTCTAATCCTGGGACACTCCTCTGTTTAACTGTGCGGCATCAATTCTTGCTTCATTTAGTGCATTTCCTTTAATGCAACAAATCTTTTGTTAGATTATGATGTGTCTGGTCAATGCAAACATCCGTCTGCACACTTTCAGTTTAAAGGCCTCCTGTGTCGGACTTTAGATGAATAAACTGAGTCAGATTCCTGTGAACTCCTTGGTCTTGATGAATAAAAGTGATTCACTAGAAAGTGGGAATTACCACTCTGCAGTTTTACGCCTCTGCCAACCAGTGCAGTTTCAGTCTTAATGCATGTTTTTTTCCTGACTCATACGAGGTCACTGTGACCTTTTAACCATTGCAATGTCAGTCAAGGGACAACTGGTCAAAATGCGAAGACTTTAGAAATCATGCTCAAAAGGACAAAGATGTGATTGGTAAGCCCACAGTGACCTTGACCTTTGACCAACCATAATCCAATCAGTTCACCTTTGAGTCCAAGTGAATGTCTGTGCCAAATTAGTAGAACTTCCCTCAAGGGGTCCCTGACATGTTCAAAAGACCAAAAATGAAGTGCAGGCATGGTAAAGGTGGAAAGTAAACCCATTTCTACTAACTCCTAGTTTGCACACTTGAAATACAACTAAAAGTCTGCTACTATAAAGTTAGGACAACTTAAACTGTATCCTGTACAGTGTGTTCCCCTGGTGAAATATTGTGGTTCCATTTGTCACTGCAGGTGAATTTGGGTCGAGTTCAGGACGAGAACTTTCTGATTCGGTTCAAACTACAGTAGAGAACTGAAAGCTTAAAAAGTGTCACCATCTGCATTCCACTGTTTTTGCGTGTATCTCATCGTCAAGCGGCCCGACCTGAAGAACAGGACGGGCCACGTGTTGCTCTCTGATGCTGTGACAGCAAAACGTGCTCCAATCACACTGTCACACAATGACATACACACAAAACCCCACACTCACATGGCCATGCCAAACTGCTCCAGCCACTTCTTCTTCAGCTCTTTGGTCTTGAAGAAGAACTCGAAGCCGCTCTGGCCCTGGTTGTGAGTGAGGTAGAATCCGTAGGACCACTGCAACGGGAAGAAGAGAAAAACACACACATTTTTTTTAGACATAAAATACAACAACAACTGAGTGGAAGACAAAGGGAGCGGGAGGTGGGCAGGAGTAAAGCGAGACAGATGGGGACAAAGAGATGCAAAATGAAAGAGGCACGCCTCGGGGATAGTAGACACAAAGGGTTGGAGGCTTGGAGGAGCTGACAGACAGAGCAGAGAGGAAGAGGAGGAAACGAGTGTGAGGTTGCTCTGCCGTATAAATGCCGGGCATCAGACGGCATGCACAGACCCGAGCAGCGAGCGGTCTTGTAATCAGCCCCCATCACCCGCCTCAAAGGCCTAATATCACTCCCTCAGCCTCTGCGTCAACACACGCCCCAGTTTGTTTTTCAAACGCTTTGCTAAACGGATACTCGGGAGCCGGAATTTAGTACGGCTCCTAGTTGTGGTCTTGAACTTGTAGCACTCGGCTCCGGAGGCTGAAAACATGCCGAGCTCACAGTGCTGTCAGGGAAGCGTAGCGGCTCGTCTCTTCTGTTTGAAAGAGAGGAGAAAAAGGAAAGCGGCGCTCCGCAGAGGCATTCCCAGTGGACACTGAGGCTTCCGCTCAGCCGGGGGTTTCGTCTCGCTACCAATTTGTACAGAGGAGTGGGAGGAGGAGGTGTTTGTCTGTGTTTCTGTCAGTTTACCTCCCAGAATCAAAGAGGATCACACGTCCAGAGTGATAACAAAACATATTCCTGCGGTGATCTTCCTAAAACACTCTTTATCTGACCTTTTGTTTAAGTCTTTCGCCGTGTGGATCAATTTACCTGAGTCACACACAACTGCATATTAACCCTGAAATCTGGCAAAAGTGAAAAACTAGTGAACAAAGCACTGACTTAATATTCCCTTACAGGTTAATGATGCTGAACCATAGCATATAAATATGTACATAGATGGACGACATGCAGCTTCCCAAAAGGGAAAGCTGTTTAGGTCATGAACCCTGTCCCCTCCATGTTAGCGGATGGGACATGGACCAAACTGAAAAGTCAACCTACACGTCAGATAAATTGTACGCTAATGCAAATTTTTCCCTTTAAATTTGGTTTCATCTAAGCTGCTTTCAGAATGATTTCCACGTATCCAGAAAATTTGGGCTTAATTTCTGGATAAAGGAGGAAAGTGGAAATGCATCTTTATATACAGTCTATGTGGTGAGCCTGTTAGCATGCAGCTATCTATTTACACATTAACTTGGAGTCATGCTTCTGACAGATCTAAGTTTCCACTGTTTACCTCTGCTGGCAGCTACAAATTGCTAGCTGGTCAATATGTGGCTCTTCAGCTGCTTAAGGCTCCACATGTTCAGTGGAGCGTTTGCTTACATTGTCCTTCTGAAGTCTGACACGGTGCAGAGTGCTTATTGGACCTTTCTAGAGTTGTTGTTTGCTCTGTAAATCCGTGTCCCACACTTTAGAAACAATGAGCTGTCCCCTCCTGACGACTGTGAGGTGGAGGCAGGTCTTTGGTTTCTGCTCCCGGCCGCCGTCGCCTTTGGCGTTTCAATAGTAAACACGTCATCAAGCTAATCGCGTCATATCCATGACGTTGGGAGAGAGACACCGAGGCGGACGCGGCCTTCAAAGTGTGTGAGCCCATATGGGTTCAAGTCTGCTAATGTCTGCTAATGTCTGCTATTTACAACGTCATTATTACCCAAATCCTTGTTCCCTGGCACGCCTGAGATAGCATTACTCTTTATGATTGGCAATATCTTCCAGCACTTGGCACTTAGTATTCTTTGTGTGCATGTGTGTGTGTGTGTGTGTGTGTGTGTTCGCAGTTTAATGATAACACCATCTGGGCTGAGGCAGACTGTTCTCCTCTGCCACAGTTTCACTACGTTGCTGATGAATGAACAAGACAACATAAAACATGCGCTGGAAGAAGCTCGTACCGAATCATTTCAGAGTCTTTTGTGTAGATTACGCGGCTGTTTGCAATTTGCATCTACTTCATTTTATCAGCACAGAGTAGAGAGCGAGAGGGGAGGTGGGTGGTTAACTGAATTTTACGAACCTGCATCTATGATAAATTGTTATGGCTGCCCATTAAGCTGAAGTAGTGCTGTTAATTGGTTTGTCAGGAGTCCAACGCGGCTGCACAGCTTTGCTGACTCCGTCATAAAGACACAATAATGAACGCGACAGGTCGAGGCTTCCCTCCTCTGTAGCTGATTGGACGATAATACGAGATGCTCGCTTTGTTCCTTCGTATTTCACAGCATGTCAGTAATCATCATTTAATCAGCCATAGTTTAAACACCCTAATATTGTTTGTTGTAAAGTTCCATCACTTCTACAAGCTGCACATGAAAGCAGTGGTGAAACAGGGAAGTTAAGAAGCAGAACATTCTCAACACGTCGTTCCGGTCGTGCTGGGACGGGCTCTGCGTTCCATGATGCAGCCCTGGGGGGAAATTGGAGCTGTTTTAGTGTTTTTAAAGCCACTGCCAACAACAGTGTGGAGGTGATGGTGGTGATAACACAACACCGATGTGAAAACTAAATGTTGATGACTCAGATTCAAGTGGATTCAAAGCGACTCAGCCCGAGAAATCAAAGCATGTGAGTTGTAGATGAAAACAAAGTGAGAGGCGTGAATCAGTTTCCTCTCTAATGTGAGGTACCTGGACTTAGAAGTGTTAACTGTACAAATTAAACTGTACAAACAGAGGAAATACACTGTCACAATACAAATACAGATATAGTGTATGATTTAAACTGGAGAGACTGTAGAAATAAAATCACAGAAACTGTCAAAACAAATCCTCTAAAGGGCAGATCCTTATAATCAATAATATTTCTGATTCTAATATATTAGTCCTCTAAAAATGCGTATGAATTATTTCCTGGCTAAACGTGGAAAATGTCTTCTCACAACTTTTAAGAAAGATGAAATAATAATAAATGGCGGTTTTCACTGTTGTGTGCAGCACAGTAAAAAATAGTTTGTTTGATATTTTGTGAATATGTAAGAAATTAACTGCAATGTTTGTTTCTTTGTGGCTTGAGTTTAGTTCCATTGAAGCTGAATGTTTCCACTTGTCGACTTGAACTCAATGTTCACTGAGACGTGACGCTGCCAACTGAAACACGAAGTGAAATGACGGATGTGCCAACATCTTTTCCAAGGTGACGGCCACATCTGGAAGTTGGCAGGCACGTGTTGGAGGGGGAGTTCACCTGGACCTTCTACTGTACTGTGAATATATTCATGACTTTCTGAACACATCCAGTGCTTTGTGCTGTATTGAGACCTGAAAAACATACATATACATATTCCCTGACTTTCCCAGACATGTGATTCAATCCCCTGGATTTTGCATCTTGGAATTTGGCTCTCAAGGTTCTACAATCATATAGAAATACAACACCAGGAATAGACTGTGCAATCGTTTAAACTTTAGACCTGTCTTCAAGTGGTCACTGTGGAGTGTGACAGGAGAGTTACATTTCAAACAAAACACCAACTGAAGTGCAGCACTCAATGTCTTTTAAGGGCAAAATTTCAAATGTTCCAAAACGGCAGATATTATTTCCAGGATTTTAGGGAAATACATTTTTTAGGTTTGCAAATTTTCCCACGATGCGTTGGAACCCTGTCTGTTACACTGTGTGCCCATGGAAACCATATGTTTATGTATGTGTGTGTGTGTGTGTGTGTGTGTATGGGTGTGTGCATGCCTGTGCACAGACCTTGCGGTTCTCCTTGTCAGACGTGGGGTTGTTGGTGACCTTGAACAGGTGCAGGTCGATCACCTCCTTCATCTCGTAGTTGTCTCCCCGCCGCTTACAGACGATCACCGCAGCGTCGAACAGGAAGATGTGCCTGCGGTTCAAAGACCATCATGTTGATATGTTGATCACCTGCTGTGCTTTATCTCGGGTGCATTCTGTTAAAGTTCAAACCCGCGCTATCACTGACACGGCAGAACTCATTTATTATACATGACGAGTTGGTGTTTGCCTGTTTTGAACTCTGTCTGTAAGACACGTCTGCTGCTCCGGTTGGAGGTGTTTTGATTTACAGATATTTTGTCCCAATCTCAAGGTAACTGTCCTTTTAAGATACAGAACACCAGTGGTTTTTGAGTTGCAACCCAGTATCGGTATAATGGCGTCCACCGCAATATAATTCTGAACATTTATGAATAAATCAAGCTCAACTTTAGTGTCTTCTCCCGGTAAGAGCAATCAAGGTGTAAGGAGCATGAGGCATTCAGGACAGTAAATGTTTCTTTCTATTTACCTGAGCCAACCGATCAGGACACACTCTCTGGCTCAGGACCTCCCGATTTAGGGTTGACCCTCACATTGACTTACATACAATATCCTCTCTAAAGCACACCTTATAACAGTTGGATGTAAAATCAACCCCAACTAGTCTCCAACCCTTTTTTTTTCCTATACTGCTTATACTTAAAGGTCATGGGGGAGCAGGAGTCAGTCCGTGCCGACAGGCTTTAGCGTTCTGCAGGACCAAGATGACACAGTCAACTATCCTCTCACATTCACACCTACAGTCCATTAAGAGTCTCCAGATAATCCACAGCTGAATTCTTTGGACTCTGGGAAGAAGAGCGAATACCCGGCCAAAAAACACAGAAAGACCACCCGCCCCAAGTTTACAATATTTATTTATATAATGGTTTTTATTCTCCATAATCATATCGGGACCCCCAGGAACAATCTTGTGACCCCTCTGCGGGTCGGCAGCCGAAGACAGAGACTCTCTGCAGTCGGGCTGGTTGAGTGAACGTGATCCGTGAGACAAAGGGCGAGACTCACAGGGCACTTTGTGTCTGAGGGAAAAATCGCAGTGTAGCTTCAAACAAGATAAACTTGTTTGCAGACGTAGTTTAATCTATTGATAAAGAAATAAAACAAAGCAACACACCGTTGGATGTCCCCGGTTCAGGTCAAGAGGATCTCTGTCATTCATCACACACAGTTTATCTGACACAGCATCTGAATCGAGTCGGAGCTGCAGTCACTCCGTCAACCAGCGTGTCAACGTGACATCTTACCTGTCCTGTTTGGCCCGTTTGTCCACCGAGGACACCCGTACCTCCCCGTCTCCTTTGGGTCTCCCGTAGTTACTCAGAGGCTGATTCTGCAGAGGAAGCGGAAGACAGTGAAAAAAAAGGCCATTTTTGTTTCTGAAGTTGAAATCAGCAGAAGAATCGTGCGTCTTACAAGGTTTTCGATGGATTTCTGATACTGGTCGATTTCTCTCAGCGTCTCATTGTCTCGTTTGACTTCGTTGACGTACTGAGCCAAGTCCTGTGAAGAAATCGCAAAACAAAAGCTTGATATAATACAATTTTAGCTAAATAAGTTATATATTAGTTGTACAATAAAAGTAATTTCAGTATTTTTCATTCAGATTTGTTATGTATTTTTCTACACGCAGTATTCCTCCCTTGGTTTGTATATACATTCTTTTCTTTCACTCCCTAGTAAGAAAATTACATGAAGCAATCAATTTATCTATTTAGGCTTTTATGAATGCATATTTATTATATTACTTTTGCCTTTATTATCTAATTAGGTTGTTGGGCCTGTTTTTGTGAGTAACTTTAAGTCTCTGTTGTTAAAATAATTAAATAAAATTAAAAAAAAGATCACAACACAAAGAATAAAAAATAAATTTAAAAAAGTCCTGTATTCCTGATGCACGTCCCGTTTTTCTTTTACAAGCTTAAATTCCCATTCAGCACTTTTGTCCTCCACTGAAGTACAAACTGCTGATTCAGGCTCCCAAACCTCATCTGTCTCTTTATGACATTGGGCTTTTCAAATAGATCTGACTTGACAAAACCAATTCAAATTTTTCAGGTGACACCTAAGGGCTGTGT
Source organism: Platichthys flesus (assembly GCF_949316205.1). NCBI lineage: Eukaryota > Metazoa > Chordata > Actinopteri > Pleuronectiformes > Pleuronectidae > Platichthys > Platichthys flesus. The sequence goes on from NC_084965.1 coordinate 8,032,720, forward strand.
TGACGATTAATTTGTTCGTACATTATAAAATAATAACACAAAATAACAAATGTTCATGACTGAGATGAATATTAATCAAACTCATATAAAGGAAATCATTAGTTCAACATAACAAAAAGCCAAAAGCCATCATCTCTTTGCGGCTGTTGCGAAATTCTAACAAAATGAACCAGTCGACGTCCTGAGCGACCTGATTTAAGATAAATGTTTTTTTTCCTACTAATTGATAAGTGCTTTAATTTAATCAACATTTTAAACAACAGTCAACATTATCCAGTAGTTCAGTATCCCTGTTTCCCCAAAGGACATCCATTTATGATGCTGCCTCCACCAACACACCCCAACTTTTCTTTTGCAGTGTTAACACAAAAGCCAATGAAGCTTTATTTTTGGATGCAGCCGATACAACAGTTGTCATGAGCACATTCCAGCGTGATTTGTATTTTTGCTAAATGTAAAATGTACCTTCATGGCGTCCAGGGCCGTCCGCAGGTTGCTCTTGTCTCCGGCATCATGAGTGTGTTTCACAAGCTCCTATTGGACAGAAACAAATCACATGCAGGATATAAGTGCCCTCGTTTCTCATGGTTAAGTCTCTTTCAATATTGAAGGAAAGTAGAATATCTGCCCTGTGGTTCCAGCAACCAGTACAGCTTTATTATTATTCATACCACTGAAATCTTTACATTACATTTCATTTAGCTGACGCTTTTATCCAAAGCGACTTAAATTAAGCGCATTCAACTGTGAGGGGAAAAACCCAGAACAACAAGAATCAAGAAAGTACAATTTTCTTCAAGAAAGCCAAACTATTTTTTCAACGTATAGTCAGAAGTGTTTTTGGTTTGCGGCGGAAGATGTAAAGACTTTCTGCTGTCCTGATGTCAATGGGGAGCTCATTCCACCATTTAGGAGCCAGGACAGCAAACAGCTCACCGTGAGGGAGCAACAAGCCGATTGGCCGATGCAGAGCGGAGTGAACGGGCTGGGGTGGAGCGTTTGACCAAGTCCTGGATGTAGACTGGACCCGATCCGAACTTTTCAAAAACTCTGCATTTGCAGAAGTCTGGTTTTCAAATAACGATGGCAGTTTATATTGATCACACACCTACAAAGCACGTACAGGGGAAAGAAAATCCTGAGCTCTGCTACACTGATCCACACACGAGGGAATGAAACACTTTTGGCCCCAGATACCAAATGAGGAGGGGGAAGGAAAAGAATCCTGTTCTGAAGTCAATCATATTGTTTGTGTGTGTGTGTGTGTGTGTGTGTGTGTGTGTGTATGTGTGTGTGTTTGTCTGAAATTGCTTGCCGCTGCCTGGCTGCAGTGTAAACAAGACATCTAGACCTCAGCAGTGGAGGAGGAGGAAGGATGCCATGCTTGTCCTTCATACAGGTCCATACTGACCCCCCCCCCCCCCCCCCCACACACACACACACACTAACACACACACACACTTATCCGCTAAGGGAGATATATATGTCGTCTTGGCAGTGCTCAAATCCCTGGTGTCAGTCAAGCTCAACCCGGGCATTATTATCACTAGCAAGACGGCAGAGTCCTATCTTTCAAGGCTCGCTCCTGCATCCCCACCACAAACACACACACACACACACACACACACACAAACACACACTCACACACACACACACACACACACACACACACACACACACACACACACAGATACAGATACAGGAGAGGGGAGTCGTCACACCGTTCTCTGGGACCATACATGATGGACTCATCCAGGGAAACTGCGGCTTCGGGAGAAGGTGGGGGGAGGGGGTTTAGAAGAAATGATGAGCGGCAGCCGGGAAGAAAGACAGAGGAAGATTGATGACAAAAAAAAGACAAAAGAAAGAAAGCGAGGGCGAACGAGAGGAAGTCGGGGAGAGAGAGGATGTGACAAGACATTAGCTGTACACATTCCCTCTGTCACAGTGTGGGAGAGTGACCCAGCGGAGGGTTCCTCAGAGCAGCTCACTCCCACCAGCCGGTTCCACGGGGAACTCGGACCGTGTGGACACAAAAGAATCACTTTGCTTGATCAGGTCACTACATGACAACATGGGGGGTGATCAGAGGGTTTGATAGAACCTAATCTAACTTTTAATGGAAGAAAGGTATTTTTTATCTTTTATTGAATATATTCTTTTGGTTTGTTTGTATCTGCTTTAATGTAATGTCTTATACATGAGTTGTCATTATTATTATCATTATTCTTATTAATATAAAAACATTTTTAATAACTAATTTCTGCCGGAATAAAAGGACAGTTAATCCAAAGAAATAGTTTATCTACTGCCAAGCAAAGAGTCGGTAGAATATTCCAGAACTGAAATGTACTTCACATGGTTTAAAACAAATTGAAACCTTTCACAACTTCAGCTTATCCAGGTTCAAGTTTGTATTCTTGGATTTGAAAGCATCTCTTACTACAGAGGGTAATTCTCTGTACCTCAGCTATGATATAGCTTGAAAATAAACTTTTTTAATTGTTAAAGAAGAGAAACACATTCAGGCTGATGGATCACAAAGTAAAATATTTTGTGATGTTCAAATTCTTTTTTTTTACTTTTGCCAAACGCATCATTCCCAGATTTTTGTTATATTTAACTTTTAATTTTTTATTTCTCCATTTCTGGAGCAAGATCACAATTGAACTCACGAAAAAACAACAGAAACACAAAATCACTGACGACAATAGATGCAATCAGTTGAAAAAGTGGATCTCTGAAATGTCAAAACAAGGAACATGACACCTGAGTCACACCCTCACAGAAGCTCTTCCTCTTCATCTATTGTCCCCCTCTTTATCTCGTCATCCTCCTCAGTCATTGTCTCCATCACCTGTCAGTTAAGTTCCGGTCTTTTCAGCCTCAGTCATACAGAAGAGGCAGAAACAGAAGAGTCTCACAGCCTGAAGGACAAAGCTAGACGGGGGAATAAAACACAGACAACAGCGCCACTGGTGGAGGTGTGGGGTAGTGCCGGGTCGTCCAGAAACTAAGGGACGACATTTAAATTGAACTTTATGTGTAGGAAGATGGATGAGCACACACAGCTCATTACACAGCTAAAGGACGAAGTACTGAGATCCTTTATTTTAGGAAAAAGAAGTAACCTAAGTTAGATAAAAGTAGAAAGGCATCATTATTAAAATATACTCATTATTATTTATGTATTTATATGTATACAGCCTTTTAATGAGGCTGGTCAGTCTGTGGCTAAATGCAACTACATGGTTAATATATTATTCACTGATGTCATGTTTTAAATGTTTGTTCTTGTAACCATATCTGTCACATTAGAGAAGAAGACAAATATGTATCTCTGTGTGGAGTGGAGTAACAGTATCCAGTTTCTATAAAATGGAAATATTCATAAGTACATAAGGAAGAGCAAGTTACTTTCACTAAACTGCTGTGATGAGGGATAACGGTCATTTTTAGTTCTTTATGTTAATCAGAGAGTTTGAGACCTCAGTTTGTCTTTGTTCAGCACCTTTTTAAAATTGCCTTAGTCCACATGCATGGTGTAATTATTTGGACTCATCACAAGAAGAGTCAAACACACTGACTAGCACTCAAAACGTGCCTGATCCTGTTGAACGGTTTAAGCATGAAAAACCTAGTTCTGCTTTATATTCACACAAACGGAGCAGAAAGACATGTGGAATAAAACTGACTGACGGCCTGTCCTCATGTTCTGTTTCCCACCTTGGCTTTTTAACTGAGGGTGTGAGGAATAAAACATTGCCAATATGAGCTCAGCGTACCTGCAGCAGGAGGTGATACTTCAGGACTCGCTGCATTGGAACCACCAGCAGATCCCTCAGGGTGAACTTGCCATAGTTGGCTCTTTTCGAACACTCCTGTGCAGCACATAAGAAAATCATTTGATTAGTTATGTACATATATACACTAAGTGAAGACAAGCAGTCAGTCTGTTTAAGATAATTCTAATCACTTAAAAAAAAATGTTTATGACGTAGAAAGTTTGAAGGAGCAAACTACAGCAGGTTGTCATCCCCTGCAGTGCGTCAGGTCACCACTCGAGGGCGTCCTCTGACCGCTCTAACGTTTTAACAAATGGCTCCACCTTTTAATTAATTCTATTTATTATGACCAGTGATGAGAATTCACCTCCAGCTTCATGCGTACGTCCTCTCTGTCTTTGCTGATGTCGTCCAGGGAGGCGATGGCCGTCTCCACGTGGCTGCAGTATTTCCCATAAATCAACAACCTGGAGGAGACAGGTGAGACACATTATTACTAAAGTTAACAAAGCATAAAGCTAAAGTCTGGGGACACAAGTTAAAAAGCATAAATAAAATATAGTTCTGTGTATTGATTTGATAATTAAATATAATAACATTTGTATTACTGCACACATAATAATAACAATAATATTTTTTATTGGCTAAAACGTGCAGATACAAGTTTAAACCAGTTTGGTGATAGAAGATAAACTACATATTAAATCAGAGATTTAAACTGAATACAAAAACAATTACAATTAAGATTAAAATTAAAATTCCGGACAGGCTCTCAGATGTAAGTATGTTGGAATAAAGGATTTAAGATTTGTCACTGACTCAGCTTCATTCCCTCAGACTCTAAACCCTCAGCCAGGTCTCAGGACCAGAGGGTCTCAGACTACACACTGGCTCATATGGGACTCACAACTACCTACTGTAAGAATATAAAAAGAGGCTCAAAGTCAGATCTGAAATATACAGGGTAAAGAAGCTGATGCAGCAGGTCATGGTTCTGTTCACTTATTGTCTGTTTCAGGCATTTTGTGTGTGTGCTTATGCTGGAGGAGGATGACGATAGGGTACCTCTCTTTGAAAGTGATGAAGATCTGGTAAAGGTTCTGGGCACTTCTGTGGTGGACTGAGTCTTGGATTTCCACCAGTAAACCTTTGTGAACTTTCACCAGTTCCTGAAATGACAAAAGTAACGGCATCAATACTATTACTTTAATGATCAAAGGACAAATTGTGAGAAGAACGTAGAGAACCACTTTTTAAACTGGAATGTTTTTGTGTTCTGTCTGAGCAGCCGCCCAAAAAACATTAGCTGATTATCATGTTAAAAAAGAAGAAGTTGAAATTCGAAATGTTTTTTACTTTAAAATGGCTGATGGACAATTATTAACTGATGAAAGGACAAATAAATTCAACCCTGCTTTAATTTCAAACTAAACAATCACAGATAAAACCTAATGAGCACATAACAGCATGTCTTTTCTGCTGATATCAGTGAATGTATGAAAAGCACATTGAGGTCAATCCATCTGTGACCCTCAGTTGACCAGCTCTCTGGATGATTACAGTGTGTGGTGTCAGACAGTGACTCACCGGGATGTTCACAAACACCCTCTCCATCTCCCCCATGGATAAAAACATGGTGAGCGGCGTCATAAAGTGCTGTGCCAGAAAAACAGAGAGAGAGAGAGAATGTCAGGGTGTGAGGGCGTCCCTCCGGAGTCCGAGTGGGAAAGTCATTTTGCGAGAGAGTTATTATATTAGAGTTGTGAGAAAAAAAAAAGCTGCAGTCAGCAAAAACAAGGGGGACCGTCTGGGTCATGACAATAATCTCATTTTGAGAGTTTTGCAATTTAATGATTTCCTCTCAGAGAGCCGCCGCCGCCGCCGCCGCCATCGTCACCTCCACGTCTCAGAGGAGCGGGCGAACACAAACCACATTCCACCATCCACTTCATATCCAAAGTCATCTGGTGAGGTGCTCCGCCGGGAAATCAGCCCAGCTCCTTTTCCAGACGTGACCGTGCACAGGAGGGAGCAGGTAAGTAGCCGGGGGGGCTTCCCTCGCAATTTGTGCCCTTTCGATTACAGTTTGTTCTGGGATTACGCAAAACTAATGTCAAAGGGTTATTTCCCTCTCTGAGCACAGTTACCCAAATGCTAGTGATGACAGCTTTACACATTGATCACTATTGCTCGTGATCAATATGGCGTTTCTTTGGTAACCCACTGTGGCAGAATGTGGGCTCGTTGTGATAATTGTGGCCATGTCGAGATTCCTCACTGCTCACATAGTATTGATTGAGGCTAGCTGCCATTTTGACCGATCACCTCTAATTAAATCAGTCCTGAGGATGTTTTTCAAACAAATTGTGTGGTGGGCCGAGTGGGTGTTTGTCTCAGTTTGTGCTGTGGTGAGCTGCTCTGATCACATCCTCTCATAGCTCTACTACGAACACACTGCATTATGGAATATAAGGGTTAGTGATTACCACCCCCATTTTCCATGATGCAATATGGGAAATAATGAGTGCACAGTATAAGGGGAAAGAAATCCACTAAACAATCGGACAACACTTAAACCAAAATGGCAAACTCACTATTCAGTGGGCTTGATATTTCAATTTAACTCTCAGAAGTTTGATGGATGCAGCTGCTATTGTGATAAAACTTCAAACTTTGATATGTTAACATCAGTGGATAGACAATACAGAAAATCATCTATGGACATTTCAAAGACTCACACGTTTGACAGTAAACATGACCCACTGCGGGGGCCAAAGGTGTGCAAGTACCTTCTCTATAGACTCCAGGGTCTCAGTGTATTTCTCCTCTGTCTGCTTGATCTCTGTTAAACAGCAGCTCCTGATGTCGGTCTCCTGCTTGTGAAACGCCTACACACACACACACACACAAACACACACACCAACTTGTTACCGCAAAGCTGTGGGCTGTTGATTCATCAACCAGACGTCTTCCCCACAACCCTTTGATATTCACATCGATGACTCAGTGTAGACGGGCGTTTTACTGACCGGAGGAGGGAGGGCTTCTGTCTTCATCAGGTCCTCGTAGATCTCGCCGCCGTCTTCATCGTCGTACACGCAGTCATACAGATCCTCCTCATCCTCCACCCCGTTCTCACTGCAGCACACGGGACACGACACCATTATGTGACATCAAAAGCACATGGAATGTTCACACACACTTTGTTGGTCAGGAACAAAACTCGTTGAAAGTGGCTCAAGAACCCACACAGGTAATAAGGTTAAAGGTTTTGAAAAAGTTAACACAACAATAAAACAAATACTTAAATGGATTAAAATTGAAATCCTGACATAAGTGAAAGTGATTTTTTAAGAAGTGACAGATCAAAGAAATTTAATCTCAGAGTTGAATTGACAACCCTCAATGACCAGACTCCAGGAGGCCTTGATAAACTGATCTAATGAGGCACCCAGGCTCATATGGGGTTAGTGGACAGTGCAGGTATGTCGAGTGTGTGCAGAATAGAGGGGGAGTCAAGCAGGTAAAGCACTGACTGTGTGTAGACTGTAAAGAATCTTTCCCGGCACAAGACCGACAGGATTGATCTGAAACACGTCCAGTAAAAGAAATGCATGTTCCTGCACTGACGGAAGAGCATAAGAAATTATAAAATATAAAATATAAACACCAGTGTGTGTAACTGCACTTATTGTACAAGTGGAGCTAGAATAACACACCTACAACAAAAACATTTCAAAGCTCCTGTGTCCCTCCTCGTCGATTAGGGGCGACTTGTTCAAACCACCCATCATAAATAAAACCACACTGTTACAGCACCTTGTAGGTTGCAGTAGTTGTATAACAGCAGGAGATGTGTGTTTGGATCTTGGCGCTGTTTACATTTGCAGAAGAGCGTGGTCAGGGTCTAATTTATTCTCTTCTCCCTCGTCCTCCTACTCATGATCTGACAAGAAAGGACGGGGGGGGACATATGAGGATCCCAGTTCTCGTGGTCTGGTTCACTCGGAGGTTATGGGTCTGAAACCGAGCAGCCTGTGGAGACGCTGCTGAGCTGAGCATCCTGAACCAGCTGGGAGCTGCCGGCCAGTCAGGCCTCCGCAGACTGGCTGCCCCCAAACAGTTGGAAAAGTGCTGAACCTGAACTTCAGTGATAAGAAAACAGTGAATGAATGATGCGTTCTTAAGATAAGTCCCTGACCCTGATAAACCAAGGCACAGTCGGTCTTTTACTGCAATGCTCGCTTTTGATAAAAAGCCTTTGCCTGGCACTGTGAGGAGTCCTGTTTGCTATGTGTTGAATATTAGGATTTTGTGACTTGTTCACTTTCAAATGTGCAAAAAAAAAGTAGTATTTCTTGTTTTGATCAAATTAAAGCACAGCTACCACAATTGGTTGAATGCAAGGTCTTCAAATTACCAGGAAATTTCCAGAGTTTGATCAGTTTTCCCGAGTTGAACGGGGTAATTGAGTTCATGAAAATCTGTTATTTAAACTGGTAGAGCTTTCATGAGTGTGTGGGAAGAGGGTGTTAAAAAATGATCCAGCCACATGCCCACAACGCCTGTGAGCGGGGCGGGCGCATACTGGTAGCCTGGGAGGTGTTGGCCGCCTTCCAGTCAACACCCAGGGAACAAATGTCACCTGCAACCCACGACATCCTGTCCATATTTAAAACAAGAGACTAAATAATAAATAGACCTTGTGAAATGAAGCTGGAGGAGGGAAAACTAAGAGAGAGGGGTTCACATACTCTATCAGATCCACCAGGTGGTTGTAGATATCCTCATCCTCAACACTCTCCTCTGTTGGAAAAGGCCTTTTGAGGGAAAACAGAAAAAATTAAATGTTATTTCTATTCATGGGACAATATGACTAAATACAATTTTTGTTTCACACTGTGTCCAAACCCACCTGATTCCAGTTTTCTGTGCAATAATTGAGTGGGAAAGTTTGGAAAGTGTGTCCATCACCTGCAAAGGAAAAAGAGGGATATGTTAGTGGGCGGCACTTTTGTTCAGAAGACAGATCTAGCTGCAACTAAACAAGGGTTGGTGGTTTCCATCCCCGGCTTCTCCAGTCAGCATGCTGATGTGCTCTCGGGCAAAGTACTGAACGCCAAATTGCTGCTGATGTCCGGGCCGACAGTGTGTGATTAAAAAGAAGCGCAACATTTAAAGCTACTACTAATATTTAACGCTTTGAGTGGTGGATAAGACTAGAAAAGCACAATATAAATTTACAGTCTATTTACTATTTATTCTCATTTAATGTCATCTGCACTGTAAAAACATACACTGCAATACTCCAAGGAGACACATGAGGGCAGCAATCTCAAACACTCTGACAGCCAGTGTTAAATATGGTAACTGGGCAGCACAAAGTAATGATCAATGAGAGACACCACAATGCATTCACGAAACCAAATAATAAAGTATAACAAAATGTATGAAAAAAAGAAAAAATAGCAGCTTTTATATCTGCACCAAGTAGGAATTTATGGAGCTTCTGAAAATTCTTCTGTGGGTCACGACAACACGCCTGTACACTGATTTAAAAAAACTAGATACATCTGCCCTGGAGCATCAGCCCTCAGAGATCAATACTGATCACACAAGTGGGCCCTCCCCTTCCCCCACCACTACACAGAACAAACAGCTGCACACAGAGCAGGGACATGCTGTTTCTGGTGACACCCTTTAAACTCCACACTGTGCCACGGTGCACCATGGGACTAATATCACGACGCACAGCTTGTCACTGACATAGAATTCATGTTCGCCCAGCATCGGACTGATGCTGATGATTGATGGACTGTATGTGTATCAGTATTCAGAGCGTTTTTTACCAGGAGGACCTTTTATTTTGAAGGGTCTCTTTTGATGAGCCGAGTGGTGTGGATCAATCGAGTCATACGTAATCAATCATCCCTGTGTTTGATCTCTCAAAGAGACAGAGGAGGACACTGACTGATGACTAAATATCTTCTTAACAGTTGTGTGAAGATGATGATGAAGTTGATGATGGCTGAATAAAGGAACTACTCGATGAGCTTCAGTTGTTCTTTCTTAAAATTATGAGTTTTTTATGACATGAATCTGTCGAAAGCAAAGATTCTTGCTCCATCATACTCGCAGATAGTCTGACGGAAAAGCAGATGTTTCACAGTGTTGTACTCTCGAGAAGGAAAACATATATTAGCCACCTCGGCCCCCCCACGGACTCTCAAGGTGTACCTTATCTAGATGCACAGACATGCCATCTTCCTTAAGCATTATAAATCAAGAGGATCTCATAACTTCAGGTAGTTGTGTTCTATAGTTGAGTTCAGGTCAGGTCACAAGAACTCATAAAGATGATGTATAGGAACCACCCAGTAAATGTAAATGTCCCCACAGTCTGTGTTAAGATACCAGGCATCAACTGATGGTTGTCAACTCTCCAACACTGACTCTAACCTTACTTTTCATAAATCTGGCAAAGCAATCCATCATCTCCGACATCAGACGCGTCAGCGCGCTACTGACAACCCGAAGCACAGACGAGGGCATCAAACTAAATCAAAGGGAAACATGAGTGGTGAGCGGCTGCAGCAGAGGGGCGGGAGTGGGGGGTGAAGGAGGCAGGAGAGGTGGTGAACTGCATTCATAGAGCAGGGTTAGGCAAAAAAGCAACATTGATAATTATTGAAATATTATTGTAATCATCACTCAGGAACAAAAATCAGCCTTCAAACTAAGACAGGAGTTTGAAAAGTTAATAGGACATGTCAACTTATCTCAAGGGTGTCCTCTTTTCCTTTCTTACTTTATAAACAAAACGTATATATCCTGTCAACCTTGAGTTAATATTGACCTATGGAGCTGTTCAGGCCGGGACTCTGATCATGTGACAGAATTTCAGGGGCTGATTGGACAATGCACAGTGAAGTGATGACAACTTGGAAGAAGGATCAACCTTCGTCTGACCCTCAACCAGAGTAATGAAAAACCATCAAATAAGACTTTTATCCTAACCACACCTTGTTTGCTATTTTATTTTATATCATAACAATGTTAAACTTGAACATAAATGTATCAATGTATAGTGCTGTCGATATAGGGAGGGAGTTTCCATGGGTTTCTGGTGTTCATTTCTACTTTTTCTTTTGTCTTGAAACCATTTTGTGCTTCAGCTTGAAAGATGTATTCATCATCATTATTATTATTATTTGTGTGCATCATATTTTGCACCAGATTAAATCAGACATTAGCACATTAAAAAGACATTTGTACAACATCATGTCAAGCATCTATTAACTATTAACCTAACATACAGTGTGTGCTCATTGTCTCTCGTGTTCAAATATTTAAAAGAGCAAACACGGATGCATTCAAAATGACACATCTAGTTTCTGTGTGACTCCTCAGATATTTCCCAGAGCATCGTTGTCGCTCCAGTTATTAACCGTCACACAGCTGCTCGACACAGTCAGTGGTTCCCTCCCTCCCGTCACGAAGGAAGGCCGGGACACTCGGAGGCCAGCTGGCAGGAACCCCGCGACTGAAAGCTGAAGATCCACTGCAGGCTCAACACAGCATTTAGAGCACTCCCACTTTGCGGCCGAGTTTTGTTGCATCGAAACCCTTTTGGCCTCGGCAGATACATGAGTCACACGCCGTTGCAACCAAAGTGACCACGTGCACGCGGCCGAGAAGACTTTCCGAGGACTCGCATCCATCCATCAGCGGTCAACCACTAATAATAGAAATGTTAAGAAATGTGCACAAAGGAAATGAGTGGTGGAGATGTATTTAAGTTTAGCTGCAAAACTCCATTGGTCAGCAGAAAACTATAGATGATTACCACTGTTCTCAGAGCTGCTTTGTGTAAGACTTAAAAATACAGCATGATTCAGTTGTCACAAGGGCTCCGGAGAGCGACCTGCACGGTATCACTCCTTCAAACCACTTCATTTCTGTCTTGACACAGTTATTGCTTCTGTGCTGCACCACTCACTCTATAGTTAACTAAGGGCAGCATACACCATCCTATTTGATCGATTCCCCCATCTAAGATCCACATTAATAACAAGACCAGAGCTTGGACCTGTACACAGATATCATATACGTAGCAACTTAGCATCCAAGGTTGCGAGCTCGACCATTCGTGTGTCAGTCTCAGATATCAGCCAATGACATCTCACAGCCGGAAATGACAGAAACCATCTTTTACACGATTATGTTTGGAGTGTGCTTTGATTTTTTTTGTTTTGTTTGGTCCATGTTCCATTTGATAACATGGATGAGGCGGGATTTATGACCTATAATGCAGCCAGCCACCAGGGGGTAATCAAGACGCTTTGGCTTCACACACACAGACGTTTGCAGTTCGGGGCTCGACAGGATCAGACTGATGATCTTGGTTTAATGGCGATATACAGCAGGTCGGAAAACACAGGAAGGACACAGTGTCCTTGCGGTCAACGTCCCAGCCCTCTGATTACCTCTTCTCATTTTATTCGGAGATGTCCTTCACCTCAGCAAATGGCCAATGCATTAGATGTGTAACGTGCCAAAAGATTTATTGGTTTCACACACACGGCGTGCTGTCCCAGTTTCTGCTCTCTGCTCGTTTTCTGTGGCTCATGTTCCTTTCTCTCTCTTTTTTTACTTAACTGAATGACAGATTTTCAGCTAAAAATAGATCACAGAGATGACCCAGTGGAACACATACAATATTTTATTTAATTTGTTGAAAGACCGAGCCTTTCCGAATCACCACAGAGAACCTTTTATTCCTGTTTACAGATCATAATTGAGGTCATCACTGAAATCAGTGCTGAAAATGGTGCAGTGTTTAAAAGGGGGGCTGTGATATCTCAAATTAAATCCATGTAATGATGTCATTTGTAGCTATAAATTCATCTTTTTTTACATTTTGAACAAAATTAAAGCATTAACCGTGCTTTGTTTCTTATATGACCTTCTTTCTATTCCTGATATTTTACCCTTAGGTACACTTCCCCCTCTAATATCAAAACATATTGATATATTTTACAGTACACGGCTCATTAAGATTCACTTTAGAGCTTAAATAATAGGTCAATAAATTTAATGGATCCAGTATTTCAATAATTCCAGAATAGAACTCCAGCAAACGGCATGAAAATTGGTTCTGGCCATTTTTCTGAGTTTTCTCTTCACATATCAAATTAGCAAACTGTGCAGGTCTGATGTGTTCACAACAACAGGGAAATGTGTGTATCATTGTGAACGGTGGCAGCTGGGTAGATCAAATGATAAATTCACGTGTTTACAGCACACCGACAACGTTGTCTTCTCTTATCACCGAAAGCTCCAATCTCATTCACAACTTCGCAGACAAAGACCTTGTTTTCATCCTAAGATATTTGTATGTTTTTTATAAGAAACGTCATAATCCACACCCCCTCGCTCACTGGGGAAATTTCCCTGCTGCATTATACAGCATTATACATATATATAGTTTGTACTTTTGCCAGTTTATGATATTTTACATTGGGATGATGGCACATGTAGATATTGACAAGATACCGTGTGATGTTAAAGACTAAAAAGGCACTAAGATAAAGACCTAATGCGTTTTTTGTACATTGCTTAATCTCAGATATCATGATGTATTGTTGTTTGATTGTCTTGCATTACCTTTATCCCAGAATTGCATTATCATGATATTATCCATTCCTTATGTAGGGCCACGTATCTCTTATCGGATGGATAATGAGTTTGACATGAAGAGATGACACCAGACTGACCAGGGATCAGCTGTGAGGCTCACCCCGCCTTCAGCGTTTTCTCACCCCCACACGTATGAGGTAAACCAGGAGGGAAACACCCGAGGGGGTTGGTCCGACCACGAGGAACAAGCAGGTGTGAAAGCCTCTTCAGAAACTGTTACCATCACTGTGATTCCACAGGATTTGATCCCTCCCGACTGCTTTGAGTCTTCACATTGTATTTGGAACAGTTTATATTTACTCCTCCTGCACAAAGACGACTGTCTCTAAGAGGATGAGTCAGATGGTGTAAACTGAAGACGTTCCATTTCATTACACTCGGCTGCCCGAGGAACAGAAAGCTCTAATTTGGCTGAGATTCTACTGAAGTTTGAAAACTGCAGAGGTTTGTTAGGGAGGAAAATCTCTGCCTGCCATTGTCTTAAGTCATTGCATCAACAAATGACTCCTGCATATGTGCACACATAGAGCAGTAAGCTTGTGTGTGAGCACGTCTGCCTGACAGATGTGTATTAAACTCAGTCGGCACAGCGGAGCCGGTTAAACCCTGATAGGCTCACAGAGAGTGACGAGCTAATGTTTGGCAATCAGTGCCACGGCTCATTAACGGCCATAATACATAATTCGTGTGTTTGGATATAGAGACGTGGAGCTGATTGGAATGAGGAACACGTTTCCCATTCGTCCTCAATCCTCATCGCTTGCATCATTTACTCCAGCGCGGGCGAACACTGCTTTACATGCATTGGTCCTACAGTCATATGGTGAAGACAGTAGACTTAATAGAAAAAACAGTGTAAATGGATCCGTTCAACCATCTCATGGAGCATGTTGATGTAGCTTGTTAACAGACCTACTTTAGCTGATTTAAGCTAAAATCATCATCTGCTGTGTGTGTAACAAGCAGAGTGTTGACTGACTGATCACTTGCCTATGTGCATGTCACCATCTCAATAATGCACCTTTAAAATAACACTGACATCCTGCACCGCTGACTTCAGATCAGGTTTCTGTTGATCAATCTCTTTCCACTGCTTCAAGGTATCAATGCACCAACGATGTACAGGACAAAAAGCCTGTTTTGAGACCAGCACACCAGTGGGGGCTCAGATGGGCAGGAGTGCTGGATGATAAAATGAAACTGTGTCAGGGTAAATCGAGTAAAGACAGCAGGCCCTAGAACAGCTCAAACTGAAGGTACTGGGAATGACCCAAATGCTTCCAATCTTCCTCTGTTGCCATGGTAATCAACATCCAAATCAGTATTTGAATGCTGCATTTTTAGTCACAATCATTATCGTTATATATATAAATGCAATACGACAAAACTATTATCCTTAATTGTTATTAATTCAACATTATTTAAATGTTTGCATTGTTTATTATTGTTAGTTTTTCACAAAGACATTTTCAATCTGGGTAAAACTGCTGGTCATCAGAGCTCTCGTTCAATGCTACCAGCACTGATGATGGGTCAGTGACACGTGACCACATGACTTCATGACCTCATGACTTCATTACCACATGACAAACTTTACAGAAGTTACAACAACTGCACAGCAAGATGTCGGTTGAGCATCTGGAATAATGTGTACGTGACCCCCACATGATTCAATCTAAGATATATAATGCCACAGGAAACTGTCAATGTAACATATCACCTGAATTCAGACATTTGTATCAGAAGTCGTACTATGACTTGAGACATTGTATTTTGTTTTTTTACTCTTTGTAAGTTGATGAGTAAAAAGATACAAATGTGTCCTAAACTACTACTACTATAACTACTGCTACTCTCGTACTCCATCTGTTGAAGAGTGGAGGGGAAGTTGATTTTTCATTTTCTCCCCCTTCTAATAACTCTGCAGCATGAGGTCACAAGCTAGGTCATCCTCTCTGTCCAGGTAAATCAACCCCGACAGACTGCAGCCCCTCAGGACAACACACACACACACACACACACACACACACACAAACCCTCCCCAGTGCTGATCCTCAAAAGCCTTTACTCCTGCGTGTTTTATGTTCAAATTAATAGGTGTGATGGCAGATTTTATATTTAGTTATGTTTCATGCAAGGAATGACTGTTATAGATGGGAATGTTATTCTGATATGTATTTCTGTGTGTTTAAGACTGAAAACATGTGGGGTCAGCTTGGAAGACTCAGATGTGTATTCGTTGGAGATTCCTTCGTGCCTCTGATGAAACAAAAGGTCTTAACAGCAGGGTCCATCCTACTGTCTGCGATAGAGTGCATAGGTGTTACAGTCAGAGACAGGGGTCTCTGGGAAAACAGGTTTTAACACTTGGAGTCTAAGCAGATGCCTGATGTTGATGTGTAGTGAGACCTTCGAAGGGGTCCTTCATTCAGATTGGAGGTGACCAAATCTAAGCCTGAAGACAACACGCAGAGAGCTGATTGGATAAACATTCTACCTCTTTGAAAGGAGGGACTTATTTAGTATAAATCAAATGTGATTCCATTGTTCTGTGCCATTGACCCCAGTCTGACTAAGTGACAGGGTGCTCTGGTCCCTAGCTGCAGCTAGGTAGAATTGTATGAACCAGAATTGATAATTGTCTTTGCTGTGAAATGTAATAAAATGTGCCATTACATTTGGCGTTGTCGGCAGGATCACTCATGTGAGAGGACGTTCTGGATCTCAAAGCTGAAGGTAAATAGTGCACAAAAGAGTCTAAAAGACTCTTACCTCAACCTCCCTAAACAGTTTGGAGACGTGAGGACTGGATGCTGAAGAGAAGGGATGCCCTCTCACTGAAGTGATCTATGCGGACCGAGCACGACAAGCAAACAGTTTCTTTCTGGTGAGTAAAATTCTGATTTCGAAAAATAAACTGGGTTTATAAGGGTTAAGAGATTCACTCATTTGTCAAAGTGAGGAGCAGACGTGCTTACATGGCAAGGTTTTGGAAACCGGTGTAGAATCCAAGAAGCTTCAAGGTTTGGAACCAATAAAAGTTAACTGGGTTAACAAAGTCAGGGTTTGGAACCACTGCAAAAAAAACAAGTTAACTGGGTTTAACAAAGTCAGGGTTTGGAACCACTGCAAAAAAAAAAAAAAACAACAAGTTAACTGGGTTTAACAAAGTCAGGGTTTGGAACCACTGCAAAAAAAAAACAAAGCTCAACTGAGTCAAACGAAATGGATATAGATATATGGAGTGTTTATTAATTTAAACACAACTTTAAGATTGAGCTCTGACGTCGAGTTTCATGATAATTATAACTATTTTCATAAAATAGTAATAGCATTCTCAAGTATTTAGTACCTGGAGGCGTATAACTGAAGAGAAGTGTGTGTGTAGAGATTTGAATGATATTTCTCTAAAGGTATTAGGATGCACTAAGGGTATTTTTTCTCATTGTCTCTTAGGGGAGTGTTTTTTTTTTTTTTTTTTTAGATTGGTTGAAGGTATAAGGTTACAATAAACGTTACACAAGTGTTGCTGGTTTGATTACGAGTGTCTGTACAAGTAACCTGTAAAATTTGATGAGACCAGTCTGAGAATTTACAGCTGACAAAGAAAAAGAGAGGAGTGAGAGGAGTTCTTGAAATTCTCAACACTGGAACAAGGTGAGTATATGTGTTACTTTGAAATAAGACTTTACTAGTGTCATATGCTGTAACAATGTTATTGCTTGAGAAAAAATGATCACTTTTCAACAGCTAGGTGGTTCAGCTAGGATACAGTATTGTTTTTTAGATGATAGACATTACTATTATAGATAGAAAGTGTTTAACTAGGAAACTCTTAGCTACATCAGTAGAAGAGGTTTTAGACTAAACTAAAGCTTTTCTCCTGAATTAGGATTTAAATGGTAATCAAGCTGATAAATGTAAACGTGAAGTGTTTTGTGACTGTTTCAGCTTCAAAGGTTTCCGCAGTGTGATAACAAAGTGGGTTACGACTGTGGGACACAGAGGAAAATCAACCCCCTTCACATTATATGCATTGACCAAAGAGATGCAAATATGCTAGAGACGAGAGTGTCAAGATTTACACTGGTTGCAGGGTTGCATGGGGTTTTGCATGTGATGGGGGGCGGAATAGACATTCATGAACTTAACTTTAACACCATTGTTTTTGCTTGACTGTGGTATTTGTGTTTTGCAAGCAGTATGCAGTTGGCCGAGAACATGAATTACGGTTTGAAGATTTGAATATTGACATTTAATATGGCTTATAGGAGCTGTAAGCAAAGTTACATAGGAACTTAAATTTTTTAGAATTTAGACTTAATACATTTAGGAATTAAGTAGTTTTGATTAACGGGAGTTTATTTGGTTGTTGATTAGTTTAAATGTGGGTCATAAAGATGATTTTGATAGTTTCATTTTGAATATGTTTCTTCATTAGGTTGGATTGACACAAGACTGGTGTCTAAGTGTCAAAAGGGAGGAGTTACATATGAAATGAAATTAGATATAGGTATATTGACTGTACAGACAATACACACTTAATAATATTCACTAAAACTTTTTAACTTTTTAGAAGAGTTGTGTGACTTGAGTTACAAAATGAAAAGGTAAAACAATCTGGATTCCACAAGGTGAACATCCACCTCCAAATAAACAACTTGATCATTCATAAAGAGATTTGATAAAGATAAAAATTAAGTAAGTTAGGGAAATGAATAAATACTTTTTTATTTTCATTGAAATGTTTTCTATGCAAGCAGAAGTTTCCCAACATCTAAACAGGATTCTTCAGCAGTGAAGGAGTCACTGCTCGGGAGAACTTATCCATGATGGGAGAGTCTAAAAGGATGTCCACTGATAATTGTACCCAATTTGTAAGCGCAGCATTAAGGATGCTGGTGAGTATCGGGGTATCAACACAAGGCAAAATCGTGCCACATCCCGCCAGGGATGGTACAGGAGAGAGAGATGGCAGTAAAATTAAAACTTAACAGTACATTGAAAAACGAACTGATAGATATGTTGTGAACTTGTTCCCTGTACTCTTAAAAATCCACAGGCAGATGAAGGAGCATCTATTGGAAATCCATGGAAAGGGAGCTGCATGCGAAGGAACCAGGAGACTGGATTGTACTGAAGGACGTGAGGAGAAAAGATTGGAAGAGGGCGTCGATGGAACGAGTGCAAGCCAAATGCCTCTCACCAGACGGATGACAAGTGAAGGTTGCTGAGAGGGCAACCTGGAGACATGCGGGCCAACGCAGGAGGATTTCGATAGCCACGGGTGGATTCTACAGGACGGATAGTGCTTTGTGCCAGTGTGTGAGCCTTCAATTGATGGGTGTTGCAATGTGAGGAAAACACATTGAAGAGGGTCACTGCTGTCACAACCGCACAGACAGGGGAACAACGACAGATGATTTGGACGACTGAGGAGCAGTTCAGGGAAAAATGGTTTCCCTACTACGGATGCTTTTATCATCATCTTGCCACCAACATGTTAAATGTGTTACTTTGGCAGGAGGAATAATACATATTCCTGAGCATCTATGGTCAGAGCAAATAGAGCTTATGTTTAACTTTCCTGATGAACTGATAGAGCCTGGAGAGCTTCATGGTAGGCGACCATGATGATAACAGACAAGATTCAACTCATTGTGTGCGAGATAAGCATTCCACAGTGTGGGAGTCTCCACAATGAATGGTTTGGAGAGCTTGTCCCATGGGGGGGCACTGTGAAGAGCACACACACAGATGAGCTGGCTCTAAGAGTTAGTTCAAGGACATTAGGAAATTAAACTTTGCATCTACAGGAAGCTCGGAAACAAGATGTTCGTCAGCTGAAGGAGAACTTCGACACATATGAAGTGTGGCACAATGAACAATTCGATAATATGGTGCATATTGTTAAATGTAAGGTAAAATGATCTATTGTCCAGAGAGAGAACAAGGACATATTCCTGATGGGTGGGAGTTAAGGGTCATGGTTTCTTTTTAATAATTGCTAAATATGTTATTGATTTGTTGAGACAGATTCTGATTTTTACAAGTGTTACAAACTGTTATATTGTTTTTTTGTTAAGACTGTGGTTACTTCCTTAACCAAGTCCATGATTGGACAAAATGTTCGATTTCTTGAAACTCATGTATCCTGGACTCTTTCTAAATATAATGATAAGATGTTATGGAGATGTTTGAGACAATAGTCTCAAAAGGGAGGATTGTGATGGCAGATTTTATATTTAGTTATGTTTCATGCAAGGAATGACTGTTATAGATGGGAATGTTATTCTGATATGTATTTCTGTGTGTTTAAGACTGAAAACATGTGGGGTCAGCTTGGAAGACTCAGATGTGTATTCGTTGGAGATTCCTTCGTGCCTCTGATGAAACAAAAGGTCTTAACAGCAGGGTCCATCCTACTGTCTGCGATAGAGTGCATAGGTGTTACAGTCAGAGACAGGGGTCTCTGGGAAAACAGGTTTTAACACTTGGAGTCTAAGCAGATGCCTGATGTTGATGTGTAGTGAGACCTTCGAAGGGGTCCTTCATTCAGATTGGAGGTGACCAAATCTAAGCCTGAAGACAACACGCAGAGAGCTGATTGGATAAACATTCTACCTCTTTGAAAGGAGGGACTTATTTAGTATAAATCAAATGTGATTCCATTGTTCTGTGCCATTGACCCCAGTCTGACTAAGTGACAGGGTGCTCTGGTCCCTAGCTGCAGCTAGGTAGAATTGTATGAACCAGAATTGATAATTGTCTTTGCTGTGAAATGTAATAAAATGTGCCATTACATAGGCGAGCATATCACTCAGCCAAGTGATCACACACTTCCTTGATGTTCACACACTGACAGAAACACACGCACACATACACACACACAAACACACACACACACACACATGCAAGCAGCATACTGATGTTCCCACGCAGCTCGAGGCCTTGATGCACAAACAAATCTGATCTGCCAAGTCCTCACTTCCCTGACAGGTCAGGTAACCGCAGGTGAATTTCACAGGCTGCTCACGACTGACCAGTCCTACACACTAACACACACACATGCATCTTGTAAAATAAATAAAGTATTTTCATTAGGATTATAAATTTTTCTTGCCGGAAAACCCATTTTGAAAAAGTAGAGGTAAAATGCACTTTTCCCAGTTTTATACCATTTTATAAACCAAACCTTGTATCAATAGATAAAGAGTTTAAGCAGTACATGACAACACATGTTAGAGATATCCCAACTGTCAGTCCCTCAAAAGGGTCAGGCTCAGAAAATACTGGGTCCTACATTTCCCAAAATGCAGCTCCATAGGACTCAGTTAGTAAATGCCCACAGCTTTTGAATTTCATGTCCAAGGTCCTCCAAAATGTGTCCTGTCCAAGATAAGCCTCATATCAGAGACAAAGAATACAATTACACAACTCTCTTCACAGGCTGAAGGATGCTCTACGCCACAAAGAATCTGCTTCAATCAATTCAAGATGATTTATCACCTCAATTTCTGCAAAAAGAAGCTGATTATGCTGCACATTAGTTGCTAATTAATTAAGCCAAACTTTATGGAATGATGAAATTCTGCTTCTGCTGTAAATGGCAAGCTTATAATCAAATGTTCACCTCTATGTTTGCATTACTAACAGATACCACTTACTTCTTTATAAACATATTTGCGTATTTGTCTCAAAAGAAGCTCAGGGTTTCACAGTAGTCACAAACGGATCGGTTACATGTTTTTTGCACTGATCTCAGTCAAATTTGATATAAATGGACGTACAGTTGGGAATGAGATGATAAAGAATGTACTGTACAGCGTGTGAACAGAAAGCAGTGATAACAGCATGGTACAAGTAGATTTGAGGCGGAACCGACCTTAAATTCAGTCTGCCGACAACTGAGCGCAATCCTCCATGCAGGCATAGCATGAAGCATCCCAGAGCTGTGGTGTTCCACTGCTGCTATTATCATCGAATCCACTGCGACAGCCATGCTAAAGACATAACCGCCTCTGTCCACCCACTCGCCAACCAATCTACACTGCACACAATCTCCATTGTTTCATCACGCTGACATGACGATCTCATTCCCACACCGCCGAAACACTATCCCGCAGTTAACTGAGGATGAAATTAAGCAAATGGGGGAAAAGCTAGTCCTCCCCAAGGTGTCTTTCAGCCCCAAATATAAACTCTGCATTTAAGAGTCTCAGCCGCTCTAGTGGAGTTACCAGGATACTGTTTTAAAAGCTGCAGATTTCAGCTCCTCGTGTGGAGCCAAACACTTGAAACGCCGGCCAAAACCATAACTAAGTGTAAGAACAACTTTGAGAGGGCCGTGTGCACTGTAAACGATGTCCCGAGGCGGTCAGTGAAAATCCATATGGACATTCCTCAGGATTTCTTTTCCCTCCCTTAGCCTTTGATCCCGCTGCGTCAGTCATGGACCCCCACGCTTCAGTTTTACTCAACCCTGCTCCCCCCGCAACCCGTGGGACATGAAGCTTCAGAGGAGGCCACGGCAAATGGTGAATCTGTCGAGCAGGGAAGTTGTTCTGCAGCAGAGGCAATAATCCTCTCAAGCGGGAATATCGACAAAGGTCAACTGTTTATTTAGGCTGATATTTGTTTGTGTAAGGGCGATGTTGAGCGCTCTTGCCTCATAGTAAGAAGGTCCCAGGTCAGTCTAGGTTTCTCTGGCCCCCCCCCCCCCGTCTCTCGTCCATAGTCAGCTGGGATTGGCCCTTTACGCCCCCCCACAACCCTCAAAAGGACAAGCAGTATAGATGATGGATGGATTTGTGTTATTAAAACTTCCAGGCAGCTGCCAGTGGTTTCTCTTCTCTCTATTACCTGTTAAATTTCGTTGGCGGTTTAACAATAAAAAAGGGAGAAGGGCTCCAATATATTCTGTTGACTGTCACATTTTGCTTTAAGTGGAACTATAATTAAAAACCAGCAAACGCCTCTTGGACTGATGGATAATTTCTTTGGATGCTTGGCAGTAAGGAGCCTCCTTTTATCTCTATAAAAGGATTGAAATGATTTCTTTCCAACAGTGTGTGTGGGGGAGGGGGGGGGGTAAATCTGTAGGAGTCAGTGTCATGCTGGTAACTGCAGACACCTTATCAGGCTCAGCTCCATCTTAGACTGAAGTGTAGTTATCCCGTCGGAAGAATAGAAAAGGCAGCAGCTCTGTGACTCTCGAGAGCCAAACCCGAGGTGCACTCAGTCAGAAGGGAACGTGCTCCTCACCCAGAGAATGAACCACGCACTGGTTTTCACATAAAATGGACGACACCACACCACAGTCTGTCATGGTTTCTGTCAGTCAGACTCCTTGTTTAAACGAGGGAGAAACAAAGCTCCACAGTACATTTAGACAAAAAAAACCTTACAGGTAGCAAAGTGCCTCATGATTTATGAGACCCAGCAGCGGCAATATAGTTATTCTGGCCAAGAGAAGACACACAGAGGATCTTCATCCGCGCTGGGCTTGATTTACAACCACACTGGCTGTGGGTAAACAATTGGCTGAAGAGGGGTTATCCATCTTGTTGCACCTCATTCCGCTATTCATCATGGTAGTTTACATGTCAACCATTTTATCACCTTCTAGGATTATAGTTTTGACCACAGCCATAACACGCGAATACTCACTGAGACGGTGCCGTAAATCCACATCTCCATGGAGAACGGTACAAACATAGGGACATCTGTAGTGCTGGCTCAAGATGTTAAAAGTCGGGGAAGTAAATGAAGAATTCCCGTGTTTCAATATCATTTCAGGCCCTGGCTATTGGTTCTGGAAGGGCTGTTTTAAAATGTGAGCACATCTTGGTTGACTTTTATTGGTCTGTTTTTGTTTCTGGTATAATAACATGTTTTATTCATGAATGCCTTTCAAGACAGCCAAGGACACTTTAATCCAAAAATACATGCAGTCCATAAAACAAGATAGAGAAACAGAAACAACAATAAAACACACACACACACACACAAACACACACACACATATATATATACAAAGAAATAAATAACATAGCCTTTGTGTCGTACCAGGAGAGGCAAATCTGAACAGGTGAGTTTTTGGTATGATCTTAAAAGAAGCAACAGATGTGCAGTGGCCTGGACCCTGGGGTGAACATTTTCAATAGGTCACCGCCAGCCACGGTGAAGGCCCTGTCACTCATGGTGCAAAGCCTGGAGGCGGAGTGAGGAGCAGATGGGTGTAGTGTTCATGTAGGTGCACTGGGATGGAGAAGACTTGGAAAGGAGGTTATTTCTACTTTTAAAATATGTCTTCTTCATCCAGATCCATGAATTATTCTCTCTTTCAATTAAATCATTAAAAGAAATCTTTGAAGCACTGATATCAATTCATACAGCATCTGATTGGAAGTTGGTGGAGTGTGAATGAGAAGTTGTATTATGACGTGTCAGGTGCAATAGACAGGATTAAAAAGCTACTCAGTTAATCAGAGCTGCAGCAGCAGAGAGGGCCTACTCCCCAAGTTCCATTCTGATGTAAGTTTTGGAAATCCTTCTGATTTACAGAAGATGTCACATCACAACTAGAAGTGATATATCCAGAACCATGCTCTGAAACAGCAGCAACAACGAGCACTCCACCGATGAAACCCAGTGAAACCCCCCCCGTCTCACTGTCACGCAACAAAACTGGAGCTACGATGCCACATCTCTGGCCACAAATAGTCAGCGTGTCACATCTACATGGCATAAGTGGGTTAGCTCCGGTTAGCATACCCCGAGGAGCTGCCGTTTTAATCATGAACAATTAAACACGACTCACTGTGCCGATCCTACACATTAGTCATGCGGCTGTGTGCCTTCTCTTTGTGGTCCTTCTCAGTGACGTTTCCCTTGAATAGTCATAAGCCGCTTTTAGACATGCACTAAACTCCGAAGAATAAATACGTGAACGCAAACGGCCGAGCGAGAGCCTCCGTAGTTTCTACGGACTTTCCCTGCCTGGCCTCCTCGTATAAAGGCCGTAAAGAGTCAGGAGAATCCGATGTGAGGACTTAACAGGGGATCCCCGCTGGATTCACAGCTACACACGCAAAAATGAAAAAGAACGAAAGAAAACCAATATCTGAAAAATTGGTGTCATTCACGTAGAAGACACGGACGAACATGTCAAGAGGCCTTGTGGAGATTAGAGCTGACGCTGTTGTCGGTGTGTTGTAAAAAAAAATGTATCTCCTTAGAGGAAACAATACCTAACTTCCTGCCCCTGCCAGCTGCCTTCTCGAGTTTGGGTGAAGGGTGAATGTCTAAGCAGAACATTTGTGAACATTTAAACTCTGTTATGGCCAAACCATGTTGTACAATGCCACAGTGACCTTGACCTTTAGCCATAATTCTCTAATCAGCTCATCTTTCAGTCAAATAGAGTGAGGCCAAATTTGAAGGAATTATTTTGAGGCATTTTTCTGAGATTAAACACAAAGGGACCGACAACCTGCAGACACAAATCCTCTACCCACTGCTGTGAAGGAAGCATGGAGATAAACCATGATGTCATGGAACTACCTGCAGTCGGCCTGGTTTGACATGATGATATCTTTAACTGTGTGGGCTGCTTCACAAAGCTTCACTACACTTTCACATTTAATACACAAACTCATTAGAATATGACCAAAGTTTAGAGCCAGACATGGTCTCTGTGGGGTTGACACCACCTCAGCTGGCTGCTCCATATGCTTGTGGAAAGCTCGGCTGTTCTTGTTTAACCATTACCACAATCTCCCCGGAACTAAATGTCTTGATTTGCATATAAACTCAACCATGTATACGGTATTTTTTTCTCTAGTTATGTAGTTAACCGTAGTTTAGACACATGGTGAGATTATGACTTTGTGCCCTTGAGTGTCTATGATGAGGGAGGAGAGCAGCAGATTTCTGATGTACATTGCATCAGATAAGTAAAAAAAACACAATTCCATATATGGTGGCTTTTAATTCAAACGTAACTTCATATAAGAGGGTTTTCTAATCTCTGCCCTCTATTAACACAACCATGAACATACCACGGAACAATGCTGCTTGATAAGGCTCAACATGGCACCTCTAAATGAGATGAATAGATACGTATTGATTAACACCACCCTGAGGACAAACACATTATCTTCCATTAAAGAATTTGTCCTATGAGACGTTTGAAGGCGTTTCAACCCGAGTCTGCACATGAAGCTAATTACAAAACCCTCCACCCTGCTCTCCTATTCATGCTGTACTGTTGAACATGTTCATAATTCTAGTAGCATGTATAGATATTTATCTTGCATGCACGTGCAGTATTTCAGTGCAGTGTGTGTGTTACGCTGTTGACAAGACTTTCATTTTATTACAAATATTACTAAATGTACCTATTTTTCTGTGGTCTTTTATTATGTATGAATAGTTTCTCTCATTTCATTATTTCCACCTCAACACTCACAGTTAAACACACATTGTTCACATTCCCTTTAATTATCTAGACAGTGCCGCCATATTCTAATTTTTCCTACCAGTGTCATAATGAAACAAAAAATAGATTTCACATTCATCACTAGAACCTAACAGATCTCTAATGTGCATGCATTGTATAGCTGTGTGTGGCATTATTTGTAGAGTTTTTCACGTGATCGTACTATTGTCCATAAAGTGGTTACCGTCCACACAGACAGTTCCAGCTGCAGTTGTTAGTTCTCTCTCTCTCACACGACACCTTCTCTTATACTCGGGATCTGTTGCTTGTGTCAGTGCGGCTTGTGTTCATGTACGTGCATCCCAGCGACCACCAGTTTGAATTCTGCGGGAAATACAGGTCCATTATTCCACATTAACTGAATTAGACGTGATAAATATTGTTGTGCGGTGCTTTTTCTGTTTTTCAGAGAAATTGAATCCGAACCACAGCTCCCAGTGTTAAGCTTCCTCCACTCCACCACCGCTTATTATTTCATCTCATTCAAACTTGTTCCCCAGTTGGCCCAGTGATTACAGCTAAACTGCCTCTGTTTGGATCTTATATAACACACAGCAGTCGGTTTATTGTGAGGGGGGGAGCAGATTTTCTGAGCTGTGTGGAGGATGGAGATTAGCTTTTGGAATTGCCACCCACTCCACCTCCACCTCTGGGAAGCAACATGGAGAGGAAAAGACCCCAAACACCCCCCCCCCCCCCTCCTCTCAGAGTTGGAGCCTTGAGCATCTGGAAAAGTCATCGTTGACACACATACAGTCATCCGCGCGGCTTCTGCAGGAGCATTTTTTTTTTAATTGCAGAAAAACATCTCAGCGAGCTCGGAAGCGTGTGAATGTCCCTGTGAAATCCTGAAATGCTGCAGTTCGCTCAGACGACGCCGGTGAGATGACAGATGCTGCCTGCGGCTCCTCATCACAGATTTAGAGGACAGACTTTAGAGATGTGTCGGAGACAGGGGTTGCACTTGTTGAAAATTAACTCTCCTTCACTTATCTTCTTTTCAGTCGGAGCCAGCAGTTGCCCGGAGGAAACTGGCCCCCGAGCAGGGAGATGGAGGAACCGAGGAGAGGGAAGTAAACATGCAGAATCTCCATTTTTGCTTCATCTCAAAGCGCGGCTGTCCATCTGGAAGAGACACTTACTCTGGGCACTTCATGTTCTAAACCACAACACTGTGCGTACAGTCATTTGTGTGCATCTATCAGAGACTAACAGCTTCACTGTGTGTCTGAAAGGCAGAGTGGAGTTTGACTGTGCGCTTCTCAAAGCAAGATTTGAACTGAACCTATTATGAACGGAGCATCTTTAGCTCTGCTAGTAGCACAACTCGTATTTGTTGAACCTCTGACCTTTCCTCGAATTCAACCTTTATACAACCTTTAGATTGACATTTGTAGTCCAGATGAAATATCTTGGATGGACAAACGATTTGCGACAGATATTTCAGTCCTGGATCATCAGAAAAATGTGTGCACACATTTCGACGATGAAAGTGGTCCCCTCCCTTTTCAACTTGATCCAGTATTACTTCATCCGTTTGATGGATTATTGTGATATTTAATACAAATATTACAAATATAAGGTCCCTTCAGGACACGTTTCAATAACTTTGTTTTGTCCTCTGACTTTTCACACAGCACAGATGGTGAACAAGCTGAACAACATGGGCCAATCCAGAATGGAAGAAAGTCTAAAAATTATACAAAATAGTAAAAATGATACAAAGAATTATAATATGTATGATTCTTTCTATTTTTGTTGTAACAGTTCATTAATGTAGTATGTGTTTATATTCCAAATAATGTCTTTGAACAGGCTTAATATTTTGAATTTGTTATGAATTCCGGTATAAGAGACTTTGGTTCATCTCTATGGAAAACCCAAGATCTATGACCCATCTCTTTCTCAAAGTGCACTTCATTCGGGTTCTGTGACCTGCAACAAAGGGTTTTTCACCTCAAAAAGTCCGGACCATGGTCGAAACCAAGGTTCATTTCTTTCTATCGTGTTAGTTTTGGTTTCACGTTTTATTTTAGGGAGCGACTGAACACTTCTGTATGGCACACTTACTTCCTGTCATCACTTATGTGCTCACGCTATGTTGGACATAGATTGGTTTGTAGATGGACATGTGTCTGATGCAGTGTTGTCAATTTGGCTATTGTACTCGCTAACTAGTAATCTTCTCTTTGAATGGAGAAAGTTAATGAACCATTTGATATCGTTAATGTTTTTTGCTTCTGTAATATTCACTTCCAGCCAAATAAACGTAATCGTCGATCGACCATTTTATTGTTGGAGTTGAAGACTGCAAGTAATCGGCAACTTATTTTTCTCCTTCTATTGTTTGACGCTGTCTCAACTTCCACCAAAGTCTGAAGAATCCAAACACGTGGCTTTCACATTGTAAACCAACTGAACCACGGTTTAGTTTGATTCAGAACGAGAGAAGTCAGAAACTAATTCACACCTGTTGTTTTTTTTCTGACCAAACAAGTAAATGTGAAACCCCCCTGAAAAAACCCTAAGGTAAAAACCAAATAACAGCCTCTTAGTAAAGCCAAAGACTTCCTGTCTTGTTCACTGACATTTAGCTCAAATCACGTGCGATGCTCTTCCAAAGACTAACCCTGAAAACAAACCCGGGTCTGAAGTTAATCATATATGAGGAGTTCAGTTTAATCTTTGTTAAGTCAAGTACTGTGGATACTATTTATTTGGTACTGAATAAACTGATCATCTCATTAAACTCTCACATAACCGTTTCCGCAGCGATCAATCAGACCACAACACTACAAAAATGTCTAGTGTCAGCCTTGTGCACCGACACAGCAGTCTAACCCCGTTGTGGGTCCTTTAGTCGCACTGAGTTGTGCAGCCTTTCCTCTGTAGTTCTCGGTAGCAAAGCCCTCAGTGGTGAAGCTGGGGGGGGGAACTGTAAGAAAGTAGGACAGCGAGGGGAGAAGGGCCCACGTGGAGACCTGCTCTTCAGTCCTGTTAGTCTTTGATCCTGAACACGGGGGCTTAGCTTCACATACTGTGTACTCTTTGACTGGCCCAGACTCAGCGGTGGCTGACAAATACATGGCCCGTCTGCGTGGCCAGGTATCCTCGACACCCGGCAGCAACCTGAGATCTCACACTTCAGTTCTCTGCGAGCGGAATCACTGATAACCTCACACTGCTTATTGAAACCTGTGGATTACCAGCAGGACAACAGGGTGTACTGCTCATCTTATTTTCGGCAGGGCTACCTGCTGTGGCTATGTGTCACATGCTCAGTGTGAGGCTACCTTTGACCTGGGTTTCCACAAACACACACACACACACACTGACACACACACAAACACACACACACACCACTTCCAGGGGCCGCGTCACAGGAAAGTAGGGACTTGATTAAGTCACCGACAGGACAACGCAGAGCTAAATGTGGGGCAAGTTCTATTGTCTTGGTCTCAAGCACGCACTAATGAACGCAGGGACTGACACACACACGCACGTGTGTGCGTTTGTGTGTGTGCGTGAGTGTGTTCAAACTGAAGAAAATGTGCCATTATCCCTTAAGCTAAGTTTGAATACACAGAATCCAGAAGGGCTCTGTCGTTACCGTTTCCCCTTCCTGTTTCCTGCTGCGACTTGAGATGAGTCAGTTGTGGGGGGAGTCACTACTCACACGCACACAAACACACACACACACACACACACACACACACACACACACACACACACACTCGCACACAAACAGTCACAGACATCTAAGTCTCTCGTTCATGAGACATTTTAAATGTCAGAAGAATTGTTTTACCTTTTGTCTGACGACAGGACACACAAGGTAAAGCTGACTGCATCTTTGCATGAACCAAACTAATAAAGGGTTTTTCATTTTGATCATCTAGGTTACCTTGGTTTATTTCTTTCTCTTGTTTTTGAGACAAGATTCAAACCCAGGAAGCAAATAAGATTTTAGATAAAAAATGTATGATACAGCCTTAAAACAAAAAAGAAATATGGTTAGGGTTAGTCCAAGATACTCATGCTAATGTCAATACTACTCCAATTTCAATAATTTACTTTAACTCTTATACAGTCGGACTTGTCATAGAGAAGCTGCTACAAAATGCTTGAATTATCTTCATCTATTTTGTTTCTTAACATTGGGGCAGTTAAACTTTTCATCCCTGGACGTGACAGAGGAAACATCCTTCCAGTCTGTCTGTAGCAGCGGTGCTTGTTTATTGCATCTTTAGGGCCGGTACAGGTGGTCCGCTTCAATCATCCCCTTCACGTCATGTGGGAGTGAAGGGAATGATGGGAAAGACTCCATCATCACCATGTCAGCTGCGAGTCCTCCTGTGCTTTTACAGCCTCTCACTCGTTGCTGCAGATCCCAGCTGCCAGATATATCACAGCTTTCAGCAAAAACTCCCACGTGCCATGTGGTGATTAGGACTTGGAGGTGTGCGTGGGAGATATTTACATGAGTGGAAGTGATAATTACAGTAACTGATTACTTGTCATATCAAAATCACACTTTCCAGAAGGGGAAGTAATTGTTTATGCCAGTAAATCTGGATTTAACAGATATATATAATTAACATTGATTATGCAAACAGACTCAAACAAAAACCCCTTGTCTTTCGCCTGATTGATTTGCTCTCGACATATTTTTGTCCGTACCATATACACATGGTAACATATGTTTTGCTAGTCAAATAAACATAATATTCTGAAAACTGCTGACTTGTCTTTAAGTCTGTTAAAGCCTCATATCAGATAAAGCTCAGTACTGTAGTGGAGTGTAGTTATTGAAAATTCTTGAAACCACTTATCTCCTCTTGAGTCTTTGAATAGAGTTCTCCAGGCTATAAAGTATGTTACTGTGAACCAGCTCAGGCCACGACCTCACTGACACGTTTGAACTCGTCTCGATGGAGAATTTTTCATTTTTAAAACGAAAACGTGTCAGTGTGGACACAGCCTCACGGACCATGAGTACACAATAGCACAAGCAGACTGGAGAGGTTAAAAGGTGGAGATGAAATGCAGAACCTCCGTCTCGCCTCTAGGTGATGGTTGGTGATGCTAACACATCCATTGTGCTCACACAGGGATCAGACAGATGTCAGCAACCATCAAAGCCGTTTCTCTCAAACACCGTGAAACCGTCAGAAAGCATCCGTCTCTACAGCCGAGAGGCGGGACGCTCTCTGGCTGAGCCATCTCCTGTGAGCCAGGGGTTGTGTCTGTGTTTGTTATTTTGTTTGTGTGTGTGTGTGTGTGTGTGTGTGTGTGTGTGTGTGTGCATTCACGCTCAAAGAAAATACAGCCGAAATGAGACCTGTGATTCCTGAGCAGCTGCCATGCACCGGGAGGCCATGAATAATCCACGGATTTCCAGCGCTGCAGCGTTCTGGAGCAGGTTCCTTCCAACTGTTTTGAAGACGACGAGTTTAACCCGATGCATCGTAAGTGAAGCACGGGAGCTTTTTTCATTTTTACAGCAACCAGAGAGGAAGGTTCACAACTGCACCGACTGAACTCAGGTGAAATAAGGACTTGTGTTGAATTATAGCAAGGAAGACACAGATTTGACTCCTTTTCACCTCAGATACTGCTTGAAGCACAAATATTATAAATCAGACAGGACTGCAAACTCTCTAAAGCCGGGCATTCAATGAGCCAGATCTTGACGCTATTCGTTTGAGAGTCGGGCAAAGTTTCTGCTTCCTCGTGCGTTGTGTGTCGTGAAGTGTACGAAGGGGCGTGAGGAGCAGGTAGATGTACCCGACCACACTTCAACATGAAATAACAATTACCCAATGGTAGGAAATGTAGTTTAGGACTAGAAACAATTACTTAGCAAGAAAGAGAAAGAGGGAGAGAAATGGTTCTTACAGTGCAGTGATCAGAGTGTGGCTAGTGATCAATCGACATTATAGTAGCCTCAAAACATATGATCAAGGCGGCCCCGTTTTCCCTTGTGAGCATTGTCCAGAGGAGACGACGCGGCGTACAGTGTGAGCAGTCAAATCATGTCAGACGATCAGAACCTTTATGAGCACATAAATCCTGAGCCCTGGGCGTACGTCAACGATTCACTCGCACAGTGGGCAGTGGAATATAGCAACAATGTCCCCGCGGGTTAACACACAAGGTCAAATTCGTCAATTTGTGATGTAATAAAAGGCCCCATATGAGCCCAGTATACCGACGACACGACACGCTGATCCTGCCCTTAAAAGCCCTGCCGCTGCAGCAGCGAGATACACCCCGAGTGGCCATTAGCACGTAGCAGACATCTGATATCTGACCACACGGATCGGCAGGAGAGGGCCCGGCTGAAGGGCAAAGGAAGGAGGAAGACGGGGAGGGACTATGGAGGTGGCGGGGGGGGATGAAGTCAGGAGATGCATCCACAGTCAAATTTATCAAAGTCAACTGAGGAGGAAGACACCAATCAATAAATCCTCTCTGTCTGTCTGCCCCCCCACCCACTCCCCGTACCAACATATTGAGCAGCTCCCTCCACCTAAAAGTGCAGGATGATCCAGTGTTAATGGAGGAGGCCTGAGCCGACACTGGGTTTGTGTGCGGAGGCCATTTCACCCGCATTCAAGAGCCTCTCAAACAACTGGCTTAGTGCAGAAGTAGACCACTTAAAAATAGGTGTGGGTTCAAGTGGTGGCAAGACTTGAAAAAGGACTCAAACCCATGGAGCTGTCACAGAGTCGTAACCCTGTGGTGATTTGCAGATGCATGACCCGATAAGGATGCAGCTGCAGCGACGGGAGCCTGCTGCTTCCGTTTCTTATCGCAAGATTATCTTTACCGACGTATCAAGCAGTGAAGCAAGCGGAGAACAGGTGTGGCTTTTCTGGGTCTATTGAAAGGAAGTTGCAGCGCTGCACGAATTTGTATGAGTTTGTCATAAAGGAATCAGCCCACGTGTTATCATTCTATAAACAGATTCTGGATGTGAATATGCAGAGTAAACGAGTGACGGACAAGATTTCGGGGGTCAGAGGCCTTCTGGTTTCTGTTTCTTATTCGACCAATCACATTTGTTACTAGCTTCTCTGCTCCAAACTTTAGAAAGGAAGCCTCTGGTAATATGCTAGCACACTTATCTGAACCCTGGCTCCTTGGATGGTGACAGCGAGACAGTTCAGAACAACTCTGGAGAAGAAGGGATCTTTATGTCAGAACTGTAGAGAACATGCACAGCCTCTATCCCTCCGTGCTTCACTGCTTACAAAGGCCATAACACTGGTTACGAACATGAATGGAGGTGACGGTTATTTTTGCTCTGTGGCTGACAAGAACACTACACAACTTGGCAACGTTTGCTTTCCCTACATCACACGTAACACCCACAAGGCCACCTTCCTGAGGCGCCCTGCCAAGCTTGTAGAAGCAAATTCTGGATGTCAGTCTATGTGGAGCGCAGAAGAGGTGCGTCAGCGATCAGCGTTTTCATGTAGCTACTGTTTTACCCAGAACGGCTGTTGATATAGATTAGACAAAATGCTGTCTGGACCTAAGACACCTACAAAAAGTATAACTGTTGTGTGTTGTGTTGAGAATCGTTTGACTCGAGTGATAGAAGAAACTGGTCCGACTCTGGACAGTGGACAGAGAACGTCCATATCCACTGTGTACACCAGAAGCCCAATAATATTTGTTGTTGCAAATTCAGGCTAATTTGTCATCGGATGACAGCGAATGGCCTACGTGAATCTCAAAGTGTGTTTTTGTGTCTCTGAGGTTTCAAGTTATGTCTCAAATCATCATATCATCACAAAAAACAATAAAGTTTCCAAATTCTTTGACTCAATTGGGAAATAACTCATGAGCAGTTTTCCCATGACGTCAAAATACTCTTTCAATAAGGTTGAAATCCGTATTTATACATGGACAATATAAACAAACAAAGTTCTTGGTTAAGTGTTGTAATGAAACCAAAATCTCATGTGAAGGTCCCTATTACTTTTACTCAAATAAAGTTAAATTTCCTTCTCTGTAAATTCATTGTGCATGTTTCAGATAACACACAGTTTCACAGTGAGGGATGGGAGCGTGTGCGAGAGCCGCCGACACTTCAACAGGCAGATGTGAGCTCAGCGAGGACTCCCTGAAAAACAGCTGAGCGAGTGAGCAGCTGAATTATTTAATAGGTCAGTCGGTGACAGTAATGTTTTCCAAGAATTAGGCAACTGCTCCTCATGTGACTGGAGCGTGGAAGGTTCCTGTCACCACTTTGATTCTATTTTCAAACCAGCTGATGGGAGACAAAGCAATAAAAAAGAAGTGAGGCGTTTAAGTCATCCATGATGACGGCGGCACATTTTCAGCCGAGGAAACGCGACGCCTCCATACACGAGATCGTGTCGAACTTTTCCAAATAAAAGGAAGTGCAGTCTCTGAAGCATCAACTAATGTTTTCTATAGGATCACAGAGACTACAGCCTTGGTTCTTAGAAAGGCCTACAGATGGTAGCCATATTTGTAGTTCTGCAACAGTTTACTCACAGAATATAAAAACACTACCTAATATCTATATGTTTCCGGATTTTGTGAAGTCAAATGTTAGCTTGTTTGTTATGTAATGGTACTTTTGTCAAAGCGATGTTAGTATGACATTTCCACTGCACAGCTACAGTCTATTTCCAATAGACGTTTTAAGTAAAAATACTATTCCATAAAAACTGGGAATTCCTTAACCATTATGAAAAGACCCCCTCCAGACACACACACACACACACACACACACCCGCAGGCCACAGCGTGAACACAATCAAGCTATACTTCCTGGCAGAGCTTCACTTATGTCTGTGCATTGAAGTTGAGTTCCACACAAAACGTTTTGATGACTGTAGTCATCTTCACATGTTTCCTCCTGTTGGTTCAGTAGCATCGAATCTCACAACACCACACACACAAGTTTTACGGCCCGCACCTGGTTGTGATCATATTCTTCCTTTGTTGTTGTTCAATGGTGGTTGGCAGACAGATTTTATGGGAAATACAGCTCGGTTAAAACAAGGAAAAACTCTTCTAAGACAATACGTTAGTCGCTAAAACTATTTGATGTTTTGAACAATAGACGTATAAACAATTAGTTGATAACTGTTATATTTCAATATTTTAATTTCAATTTCACTCGACAGGTATAATTTAAAACGATGGACATTCAAGGTAGATTTTGAATCCTTTAAATCCCCCCACCTCTGGTCCCACATAGGGGCAAGAGTTACAATTTAGATATAGTAAAAATTTAGTTAAAAATTAAAAAACGAAGGTGGCTCATGTATGTGCTTTTGCTATGTTCCATGATGTTTGAATCCTCCAAGAGAGTCAGACATCATAGTTTCAGCTGCATCAGTGCATTTCTTTCTCTCACATGATAACAGATCTTTCCGTCTCTGGTCTGTGCACCTGTCACTCAGAATCTCTTGCTCGGGAGAGTGACCTTTGTGTAATGTACTGATGTGGTGGTGAGTGTATCATCACCGCTGAATGCTGAATCTTCTCTCCTCCTCCAAACAGCAAAAAAAAATCTTCTGCAGATTAAAAATACACTTGAAACACTAAGAGGACAGCTCTCAATATATTATCACCTTAAACCATAACCTCTGGGGCTCTCTCAACCTCCCTCTCTCTGTCAGGTGTGTGTCAGTGTGTGTGCATGACCCGCGCAGCCAAGTACCTCTTCTCCCTGCGGAGCCTACAAGCCTCCATGTGTCTACAGACAGATGTGCAGAGCAGATGTTCCTGCACTGCAGACAGACCTCTGTGTGCCTTCCTATAGCGCAGCACCACTTTTCAAACCCAAGAACTCAAACAGATGAATTAATGTTATCACAAATTGAAACACACAAGCGCTCACGTCGCCCTTTTGACTCTATTTGTCTGAGGAGCTTCCAGGCTGCACTGTCTCATGAGTTCAGCTGAAAACATGTCTGGTACAGCAGCAGGTGGGAAACTACCTCGAGGGAGCCCAGAGCAACATATCCACCCTGTGTTTGCACACAGAGACTCGATCAAGACTACCACACAGACTCTAAAATAAACAGGCATGTCTCATGTTTTATTCAGCAGTCGACCAGCAGCTAAAAATACCCTAAAACACTGAGAGTGTAGGTGAGTGGCAGCTTCGCCCATTCCCTCCTCTCCTCAGTCCATTAGCCGCTGCAGAGCCAGCAGAGCCACGATTACAGGGCCCGCCTCGCTGTCTCATTGCAGAACCGTTATGTTCACTCCAGGCTCGGCTGGGCTCAATCGGGAGAGTCGTCAAAGTGAAATCACAGAGAGAGGGAAATGAGGATGAAATCTGAGAAAATGAAAACGAGTCTGATCTTAAAGAGATTGAAATTAGATTATAATCTCATCCGAGACTGTTATGTATATCTGCGAAATATGAAGTGACAACCAGCATCCTCTATCTTAACTTAGTATTAGAGATATTGCATTCAAACTTTTCACTTCCCGATAGCTGGATTTGTGTATCAGGCAATACTGATCTGATAACAGTGCATAAAACAAGTTATTAACATCATAATGTGTGACATCCTCAAACAGACAGGACTCCATCTTTTGTTCCCTATCTTTAGATCTCTTTGCAAACTGTATAGAATGATGTCTTACTCAACAAAAATATAATGTCCCCCTGGATAAGCAAGTAGAAAATAAAAGTATATGAGGGCCGACCAAAAGAAATAGATATATAATGCATCAGATTCATTTTAAGTGCTTATTTTAAGTGCATCCTCTGCTTGACAGCCTGACTTATTTTAAGTGAAATTCAGATATTCAGAGGTCGCTGCATATGCTACTAACCCTGTATGGAGGTGACGATTGCTATCACTGGTGTATGACCTGGTTCAGGTGACACCCTTAGGAAACAATTACATACAGAAAATGAATACAATAGAACTTATTATTATCTAGTTTGACAGCTATAGGTGAAAAGTAACATAAAGACTTGCAGGAATACAGGAGAATCACTTATTTTAGAGCGTTCGTAACTGAAGTCTTGCACACCATATATATAGATGTTTCATTTTCCAGCATGACTTTTAGGCAGGACAGTGTAGCTGTTGTTTAGGAGCAGCGAAGAAGAAGGGACTTTGGGGAATAGATTTGCATACTCGTTGATGCACAACACAGCATTTCCGGAAGAATCTGAGGGTTATACTTTTTACTATACTACACTTTAGCATGTGGGTAAACCCCTACCTTCACTCTGTTCTATATTTAAAAAAATGTTTTTCCTATGATTAATTAGCTTAGAGTGATCCAATCAAATGCATAGAATACATTTTTCTAGAAGCAGCTTCAATCCCTACAACCTGCTGTTATAAATGCTTCTTTAAAACCGATGCAGGGTCTTTGATTCAAAGCACTCGAATACACAAATCACATCTTTTAGTTTTCAAACAGTGAAGACAAAGATTTGTATGATCATCGTCATCGTTTTTGCTCTGTAGATTTTCTGCGAAATTATTTTCCCTCTGAGCCAAAGAAAGAAGCCTGCCAGCGGGTGCAAAAGTGTTTTTAATTAAAGGAGACTTAATTAGGAAATGACTTAATTCTCTCTGCTTCTTAAATCAGATCAGCATCCCCGACAAAACCGAACATTCGAGTGGGGATAGAAATAAGCTGCTGACCGCATCTAAAGCCCTTTTCACTCTCCATCTTTATTCTTAGGTCCAATTTATTTTTTATAATCCGCGATGCACTGTCATGTGTTCGTCTGAGGGACAGTATTAAATATATGTTTTGTATTTGAAAGCCTTCGTTAAGTGGATGGTTTTATAGTCATTAGTAAACCTACATCTTGAACTTCTAGCGTAGTGAGGACTTCATTTCCATTCCAAGTGACCCTTGTACAAACCTTTGCCATCACAGCTGAATGTTGTCTTTATCTTCAGCAAATCACCAGTTGTGTGCAGACATGTAAACGTAGTAATGTCAGAAGGTCATAATTGGTTCGAATAACATACTATAGTAAATATTATTTATTAAATGTATTTTCTTTACTTACTTTCAATATGGATGATGAAATCTAATCAATCTATCTGACACAAAGACACACACACTCACACACACACACAGCCACACACACTCGACCCTGTCATCTAAGAAAGCCCTCCCCTGCTCACGGCTGCAGTTTCTAATTAAACCTCGTGGGGCCTCGGCGAGGCCGGCAGGGCTGTCAAAGAGCCGCAGACAGCTTCACAGCCAACAAGCAGAGGCTGAGGGCACTATCAAAGTAATGAACCTGAGGCCAGACTCCTAACCCCACGTAAAGTCTGCACGCTGCAGGCTTTTCCACTCTAATGAGGGGAAGCGATTAAGCTGCCGGGTCGTGTTGCTGACTTCAGCCTCAGCTCAGGGTTTCGGAGCGCGGGGAGAGTTGCAACGTGTCCTCCCACTGTTTTTATTAGCACCTCTAATGCCGGGAAGAACATACTAATGGGGCTGCAGACGTGGCCGAGGGGGGCAAAGAAAATGACTGTTGCAATGACAGGATCAACCAAACAAAGGCTGGATTTCATGCACCTTCATTGTAATTTAAAACCCAAGCCTAAAGAAAAGGGAGCTCTCTTATTATAAATAACTTTGACTTGGCTCCATAGCGTAGACACAGAAACAAGAGTGGGTTCATGGGCACATTTGACAAACCCAGTTTTCGGTCTCAGGGGACAGATGGTCCTCAGTGGAGGTGGACACAGGCGACTGACTGAGAGATCCTGCCTTACCTTTCCAAAGTCCCTGACGTCGAAAAGGTCGAAGGCCTCGAACAGCTCGCTCTTCTTCATGCCGAATGTCTCGCTGCACGCCGCCAGGAAAGTCCTGATATTCTTCAGGCACAGGAACTGCGTTGGGGGGGACAGAAAGGTTCGTCAGCCAGTGACTCACATAGAAAAAAACGTACAGGCAGCAATGTGTTATCTTTCGTTTTTCTTTGTCTGCTTGCTTTCGCTCTGTTTGTCTAATAGTGGCGTGCGGCTTAGGACACTGGAGGGCCACAGCTGTGACAGACAGATGACTCAGTGTTTACGGGAAGCGCACGAGAGAATCTCGGTTCCTTAATATGATGCCTTTCCAGTAGAAATAGGCCAGCAGACTGGTGGCTAATTAGGGAAGGACAATGCAACAGAGCAGGGAGAGAAAAGCAGAGATCTTATTTACTCCCCCTGTTACAGTACGATGTCCCCGCTGCAGTTATGTAATCAAAAACAGAAGTCATCCCTTAGTAATGAGCTTTCAATGTTACTGAATCCAGTCCTCATTATGTGCAAAGATGTATTCTGGTGTTTATGTGTCTGTCACACACTAAAGGGAGAGCAGTTTCCCACAACACCTGATGAGGTAGGTCTGATCCACACAGGTTACCCGTTACCCACAAGTCCACCGTTCTTTCTGGATGTCGAAAGGCAGATATGAAGATTAGGTTCATCACATGAAACCGTTTATCTGCCATCAAGTGTACACACAGATGCCTGTAGATAGACAATCAACAGACAGACAGTAACAACAATTTAGCCTTTCACTCCTTCACTCGCCAACTGGGGAGCTGCTAAAGCAGATTTTTCACGATGAGGGAACTTTTTCCGAACTACGTCACCAACAGATTCGGGCAACACATAAGGCGCAGGAGCAATAATAACTGTAGCACCTGGTGGCTACCTGTATTACCAGATATTAGTTTACTATGGTGCATTTAGAGGGAAACAGACAGGAAAGTGGAGTGGGTGTTATGCTTCCTGAACACTGTTACACATAATACTGTTGCTGTAAAAAGTAAAATAGCGTTTACATAACTTGAAGCCTGCTTAAAACCATTTATAATGACAACAAGAATTCCTTCATAAGATGACACAAGCTGCACATGCACATCTTACACTTAAAACTCTGTTTAACATATTTTTACATGATTAATACAAATACGCTTCCACAGAAGTCGTCCGTCTACTATCTGCTCTGGCCTGATGTTATGAGTTAGCCGCGCAGTGTTCTTTCTTGTGGGTTCTCACCTCCCTGTTGGTCAGGCCCAGAGACAGGTGTTCTGCTATCTTTGGATTTAGTCCAGTTCAGATAAACACATAATAAAGTCCTGAGTTCAGTTCCAAGAGCTCATTGCTACTAAACAACAAAATCCCAGTATCATTTGTTACTATAGTACATCATATCAGAGATACAGCACTGTAGCTGTATGCCTCCGCTAGTGCAGTTTCAGTCTATATGGTTTTTTTTCCATGTCACCGTGACCTTTGACCCCTTTGACCACTGAACTCGAATCAGTTTACATGTGAGTCGCAGTGACTACTGGTCAAAATTGGAAGAAATTCCCTTCGCAGACTTGAGACATCATGTTCAAGAAGATAAAAACATATTTTGTGAGGTCACAGGGACCTTGACCTTTCACCACTGAATCTTTATCATTTCACCTTTGAGTGCCAGCGAACATTTCCTCAAGTCATTCTTGAGATGTTGTGTTAACAATGACAGATGAACGAATAACCTAAACATAACGCCTCCCTGCCACTGTCGCCAGAGCTGAGGTATACAATATTACTATTACTAATATGCTATTCTTTTGCATAGAAGGGTTTTTTTCTACTACCAAAAAAATGTAATGTCAGTTTGATATAAACAAAGCGACCTTGAAAGGTCAACACATGGAAATACATTATGCGGGTATGCTCAGGAAGAGAAGAACAACAGGGCAGGGAACACTGGGCTTAATTACAGCTGGGGGGTGCACCATGACCAAGAAATCCAACAATCAATACAGTCGCTCCTCTAATAAACAAGGTTGTTTACTGAGAGCGCCACGTCCGCAGCCTAAACCTTGAGATAATGATCTTTAATGGGGCTTCGTCCAGAAACTATTCCTCTGAATTATGTGCTTAATGTCGCCCGAGGAAACAAAGCTACTGAGAACTAAAGCCACAGTGTTGGGCAAGCTCTTCTGAGGTGGAGTCCTGTCTGCAGACAGGGAGGGGGAAGAGGATGGTGTCAACATATTACGTTAGCCAACGTGCAGATAGCCCATTAGCCTTCCTGTAGCTGATACAGGATGGAACAAAAGAGGGCGCTGGTGAAAGACATTATCAGGAAGCGATGCTTTGTTGCCACATCACAGTGAACCACTGGGTTTGTGTTGACCCGATGAGATCATCTTCAAATGGGTGTTTGAGTTGATCGTTATTGGACAGATGCAGCGTTTCCTCAAATTGAACCTGTCACAAGCAGGTCGTTCCACGTGAGTAACGCGTGACGGCCCTTTTGAAAAGTGACATCGGCGCCAATTCTGTCACAACACACTATCACAGCCTTATATCAACGGAGAGCAGTGAAGGAAGTGGCTGCATTAGTACACGATATGAAGGAAAGTGAAGCTGCACAGCAGGAGGACTACAAAGTTATTGACAACTAAAATATCTTCACTGTCACTGTTTGCCCCTGAATAGGCAACAATGCATTAAAGCTAGGGTTGGGAATCCCCGACAAATCCCCCCCCCCCCCCCCCCCCCCCCCCCCCCCCCGCCCTCAGCGGACATTTCGACAAAGCCCTGGTCCAGGCAGGCAGGTCAGTCAGTGACAGATATTGGAATATCAAGCAATATGAAAGATTCAAATTAAAAGTATTTGTTACACAGGAGCTACGTTGTTTCACTTTCCCCACCTCTACATGGTGTTTCGTGCAGCTACTGCATCTATGACCTTTTTTTTTTCAAATTCCCCAGAGATAAGTTTCCATATAGGAATGATTGATCATCATGTCCTCTCCTTCTTCTTCTTTTTTTTTTCCATT
This sequence comes from Platichthys flesus, assembly GCF_949316205.1. Classification (NCBI taxonomy): domain Eukaryota; kingdom Metazoa; phylum Chordata; class Actinopteri; order Pleuronectiformes; family Pleuronectidae; genus Platichthys; species Platichthys flesus. The sequence continues at coordinate 8,074,532 of NC_084965.1, forward strand.
GGTTGGCAGCTTTTACAGGAAGTGGATTTCATGAGCTGTTTCCTGTTCCTCAAAAAGAGCCCCGCTTCCATATCAGTAGCAGGTGGAAGTCGGATTGAGGTCATGTTCGGCCTCGTGTGACAAAATGATTCGGTCAGAACTGTCTTGAAAAGCAAAGAGTTGGAGCAGAAGAGACAAAGCAGCCAAACTCATTTTGTTATTGCCGACACGCCTCCACCCTTACGGTCCAGAGCGAGATCAAATTTGTCCATGCATCAAACGCTCCAGCTGAATAAGGCTTAACAGAGGCCCTGACGAGAATGAGAGCAGCCCGCAGCCAGACAGCTCCAGATAAGTGGCGAGTGAGCAACGAGTGAACAATATTCCGTGTTTACACTTGTGTACACATCACTTTCTTTTATCACGCGAGCACATCCTGTCTGCCTGGAGTCTCTGGAGAGTCCCACAGGACCTCGGCGTATTATCTGAGGGAAGCAGCCTCACAGAGCATGTTTGAAAGACACTGTCTCTGCTGCACCGGGCTCAAGACAGTGGAGGGAGACGCGTATCAACCAGAGCAGCATGAGGATGCATGAGGCAGTCTCCACTAACTGCTCCACTGTCAGCTTCTCCCCCTTATTTGGGATTGACTCTCTGGTGCTCACAAAGTTAGTCGCTGTATATGTGTGTGTGTGTGTGTGTGTGTGTGTGAGCGCTGTATTACAGTCAACCAGTCAACATTAAATATATCTGCTTTCTCATTTATTTTAATGGTTTACAGATCCCAACCTAAACCTTGAATATAATTTGATGTTTTTAGTCAGAATCCGGTCTAGGTCCCAAATGGGCTCAGGTTGGGAATCCACACCATTATGTACGTTTTGACACTGTGTCGTTAGAACTAAAGGTGAAAACACAAGCAGCCTGTTCTGCCACTTAAAAAGCATCATGTCTGTGAATATGAGGAGACAACCAGCGCCAGTGGAGCACGTCCCAAATCCAGACATCGTTTACTGCTGCAAAGCCATTTACGACAAGACCGGTAAGAGATGGCGAGATATCACTTGAGATGAAAGGCTCCTCCTTCCAAAACGTAAGAATTAAGTCGTAAAATAGTGTGATGGCCGCTGCCAACAATTTCATCGAGCTGCCGAGCTCTCTTGATATCCTGATCAATGTAAGTATTCTCTGAGGTGCTGTACAAGTTCAGACAGAGTCAATAGTTATTATATCTCCATGGGCCAGGCCTGCTTCCCGAAAATTTGAAATGATAATTGTGTGGTCAGTTAGCTCGGCTGTATTTTTTTTTTATTTTAATGCATATGTCAGTAATGAAGGAGAACAAGCAATGTGTGTCAGAGACGTGGTAACACAGACGACTCTGCACGTGGCTCAGGTCGTGCTCGAACACAAAAAGCAGAATAGCTGTTGGGTTGAGGTCGGGCTCGGTTAGCTTCCTCTTGTGCTTGAACGAGTTCAGAAAAAGAACGTCTCTCTACTTATGCTACTAAATAAGTCTCAGAAGAAATAGAAGCGAAGGAAAGCATTGCCAGGTCGTGCTATATCATCTCATGTACAATATGTATTGTGAGGTATAGCAAATGTATTTCAAGATAATGCAAAATCATTACGAGGGAACGCAGAAGTAATCCCCATAAGAGCAACTATCTGGAATATAAAGCACAGAAGTATTCCTGTAAGAGAAGCCATCTTGCTGATATGAGCCGGGTCGTGCTCTGTATCCACAGTGCGTGTCAAATATCCAAGTCTCAGCTCCATAGCAACAAGCTGCAGCCCTTTATGGGCCCTGTGTGTATTGTGGCGCTTAATGAAATCCTGTTCTTGCTCTCTCATAGATCTGCGCAATGAAACACAGCCAGAGTTTCGCGGCTTAAACCTCTCCGAGCATCGATTAATGGCAATCAAGTAGATGATTCTCTTGCAGCGGGGAATCAAGGCCTGTGCAAAGAATCTAATTTGGTGTTTAAAAGCTGTCTCTCTCTCTCTCTCGTCCTCGCTCAGAGCCAGTCTGGGAGGGCGCAGAGGGAAATTATTGAGAGGAAACCATGCAGACGTAAAATGAGACAAAGACATTAGACATTAGATTTAACCCCTGATGGGTTACATCGATGTGCGCGGGCCCAGTCATATCCAGTGGATGACATATCCATGTCTAAGAGATTGGGTCACTTCCATGTCATGTTGGAGCACTTGTCAGCTGCAGCACCAGGAAATGGGAGGAGGGCGTAGGCGAAGTTCTGCTGACAATGACAAAACCGGAGGCCCGTGGACAGACAGCATTCTTATATTAATGAAATACTGTCCGTATAACGCAGCGTTCAGCAGCTCTTCATACTGCAGTATCAGATTTTATTGTCCCCTCCGCTTTCTGGTTTAAGGTGTGATAACCCACACACTTGGTGCACCAGCCTGGAAAGCAGTGACGTAAAAGACTGATTGTGTTTCCAGTCACTTTTTCCGGTCACTTTCATGACTCTGAATAATCCCTGTTAGCTGCACGGTGACAACCTCTTTATCGCCCCTCTCATCACATTTCCCGAAATGGACTTCTGTGTTTCCAGGTGCTGCTCCAGCTGATCCTTCCACACACTTTTGCATAAATGTAACATATTAACAAGCAAACAGCTGTTACTGGCTAAAGCTGCGTGAATATGAAGTGACATAAAACAACATGTAATGCGTTTGTCACTCAAAATGACAAACCCACACAAAATGATCAGATTAAGATGCAGATTAAGATACATTTATTTGTCCCAAACACATGCACAGACATGCACAGGCACACTCATGCAATGTAGGGAAATTTAACCTCTGCTTTTGACCCATCAGGTGCAGGACACACAGAGAGCGGTGAGCAACCGTGTACGGCGCGCAGAGAGCAAATGTTGGGGGAGTAAGGTGCCTTGCTCAGGGGCACTAGACAGGGTAGGGAGAATCCTCTTGGATTTTTGATTTTCTGCCACTAGTCCACCGCCTCTCTTTCACCTGACTCTACCGTTCCTCTCGGATCTACGGAGCGTGTTTCAGCTACTTTTCGTTGTTTCGATTTTCCAGTCAGATTGTTTATGGTTCATGCTAAGTTCTCATCAACCTCTTTTCACATAACCTACTCAGCAGCGAACTGCAGAGGAGAAACTGGTGAACATAGGTAAGCATTTAGCATCTCAAGAGCCTGATGTTTTCCTCAAGAGGTGGTGGTGACCAAAACTAAAGCTAAAGAGAGGAAATAATTGGCTGTCAGGTGAAGAAAACACATCTCCCCACTAATGATGTTGCTCCATGTGTGCAGCAGCTTGTTGTCCAGTGTTCAAATGACCAGAAATGTATATTACAGAAGGATCAGCTACTCTCTGCTCCTGCAACACAACCAGCCAAAAAAGATGGTTAGCAGGCTTATATACAGCTCAGAAGTTTTCCATTTCCAATAAGAGAAATGAGACAGCAGTTCTGTATTACATGTTGCTCAACCTCAGGCTCAGTTCTGAAAACTGACCTCTGAAAAACAACAATAAGAGAAGCGCGAAATCTCTGCATCTTCCCCTTTGCGTTGTCAAACTACAAAAGTGCATCACAGCCATCTGCTCCCGAGGACAGACGCAGCCTGTTGCTTCTGCGTGTTCTCAAGGTCGTCTGACTGCATTAACATGTATTTACGTATGTACAGTTATGGTATAAAGGTTAATGAGATAAGCTGTAGGGACATTTAAAATGAAGGGAGCAGAGATGACAGAAAACAGGCCCCCTGATACCCGACCCCACCTGAGCAGGCACGAGGCCACGAGGGAAAACTCTGTACCTCCCCCACATCACCAATGAGTGTCTCTGCGGCAATTTTCTATTAAATCCTGGTTTTAACCCCAATGACCTCCAGATATAGGTCCCCCACCCCCACCCCCCACTAGACAACAGAATTGAATTAGTGTGAGAGTGTGAGATGTGAATCTTCTCGGCCGTGGCGGCACTTTGTGTGTGAGGGGTAAAGGGGTGGTATGTACGGAGGAAGCCCCGGAGGAATGGAATATCACATAAATTGAGTGACACATGCATCTCATACGCATGAACGTATGAATGCACAAACACTGAGGCGTGAATGTTGAGCAGTCACCTCCTCCTCCTCCTCCTCCACCTCCTCCTCCTCCTCCTCCTCCTCCTCCTGGAAGACTGTGTTTAAAAAACTGTGAATAAGGCTTCTCTCTGCTGCATGAACGACGATGGTCAACTGCTGTCCTGACTCTCGGATGTTAGTGTGCGCGTGTGCGTGTGTGTGTGTGTCTGTGTGTGTGTGTGTGTGTGTGTGTGTGTGTGTGTGTGTGTTTGACTAATGTGGTTCCCTGAAAGCTGACACTTTATTAGCACTTGGATTTTCCAGATCCCAGCATCAGAAGGGCCTCTGATACGGGCTGTATGTAAATGAGATGAGCCTTTCTCAAAGATTTCCAGCCACTCGGTTGACTGGTCATCAATAAATGGTTCTGATTCTGTTTTGAGAGTTGACGGTCAAACAACGAGGGATTTTTAGGGAGTGTATGTTCATTAGCCAGAGCTGTAGCTACAATGATAGCAATTTGAAATGTTTCACACTCGAAGGGAACTACACATGGTTATTTAAAGGGATCACTTTTTATGTGGTTCTAGATTTATCTATTAATTTATCTATGTGCTTTTTAAGTCCGAATTTCAATGAAGTTCTATTACAGTCAACCTCTAATTGAGATGGTTTTTAAAAGGGTTTAACTCGAACCAGTTCAGACAACAATGGTATAAATCATCACTTCCATACAGGGTGAATAGCAGAAAGCTTTTAAATTACATAACGTCTTTGACTAGTATCAGATCAGTACATTTCTATATTTCTTTATAATAATACTGACAGCTGACACCATGCTTTACAAGCCAACAAATAGCCCTTACTGGTTTCTTAGTGTCTCCATTGCACAAATAAGGATGTTCCCATATCCAACAAATGGCGACCACCACTCACCTCCACCCAAACAAGACACCTTATACATAACAGGATAAGATATGGAGTCAAAAAACCGCAGCGTTATCCATCTCCATACCGAATCCCTTGCACATGCACAAAAATGCATGTATGACACGTACACAGAAGCATGGATGTTTATTTAGGCAGTCTTACACTTCTCTGTAGGGCTTAACCACAGTGCTCGGTTTCCACTACAGTGAATCTGACAGTTGCAAACATGCACAGATGCACACACACCCGCACACAGACACACCCGCACACACACAACGACACACACACTTTTCTGCTGGCTGCCACTATGGTTGTATCATCTGGATAAACATAGGATTCTTGACTGCTCTCATTCTTCCACAGAAGCAAAGCACTGGCATCTGCATCGAATGAAAGGGGTCTATCATATGTTATTGTAACTGTTATCGTAGGAGGAGTTATATAATATAACAAATCACGGAAATAATAACAAAGCTTTCAAAGTTGTACTGTTTTGCTGTGAGATCTCCTCCATTGTGGATACGAAAATGTCACTTTCAATGATGACGGTTTGAGAGTAAAGACAATAGACAGTATTGACTTTCTCCGAGCTTCCAGAGCACTCAGCAGTGATTAACTGAGCCCCACACCCCCGACATGGGGAACTGAGTAACACAATAAACATCGACTGCAGGTACATTCTCCCACCACTGAATAACGTCTAATAAAATCTGCAATTTGCATTACTTTTACCTCACAGTACACTGGAGCAGAGGTCTCTAACGGTGGGCTTCGGATCAGGCCTGTTACCTTGGTGACGGAATGAAAGGTCAGCGCACGGCGCGCACGGCGTGCACTCGCGTGAGTGAGGTGCAACACAACCTTGTTGTGAAAAATTTCTCCGGCAACGTGGCCTGTCCGCTGTGATGTGGCGTTTGCACTCGGACAGGTGCGATGCTCTCCTCACAGTGAATCAGCGAGGGCAGCCAGGCGACAGGAGCCCAGGGGAGGTCACCACGAGCCTCACGGGCTGCGGCCAAAACACTCCACATACTAGTCGCATGCCATTTGTAGCATGTGAAGTATGCGCAGTGTTAGTATGCAAACTGTGTAGTATCGGTATGCACAGAATATAGATGATGGTGTTACAGTGACTGATCAAATGTGACCCATGATTCTTTGCGCCTCATTGTTCCCATAGAAACAAGACAGAAGGCTACAAATTCTACATGACAGAACTGATGATAAAAAAAAAAGGAACCAACGGCAAAATCATGCACCAATATTATCATAATATAAACGACTATTGAGAAGCAGAAGAGCTTCATCCTCTGGCATTAAGGTCACATCCATCGGATATTAAGGCTTTACAGAGAACTACCACAGACTGTGTTCTGGTACGTGTCAGTCTGCTGGTTTATCACCTCCCCAATAAAGAATACTTCAAATTTGGGTTGTCAAGATGCCAAAATCTTAGACTTTGTTACAATACTTTGAAATCTTACTCTAAACCACTTTCAATAAAAGGACAATGAGTAGAACGCTCCTGTTATGTTGAGCACTAATGTTCATGGAAACCTTTTTTTTTAATTAATACATATTTTAGGACTTATTAATGAATCCAAGGAATGGATGTGCAAGTAAAAAGGTAGAGAAAACGGATAATGATGTACTATTGTATAAGCATTGTCATGGTGTCACTTTTGTTAATCAGCAGATGAAATAATCACCACATGAATCCATATTGAAAACAATCGATAGTTACAGTTCTACGCAAACTGTTATGAGTGTCACCTCAACAATGTGCTGATGCATGACTAGTACTAATCTTATGATATACAAGTATAACTGTCCTATAACTGCAAAATTGAGTCCTTCACATTTAAAACTGACTGCAAGCAGGGTTGCATTTACATTAACTTGTAGGAAACATGGTATTACTACAGAGTGTATTAGTACTTTTACTGAAACGCTCCTTATTCTGATTGTAGATCTGCCCTGCGACATTTTGACAGTATTGAAAATGGAATTGAGAGAGTTTGAGGATGTATCAAATTTGTTTTATTTAACTATAAAATTTGTTTTACTTAACTATACAAAAAACACAGACTAACGAGTAAAGCAATGGTTAGTGGCCTTAACGAACACATACAATGGAAAATAAATTGTAGTGGTGAAAAGTTTGTTTGATCTGTAGTTTTTCCATCCAGTGCTCCATTCTTACAACTCCCCTCTGGTTCATTATCAAGTACATTAGAGTTCAGTTCCAGTGACAATCCCACGTTTGACTTCATGCCTAATTACACTAATTCTTAAGTTTTCACTCGCAATCCCTATCTGTAGCCTGAGTCCATATGAGAGAAAAGAATCTGGATTGGATTTTCTAGCTCTCCGTCGTTCTCTTTCTCCCACGCTGTCTCGCTCTAACTTTTTTTGTCTCTGCGAGCGTCGAGCGGAGCCTTTGAAGCCCGCTGCTCCGAGACTTCAATGTGTGAGCGCTGCTTCTCTCTTCGCCGCTTGACACCACGGGACCTAAAAGTCTCTGCTTGATGAAATATACATATGCGCCATGTAAAAACTGGTTTTCTCTGAGTTTGCTTTACGTACAAATGTAACACGTTCGTCGAGCTCGCCTGAAGTCATGTTCGGGTCAGCGTTGAGTTCAACCTGAGTCTGACCTGTGTTATGATCAGTGAAGAATCAACTTAGAAGTGAAAGTTATATGACAGCTTATGATGCGCCCGCCTTCTCATGTGATGACAGCTTCTCATCTGCATGGATTCAAATTTACTCTAGACCAGAGGAGCTCGATTAGTAATCTGAGGTCTGCTCACATAAGAACATTAGATGTATCATTGTCTGTGTGTAGTCGACAACTGACAAATCAAAGAAACTATAAAGCGGTACTATATTAGGAATATTGATATAATGATGTCAGTTTTTACATTGAACTGAATGGATTCTTTTCTCAGAAGCTTTTCTTTTTTATTAAAATGTGCAAATGAAGCTTCCTCTTTTCCTCTTGTTCCTTTTTAACTCATTTAAAAAAAAAAAAATCAACACAACTTAAAAGCTTCAATTTTCAAACTTTCCTCCGACTCACTTCTCTCTCTCGGATTCGATTGGCCTCACGTGAGATGATTCACAACACGTGCAGTTGGTCTGTGAGTTGCCTTGGCTACTTAACCCCTGTCATAGGGGGGAGGAGAGCTGCGCTGGTAAAAAATAAAAAACGATCTGTCATGTGTGTGTTTATGTTCTAGCATAATATACCAATCAGCAGTAATACACATATTCTTATGTGCGTCAATAGCCTTCATGGGCATCTGTGTGTCGGTGTAACGTTTCCCAGCTCTTCTCTGTGCAGACGTGCTCCGTCGACGCTCGTTAATCACGCTCTGACTTTCACTTTCCGAAAATGAGGAACGGGCCTCTGAGTCTTTGAAGCCGACTCCAGGAGGCGCAGAGTGAAGAGAGAGGCGTCTTCTTCTCTTCATTGCGTCTGACATCTCAGTGCTTTGGTCTGAGCTTGATCAAGCGCATGTTTAGTTTCACTTCCTTCCTCTATTCCATTTCCTGATTTCCTGTGCATGCTGAGGCCGCAGTGTGCGAAAGACTTGCAGCCGCTGTCCTCATTGTGAGTCTGTTTTCTCTTTCTTCTCAAGGTTTGTATTTGAATCAATATATATAAAAAAAAAAAAAACACAAGCACACACAACACAAGCAGCTGTATGGCGTTTCAAATAGACGCATCACTCTTGGTTTATTTTAGCACACCCTAAAAGTGCAGTCCCTTCAACGCAAAGTAGAATTCACCGCAACATCGACCCACATGTTCCAAGGAGGAGAAGGATGGAGAGAGTGAGCGCTCACTGTGCCTCTTGATGCAGAGCCACCGATTTTTGCACAGAACCGGAGAAGAACAGCCACTGATTATGTGGCGTTTTTCCTCCGGTAGAGACAGAAAGCAGCAGTTGCTGTGGTCGAGCTTTGTCTAGACTGTGTAATTGTTTCATTACAGGCCTGTAAAGCCACGATCAAAGAGGGTGAACATGTTGCTTTACGCTGATCTTCGCTGGATCTCTGAGCTCTTTGTCTCCCTTGCCTCGTAAACTTCACAATTTCTTGCGGACATGCACAGAGTAAACAGCACGGGCTGCGATTTGTGCACTTCCATATTTCCTCATCTGTCACCGGAAAGGACACTACAACACAAATCAACAAATTCCATTAGTAAATAGACTCATCCCAGCTCCGCCTTCTAATATCACTGCTCTTTCAACCTGCATCCTGTCGTCGGCTAGCTCTTTGTTCCCTGAGCTTCATACAAATCACCTTATACACACAATTACTGCAGCAGAATGAGATGCAGCCAACATCACACATGTGGACCCCTCAGAGCTTCTGATGCAATGTGCTTTAATTACGCAGCCCTAACCGCAGCACAGTGCACCAACCCTTCAGGGCCCTTTAAGTCCTCAGAGATGTGTCTGCTGGGGACCAGGCAGGCTCTTTGTAGCCCCCCCGTACTTTCACTGCCTTTGTCTCTCCGTCTCATGGGTCCCATGGGTGAGGCCACAGTGGAGTCCCATGTGTTAACACCGGCCAATGATAAAGTAGCTGCCACGGTCCTCATGAATTATGCAGGAGGGGAAGCAACTCCACCCTCAGTTATGTAAATGTAACTTTGGGGGGGGAGGAAAGTTGCCGGGAGGGGGGGTGTCCTTGCATCCAGGGATGTGCAAGTCGAGGGAGGTGGTCTCCAGCCACACGGCTCCCGTCACATGACTCTCACAGAAAACAACCGGCATTAGCCTTAGCTACCAGCGTAGATCACAACTTCTTAGTCTTCACTAACAGCTGTGGTGCAGTGTGTGGTTCAAGTCTGCATTTTACAACCAAAATTTCCTGTGTACACCAGTACACACATGTCCAGTGTACGTGAATTGTCGCGTTTTCGGATGTGTGAGTGCGGACATGGATGAAACAAGTTTTCACAGGTGGACCATGGGAAATGCAGTCCAAAAAAACACTGTAGTGACAAGTCCCTGAGTATTAAAGTAGTCCCTGAGTACAGCATATCCTCACGTGCACTTTGTAAATACATGGTTTAGTGCATAAACCTTCTGCTAATTTGCCTCTGAATGGAGTTTCATCACTGGCTCAGAGTGAGTAAGTCCACCCAGCCATGCATAAAACAAACTGCGCCTATAAATAACCCAGGCCGGCCACTGAGCACCATTCTACACATTGTGTCATTATGTCAACTGGCTGACAGCAAACACTGAACTATTGATGCCTCTCTGTTAGTAATCCTATTGGTCCTAGCGCAACTTCTGATTGTAAATGGACTGATCAGCTCCTCTTACAGCCCCAATCTGGTTTTCTCCGAGGTCTCCGGGTAAGCAGATCCTCAGACGGTGGATTTCCACTCCTCCTGATGACATTAAAACCCTCTCTGCTTTTCTTTTCCAACTGTCCACCTCCACTGTTAGACAGCGGTGGCAGCTCATCATATTGACCGCACAACTGTGACATTGAGTTTGGAGTGTTGTGTTATTTTTCCAGGAAACAAGGCCCTCTCCCCCAACCCCCATCCAGTACAACATGGGACAGATATTGAAGCCTTAATCACCTGTTTTGGATCAGATGAAAGGTTTAGGGCATCCGTTACATTATATTACTGCAGTGTGTGTGTGTGTGTGTGTGTGTTATTAATTTTCCTGCAGGTCTGCAGGCTCAGTGGGTGAACGTCTACCTCACTGTGTTGTCACCGAGGCAGATTCACTGTTATGAAGGTGAATATTAATCTGGCCGTGGCTCCGGCTGTCCTCTTACTGAAGCAGATGGTCACTGACAAACAGGAGCCATGTGGTCACAGCCCTCCCATCTATCCATCCATCTATCCATCCATCCATCCACCAATCCATCCTTCCACCTTATATGTTTTCACCCCAATAAAAAAAGGCAATGTAATAAAAATGTGCTACTACTTATACATGTTATTAATCCTGTGAGATGAATCCACTTCTCTGCTCAGGGAGACCATAACAAACTGTTATTATTGGCAGTAAGCCTTCAGCCACTGTATCTTCATCACCTATAGGGGGCAGACTGAGGAGACCTGTGTACATGACGGTCCAGTGTTGCCCAACAGTAACAGTTACTCCAAGTTTGCTGTTTTGAGAAAGTAAACTTAAAGAATATGTGTTAGACTCATACCATTCATTGCGTAACTTTACGCAGCACAAGCAGGTCCAGTTGGGTGTCTTCCAAATTCCCTTTAATTATTTCGCAGTTTTGGGTTTACTTGATCACTATGGTAAAAACGTAAGAGATAGTACAGTATAAAGACCTGTACGTAGAGGTAAGGAGCACTGCGCTTCTTCGGCATGTATTCCGTACACAAACTTGGACTTGAGTGACTAAAATGTCAAGGATTATCATTTGTTGACAGCTTATTTGTGTGGTTTGTGCGCTTTAGGAATACAGGGTGGGAGCTGCAACGAGCGGCGGATCCAAGATTTTAAAAAGTTGAAACTTCTTCAAACAAATCACTAATTAGTGGCTATTATCATCCCGAAATTCAAATATGGATAGTAACGTTCATACTGACATTCACTGGTTTTGTAGCATAAATGCGGGTTTGCAGGAAAGCAAGATATACTGTAAACTTGAATAATCCCAACGAGGTCTGGTTCCGCACTGCATCGGGGTTGTAGTTTCGAAGCGAGGTTTTGTTCTCCGTCTGTGTGCCCGTCTCTTTGCTCTCACCTGTGACATCTGCGGCCGGAGGTTGATCTCCTTCAGGTTGATGACCTGCGCCCTCAGGTTGTTGAGCAGATGGCACAGCAGGACTCCATCCCGCAGCGTCTGCGCCAGGTCGAACACCTGAGCGGACTCCCACGTCACCCGGTGGTTGGCGGGGAGCACCTTGCAGTTGATCAGCCACAGCGCGCATTGCTTCCAGTACTCCATCATTATTCTGAGGTCCTGTGTGCGTAAAGCGAGGGGTATTCTTGTTTGTCCTTTTTTTGCGCGGGGTGACAGCTCGACGGCGCGTCTTCACACCGAGTCCATGCCCGTTCCGCTCGCTGCGAGAAGCCGGTGGAGGAGCAGAGGCAGGCGGCCGCACTGTGGATGACACTCCGGTGTAGTGAGGCTGTGGATGGAGCGCACCCTGCTCTCTTCCTCTCTCTCTCTCCCTCCCTCTCTCTCTCTCGCTCTGTCGCTCTCTTCCCTCCCCCTCGCCCTGCTCCTCACCTCTTCCGCCTGCCACCCACAGGCTGCACGTGTGCCGCTGTCACCGTCTGAACACTTTTGACTGCATACATTTTTTTCTTTTTTTATTAATCAGCTCTTATTGAAAATCCTATTTTCTCTTTATGCAGATTACAGACATCCCACCTGCATAAACTGTAGTGATAACACCAATCAATAATAATGATCAATTAGTGACGGAGCATGTTTCTGACATTATTCCACTCTGGTTTTCAAGGGATTAATCATCGTGCAATTTAAATTTTATATACTTACTGTTAAACTGTATACATTTAGTTTACATTGTACATATTTCTACTTTAGTAAAGTTCCTGAGCTTGTACTGAGTGTATATTTCCCCATTCCCTCTCTGCTGCTGTAACACGGTCTATTCCCCTACAGAGGGAGTAATACAGGACTATCTTATTAGAATATTATATATCTTGTATTATCTCATCGTATCGTATCAAATTGCATCGCAATGTAATGTATCATCATGTCACATCGTTTCTTATTGCATCATATTGTTTGATATCATATTTCATCATGTGTTATCCTATCGTATCTCATCTTATCCCATCGTGTCGGATGTCAATAGGCAGTTCTGATGCCCCTCAATAGAGCCTCTGCTGCCAAGGCCCAATACAAATCACTAGATCCTCATTTTTGGGGGGATCTAATTGCCCTAACTCATAAATATCAGTCTCCTAAACATGCCTGGATTGTTTTTTTCATCAAGATCCCTCAATTTTCTTGTACGATAAATCAATTGAAAGGCTGTAAACGCCCTACCTCACAATGTTAAAGAAGTGGGTATAACATATCTTGGATCCGCCCTGATCCAGATCAAGATTTCTTTGACCAGTGAAAATTCGTGAAATTAAAAAGTCCAGTCGATTTTTGTTTAATTTTGTTCACAAACAAACTGATAACAATCTTTTTGGTGGAGACAACAAACCAGTGAGTGCATCTCTCTGTGACTGTTATTTTCAATTTTCCACTAAATGTTTACAGCACATATGAACCTCAGCACACTGACTGTGTCTCAGTCAGTGTTCTACATCTGATCAGCTATTATAAATTTGATCTAATAAGTAATCTATTTCAAGTTTATATATACATGTTCGTAACCTTTTGAGTGAATCATTAGTTTGTGGAGGAAATGTAAGAGCAGATGTGAGATAGCTGCACACACACAGGAGGTTTCTGTTGCAGTAACAGCTCTGCTTTAAAACCAACTGAATGTTCCTGTCATGGACTGATGATAAGAAGCTCTCCTTATTTGCCTCATGGTTATTTGTGGTGCTGGTTCTGCGGAAGCCTGAAGTGTAGCTGGATTTTAACATTGTACTTCCTCATTGAAAAGAAAGGGATGTTGATGTTTTCAACAAACAGCATCAAGTCTCATTTGTGAGAGAGTTTGCATATTTCAACCCTAAACTGTTCCCTTATTCCTCCCGGAAGAGGAAGGAAACCGATCAAGTGCCTTTAAGCCTTTTTTCAAGAAAAAAACACTTCTTCAATTGAAAGTGTCAGATCTAGTGAGTAGCAACACATGGACCACAAAGGATTTTAAATAACACAGACCGTTTTTTTTTTATTTGAGAACTCATAGTTAACTCAAAGTTACCTTAAACACCAGCTCACCTGTGTGTGGTGTATGAATAAAGGGGGCAGACACATTTTGGTTGACAGCACTTCACTGATGATGGGAATATCTTTTGGTTTTTGTTTTTTTCATTAGTAAAATCATTGTTTTGAAACTCAGGCCCGACCTCAGTCGCTCAGTGACTTTTTGGTTTGTTCCCTTGAGTCCCCACACTCTGAGACAAACATGAACTAAAATGTACCTCATTCTCAGAGTAATATATGAATTAGGTGCTTTGAATCAAAGGAGAGATCCCCTGGGCTTGACCCTGGTGGTGGTGACGAGGGACAGAGCACGAAGTTGGGACGTCTCATGAAGGTCCCTGATTGGTTGCTTTGAAGGGAGATAATTTGAGTATCAAGCACTTTAGTAGTGCAGGGAAGAGGGCGGGAAACTCATAGTACTGAACTAGGATTTGTCAGCTTACAGCTGATTGGCTCGAGGTGAGTGTGTCAGGCTGTGATTGGCTGAAAAGAATGAATGAGCTGCTGGAGCATAATGCTTCATTAACCAGGATGTGGGCCAATACCAGAGAGTTTTGATTTAATGTCTTGTTGCCTTATATTTTTTACAGATTACAGAAAGACAGTTGAACAAATCAACTCAACCTCATTTAACTGCTTTTGGATATGAACTGAAATCTGGAGATCCTGCGGACACTCTCCAGAGGGGCTGTATTCCTGATTTTCCCTCTAGATCGATCAAGTTTCTATCTATCTATCGATCTGAATGCAAATCACAGACTGAGCTCCTCAGGACTTTCTTGGGACATTCTCTGGCCAGTCCCCAAGGAAAAATACTACACAGTGTCCATGTGAGAACACAGCTGGAGATCCTCCTGAGAATTCACCACGAGAAAGTGCGTGTGATGATAATGCGACAGACACACAAATTAAACAGAATTATTCACCTGAACTCACTGAAAATGTTTGTGTCATTTTGAACACATCTTCCTCCATAAGTCAGGTCTGAAAAAAATGCTTCTGTCTCTGATTTTAACAATTGGTTTTACATAAATTACTGATGTGTTTATTTAATGATATATTGTAAGGTGTCCTTGGGTCAGTGAAATACATTTTCTTATTATCATTATTATCATTATTATTATTACTATTAGTAGTAGTAATAATAATATCATTCTTATCAATACAGCCTACAGTGCTTCACTTGACAAGATAAAAGAACAACATGGAAAAACGAATAAATCAATTAATCACAAGCAGATAAAATAATCATAGTGAACACGGACGTGCAACAAATCAGCAGTGATTATAGCATCACACAATGTACTGATAAAAGCAGGCCGTTATAATTGTATTGCAAAATGCATGCATCACAAGTCAGGAAACGTATGCACCAGAAATCCAATATGGGAACATGAATAAAATTACCTATACAGTCCGAGTGCTGCTAATCCCATCACCAGTGTCACATGAAGATGTATGAATAAAGTATGAGCAGAGAAGATGGGAGAGAAGAAGCAGAAACCTTCCAGACTCGTTTCTGTTTTATACATGGAAATAAGATCCGCAGGGTTTGAGATGTGCAGAGGACGGAGAGAAGAAGCTGCATACAAAGAAAGTATGCCAATGAATCTCTCGGAGTGCATTCACATACAGTGGGTGAACACAGGCCTGTGCAAACAATACTGTGAAGATTACTCTCCGGCATTTGCGGTTGTAAACACTCGCGTTGTCCTGAATTCCTCACTCTCCATCTTCCCCTCTTCATATTTGCGCGGTTGGATTTGGACGGATGTCAGAGGAGTGGGGTTTTGTATGTCCACACAAACACTGGTGAGAGAATGGGAGGCCTGAGCTTGTGCGGTTCACCGTGTGAGCCTGCAGCTTTGTCCTCCGCTGGCCGCACACCGGATGCCATGGCTGGCATAGCATGGATGACAGGAGAGGTGGCTCGTGGCCGGACGCTGGCATACCTCTCGGCACCCTTCTCCTGTTACAGCTTCCTCTCCCGGACTGGAAAGATGGCCATGGTAATTAAGAACATTCCTCCGATTGATACGGCACACACAAACACACACACACACACACACACACACACACGCATGCATGTACAGTACAATCTCAAGGACTGAGGATGCTTCATCACAACATCTCAGTTCCACACATACATGAACTGCTCACTGATTCCTCTTTAAATAGCCTCATCGCAAAATGGCCCCAACTCATCTCATCCAGAGTTGCTGTAATCTCCTCCAGGACCCCATCGATACACAGAAGAATGATTTGCAGCATATCTGGGTTACTTCATCTGGAATGTGACCAGCAGTGGAAAGTAACGACCAACCGTGTGAGCGTCCAAGATTATGTCTGGGCACATATGGCAGATGTGATCGCACTGCCAGGATTTTTTTCCCCTTCTTTTTCAATGCCAAAGCGCATTATTGAAGTGGTTCAGTGATCAAATAAGATTGGTTCAGTGAAGATAATGGAAAACAAGCACTGAAAAAGAGGGCAAAAGATTTAAATGTGATAATGTATAACAGTGTCTTTAAGGAAACGCTAAGACTTCCAGCAGAAGAATAGAAGATTCGTTTTTTGTGATCTTCAAAGCACCTGTTTTTCTCCTGTTTACACATATTTGCCAAATTAGCTTCAAATATGAATGTATTGCATCATGTTTTTCAAAGTTACATCAGCCATTTGAAAATGAGGATGCGGTGATGTGAATAGTTACCTTCCAGGTTGTTAGATTATAAAACTGTGGGCAGATGTCATATCAGTTTAACCTGTTAATATCACAGGGTGCATCCAAATGTAAAGTCAAGTGACAACACAGAGTATTGCAGCTTTCAGACACTGAAGTCTGGACATTCTCCTGAAATCTTCCAGAGGGGTTGCATGCGAGAATTCAAATGTCAGAGTCAGGTGATATAAATATAAATACAAAATGTGTTCACGTTCGAAAAATGGCAGAATAAAGAATGCTGACAGCAGACATTGCTTTCCCAAATGGCAATGCACAAAGGAAACTGAGCTGCTCACAGCTCAAAGAAAACTATTAGAGTCTACTGGCATCTGTGGGTTACTAGCAGCAGTGCTAAGCTACATGCTAACATCTGCATGCAAATTAGAACATGAATGTCTGAACCACACATTGTCCATCAATCCACTTTAATAGTTACTGAGACATTTTAACAGACTGAGACCGATATGAGAACCAGTTGATGATGCACAAGGAAAAGTAATTGGGATTCGTCCTCTGGGGACCTCATGGTTAGACACGTATTAATTACAATAGGCGGTGAGATATTTCCGTTTCGAGCAAGTCAAACGAACAACTGGTCGACCTTTGCCATCCCCAGGGAGATGGGGCTGGATCAAGATGATCGTACCACCAACAGTTACCAGAACTTTGCCAGATTTAGCACCAGCTACCAGTGTAGCGTCTCCACCGTGTCCCTCCACACATCTCATCAGCTCCCCCCCTCCCCGAAACAAATAAAATTCACAGGCACTGCCAAATTGTCATCGCTCCATCAATACCCCCCCCCCCCCCCCCCCCGCAGCTCTGCCGGGCTGTGATTTAACGAGCGTCTCCCTCGCCCGTTGTGTCACTCGATCCGGGGGAAGGCAGCGGATCTGTTTGTGCAGCTCATGTGTCCTCTCTGTGAAGGACATGTCTTCTCCCGGAAGAATTATCTCTCAGCTGGACTTTTTATTTCAATGTTCCACGTGTTCATCAACAGGCCAAGACGGAGACAATTAATACCTACTCATTTGTGACATCTCAGTACAATAGATTTTCTTGAGTAGAACTTGGATAAATACCGTCGGTCTGTTACTCAGATTCAAATCCACAGCCACAACCCAGATGTAACAACGCGGAGGACCATAGCAGCTGCTCTTCATTGTGATCTAACAGCTATTATCTGACCCTGCCCTTAAAGCACGCTCTTTTGCTGGATTAGGAGGCAAGAAGAAAAATCAATGGGCTGGGATCCTCATGAGAGGCCGGGGATAAGTGGAGGCTGGCCAGGCCTTGCTGGGTTTCATCAGAGCTGGAGGGGGATCAGCTGGGGAACTGTCTGGGTGGAGGCGTTGGAGCGGGGAGAACACGGACAATCAAAATGGCCGAGGGAATTCTTCATTGTGCAGTCATTTGCCCTCTGGTGCTGTGGAACGATGGTGCTCGATTCAAAATTCTTTAGTGACCATATTCACACAGCGGCCATCTTCCGCACATCAGGCTGACCGAGGAACCTCACACACTGTTAAGAACTGAATAATGATTGTACTGCTGTGACTCAGGGTTTAAAAAACACAGGGAATCAGACAAACTGTTTTCATTACACAGTCCCGAACTGAACAGCGACTAACAAGACACAGGATAATTCAAATCTGGATTCCTTGTCCATTTGTTTGTTGGCTCATCAAACCGGCCCTGACAGTTGAACTCAGTCTGATGACTCCTACCCCATGAAATAAATCAAGTCACCTCATGTCTCAAGCTGCAGTGTCAAAACTGACCCACCATTTACCGCTGACACTTTGTTGATGAAATGTCTTTAAAACCTACTTTGCTAATTGGTCCTGTGTTCTCACCTCCTCCTGGGCCTCCTCCAAAAAACGCCCTGCGTGTGCTTATCACGGGCCTGATGGTGCCCCCCCCCCCCCCCCCCGTCTCCACCCCATAAAGAAACCGACACGGCTTTATAAAACATTTTCAAGTGGATGCTACAAGTTGAAGTCGAGGCTCCGAGCTGACGATAAACAAGTCTGCGTTTTGTTCGTCGGCACTCGAGGACTTCGAGGACTTCCAAGGTATGAAAGCATGAAATTACAGCCAAATGTTCCCTCTGTGAGACGAATACATTATCTCATCTTTTTACCAGATGTCAGGTCATTGAATAAATGTGGTGTTGCGTAACAATTGTAGGCTGAAACGAAATAAATGATTTAGAGCAAGAGGAGGGCAGCACTGACTCCACAATAAGAATTTCATTATGGAATAGAAAAACATAATTACTAATTAGTTGTGTTATCAATTTGAACACTGAGAAGAGCATTTTAAACCATTTCCAACAATAATTATAAGCTTTGTTTTCATTAATGAAAATTAGAGCTTTTGTAATTTGCCAACAAAATTTCTGTTTTAATTTAGGGTGGAAGGGGGTTAGCTCATTAGTTTGTGTGTGTGTGTGTGTGTGTGTGTGTGTGTGTGTGTGTGTGTGTGTGTGTGTGTGTGTGTGTGCGTGTGTGTGTGTGTGTGTGTTTGTGTGTGTAAGCAGATGGCCTTAAGTGTGTCGGACAGGGCCACGGGGGCCATCATCGGGGCAGCAGTGGCAGATGCAGCAGGTAAGATAAACTGTGAATTCAGTTACAATACAACAACAACACATACTGAGTTAATTACAGCAACAGGACAAATCCGCCTCAGTCAGTCTTCCTGTAGGATCCAGTGCAGTCAATTTGAAAACACCATGAATTTTCAAAAGCGTTAGTCGTTGTTTTTTCTTCAGTCGTGACCAGAAACATCATCAGTTCCATAATAGCAAAACGTGTGGGTGCTGATAAAACACAAGGGGCGGGGCCATAACTTGTGCAAGTCGACCGGTTATGAAAGCAGAGTTTCTGTAGCTGCTGTGACAAACCTGAATGAACCAAGAGGAACTTTTCTTTAACTTCCACAAAGTACTGGAAGTACTCAAAGTTTTTTTACTGAAGTTAAAATAGAAATAAATGGAAAAATTGTTCTCCACCACCGGCATTAATACATCCCCGCTCCACTCTTACAACAACTACTCAAAGTACTTTACACCACAGGCGACATCCATCCATTCGCACACACATTGACACCGTAGCCTACGCTTTTTTCCATTCATCCATTCACACACAGCTCAACATGTTATTGTTTGTTTGGAGCCATGACTCTGCTCCAGCATAACACACAATCCCCCCCACCCCCCCCACCCCACCCCCGCTCCATGCTATCTACTATCGACAGACTGTATGTACAGTAGGTCATGTCAAACACATCAGGAAAAAGAAAACTATTGAATGTTCCACCATTTCCTTCTGTGTGTGTGTGTGTGTGTGTGTGCGTGCCCCTCGCCCATACAGCCCAGCCCATGCACTGGATCTACAATCCAGACAGGCTCAGGGACGTTCTGTCTGATCTGGAGCCGTGTCCCGAGTTCAGGCCTCAGTCAGCGAACCCTTTCTACCTCAGGACAACTGGAGAGCAGACGTGCTACGGGGACCAGGCGTTTGTCCTGCTCGAGTCACTGAGTCGGTGCGGAGGTACCGAAATCCACCCAGACAGCCAGAGACTGTGCATGTTGATATAGATGTTGTATTTAGATGTATTTTACTTTTTGTAATTTTATCCATGTCCCATCCACTTACATAGAGAAGGCAAGTTTTATCTCTACTGCAGCCAGAAACTACATGGTGATCCAGATACTTTGGTATCTCTTTAAGGGAGCAGGTCATACAGTCTATACAGCATTTACACTGATGAGAATGTTTTATGAAATCAGTCCTGCTCTCAAACTGAAAGTCCAAGCCCTTGAATATAGACAGGAAAGAGAAACCATAGCGACTTGCTTCCAAACATTTATCTTTTCCTCGTGTTTTATTCCTCACCTCAACAAGCTCTACAAACATAGCCCGTGTAGCAACATTGTTGTGGCCCAGATTTGGCCTCCATTCCACATCCAGCCCACATGCCACATAGAATGGTGGCACCAAGGTGGTCCACTCTGGCTTGCCAGATCTGGGCCACAAAACCATAGCAATACCACATGTCAACCCAAATTAGTATTGTGCTATTTGATCCACATTCACAATGTACCACGTAGCAAATTCAGGTTAATATCCATTTTGTCTGGGCCATAAGAAGAAGCGTTGCATCATTGCCTGAAGTTGCCCACACGCTATGTGAGATAGGTTTTACCTCCTCATGCCCTGGAAGACCACAAACCTCTTCCTGTCTCCTTCCTGTAAAACAATGTGTTTAGAGACATCAACATACAATGTGACGGTCTTCCTGCTCTTATTTAATTATGGCTGTTACAGTCGTCTACAGCATCCATCTTAGTGAGCCTAATGCGCTCTATGGATGTTTTACTGAATCCGGGGGGCAGTTGCGAAACCAGCAGCGTGACGTTCGATGCTGCTGGTGAAGCCGCATGATTGATTTCTGACACAGTGCATCCTGTGTTGGCAGATGTCGACGTGGACGACTTGACCAAGCGCATCTACAAGTTCTTCGGTGCAGGAACCGTGTATGACCTGCCTCTCAATGACCCTTACAGGAAGAAAGGAGGTACAGTACCTGTCCATCAAACCACATGACATGCCGAGTATTAAGATAAGATATGATAATCCTTCATCAGTCCCACAGCGGGGACCAAAGAAGACAGAAAAAAGCTTAAAATGATGTGAGTGACTCTGTTACTGTCTATAACAGAATGATTTTCCTGTCTGCCAGTGGGAAACTCCCTCTCCATAAAAATATTCCATACAGTCAGACTTCCCTGTCCAAGCTGCTGACCAGCGCTGTGGATATTTTTTACCGTCAGGATATCATATAAATACAGAGCTGTTATAAAATACCATAACAGCACAGGGCACCTTTGGGTGCAGTAAACTGCAGGCAGCTTTATGTCTGCGTTGGGTCATCATCATGGACAGTGAAAGTCTTCATGAGTGAAGAGGCAGAGGGAAGAGAAACGTCAATGTCCCATTCGGTCCTGCAGCCAAACTCCCCATATAATCTGTCAATACGGATGAAGCTGTTAAACCAGTCAATAAATAGTGCAACATAAAATATCTGTTATTTCAATTTGTCAGGTCCCAAAGCCGTGCTGCCCATCGATGGCCCGTGGAGGAACAGCAGCCTGAAGGCTTTCATCAGGAACGTGGACGCTGGCAAAGCGGAAACTGGTACAGACCATAAGAACAGAACATGAAAACTACATGAACAAGTCTGTCATGCCCTGACATCGGGACGTGAGAGACGCTCAGTCATTCAGATGAGTGCAGTTCCTCAATTAAAATAAAAACAAATATTTTGCACCTCCACCTGGTTATTGGGAGAAACTGCACATAATTATAAATGAAGGAAAAGCCACAGATTAAAATCTCAACTCCACTGTATTTTAAGAGTATTCAATTACCTGTGTTTGGTTTAAATCAGCATGAGGACATCTGTGATGCACTATGAAAGAAGCAAACTCCTATTGGCTGTAAGAGCAAGTGTTGTGGACCATTATAAATTCAGACAAAATATAAATTCTTCAGTGAGGCAATGACAATTTAGGAATATAACAACTGACAATCGACATCATCAGTCATATGATTGCATATATACTGTATATTGTGCATATATGTATTATTTGAAATATATGGTTGCAATTCAAGAACAAGTTAATTAGAATTTTTCCTCACTTTTCCCTCATTTTTTCTTATATTTAAAGTCACACACTGGACTCCATAGTTATGAACAGTCTTATGATCTTCCTACTGAAGCAGTCGCACATCTTAAAACTGTCTTAAAGTTGTTGCATAATGTCTGCATACGTGTGTGTTTTTTGAGGCTGTGAAGTGGACTGTCAGATGGACGGCGTCACTAAGCTGGCTCCAGTGGTGGCCATGTTCGCCGGGCGGCCTGAGATGCTGGAGAAAGTGGAGAAAGCCACACGGGTCACGCAGAACGACGACATGTGTGTGGCTGTGACTCTGGCCGCAGCGAGGTAAGAGTCACGGCCGTCTCACAAACTATGTCTGAACAGCAAAAATACAGTGGTTACACTGAAGGTGAAAGAGCTGCTGGGTCTGAATCTGTGGAAACTGAGAAATGAGACAAACCCTTTGTCTGTCTGGCTTTATTAGGATTTTGGAGCATTTCATTCTGAATGGTCCAGATCCCAATGCTCTGGACGCAGTTCTGGCTCAGATGAATGACCCAAAGAGACAGAACCCTCAGGAGCTGGACCGGGCCGTCATCGGTAAGGAACATGTGTCTTTAAAAGCTGCTTTGATCTGAATTTCTTAGCTCGATACTTAACTACAAATTAAAAAAATGTTAAACTTGGTAGGACCTCTAAACCTGAAAGTTGTTGTCTGTGGGGCTCCGCATTCGGACACTTGAGGCAAACTGCAACTGCCGGAGCTTCTGGTCCAGACCATGGCTGAATGTTGTCTTCATGCTCTCTCTCCATTTCATACTTACACTGTTCTGTCCGTAAATGCAAAAAATGCACAAAGCTGTTGTTTTTGCATTTCTGTTTTTCTGCCAACAAACAAATGAGATGGAATGAGATCTATTAATCTGTGTTGTCATGTAACAGGAAAAGAAAAGTGAGCTGAAGGTCATCGACTCTTGTCTGTAGCCGAGTAATGATGATATAATATGATAATGAATAATAATGATAATGACATATTTATACGATAACAATCGTGATGAGCCTGGTATCCATCCTCCCATCTCTTGGCAAAATCTGAGGATTTTTATTGAAGTGAAAGTTATGTCTTCCATCATGGTGGGTTTTGTGTGAGGTCTTAGGATCTATGATATGTTTGTTTTTATTCTTCTCTTGTTGTTGCTTATAACAAACAGAGGGAGAGGTGGACAAAACACAGAGCTCATAAACCAGCAGGTCTTATGGGAAATGTGGAAAAAACACAAGGAGCTCGCTCTGTGCAGGAGGATTTTTATCTTTAAAAACATTTTTACAAAAGTTATCTTTTGGAAACCGAAACACCCTGTTTCAATCTAGATGGGAAAGACAGCTGGTGTGTGTTTTGACAGCAGGCATCTCAAAAATCATGAAAACATCTGGCAGCAACACTTATGATCAAATTACAGTAAAAGAAATACTAATGCATAAAGGCATGAGGATTTGTATTTATTTTAATTTATAATTTGATTTAACTTCAAACCCATTAAGCCATTTAATAATCCAATGAAATTAATTCAAGGATGACAACTTTTGTTTTAGTGCTTTCGTTTGTCAGTCATTGTATTTTGGTTTATGTGTCATTTAATATATACAGGTATAAAGGTAATTTACTGTATTTTTAAGGCATTTACACTTCTTCTAGAATAACTGTAAAATAATGTAGTCAATTTCTGTTATTGTATTTGTCTTTGTCTCTCTCCTTGTGTCTCTGCCAAAGCACAACTCCACCAGGTGAAGGAGAACCTGGGGAAGACGTCCCAGCAGCTCATACCTGCTGTGTTCACAAACACATGAGGTGAGTCCAGTCAGTGGCAGCAGCATGTTGACGTGGCACACAGCCTGCGTGGCCTCTCCTTTAAGGTAGATCCTTTGGGTTTTTGATCTCCTAACTTAATGGTCTCCCTCCTCCTTCCTCTTCATCCCTCCTCCCCTGCTGAGGATCGGTGTCTCAGGTTTTACGAGGTCGAAAGCCTGAGACACCTGATGTGCACATGAAGAAGAGATCTGCTCTCCAGATCTGTTCAAATGCAGCCTGGTGGTTTTACTATTTCCGCCGAGGAGGTTATGTTTTTCATCTGCATTTGTCTGTTACTTAGCAAGATCGTGCAACAGTTACAGGATGGATTCCCATGAAAGGGCGTGGGGGTGCAGGGCTTTTTTCAGCCACTGTGCATCAACAAATATGGCTGAAACCTGCAACTACCCCCAATGTGTAGCTGAGAAACGTAAAGTGGCTCCAGCTTTGTGGCTTGTTTTAAACGAAAGGGCCTGTTGGGTCTTGGCAGAGGTATATGTTCTATTGAGTGCAACTCTAGTTTTGTATGGATCACTTCTTACTCAAACTTGAACAGGTTTGACCCTCTGATCTGTCTCTGTATCGTTTCTCTCACCCTGCTCTACTGATTCTGAATCTGTTCTTGTCCAAGTTTTGCCCGATGCGTTCCAGGGAGCGCTACACGGAGTCCTGACGCTGACCCAGCTGGATGAAGCGGTCAGGGACACCATGCGCTGCGGGGGATGCACCGCCAGCCGAGCCTCCTTCATAGGAGCCTGTTTAGGGGCACAGGTACTGTGGGGGCGTGGGGCTGCGAGGCAAACACTCGGATGGATGGATAGATGAATGGATGGAGGGAGGGAGGGAGGGAGGGAGGGAGGGAGGGAGGGATGGATCCTTCAACTTATAGTGATCCCAAACTGGAAAAAATCTATTACATTCTATTACACCAGGCACATAACACACATAAACATTTTAAGATTGTCTATAAAGGCCAGTCATTAAAAAACATTATGTTTTGCATGTCGCCACCTACAATACCAAATACTGACACAAACAAGTTGTGAGTTTTATTTCTTTTATAGTAGTGCACCAACTGGGTTCCAATATGATTCCCACTGTTGACTCTTTCTTTACCAGTTGCAACACACTAGTCCTCATATTCAGTCACATCAGGGAGCCACATGCTTCCCTGCAGTTTGGGTGAGAGCAGCGCATGAAAGTTCACCATCTTGCATGTTGTCGTCTTCGGTCGCGGATGTGTGTTTGATAAGTTCGACAGTGAGCTGATGTGGTTGAAATAAAAAAACTTGTGTGGTGCTTTCAGATCGGTCTCCAGGGAATCCCAGAGTCTTGGCTGAAGAGGACGTTCAGATATCCGCGGCTGCTGGAGTTGGCCGAGAACGTGGTCCAGAAAAAGTCAGCAGATGCAGTTTAGCTTTTGAATCGACTCAAACAAACCCTGTCGATGATTTTTCTTTCAAAGCTATTTTAAGAGACTTTGCTGTATTGCAGTTCTTTGACACGGCAGCTCATGACAGTCTCATTTTAAAGTCTTGGACTGAATGAAACTTGAAACTTCTGTTTGCTTTGTCAAAGGCGCTTCATGCAGGAAAGTGTGTTTTTCGTGTTGTGATGAGGACACGAGACACATTTGTCTAAAACAGCTGCATTGTATGACAAACATTTTTTAAAAATGAATAAAGAACTTTTGAATGCTTCCATTATCTTTTCTTTGCTGCAGAGTGGACTTAAAGGATTTCCCTGCATTACCTTGTGGAGATTCAGTTTTCTGCAGTCAGGTTTCATCAGGTTTCCTTCTTCTCTTCCCCTTGAGTACTTTGTGAGATTGTGAAGCGAAAGAGCAGACACCAGATTTACTCCTGCAACATATTCCTTCCTCATAGGAGCTGTTCTGCCTCCCGAAAAGTGCTGACTTCCATATTTATGTGTTTCAAGCAGCCGCCCCAACACTTCTGACAGTCCGCCAAGTGTGAAGCAGCCAGGGCCTAAATATCTTTGTAACAGAGTGGTTATAAAAGTGCAGCGTGCGGGCTACCGTCGGTGTCCCTCTGCTGCTTTTACAGCTTGACTCGTTGACAATGATGAACAGAAAGAGGTTCACGCTGTAGATGAACTTCTTTACACGTCGTTTTGGCAATGCACCGAGAATTCATGTGTGTCTCAGCCGTGCATCCTCAACGCGGAGCAGGGAGGCTGCAAACGCTCACAGAGGGAGAGTCATTTGACTTCTCCCTCGGCCCGACTTCCTCCCACACAGCAGGTAGCAGCGGCCGTCTGGCATAATGACAACCAGACCTGAAGAGTGTTTTTGTTTTTCCCAAATCTGCCAAAGTCCACTTCCTCAAGACGTTTGCGGAGGAAGAGGAGATGGTTGCAAAATATATTACGGCGTGGAAATATGCACTTGCCGTTGTGTCGCCGTTGCTCATCAGCACAGAACAAGTCAAAAAAGATTACAGGTCAAACTGTTTTCTACAGTCACTATGGGAAGAGTTTCAGACAGTCTGTGCACTGTGTAGGCACCCGACTTGCATCGTACTGGTATAAAATAATATTTTGAAGTAGGGGTCCTGAAACTACCTCTTCTTCCTGTCATCCATGATTGCCTCGCTTACACCAGTTTGTGTCTCTACCCATCCAAGAAAGACTGACAGTATTGGGGCAGATGAGCCTCCTATCTCCCTCTCCACATAGAGGTGATGCATTATTATAAAAACTAAATGGTGACATGTACCCTTTTTGATGGGAATCTGCAAGTGTTGGGTCAATGTTAACATTTTATATTTACAGGTGTCAACATTACATTTAGAAATGACAGGTAAAGGGTAAGCTGGTTATAACCAGTATAACCAGTGTTTATTCTAGGCTTGAATGTAGTATAACCATCTGCTGTGTGAAAATAAGTGTTATTATATATCCAGAGGAATGGATGTCGATGGATGAATGTGTATCTAACACACACACACACTTACACACACACACAGACACACACACAAACACATACACACACACATACACACACATACACACACACAAACACATACACATTCCCTGGTCAAGACTGTAACAGAGGGCAGAGGCACGCAGACACAATAATACATGCATGGTGCCATCCATCACAGTGACAGCAACAGTAACTTGAAATTTCTATTTTAAAAGCTATATTTGTTTGATACCTTCGTATCTTTCAATAAAAGAACATGTGCTTTGAATTCAGAACTGAACTGTATTCTGTTTGTAGTTTTTATCATCTTATTGACAGCTACAAAAGTGTTGCTATAGTGTAAAGACCAGTTGTTAAAACTGCCACTTGAACTGCTGCAGAAAACATAATAAATGTTTCACTTACTTCTAGGTCAGATTTATTGTTGTTTTTTTTGTCTATTTCTATTTTTAGTCCTTGTATTTAAAAAATATATATACAAAGGAATAACAAATAACGTTGACTGCACATGTAAAGCATAATATATATACATATAGAATAAAAACATAAAGACAAGAAATATAAACATCTGTATTGAAATATGCATGGATGGGGGGAGATGACGAATTAATAAATAAAAATCCAGTTTGTTGGTTGGAAAGTTTTAATATTTCCATTTGACACTTGAACGCAACAGAAGAGCGTTGGAAGCAAAGTGGAGCAAGAGAGAAATCTCCAACCAACTTTCGTCAGCGAAAACCAAACACCAGCTGTTTGTGGGACAGTCGACTGGAATAAATGGCGACACTTTTGCTCAAACCTATTTTGTGTCGTTTGACTTCAGATTTATTGTTAATAACTTAAAGATAAAGCTCTTATTTGTGATTTATTACCTAAACTCCGGTGATTTTCGTCAGAACCGGGCTGAGACGTCACCATCTTGTCGGTGTAGTATCTTTGCTGGAACAGCTGGGTGGACCTCCGTCTAAACTCTGCGTCGCTGGTATTAAGTGTGGGGATGGCTGACGGGCTGTGAGACAGACTAGCTGCTGGAGTTTAGTGTTCGTTTCCCCGCTGCGCCATGGACTTCAACGTTAAGCGGCTCGCCGCGGACGCCGGTACTTTCCTGAGCCGGGCGGTGCAGGTACGTTCGCCCGCTTGGTCCGTTTGGCTAAACAACATTAGCTGCTAGCTTGGCTAGCGTTAGCTCAACTTTTTGCTCAACTGCTAACTTGGCTGCTGTGGTGTAGATGAGAGGGAATGTGACCTGCTGGGGTCAACACCTTCATAGTGTAGGGCTGTGTTAATGGTGCCCGCTACATGTCAGTGTGTTTCATAGTTGTCCATCACATCTTCCGGAGCAGGCCGCAGGAAGCAGCAGCAGCAGCATTAGCATCTGCATTAGCATCTGCATTAGCATCTGCAGCAGCCGGGCGGACAACCCCCCTCCTGGCTGCTATCCCCCCCGTGTTCACACTCTAACCCAGTGTTTTTCTGTGTCAGTTCACAGAGGAGAAGCTAGGCCAGGCTGAGAAGACCGAGTTGGACGCTCATCTGGAGAACCTGCTGGTCCGAGCTGAGA
Source organism: Platichthys flesus (assembly GCF_949316205.1). Classification (NCBI taxonomy): domain Eukaryota; kingdom Metazoa; phylum Chordata; class Actinopteri; order Pleuronectiformes; family Pleuronectidae; genus Platichthys; species Platichthys flesus. The sequence goes on from NC_084965.1 coordinate 8,103,125, forward strand.
CCACCAAGCAATGGACGGAGAGGATCATGAAGCAGACAGAGATCCTCCTGCAGCCCAACCCGAGTAAGAGCCACACTTCTGACAGAACACACCCCGACGTACTGGACTCCTCCGGGCAGGTGGAGGCCCGTAGCTGCACAAACCCTGCACACAGAGCTGTCGAATTAACGCATCACAAGACTGACCCACCCACACGTCACCACAGCAAATGCATGAGTTGACAATGAGCTGTTCTGGGAAATCAGACCAATGAGATGATTCTAGACAATACAGGCCTAACTGAAGAGCGTGTCACTGTCCTATAAACGCCTTCATTTAGCATGGGCCACATAGAAGTGCTTGTTTAACATGTGTCAGGAGGCAGGGTGTCTGTGAAGTGTGTGAGCTCAGCTGCGCATCCTCCAGTTCACATCATGATGCCACATCATAGCACAACAAACACACAGACCAGCTGTAACAATCCTGGAGGAAGTAACCCTGGTTTTAATCAAGTTTATCTATGTTCATACACCCCATGGCTCAGACATGCTGTTTGCAAATGTCCACGTCTTTCCACGTGATGTGACGAGGTGAAACAAATCCCATCAGGTGTGACGGAGAAGTCGTCGGGCTCATTGGGAAAGCTAATCCTTGCCGACCCGCTGTCCCAAATTCAGTGTCTGCATGTGGCTCCCTCACTGTAGTCTTGTGACTTTCTAATTGAGTTTTCCTGTCGTTAAACCCCAGATCTACGGCTCGAAGAATTTGTCTATGAGAAACTGGAGAAAAAAGCCCCGACGCGGGTGAACAATCACGAGCTGCTGGGCCAGTCCATGATCGAGTCTGGAAATGAGTTTGGTCCTGGAACCGCCTACGGTGAGTGACACACTGAGTGCTCGGGTTGAGTTTTAAAATCCACTAAGGTGAGATGAGACAAAGCAGTTTCAATAGCCAACTGTATTATAGAACAAATACAAATGGCGAAAAATAAGTTGCTGTATAGTATTCCAGTACTTATACTCCTAACTTGAATAAAGACCATATTATAGTACATGGAGAAGCTTAAAACATTTAGATTCTATGACTTTGAATAGCATAATTACCTGCAGTGGTTTCCCCTCTGTCTGTAAATCATGTTTTTCCACATGCTGTTGCCTTTTTCTAATTCCTCATTTACACCAAAACTAGAAGGTAGATATGGCTTTTTTTTAAACGCAGGCAAAACAACTGAAAAAGGTGATAGACTCCTTTCCCAGAATCAGTAGACACCATGCTGAGCAACTGTTCATGGCTGTTTACGCGCCAATGCCTGGAAGGTCAGTGTGCATCATAACATCACACCGAGGCTGCAGCATCAGCATCAAAATAAAGAAGAAGAAGAAGAAGAAGAAATGGAAACTATTGTTTTACCCAGGTGTCATGTTTCCATCAGAGCTGATAAAAACCCATGTCTACTGCAGAGTAATTTGACCCAGTAATGAAAGTTGATAAACAGATGTTAGTGTTTTTTTTTGACCAGTGGATGCTTCACATTGAAGAGCAGCTTTTTGAACTGATCCTTTTGCTACTGAATGGTCTTGTTTCCGGTGTTGTCCCGGGGGGGTCATGCTTTGTTTGTGCTGCTCATCCTTTCAGGGAATGCTCTGACAAAATGTGGAGAGACGGAGAAGCAGCTTGGCGGAGCAGAGCGGGAGCTCATCCACAGTGCCGCCATCAACTTCCTGACACCTTTCAGAAACTTTCTAGAGGGCGACTTCAAAACCATCCTGGTGAGTTTGACTCTTTATGGCATGTTCGTAACCTGATTGACATGTCACTGGACTTTGAGCTTTTATTTTGTACTAATTCCCAACAGTTAACAGATATCATACTGGACTTTGTACAGGATCTTGAGTTGAGTCTCAAAGCTGCTCTTTATTGTTGTATATGTATCTTAACACGAAAGCTCCATCAGATCATCAGGATTATCCCCTTCTTTAACTGATGCTGTACAGTTAGTTTGATGAGGTCATTTTGAACACAAGTGTGTTTATCATCCATTTCACGCTCTGCTCTCATCAGCATGAGAAGTGTGACAGTGTTTGGTGCCTGGTGCAGGAGTCGTGTCTCATTGCTCTGTGGTTTGTGTCCAGAAAGAAAGAAAGCTACTGCAGGTGAAACGCCTGGATCTGGATGCAGCCAAGACGAGGGTAAAGAAAGCCAGGATGTCTGACGCAAGAGCCGTGGTACGTACACACACACACACACACACACACACACACACGCATCATCATCAATGGAACACGTTCATTGTTTTGCACCTAGATTTTATTGAGTCGTTATTAATAACCAGATTTTGTGAATTCTGCTTTCTCTTAAATCATTAGCCCACGTATTTTCAGTAAGAAAAGGTGTCAGTCACATCCTCTTTCTCTCGAACTCAGATCTGACACACCAAGTTACTCAACATAACAACTGCCATTTTATCTCAAAGGACCTCAACCCAGTCCCATGAGCCACTTCCCTTTTTCATGTCTCAGTTTTCTGCACCTTTGTTTGTCTTTGTTTTTCAAACCGAACATTATTTGTAAGTTAACGTTGATGACGGTGTGCTATTCCAGTTGTTATGTGTTAGGGAGACACAATCATCTCTGTTGCACTATGCTGAGCTCAGTGTTTCTTGTTGTGCTGATCTGTCAGTTTTAAATTACACATGAATTCTCAAAACATCATTCTAGATACTGTTAAAACCTTTACTTTGTTAAAAGTTGCAGGTAGTAAGTCATGTTTATTCCATTCAACAACTCTGTTGTGAGACAGAAAACACATTTTCCTAAACCATCTGATCAAGACAATAGTGTTGATAATGTTGGCAATAATCACATTTGGACGTGTTTTCTGACTATAGTGGCATAATATAGGCGTACATTTGTATATGTCTTTATAGCATTATAACATCTCAGTGGAGTATTCCACAAGAAACAAAAGATCCCAGAACAAATGACCTTAATCTCCTTCCCTCTCTAAAAAACTATTATCACTGTATGGCACATTAAGAGCTAAGTTATCCCTGCAGTCTTATGGTGTGTTTAATCTCCCCAAGCCAATGTGTTCAGTCAATAGTGTTTGAGGAAAAGCACACTAAAAACACAGAAAAGTGTCTCCTGAATTCAGGACCTGTAAACAGTGGTTTCTGCTTTAATCTCTGTTTGAAGGATCTTGACGGTTTGATGTTTTATGTACAACAATGTTATAGTCCCACTACCTCCTCCAACGTGTAGTTCTGTCACACAGACACACACACAAACACACAGAGCAAGGTTGTGTTGTGTGCAGCAGCTGTAGCTCTAACTACTGTGTCACTGTTTTTAAAACACAAAGCAGCAGATGTGAGCAGAGGAAGTGACAGAGGTGAGTGGAATGTTGGAGCCATCTTTGAAACGACACACACACTCAAACCCACCCACACACACACAAACCCACACCCACACAAATAAACCCACACCCACACACACAACCCCACCGATGCTAGTGTCAGCAGCTGTCTCTTTCTCTTCCATGACACACACACTTTCGGAGCCGATTTTCAAAAAGTCCTACACCCTCTGGAGAGTCCGTCCTCCTCACCTCTCTGAGGCTCTAATGTAAACACAGTGGAGCTCAGGACAGTGGGGACATTGTCACTCTCGGCTCCGGGCCGTTATATTTATCGAATCACAACAAGCCATTGTTCCACCGGGACTCACATTGAATCCTTTGGCTCAATATGAGGAAAAGGAAATGTCATGTTCAGTTGTTGTGTTCTCCTCCCTGTTTTTTTCCTCGCAACGTTTCTTGTTATCTCAGTTGTATTTCTCATTTTTATTTAATTTGGGTATGTTTTTTGCTGCATATGAATTCCATCTCATGTCATACTTGATGCCCAGATACCAATTCCTTTTGTTTTGTGGTTAAATGATTTGCTAAAACTATCCTAAGAGACTTTTTTCTTGGGTTCATCTCTCCCAGGCCGAGCAGGAGCTGAGGATGACCCAGAGTGAGTTCGACCGGCAGGCAGAGATCACCCGGCTGCTGCTGGAGGGCGTCAGCAGCACACATGTATGTAGCCTCTTAGCCCGGCACAGATTCCAGGTGGACATATGTTGTCGAATACGATTCTCTCTTTCTCAGGATTCCTCCTTAATCGTCATCTAGTCAATTAACAAATTATACCAATTGATGTGGTCAGGTTTTGGCAGAAAGAACTGACTTGTCATCTCGGGCAACACCAAATACTTTAAGTGAAAAAACAACTGAAGTTAGAACTGCACCTTCAGAATATTCAATGCAGACTTTCTGTTTAAGAAAATGCTACCTAGCTTTTCTCAGACTTATAATTAAAGTATAGTGTTTATATTTTTCTGCAGATGCGCCTCTTTTTTTTACCAGCAGAAGACAAGTTAGATGTCTTGTAAATAATAATATGTATGTGGTCACAGCCATGGATTATCTGCCTGCAGTTTCCCCCTGTTTCCAGTCTTTATGCTAAGCTAAGATAATTGTACGCTCGCCTCATTGCTCAAAATGTCAAACTATTCCTCTTACAAAGCTCCTTATATTCCCACAAGCTTGGTTGTACTTCTTTACGACTTAACTGATCGCTGAGACTAAAAGTAATAACTAACTAATAAGTAAATTGATTACTCATTAACACATTGGTTACGTGTACTTGTTATGGTTTTAAACATAGAAACAAATGGAACCTGAGAGAATTGAAATACTAAAGATATGTTAAATTCTTTCTTTGATTAAACATGTTCAAAAACTGATATGAGTATAACTCCCACCTCTGCTCGTGGATTTCCAGGCACACCAACTACGCTGCTTGAATGACTTTGTGGAGGCTCAGACTACGTACTACGCACAGTGTTACCAGTACATGGTGGATCTCCAAAAGCAGCTGGGCAGGTAAAATACAACCGGACAAGCTCCAACGCACTATCACGTCTCACTGACAGTTCTCACAAAACATCAGCTGGCAGTTTTTATTAGCACAAAACGGGTCATGTCATTTAGAGGAAGCCAGTTCAGGGTCACGCAAACCTCACCTGAAAACCTCAACTTGATCTACATTCATTTGGAGGAGAAACGTAAACACTCTCAGTTCAGATGTAAATTGTTTCCTTCTGAAATGCTTCAATTATCCAACATGTTTTGAGAGGCTCTGTGAGGGAAAAAACAAGTGTTTGCATGTTTAGAATATTTACTGTAATAAACCCAAAGCGGGAAATGATGAATGTCTCCTGTAGTGAAACCTCCACAGGGAGAGCTACTGTCCCGTGTACCTGCCGATGTTCACACTGAAGAACACTCAGCTCTGTGTCAACCTGCGCTCATCGTCTTCCTCTCCCTTCCACCAGTTTCCCCTCGTCATTCTCCAACAACAACCAGTTGTCGGGCGGGGCCAGCATCTCGGTGCCCACCATCGCGGTGTCGTCGGCCTCCTTGCCCAGCGTGTCCGGGGGCCACGGCAGCTCTGCGGTGTCGGGCGGATTCAACGAGTTGCGCAGCTCCAACGGCAGCCGCAAAGCCAGAGTCCTGTACGACTACGACGCTGCCAGCAGCAGCGAGCTGTCCCTGCTGGCCGATGAGGTGATTCTGACTCGACAGCTCTTCTCCTACAGCTTATTATTTACTATCCACAGGGGGGAAATCTTGATGTAAAATGTTAATATAATATCAGGTTTTATATACAGGATAGATTATAGTATTCAGATACCAACATTAAGAAGCTTAATTTAATTCCGAACTGAAAGTGATATGCGTCAGTTTTCCCTGAGCGTCTCCCTGCTGCAGCAGCCGTGGAGCAGTTCCTGCACCGTGGAACATAAGCCCCTTCCTTTCCTGGAAAGAGCTCCCGACATCGAGCCTGTGGTTAACTAACAATGATTCAGCATTACTCCTTCACTGAAATATACACACAGTCAGAAAACTTCTCTGGTTTTCTCTCACATTTCACTAGCCCACTTTGATAATAATAGAATTTCAAACTACTAAGCGCTTCAGAAATGAGCTTATGAAGTTGAAGAACACTACATTAAAGAGTTGTTTTGTCAGTTCCCTTTTTAATTGAACGCAGATGATCCTGAACCTATTTAAAAATAAACTGTATAATTAGAGATGTTCTGATACCATTTCTCTCTCCGATCACCAGTTCTGAAACCTCGACTTTGTATATTGGCCGATACCAAGTTCTGTTCAGATACCAGTGCATTTAAAAAGAAATAAAGCGTAATCCCCTTTCCACTGCTCAGAAAATCCACTAACACATTTGTCTGCAATGGGCATGGATACAATCTGCGTTCACTCCCAAATGACTCTGCAGTAAACTCTGTTTCCTTTTATCGGCTCCAGCTCCAACAGGCAGGGAAGGAAACATGATACCCGGCCAACAAAAAAAAAAACTTTTGGCAGTCTAGATACTGTCGCTGCATTTTTTTCTGTGCGATTTTATGAAGCACATTGAAATTACAAGTGTGGGTTCACAAATGGCGATTTTGATTTATTTATTTGTTCAAACAGCCAACAGGAAGTGATATCCAGGAAAAGAACCCTGCAGATTTATCTGGGTGAAACTAATACTCTAAAAGACGTGGTATCAGATCAGTACATTGAGAAGCGTACTCGCCAATGTCCCGACCCTGGATTTTGTCAGTATTGGGGGCAGTTCTATATCGGAACGTCTCTATTATAAATGTTAATTCTGTAAATTAAACGCTGTATCCGTCTTTCCAGGTGATCACAGTCAGCAGCGTCCCGGGCATGGATTCCGATTGGCTGATGGGGGAGCGAGGCAGCCAGAAGGGCAAAGTGCCGATCACCTACCTGGAGCTGCTTAACTGAGCCCACATTGTGATCCCATATTTATCTCGTGATGCGGGAGACAGGCCTCACTTTCTCCTCCATTGCAGTCATTTTTACAATGAGTTTTATTCGTGTGAAAAGAAGATGGGAGTCTCGCTTTTAGACGACTCGAGCTGGAATGAAATCATCTGAGCGAGGGGGAAGGAAACGGACCCATTCCCTGACGTGTTTGTAAGCAACTGCAGTACATTTCTAAAGCCTGCTTCCATGCCTTTGTGTTTGATGCCATGCAATCTGCGACATGTACCAGAGCATCCCCCAAACTTTAACTCTTTAAAAACAATGTTTTGTTTACAATATTTTATGCCTAAATGGTCATTTTTATTTTCCCATGTAGAGAAACAGTAGGTAAAATTCTAAAGGCATAAAAAAGCACTTCAGTTGGAAGTGGAGAGAGTGACGCTGATTATTTTAAAGACTTATTTTATGATTGATGGTCTCATGGTGCACTATCTCTTACGGTTATCCCCTGAGTATGAACAGATCTTTTTTTAGCAGTTTCATATGTGTTTTGTGTCAGCTTTATTCACATGAAGCCTTACTGCACAGTGAGTCACGCACTGTTCCTTTAGCCACGTGGAAGTTAATGAAAGTCACATGTCTTCCACGATATGAAGTGTTTTGTAACAAAGGATCAGTCTAAAACCATTAGCTTTATTAGCAGCGACACCAGCAGTATTGAAACTCATCCCAGTCTCCTCTCTGTATTTGGAAATACACTTTTCAACATTTATCCGCTCTCCGATCAAATGATTCATTAATGAATTGTTCATACGCACACAATTTGTGATGTGTTTGGGGCCTCAAGCTGTGCGTTTGCTCTAAATTAATTATTTTTGACTGTCATCATCATACACCAGTTCATCAGTTTCCCCCTGAACCATCATTTCAACGCCACATTAAAAAACAATTCCTGTTACATTCTGGGAGATTTACGTTTATTACTATACGGCTGCTTTTTGTTATGTGTGTAACTGATAAAAAGACAAGCATACAATTGTAAAATAAATATGCAATATTGTGCAGTTAAATAAAAAAATATCACTTAAAGGTTGCAAGAGTTCATTTCTTCTTGTAATTGCACATTCACTTCCAGTGCCCAACTTTGAGCATTGCTGTTCATGGTCTGAACCACTGGGAGGCAGAACAGGCAACACGATCAGTGTGTGTGTTCTGTGACATTCACTTGGTTCATACTATGAGTCTTATTTGATTGAACCAGTGTCAGTGATTTGGCAGAATCACTTCAGACTGAGACGATGAAGAGTGATGAAGACACCTGCTCATGTCTCATGCATGACTGTCCAGGCCAAACCGCTCGGTGGAAAAATGACTGGTACAGATACATTTCATAACAGACAAATTAAATGACATACACAACCCATCTGCGCTTTAGTCATGTTATTACCTATTACAACTATTTGGACCTAAATAGGGTTTTCCCAATGTTGCTTTACAAAATTAGGAAAAGGGGAAATACAATTTTTAAATAGGTTGTATATGTCCGATCTCAATAATAAACTAAAGATCTTCAACAAAAGGTTTGGATTTAGTATCATGAGGTAAACACTGTGAACAAATGAGACAAGTGGAGAGAAATCGTTTAACACAAGCAGCTCCCTGCTCCAGGCCAAACTTTCCAGACATTGTTTAACATGAAGTCAATGGACAGGATCATGCCGGGAAGAGGAAGATCATTTTTCTGAAGCAAACCTTAAAACATGTTTTAGTTGTGTACTTCAAACTCCCTTCACTGTTAATGCTGAGCTTATTTCAAGGCTTCTTCTGCCATGTGCGTCTGTTATCTTAACAAATTGTATCGTAATCTGCCCTGGTGTGACTCTGGGCCGACTCACTTTGATCAAATGTCTTAATTTAAGTAGATACTGCACCACTGTATTGGCTTTACTCGACCCAACGTGTTGTGAGGGTTCCTCTCTGAGCAAAGCAAGATTCCAGCAGCAACTTTAATCTAAAAAATCAACAACTACTATGAAGAGCTTCCTGCCTAATCAGGAAGTCCAGCGAACTTGCTCATATCAGCAGGAAGGTTTAAGAGGAAGTGGAGTTTTGCTAAATGACAGCTGCCTTTTGCTGAGAAGCTATTTGGCAACTTTTTATTGTTTTCCAGCACGTAAAGGAAACGTCAGATATATTCAGAGGTAACCTTTGACCTTAGCCAAACAGGTTTTCTGGTCATGAAACCACAACTGAACAGTATCCTGACACTCTATCTGTCTTTATGGCTCCAAATAAGCACACCCCCCCCCCCCCAAATAAAGTAAGACTTGAATTCATCAGATGAGAGATAGCTTGCCTGAGAAAAAAAACCCTTCCTCTTTAAACTGTCCTTGTTTTCTTTCCCATGTTGCACAACACAATCGAAAATACTTGTCGGCCTCTGCCATTTGAGGACTCGCTCACAAGTTCACTTGGAGCGAGTATGCAGTCGCATATTGAGGTGTCTCTTCAGCCGTCTAAAAACAGACTGTTACACCTTTAGGTCGGAAAAGGAAGTCCCAAAAAACAAGTAAGGGTCTAATGTTACCTGCCCGCTCTGATTGGGTCAATAGACCAATCCCCCTCTCATTATTGATTACTCTAATGTGAACATGTAACAATGATGCATTTGAATAATGTAATGGCGTAGTAATATATATATATATAGTGGAGTAAACATGAAAAGTACATGAAAATACATCTAGTTAAATAAAGAACAGATACATGAAATATTTACTAAAGTACAGTAACAAAGTAATTGTACTTCATAGCATGCAAGACCCTGACAGTTTCTGTTATAACGTGGTATAATCCACGTATTCTCAATATGCACCGCGAACACATGTTTACAAATGAATCTCACTTGACCACATTTGGTCAAATTTCACTTCCTCCTTCCCATGTGCATTGATGGTTGAGAAACTGGGACCACTGCTTGAAAGACGAACCGCTGTTGGAGAGTATTGCTGTGTTTATTTGGTAACACACCTCAAGTGCGGACCCTCTTACTACAGTGTGTTATAAAGACGGATCAGCGGCATCACTGTGGGTCTGGCGATTTGCTGAGCTATATAAAGACAGTTCTGTTATTCATATGTAGCACATATGTAGTCACCGGTCATTGCCTCCAGTGTATTCACTGCGTTGGCGACAAAGATCTTATCAAGGTTTGTCTGACGTGTGTGAGTGCGTTGCCCTCTGACATAATTCATATATCCTCTGACTCCTGACCTTAAACAGTTGACTAATCAAAAAAAAATTCCTCTTGGTCAACAGTTTGTCACAAGTGTCAAAGGGCCTTCCTCAAAAGATGATTTCTCGGCTGCAACTCTACGACTGTGAAAAAGGCTGTTGACGCCTTTTATCGGCCGAGCAGCACTTCATCGATTTCTCCTTCTTTTAAGATTCTTGAAGAATTCAGAGGATGTGCGCCCGGTCATGGTTCATGTTTTTCATTATAAGGCGAACGGTGGTGAGCTGAAAATTAAAAGGTCAGGTGCTTCCCCGAGTTGTCTCTGTTTTGTCTTATCTGAACTTGTTTGCATGATAAAGCTTAATCAGCGCTGCCCTGCACAGGAAGACTCGCTCAGATCTATTTTAGCTCTTTGACAGAGCGGTGACGTTTTGCAAAAGATATGTAAAAATGTGAGGCTTTTAATGAGGCTGCGCTCCTCTTTCAATTTTTTTTGAGCTCCAACCACCATGACCCTGAGCATCACCACAGCGGTATTCTGGTTTCTTTCTGGTTAAGCCTCCGGCGTTCTGCTGCAGCTAGATCAACTCCTGCTTTTGGGCAACTGAGCACATGAACATGAAGGGAGAGGCATAAAATGTCTTTGCACTGTGTGTGACACTTGGCTGATAGGTCCCCTGTTAAACAGTATAATGCTCACGTGGTCTCTGGATATATTTGTTAAAACTTAGTTGCCTGTCACTGTGTTTTCTGACAAACATCAATATATGGCTCTAACTCCTCAGTAGAAGTGACACCCTGGAATCTTCATGTTTCATCTGAGTGCCACTGGCAGGGAAACTTCAGACCCCTCCTCCTCGAGATACAGAACTGGGCAGTTGCTGCACATCTTAGCAAAACAGGAAATTTCATGTTTCCTCTGCTGCTTATAGCAACTGCTTGCATCACATTACTTCTGCATATGTTGACACACTCATACACCCACGCTCAAGCTTACACACACCCAAACACACGCACACGCCATGCACCCACAAGAACGCAGCCACAGTTTTACATAAGGATGTCAAATAGTCGTATAGAGCCGCATGTCAATGAACGAAACTAAGCAATGTAAAGAAAAACTCAACACAATGTTATTTACATACTCTTTTACAATTGCTCCTTCATCAACACAGACACTTTTACAAAAAATTCAGTTCATTACCAAAATACATTCAGTTAACATTTCTCAGTAATATGCTGTGGAGATTACAATTTTATTTTGGGTATCATTATCAATAAGACGTAGACTTCAGACACTTCTTTTTAATCGATTTTTTTAGCATCTGGGGCTTGAACGTGAGAAGAACCATAACTGAGATGCCAACAAATGAAAGACTTATGGACACGAAGAGCAGGATGTACCAGTATATAGATTCCCCAGCTTTGTTGAAACACACAGATGACTCTAAGTGCTGCAATCGCTGCGTTCGGAAGGGATCTTCACATTCGATGTCTGATAGTCCGACCATTTTGATTGTTTTTGAATTTTCAAAGGTCCTGAACCATTCTGTTTGGCAGCAGTTGAACGGATTTCCTGTGAGGAAAACAATCTGCAGGTTTGGAGCTAATGCGTTAGCCAGACCTTGGGGGATAGTGGACAGTCTGTTGTCCCTCAAGTCGAGCACTTTCAGATCAAGAGTTAGGAGGGAAGGGGAAACGTGGGCGAGAGAGTTCCTTGAAATGTTTAAAAACTTCAGATGTTTAAAATGGGAGAAGTCAAAGTCTTGTATGTCAGTGTTTCCCAAACCTAGATGCTGTAAAGTTCTGCTGAGGCTTTGTATCGATTGCAGGACGAGTCCACGGTTATCGGACAGTTCCAGGTGCGTTAGCGACAACCCTGCAAATGCAGACGATGGAATTAATTCAAGGTTGCATCCTTTGAGGTAAAGCTGCCCAAGGGACACAACATTTCTCCAATCCACACAAGCTGAGACACGGTCTGTACTGATCTCAGCTTCCTCAGCGAGACAAATGTCAATGCGGTTGTAGCTGAGATCCACCGACCTGAGGCTTGGCAGTGAAGAAAATAATCTCGAGGGTAACCTATCAAGATCATTCAGGCTCAGGTTGAAGTAGGTCAGATTGCCAAGAACCGTCAGCGTTCCTTCATCTGCTACAACCTGCTTCAGCCTGTTGTTGCTGATGTCCAGCTCGTACAAGCTGCCAGGGAACTGCTCGGAAGTTAGATTTAAGGATTCCAGACAGTTGGTGCACATTTGAAGTCTTGACAGGAAGGGCATTTTCTGGATGAACCCATAGGGGAAATACTCGACCTGGTTTCCTCTTATATCCAAAATCTCTAGAGAAGAGATGTCCCCATGAAGACTGTCATCCCACAACTCGGCAGTCACATTGCTCACATTCTTCCTCAGGTTGTAGAACTCCACAGTTGTCGTTAAGTTAGGTAACGTGGCATTGTCTGCCAGCTGTTCGTAGAACCTAAGGCGGTTGTGGGACAGGTAAAGGTTGCGTAAGTGACTATGGCTGGGTAAGAAAGGAAAGAAGAGCAGTTTGTTATCTGAAAGATCAAGTGTCTCCAGCTGGAAAGTGTCATTGAGGTCTTGTCTGGAGATGAACCACTCAATGAAGTTGTGGCTGGCATTGAGGACCACTAGGTGGGTCATGTGGAAGTCTGTTAGGCAAGGCAGGTCGTTGAAGGCCAAGTTGAGCCGCTGGAGCTTGGAATTGCTGCCAAAGGCTCCATCAATCTCGAATATGATGTTCCTTTGCAGGTTGAGCTCTTTCAGCTTGTTCAGGTCCCTGAATGAGGTCTCGTCCAGTCTCCGCAAGAGGTTTCCAGAAAGATTGAGGTACTCTAAGGAAGTCAGATTTTGGAGAAGAGTGGCTGCCATTTCATCCTCCAGTTTGTTCTCTGACAGATCCAGAACTTTGAGACCAGGTAGCTTCTTTAATGCCTGGCTGGTTTCTGGGTAACCGATATACAGATTGTTATTGGCCAAATTGAGGCTTTCTAACAACCTTAAGTCTCGAAAAGTGTTTGATTCTAATTTCTCCAAACTGTTACAAGCTACGCTCAGACTGGTTAGTGAAGGGTAACGGAGCAGAGAGTCGTCCTGTAGTGTTTGGAGGTGATTGTAGTTGAGCTGAAGTTCCTCTATGTTGCGTGGCAGTCCCGGAGGCACAGAACTGAGCTTGGCATCGTTGCAGAGAGCTGTTCTTTGTATCTACAGAGAAAAGAAGAGTACACAAATCAAAGGTAGAGTTAAAGGAGGCATCCACCGCTGAAGCGGAGACAATAGCTGGCTTCTATCAGTTGTCAGACAGTACGTGTTGCAGGGAGCTAGGTTTACCTGTGAAGGATAAATAGTGTAGCCTGTTCTTGTTAGCTTTCCCAGGATTACCATCCCTAGCTTTAAGAATGCAATCCAAACATAAGTTAATGAGTTATTTGTTTAAGGGAGAGAAATCTAACTGGAACAGGAAGTTCCTGTAATAGCCTTTGCACGTTAAGACCACAAATAGTTACTATGTTTTGTATCAGGGTGGTGTTATTCCTCCAAGAGTTTGACATTCTTGTTAATTAATTATTTTACCAGGCTCAAGGACAAAAAGCACAAGGCAGCATTTCATAGTCTCACATAGATGTTAGTGAGACTCTTCATATTAAACGTATGAAATCAAAATCGAGAAAGAATTAGTTTATCACAAGCTCTGCTGTTCAATTCAAAGGGCCAGTCCAAACATTGCGATAAACACACAGATTTTTACCTCCGCCAAGGAGGTTATGGTTTCAATAGCGTTGTCTGATTGTTTTTTATGTGACAAACGATTCACCTGATTTTCATGAAATACCCCAAAAAGTATTCGATAAATCAGGGGACGGATCCAGGGATTTGTGTTTTATTTTATTTAATATAAGGCCCATTAAATAAATAGAAAATGTTGATATTTTTAGAGCACTGATATTTATCAGTGTGTGTAATTTTGTGCAGATCCAAATAAAAATGTGGATCTGGTCAATTTAAACCTGGTTTCGAAATGGGACTGTTGGGCCTTTGGGTGAGATATTTGCCCTACAGAGTTAATTTACAAGTTTTGGTCGCTCAGGTACATTTGAATAAATCTGTCAATTTATATCCCAGGCAATCTGGATTTAGTTGCAAATGAAGATGGCTTCTTTGGTTCATCTTTATCATTTAATAGTTAAAATCTTAAACTCTTTGTTGCTGGTTCTTTCATTCATCATGAACATTTTAAAAACACACACAACCAGATACTGGGCCTTCAGACCAAACCATAATTACTAAGGACTAACACAGAAACTTGGATCTTTATAGTGCTCCTCAGATTTCACAACCAGCTGCCGAGTGAAGGTGAGACCTCTTACCAGCCGACATTCGCTGAGCTGTGGATGACCCCATGCTGGGCTCGGTATAATCCAGACGGGTAACAAGCAGAGCAGGATGGGAGTGAGTCCGTGGACTGGCATTTTAACATCTTTACTGTTGACAATAAGACACAGGGAGAGAGAAATTAGACGCTGAATGATGTCTTATTCTACAACATTAGATCCTTTCGTTTAATTTGATCTAAAACTTTACAACTTCTTAATACCTGCGTACTGTGATCTGAATGTAAAGTCTGGTATCATGAAATGAGAAACCGTGTCTTGAAATGTTTGCTCTGTTCATGAAGAGTTGGAGAAATCAACATCTTTATCAAAGTGCTGATTGCCACAGGCGTTTACATTCAACCTTGAAAAACTTGAAAAACTTGAAAAACAAAAAAATGTCCAGGCATTGAGATTTTCATTTATTTATTTTATTCTGAAGGTTTTGTGGTCTGGTCCTGGCGAACACCTCTTTGAATCTTTGAGCAAATTTGTTTTGCTGTCATATCTTAGGCTTTAACGGCGACTTGAAAATGACGTGTCCACTTCATATGTCTCTCATGGTCGAGGTCCTGTACTGAATGGGGTTTGTTTGTGTCCTTAATATGTAGATTTAATGTCTGTTGAATGAAGATGAGCCTACACAGTGTGGGAAGATGTCCCAGTAAAAAGCAGAGTCAAATAATTTGATAAATGTTGGATTGTGTTCTCCTCTGTTGAGATTGAATGTCCTCTCTGTGATGAAGCAGCAGCTACCATTTTCGCAAAATTTCAAACCGCTGGCAACACAAACTGAATATGGAGTTCCTTTATTTCAATTTCTTCAAACTATTTTTAATTTTTTTTTATTTTAGTAATGAAAAAAAGGGAAAATACTTTCAGGCAACAACACGTTATCTCTGCAATCTTGTTCTCGTTCGATTTTACCACATGATCCACATGGCTGAAAGTGATGAACCTCTGCAGTTTGTAACATAGACATTTTACACAACACTACTTTTACATGTCCTTTTGGACTTTTTAAAACTTGATTGTGAGAAAACCGCATGATCTATGATAATAACACGCAAAGTTATATTGCATAAATGCAGAGTATATAGTGTTCTATTCTTCAAAGTAAAAAAAGGTTCAAATATCATTGAGGGATACAAACCAAAACTGTATTATAAAATTGAGGTGATTTTGTGTCATTAAGCTAAATAATTTAACAAACTAGCATAAATGTGTGCAAATACATAATTCAAGAGACATCATTCCAATGCACCTCTAAGCAATTCAATAATATAAATATGGAATAACGGTGCAACTTTCTTTTCAACATTAATGCTGAGTTATGATTAAGTCAGAAAAGGCACGTGTCTCAAAGAGGCTAAAGATAATATGCATTTATATTCTTAATTCAGACACAGCATATATGTTGGCTTTCTTTCAACAGGCGCGTGCATGCAGCTGCAAAATAGCCGAGTGCACAGTGCATTTACTTACCCTGGTGGTTAGGTGAAGATTTCCCAAGCCACCGATGGTTGATCCCCTGACCATAACGCTGGTTGACTCGCCCTTGCAGAGCACGTTCTCGTGTGTGAAGCTCGGCTGCCTGCTTCTGCTCTCGCTGAACCACTGATGCCTCTTTTTTTACTATTCACGGAAGCAGGAGGCAGGCAACGGAAATCAAGTCACATGGACAAGCTGCAATCAGAAAGAGGTTCTCAAGGGCCACAGGAAGGCGAGTGCAGGCGTAACAGCTTTCAACCAGCACTGCAGATTGTTTTTTTTACCTCTAAACCCGATGACAGAAATGCTGTTGAACAGACAAGCATGGTTTGGTAGCACAACTGCCACCACAAAAACCAGTGAGAACACACCCTTCACACTCTCGGCTTGGTGTGATCATTCAACCTACAAGAGAGGAAATCGCACGACACACACCCTTCCTGCCTGATCTTCGGCCTCTCGCAGCACAAAAGACATGTTTACACTCAAAGAGACACTGAACTCTATGTGTATAAAGTAATATACAGAGGAGTCATAGTGCTCTTGGACCGTGAGACAGGGAATCAAGAGGATGACTGATGGAAAAGCACAAATAATATTACGGCATTGTGCACCAAGTGAGTAAACAAGTCCTCCAATGCTTTAGTTTCAATATAATGGCTGCTTCAGGTACCTTCAGTAAACTCTGCCTTTATGTGTGTTTGTGGCCCAGCTTCTTAAAGCAACCTTTAGGTCTATTGTGTTTTTCAGTCAAGTCCATTTCTGAACGTGTTGCTGCAGGGGTGCAAGAATAGGGAATAAGGAAACAGGAAGTGATGGTCCTGTCCTTGGAGAATTGATTTGTTGGTGAGTCCTTCCTGTTTTCATACTGGACATCTGTGGGACTCGTTTTCTGACTCTTTTCCAACTATGAGTGGCAACATGATTGTCTCCATGTTGGCTTTCATGTCCTCTCAGCAAGGTCAAATATCTGATAGAGAAAAAGAGCATTTGCTGGTTGGGCTCACTGGAAAATGTATTTTATCACACAATTTTACATAAATACATTTAGCTCCCACCAACACTTACAGTTCCTCCAGTGATCGGCTGGGGCAGCAATGCTTCAGAACAATGGCCACTTTAAAACAAAATGCACCAGAGAAAAAGAACCTTGGGGGCACCCTGGTGGCTGAAGGCTGCATGTCCTTCAGAATCAGAATGTATTTAATGCCAAGTAGATTTACACCTATGAGGAATTTGCTCTGGTTATTGGTGCATACAATGAACATAGAACATAAAAACATACAAACACAATAGATACAACACACATAAGAAAAGAGAGGCGGTGGACTAGTGGCAGAAACTTGGACTATGGGCAGAAAAGGTCTCTGGTTCGTCTCTGGTTCGGCTCCACGGAGAAACAACAAAAAGACGAACCTGGATTGATCTGTCCAAAAATCCAAGAGGATTCTACCTACCCTGTCTAGTGCCCCTGAGCAAGGCACCTTACTCCCCCAACATCTGCTCCCTGAGCGCCGTACATGGTCGCTCACTGCTCTGTGTGTCCTGCACCAGATGGGTTAAAAGCAGAGGTTAAATTTCCCTACAATGCATGAGTGTGTCTGTGCATGTGTTTGGGACAAATAAATGCATCTTAATCTTAAAGGCAATAAAAAGAAACAATATATATTTACTCACTATTGACTTCTTATTTACTCCCTTTTTCTAATATTTATTTAGACATTTATTTAGACATAAACATATCTAAATAAAATATATATAATAGATAAAAGATATAAAAAGTGAAGTAAAAAGTGAAATGCAAGACAGTGAACAGTGTCAGATTGCAATATGCAATGTAATGCAGTATAATATAATATAATGTGTTAATTTGACACATCCTTGAGTTGTGGGGGTGGAATAAAAGTCAGAGTCAGGTGGGGGTCCCGGGCCTTGTTGATGAGGCCAACGGCAGCCGGGAAGAAGCTGGTCTTGGGGCGGGCGGTTTTGGTCCTGATGGACCGCAGCCTCCTGCCCGAGGGAAGAACCTCAAAGAGTTGGTGACCCGGATGGGAAGGATCAGCCACAATCTTACCTGCACGCCTCAGGGTCCTAGAGGCAAACAGGTCCTGTAGAGGTGGCAGATTGAAGCCGATCACCTTTTTATCAAATCAATTAAATAAAATAAACCCGAACTTACCAGAACATACATCAGTGTGATAACAACCACCTGAAATGATCTTTTGCGAAGTATTCTTTGTCTGTCGCCTGATGGACACTACGGTGCACTACGAAAATTTGCTTTGCATTTTTAGTATATCAGTTGGGGAGAACAGTCCCATGGGTGATGGTCTAGTCAGCTCTCACCCCACAACACCCCTATAGGAAGGAGAATTCTCAATGTCCCAGCTTACCCCTTTTTTCTTAAGAACAGATTCACACAAATAGTTAATGTCTTCCATCTAATACCTTCAAAACATGCACGTAGATTGATTAAAAGACAACCTGCTTGACATCCAACTTCACATGATCAGGCCTTCTGTGGCGTAATACTCATATCTGTTGGCATAACACAAAGATAATCACTGTCCTCTTGTGGAAACAGGACATATTACATGCTTGAGAGGTCCTCAGAAAGGAGTCTTCTGACCCACGAGTACTCAGTAATCATTACCACATTATCACACCAGGTGTCTTGCTTATGTCTTTTCACATGAACAGGGGATGGTTCGATAAGCGGGAACAAAGTCACTCTGAGGCAGCTGTAATAGGTTTGATGGTGATCTGGAGGACACGGGTACTGTCAGTCCCAGGATCAGTCTTACAGAAACACAGCATGGTCAAAACAAGATGCAGAGACTCGGCCAGAACAGAATGACAGGAAGCTTTAGGTGCTGCTACATTAGGATACACATGTAGATTCTCAGAGAATGGTACAAGTAGTTGGAAATATAGGCTCCTAAGCTCTTAGCACATATTCAATAGATCATAAGCAGTAACATATCTCATTCATTAGGCTCCTCTATAAATCACATTGTAACTTGATTTAAAGTATCAGCGTTGTGGCTGAACCCTAATTACAACTCTAACGATGCCGATGTGAAGCTGAATATATTTTGTTGTTCAGACGATATATATTTTTCTGTATTCTCTAGCCTTTCCCTGACTGTACACAGTTCTGAAGTGTTTATGATACTGCAGCAGGTCAGGCAGGGACAGATACTGGATCCTAGTCTTGATAACTCTAAACAACTAGTAAAATGATGACTGTGTTTTAATGTCCCTGTGCAACATCTTGAATCTACCTCTGAGTGTATGAAATTAGCTTTATGAATAAAACTACTAGACTTGCCTTGCAGTGAAGTGGCTGCAGGGTAAGGGAACATGTGAATGATCTTTAGTCTGTATCTTTAAACGTTTAAAGATGCTTGTGGCATTAACTGGAAACAACTATATATTTATATAAAGCACAGTCAGTAAAAGTCAGTCTGCATATCCACAGCTGTCCAGTATGTGTATATATATGCCATATATTCTGTGCAGCCAAAAAACACATCCAACTTTCTTTTTCCTCAGAGTGGCACCATGTAGACTTTATTTTCAGGCCTTATGACATACACTATCAATAGTACCATACATAAAACCAATAAATAGTGTGTAATACTACAATAGCACATTGAAAAAAGGACAAACATTAATATGATACAGGTATATTTTCCAACACGACTGGAGGAGATTTTCAGAGGACAAGAGGACAAATGTTTGGGTCCACACTCCAGGGTCCATGCAAGTGAATGACAGATGGTCCCCACCCCCTCGGGTTGACTTTGTCAAAACACAACATTATAGGTCATATTAATTTGGCATAAAACCTTTATATCCAGTCTATAGTTCACCTGTGTCAATCCACAATGCACTGTCTCCTTTATCTCAGCTAGTTATAACGACTACTGTGTCACTCAATAAAACGATATCTTAAAGTATTTGTCACGGTTTAGAATGGTTTTGGCCTCATTCAAGCGGACATACCATCTATGTTCCCCCCGGTCACGTAAATAAAAAAAGTCCAGCAGCTGAACTGTAAAAGTGGATGCTTCCACATTGATCCAGAAACGTGTTTATGAGCTTTCCCACACCTCCCTTTTCTCCTGTAGTCTCTTTAGTCCAAAACCGGCCTCTGGCTTCATGTCCAGCCGTACTTCTCTTTCTGTACATGAATTGAGTTGTATTGCTTGGAAGAAACATGACCACCGTCTGACATGGTGCAAGGAGCATGGCGGGCACTCAGTGGATGGAAAAAGTCCTACACTCATTGGCGGTGTGTTAGTTTGAACGGTGTGGCACGTGTTGTTCTGATCTACCCATCCAGAGGTTTTCCTAGGTACACCATGGTGACTTCAGTGTTGCCGTATACTGCAGAGACAGCGGGGAATAGGCAGGCTTTGGGAAGTCCACGAAACGCTATTCCTAAAAACTCGAATCCCCTCTCAAAGGCTAACGTCTTGTCATCCATGTCTAGGATCACCCGGATTCTCTCCCCGATCTGTGGACAAACATAATCACAAATGTTCGTGTTGGATTAAACAAAGACAGTAAACATGTCTCACTATTTAGATCAATAGGTGCAAAGTTTTCAGCATCACAGACAACTTGCAGACATGGCTCCAGAACCCACCTGATATTTGGGTGCATTGTTACACTGTGGGAAATTTCCGTTAACCTCCCCATTGTGCAGCAGGTTGTTGTCGACCAGGTTCCAGCCCCAGCTCTGGTCGTCACTGCCCAGCAGAGCCACGTAGCCCTGGCACTGCAGAGAGGCCCGCTTCGTGGCGATGCCGATTACTGCGACGGTGCCCAGGGGGCCCTCCCACCAGATCTCCCAGGCATGCCGCCCTTCCAAAAAGCCGATCTTGCCCCGCGCACCGTCCGTGCTCTGGGCGATGGGGTTGCGGTGCAGGGTGAAGCCGTTCTTCTTCACGTAAACGTTGCGGGAGCAGTCGTGGGAGCTCAGGGCATGTTGATACGACTTGAGCTGTGGAAGACGGGAGATTGATCAGTTCTTTATCGGCTAAACGAATCTGTGAAAAGGTCATTATCTGTATTATTGGAATTTCTAGATAATTGGAAAACATGAATGATGAATAAGAGTGGTAGTTACAGTTTGAGGTCATGAATATCCTCACATGAAACAGCAGAAGTATGAGGTTTCACTCAGAGCTGGATTTTGCATTTTGTAAAAGGTGTAGAATCGGATTCAGTATTATCAGATCAGCAGGGCTCAAACTGAGGTCAGGGGACCCCCAGGAGTCCTTAAGGGGGGTGCACATGGTCTCATGGAAACTAAGCAACGTTTTCCTTCAGACAATCCCATTCAGTTATTGCTCTATAAATTAATTTACTTTCTATCACTTCCTAGCCTGTGATGTGCACAGTTATGAATATGTGCTGCCTGCTAGCAACAACAATCTTCTGGTTAACTTGTCAGTCATTACCCTAAAGTCATTTTGTGACTAAACACAACCTCTCACAAAATCCCATTTAAAAAATCTGAGATGAAAACACACAGATTTGTTCAATGCATTATTTACAAGGCTGAACGTGAATCACACAAGGGTCTCCGGGCGGTCAATACTATGGCGTGCAGGCCACTATCCACCACGACCCGTGAAGCTGTTTGCAGAACGGAGGTGTCACTGAACCGGCAGATTTATGAGCTGGGGTCCTAAGTAATCACTGCTCTCCCAACCATACACAGAGGTGGTGCACAGGTGAACCTACTTTCGCTTTGTAGGTGGGCAGGTTGCACAGGATGTCAGACCGCAGGGCTTCATCGGTCAGAGCCCGGCTGCAGAGGCTGCGCCACACCTCGCTGTTTTCGTCCGACAGGATGTTGTTCCAGTGCCAGCAGACCAGCGAGCAGCGCATCAGGTCGTTCATCTCCAGGTAGGAGAAGATGTGCTCCAGGACCCGGGCCGGCAGCCTCCCGGCCACCCCCGCGCCTCCTCCGGCTGCGGCGGCGTAGGGAGAGCCGGCGGAGCTGCAACTGGCCGCCGCCGCTGCGCCCCCACAGGAGGAGCCTCCTCCTCCACCGACGGCTCCAGACATTACTGCCTTGCTCCGCACCGACGACGCCAGCCGACAGAATAGCTTGAGCTTACACCGCAGAATGGCTCCTAATGGGGGTTACATGGCAACATTTCGCTGTGGAATCACACGTAGATCGCAGCTAAACCACAACAGCGCAGACCCCGCTGCCCCGACTCCAATGGCTGAATGGAGGCGATGCGTCAAGGTCCTGGAAGAACAGTAGACCTCACTGAGGGGCTGACAAAAAAACGTGGTAGTTAAACACAAAAAGAAGCAGTACACATAAGAGTTGTTCACGTTGTGTCAAATCCATTGGAGAAAAGCTGCCAATTAAAGAGAAAGCCCCCATCTCGACTCCAATTTATTTTAGTTTCTGTCAGGACCAGAGGGCAGCACTGCGGAAGAGCTGCCACAGAGAGACTAGCAGCTGTAGCATTGTAGCATGGTGACAGTTAGCAGGGTTACAGTGTTAAAATGTTGCAGTGTTACAAATGACACTGTAGCATGGTGACAACTAGTTGTGATACACTGTTACAGTATAACACAGTAGCATGGTGACAGTGTAGCAGTGACACAGGTCTCAGTGTTACAGTGTTACAAAATATAGTGTTACAGTGTTATGTTATAGTCTTACACCTTTACAGTGTTATCTCGTAGCTGTGATGATTTAGCACTCTGGTTTTACCATATAACAGTGAAGCATTGATACAGTTGTGTTACATTGAAAGTGTCACCGTGTTTTAAACCGTTTACAGTTGTGTTACGGTGACACTTACAATGTCCCAGTTAAACAGCATTATAGCATTTCAGTTTAACACTGTCAAAAATTCAGTGTAGCAGTGTTAGTGTTACAATTATATTATAGTAGTGTAACAGTCTGGTCCTACTTTATTACAGTGTGGCATTTGTATAATGTAACTGTGTTGCAGTGGACCGACACTGAGAGCACAAAGGACCTGGAACCTCATTCAGCCATTGGAGACTCTGAACAATAATACTAAACAAAACATTTATATTTTCTGTTTCATAATTGTCTTGCAAATTGATCATATATTGTGGAATAAAAAAAAAAGGTTGTATATCTAAAGACGCGAGAAAAAATAAAAAGATTCACCTGATCAGATATTAAATATATCTATTATTTGTATTGCGGTTTTTCTTTTCTTTCTTTATTCACTCAACCTGAGACCGAGTCATCTGATGAAGGACATTTGAATGTGTATCGGTTTTAGTTTTGTAATTTTTTTTTATATAAACGTAATAAAATAAATATATGCGGACCACGTGACGCCACTCGGAAGTGACGCGCGGTGCTCAAAAGAGTTGAGCGAAGCATCTGGATCAGAGCAGCGGCTGCAACGACTCATCTGACGGCAGAGGACAGAGGGACACCCGACCGCGACCCGTACAGGTACCGTACCTCACCGGGGGTCATCGTGTGCGGGACATAGTGCGTGTTCACCCGTGGTTGTGGGGGGAGGGGGCCGGCGGTGTTTGCGGGACACGGCGGTGTCTGCGCTGTGTTCTGCGGCCTTGCGGACAGGCTGCCCCCCCCCATCTGTCCGCCGCTGGCCCGGGGGACGACCGACGGGCCGGCGGTGTTCTCCGCGGTGGGACAGGTGTCAGTGTAGACGCAGGGTCCGATGAAGCTGCGGGGGATGGGTGTCCTCAGGGCGGCCGCAGTCGGAGAGCCAAGCCCGCTTGTGGTAACAAAGCCCCGGCCGCGGCTGCTCCGCTCTGCCACTGACAGGTTGCCATCTTTATTCGTGCAGGAACATAACGTCACCTGTAAACAGCAGCCTGTGTGTGTGTGTGTGTGTGTGTGTGTGTGGGAGCGCGCGGGTCCCGAGGCTCATCCACTTCGGCCTGTGCTCAGCTATTGCGTTGTGTTCTCTTTGTTGTTGTCAGTTTTTGTGTTGGGACTCATTCTGACACCAGACACCGGAGATCTGCTGAGTTACCGCTGCTCGCTGAGCTGCATGTGTGCGTCGCTGCTTTAATCACAGCTAAAGCTGCCAAGTCGAGCCGATTCGTCGATTAGTTGATCAACATATTTGGATTATTTTATAATCACTTTTAAGGCAACAACAATAATACTAATCACAATAAGATTAAATAAGACTGCACGGTATTAACCCCCCAAAAAGTATTGTGCCAGCTTGCTGCAGGATCACAATATACAACAGACTTCAGAGAATAATGCAATATAAGTTTTTAGTCAAAAAAGATTACTGAAAAGATAAATATAAGTAGAAAGTGAATTATAAATGAAAATAAAATGTTTTTATGGAGTAAATGCAGAACCAATAATTGATATAACAGTAAACCTGAGAATAAAATAAGTCAGTAAGGAGTATTGCACATGATATTGAGCATAATATGATGGGGATATAGTAATATTTTACATGAATAGTAACGTTGCCCATGAATAATACAATTGCACATGAATAGTAACATGATTTTCTTAAGTTTGTTGTCAACTGCCTCAACATCATTTTCTTCAGTAGGGTTACAACAAAAGTTGTCGATATAATGCTTATGCATCGTGTGAGCCCAGTGAGGAGGTTTCACATAATCGATCGATGTCAGATTTTATAAATGTTTTGCTGTTTAGCATGTGTTAGTAATTCTCTGATCATAAAGAAGTGCACAAAACCACAACCCTCACTCAGAGCAAAAAATAGCCTTTAAACTTTAAATGAATAATAATAATATAAGTATAGATATAGACTCATGTGAATCATTGTATCTTGATATTATTTTTCGCCCTTTCGCCCAACTAAACCTTTTTTGTTTTCACCTTCTCAAATATGCAGATTTTTCTTTATCACATGAGTCTCTTTAATTTAATTTAACAGGCATTCCCACATTTTTCTGATACGCTTACTGAAAAAGTTATTATTGTTGTACAAAGTAGAATATAGATTAATCAATAATGATAACTAATAAAGTTAAGGATACATCTTATTTAACAGCGCCTTTATACACACCCAATGACACCTTACAATATATCATAAATAGACACATAAAAACAGATGTAAAATTCAATCAATCAATAATGAAAATAATAGTCGGGTTCTATCCTATCATGAGCTCATATTCTGCCGTGAGGAGATGCCTCCCTTTAGCTAAAACAAGTCACTTTCAGCTCACTACACAGTTAGTGGTTCATTCAATCTTTAATACTTCCCTGAAAAGTGATGTAACGGTGTTTGTCGCAGCACAGAGACAAACCTCTACCCGAGTTCTCTTCTTCTAATGAGCATCATGTAGAGCAGATGTCAGAGTTGCCTCTGGCAACAGAGCAAAGAAAGTTGTGAAATGCAAAAATTAAATGTGAATGACACAAACTGTGTGTTACTGAACTGAAACCTTTTTGATGAATTGCAGTTTACAGAATGTTGCAAAATTCAAAAACGGCAAAAAACAGTGAAATGTTTATGGAACAGAGCTGGTAGTTACATTTTAAACACAGTTCTGCAGTGAGTGCTCTGGCAGAGCCACGCCTTGCTCTTGCACTGTGTTAAATTAAGCATACCATGCAAAACACAAGACCAGTTTCCACAAAATAGTTGTAATTCCAGTTATGAATATTTGTGAACGGATACACGAACAAAGTAAGTGTTACCTGGCAAGGTCATCCCAAACAAGCCCAGTCCTCACTGGACCCCTCACCACAGAATTAGATCATGTGCTCAGTCAATTTTAAACCGTCTCATCACTGAAAGATAAAGAGCTGTGGTTCCTTTAGCACCTGGGCTGGTGATGGGCTGATTAATAAACTGTCTGCAGCCATTAAATATGATTTCTCAACAGTGAACCTCTGATCGACCTTAATCGTCTAGTGAGGAAAAGCTAGGTTAGAAATCAGTTAGCTAGGTCAGAGTTGCTGATCAGGACCAAAAATAAAATTTGCGTGGAAATAAATGTCCATTCATCTGTATTTCCATCTGTAATCATTTACTATGTGGAATTCAGGGGGTAAAAAAAACACTTCTCTGTAATTGTAATCAGGTAGTGGAGTGGTAACCTGTGTTATTTTAGATTTCTTGAAATGAAATTTTTTCCTTGTATTTCCATAGCAACGATTTAGACACGATTTTGGCTCTCAACTCAAAACGTTTCATTGATCAGCAGCAGAGAGATGCCTCGGAGCGTTCTGTTTACAGGGTGCGGATAAGAGGGGAATCATTTATGGAGAGAACAAAGACTCAAAGAATTGTCCCAAATGTGCTTTACATTATCTAAAAGTGATACGTAAGATTTCAAGACATTTATCTATGTTTACGCACAAGTAATTGTCCATTTGTACGTTTTCATTTGACATTTTTTGTCTATTTGCTCTCCATAATAACCTGCGCTGAATTACAGCATCACTCAATACTCTGCAACCGCAAGCTAGGACAGATAAATAAATAAATAACAATACAAAATATGAAAAAGAAAAAAGGGCACATCTTGTGAATCCATAAAATTCCCACTTTACATGCCCATACATTTACTGTTTATGGCCTTCTTGTTGTAACAGGATTTATTCATTTTTAAATACTATTATGGAAATCAGGAAAAGGGGCCTTTGGCTTGAAAACCTTTTTTATTTATGCAGGCTGTATAGAATTTGGCAAGGAGGAGCAATGAATTAATGATAAAAGCTTTTTCCTCAATTTTTCTGTCATGGTTCCAGAATTGTTAGAGTAGGCTGACACTGCCAGACAAGCTGGGTTACCATTTCAGATTGAACCGTGCAAAAAAGTAAGATCAATATTTGTCTCAGTCTTAAATTGTGAGTAAATTGTGGTGGGATAGTTTTGTGTAGAGAAATGTCCATGAATAGTATCCTGCTTACGGAGCAGTTCTTCATCACACCAGCAGCTCAGCACGCTCTGTTCCAGATGTCTCGGTGGATGATAGAGCCATTAACACAAATTACAAAACACATAAACACTGTTGTATCTGATTCGATGTGGAGAAACAGCTGGGCAGTTAAATCGCACAAGGTTTGATTTGTTGTATGTGAAGTCAAAGGTCATGTATCATTCTAGACTACTGTGTTTATTATGTTTTCCCTCTTGATATCTGAGGATGAAAGTTTTTGGGAAACGAGGAGAACCGCTCATGGATCAGTGTTGGATTCATACGTTTATCTCATGGATCATTGAGTCAATGATGCATCAGTGGCTTCAAACAAAGCAAATACAGTGACACCTGGTGGTCTGCTACAGTCATGGCAGCAGTCTCCTGTTAGCGTTTTTAGTCTGAGTCCTTTTGTTCAGAAGTGCTGCTGTTACTGTGCTGTAAGATAAAATACACAAGAATATAAAATGATGTTGTTACTCAATATGAATGTACCTCACTGGTGTCGTCTGGGCCCAGTTTCTTTAGCATGATCTTATTCACAAGGTCTGACTACTTGTATGTCTTTGTCACAAGGTATCAGGTTGACATTGTTTTCTTATTTAAGGTGATGTCCTTCTTGTCTACATCTTCAAATTTCACCAGAGTTTCAGTGTCGTCTCTCTATCTCTATCTAAGTTTAACATGTTTTAAAATAATACTGTGCTTCTCTCTACAGCACCTGTGAGAACGTGACCATAATGAATCCTGTTTACAGCCCATCCCCAACAGGGGTCCCCTTTGCCAATACCAAAGGTTTAGGCTACCCAGGTAATCATTTAAATCCATTTAAAGACTCATATATCTAAACTCAAGGAAAATATCCTAAAGTCAAAAAACATAAAATTCCTTTTTGCTCTCTCTGTTTCTCTTGGTTCATGGCAGCTGGATTCCCTGTTGGCTACGCAGCTGCTCCAGCGTACAATCCAAACATCTACGCAGGAGCAAACGCAGCCTTCCCCGGTGGTAAGAAGAGTGTTTTTGTTAAGATAGAGGCGATTAATGCTTTACACATACTCACATTATTCCGCTTCATTAAATTGATCAAATTAAACATGTTTGTTCCAATGGTTTTATCTTAATACACTGTAAGAGTACCATAGAAGATTAGAGAATAGCTTTTCCTCACACTACAACTGTCCAACAGTCAATCAATCTCCCTGCGCACATATGAGTCTGATTTATTATTTGGTTTTTTTTCAGCAAAATACATGATTTATTTTATGGAAAGTTGGAGGAAATATTAAAACAATGTTAAAGAAAGCTATTCTTGGATCTGCCCCTTTGTCTGGATCCATACCAAGTCCAGTGTCTTCTTTCCTGGCATTTATCCCATCCTTTCACCAAGTTTCGTGAAAATCTGATCTACAAATAGAAGTTTTAGTCAAGATTACAACCCAAAGTGCTCTTAGTTGTCACATGACTCTCCTTTTATAGACAAAATAATAATTTGAACTGCATTATGATCATATCACATCAGAGGAAGATGACACAGAGTACTACATAAAAAAAAAGGCTAATCATTCCAGCTGCTCTTCAACCACAACCAGAGATTTAAGAGACAGCACATTTAAAACCTGCAGCCCTAACGGCGTCTCCCCCTCGTTCTCCAGGTTACGCTCCGGGCACTCCTTTCAAAATGTCCTGCTCTCCCAACTCAGGGACTGTGCCTCCATACTCCGCCTCACCCAACCCCTACCCTTCTGCTGTCTACCCTGTCAGGAGCACCTACCCGCAACAGAACCCATATGCACAGGTCTGTACGCCGTCAATTTCTTGTCATGTAGACGGACACTGGTCCCCCTGGTTCACCTCTGTGTTTTCAGCCTTCACATGGTGTTCTGCTCTCCTCCTATCCAGGCGTTAACACCCTCACAACAGCAGGCCATGTACTACACCCAGCCGCTGTACGCTGCACCGCCTCATGTGATCCATCACACGACGGTGGTCCAGCCGAACGGGATGCCTGCGGCCATGTATGCCCCGACCATGCCTCACCACCGCAACGGCGTCGCCATGGGGATGGTTGCAGGCACCACCATGGCCATGTCCGCTGGTGAGCCACAGTGTTTTCATACGTCTTTAGTCAAGTCACTTGAATCATACGGATGATTTGATATGTTACATTATTGTGGATTTAAGGAGAGGTAAAGAAGAGTTCAAATAAAAGTGCAGGTCAAATCCACTTGTGGTTTAAGTGTAGTTTGTCTGAAAGTGATGGCAAGTTCACACGACGCGACTTGCTGTTAGGAGATTGGGAGTCTCGCGTTCATCATCATGGAGGAGAGGAGAAATGGTTCAGTGGGCGTCACATCACAGTTGAATGGAAATTGCTTATATCTTTGTAATTATACTCAATTTTGCCATTTACAATATACCAACTTTTACATGGCTCAGGAAAAATGACTCATGTATTTTATAATTTCCCTCATACACTTTTATAGTTTGTGTGGCTCGTGCTCTTAGCCGACTCAGTATATATATAGTACTTCAAATAAAAGCAATATGCAAAAGTCACCACTTCTTATACCTTCTCCACCACCTCTGCGTTCTCTACTGATTTGTCTAGATGTCTTCACTGCTAGAAATAGTGTTTGGCGAAGGTGATGTGTGGGCGAGCCCTTTGAAGAATTCACATATAGTGTTTGGCGACTGCTGACTGAACGCCGATTTGGCTCAGACTTTGGGCTTTTGTCTGAGGGTTCCAAAATATGTTGGCGACTGCTCTTGAAGAGAACTTAATGAGGTGGAAAAGATTTATTCTTTCCCTTCTCTAATATCCTTGTACCTCATGATCTATGACAAACATTGTTTAAAGAAATCTTCTGCTCTCACTCTGCTCTTCAGGAACTTTGTTGACCTCTCCATCACCAGCATCTGTTGCCCCCCACCAGATGCCCACATATCGGACTCCCGGCACACCCAGCTACAGCTACGTGCCGCCCCAGTGGTGAAGAGAGGGAAGCGTGAGTATGATGTGCTCATCCGAAACATATCAGCAAAGTCACGCATGGACTTCGACATCAAACTAGCGCGTGTTGTTCTCCCTGCAGGTCAGGAGATGGTAGATATGCATTCACACTCTACTCCAGTGTTTTTTGCTCTCGGCGAAGACCTGCTCTGCCAGAGTTTGCAACCAGTTACTCCTCTTCCAGCATAATGTGAATCTTAAAACCCAACTACATACGGAGAGGGCGCCATTCAGACAAGGAGGTGGTGAAGAATCGGCCCTGTCCCCATTATCCCCTTCCCCTCTTCCCCTTGACGGAATACGACTGCATCCCACGCCACACCCCAGCGCCAGCACCTCTACAACCTGCTGCATATCTCACATCAAACAGCTCCCATGCAAACCTTTTTTTGTGGACTGTCATGCAGGTTTTTATAGCTTCAACTCTTTTAAGTGGTGAAAAGGGAGTTTTTTTATTTTTATTTTTATTTGGGGTACACCTATGATGTTGAATGCATGTGTACATATAGCTATATGAAGTAATGCTAGCTCAATCTACCTGCAGTGACAGATGCAAAATCAACAAAAAGGCACACATCCAAAGGAACTAAAAAGAAAAGTAATAATCTCCGATGCTGAATCACCAGTGACCATGTCTTGTATGTGAAATAAGAAAAGACGAGAAATGTTTGTTCATGCAAAAACCTACCTGCGCACTCCAGTGCAGACTAAACTGTGCTATTTTCACTGCTTTGTGTTTTGGTGAGTGACGCTAGTTTTGATTGTTTCCTTCAGCGATGCGGTGTTATGCATTGTCATGTCTTACCTTTTTTTTTGTATTTTAGGAGAAAGATGAGACTTTGAGTTTGTGCCTTCGACTGATGGCCATTCCAATAATTAGTCGCTTTACGCATGTTTGATTTTTTTTTTCTGCCCCGTTACACGTTTTAGGACAAACTGCGTTAACTTTAGCAAAAGTCTGGAGCAGCTTTTGATCCCTGCTTGAAACGCTTTGGGTGACATAAAGTATTCACTTATTTTAGCAACAAGTATTCTGGGTTTGGGTGCAAGCAGAGGATTTTTTTTTTTTTAACCATTTGCAACCATTGAATGAGTAGGAACAGAGTTGTGTGTGTGTGTGAGGGTGGGTGTATGTGTTTGTGTGCTAGACGACTAAAATATAACCCATTAAAATAGTGCCATAAAGCTCAACATGAATATTCAACCTACATGCCATTTAGTTCTTAGGTCTGAAGCACTACATCTTTTAATCGCTGCTAAATGTGGACATGTTAGGAAATTATAATGCTAATAGTAATGGTCAAACACATACAATTTGTGATTAGCACTACTGAGTAAAGGCACTAATTATTAAAAACAGTTAAGATATTTGACCTTTTTGACATTGCTTACCTCAAGGTTCCAGGCTGACCCACCAACATCACTGTTTCAGACATGCTTTTCTATGTTGCCTCAGTCACCTCAGTTTAACGATCTGTTTTGTAAATGTTACTTTTGTGAATTTTGGTTCGTGTTTTGTATTCTAAAGAAAGACCAAAAATAAAAACAAATATAAGAATAAGCAGTGTTTTCCTTTTTTTTGTTATTGGGTATTTTTTGGCACCAAAGTGTACCAGATATGAAATGTCAAGAACCTGTCCAGGATAATTTCACAACAAATAAACAAAAAAATGGTATTTTCTGGTGGGATTATTTTTATTTCTATTATTTACTGTTTATTGCACTTATTTCCTGACATTTTATACTATGCACAATGGTTAAACTTGATGGTAAATCCAGTTATATATGCTTCTCCCTGTTCATTTAATGGATGTGTTATAGAACATTTAAGAAGATATACAATTATAAATAAATTATTATTTTATTCCTAGAGACTCATACAGATGCAAATAATCATGAATGCTAAATATATGATATGATACAATTCCACATTTAGCATTTAGTTTCATACGTGACCTCATTGATACAAAAATAATATTAAGAGTTAGTAATCGACTTGCATCCGAAATAAACAAAACACTTGCAATCACAGGCATTCAGGTAAACCATTCCCTGGAAATAAAAAGGAATATATCCAATAAAATAAACAGCATGGCAAGTTCCCACTTGTCCTGAACGCAGCACACTTGACGTACATAGAATGGGCGGGGCTAAAGACAGGAAGTGGTAGAGGCGCTCTCACAACAGAAGAAGAGGGAGTTTTTCCCAGCATGCAGCGGGGCCCGCCAGTATTTGATCCTGCAACAAGAAGAAGAGCTGAGTTCATATTAACAACATGTCAGCGTGTTTGTTTTAAAGCTGATAAACTACGAGTTTTATTGGTTTTTACTGAGGGCGTCGTGTATGTGTAAGTTTAATTTAATTCTACCTTCGTTCAAAGGCTTCTGTTTGTTGACATCCCGGTGAAATGGTTGAATTAACAGCAAGAAGGAGTAGAAGCGCCATTAGTGTAAACTTAAACCCCGACAAACGGAATGAATGGTGTTTGTGTCCTTCACTTGTCATTCATTCTCCCAAGGAACTGACGATAAGGATAAGAAAACGAACCAAACCACTATGTGTGTAACACAAATTAAGTCGTTTGAAAACATGGCCACAGTTTGTCAATGTATTTTCCCCTTATTTTAACGGTGTTGAGACGGTGTTTACAATCATGAGAACGCACACACTGGGCAATCTAATTGGGACAGAGGACCACTCTCTTGGTGTTTAAACCCACGT
Source organism: Platichthys flesus (assembly GCF_949316205.1). NCBI lineage: Eukaryota > Metazoa > Chordata > Actinopteri > Pleuronectiformes > Pleuronectidae > Platichthys > Platichthys flesus. The sequence goes on from NC_084965.1 coordinate 8,135,714, forward strand.
TGGGTATTTCTGAAAACGCCCTTTCCTTCACTAACCCTTACTCACTGTATAGGGGCTTTTATGGAGACGACTCAGTGAGCTAATCAGCAAAAGAATAACACGTTATGACACTACTGTGGTCATTTCTCTGGGTCAGTATACACATCATTGTCACAGGATTATGATGTACAACAACAATGTCGGTGTCAAATCCCATTTTAGTGGTATATCACCCATTCACCATTCCTTTAATACTACACCACTAGGTCAGATTGTCTCCCAATTCAAATTGTAAATATCAAACGTGTTTGTTAGGAGGAGCTAAGTCGCTCCAGCTATCTTCCTGATTATCTGCTAGTGTTTGCCCAGCAGTGACTTCAGAAGACTTAGAATATGTTTCATCTTCAGTGTGGTTCTTTGTTCTTCCTTCATTTAAGAAATCCTCTCCAGTTGTGAGGATGAGCAGCCCAGGGCCGAGCAGTGGGACAAACAAAGCAGCTGAACTCTTTGAGGACTTGTGGAGGCGACTTGGAGAGTGTCACCAGGATGCACTTCAAGGTGACGGACCCCGTGATGTGCTGCACGCATATGTGCATTTTCTTTCCCGGCTCAGGTCGATTATCGGATGCTAAAATAGAATTCACTCACAGGTTTGGTGCATTTGTTGCTTGTTATTTTTCAGAACTGGGGGAAAAAGTGGTCAAGCTGAAGAAGGACCGCTGTTTGTAAGTCCACAGTGTCACTCAGACAATCATGGTGAAGATAATAACAGTATTTTAAACCTGAGCTTCATGAAATTATTTATGTACAGTTTATTACATAGTATCTACACACATACAAGCATGGAGAGATGTGTCCATAAAAAATGTTATGGAAATAACACAAGTAGTAACAAGTTTGTGTTTACAGGTTAATTAAAACGTTAAAGAAATAGGGTTGAAAGAAAACTAATTTATCATAGTTGTTGTTTTGTCCGACGAGTCATGTAGGAGAAATATCAGCTTTGAATCCCGAAATGTGAGGAGCTGGAGACATTTACTATTTTGTACTTCAAATGTGTAACAATTAATCACTGACTGAAACAGATTTTGTTGATCGATTAATCTTTTGTTTGATTTTGTTTGATTTCTGCAGAGATGCTCAGAGGCTTGAGGTGTTTTACAGTCGCAACCAGCAGCTGAAGGAGCAGAACACAAGCCTGCAGGATGCCATCAGCCTCCTGGAGGAAAGGTAACTACCCTCAGTCCAGGTTAAGTTCAAACCGTATGAAACCATGGAACAGAGAGAGTGACTCTGTTCACTGTTTCCAGGCTCCGAGCAGGAGAATGTGATCGATGTGCCGTGTTAGAGGAGAACCTGAAAAACGACCAGGAACAGAATCTGCGTCTCATCGCTGAGCTGAGTGAGTCAACTCATTGTTATTGTTCTTATTCTACTGTCACACCGAGCAGTGTCTAACTGAGAGATTAACATTGTGCCTGTTGTAAATAACAATAGTTATAACTATAAAACTTTATTTATTCTGCACTGTTCTTAACAATGTCACAAAGTGCTTAAGAAGAAGAGCAAAACCAAAAAGTAAAAAATCAGACAAAGCAGTTGACTGAAAAAACGACATTGGCCACAGAAGAGATAAAGCGGTCGTTTTTCTGTTGAGCACTTACACTTTTCCTCCAAGATATCACAACCTCTGCAGGATGGATTGGCTCAAACTGTCAGCCTCCATGTTGGCTGCACAATGACTCCTGATCACTTTGGAGATCGCCTGATTTCAATTTTTCCTCTAGTGTGTCTAGACAAGATATAGATAAGTCGAATACGCTGACACCTGCTGGGAAATGTGTTCCACAGAGAATGAAAGAAACGGCCTGAAGGATGAGAACAGAAGACTGCAAGCTGAAGTGCAGAACTTAAAGATGGCTTGGTAAGATTTTTACTACAAACATTTTGGTTTGACATTGTACATATGCTCAAATAAATGAGATAAAATGTTTTATATTCTGTAAGACAGCTACAAATCCTGCAGTTGTTTCATTTTCACTCATGTTTTCCTCTGTACCTTTCTACAGGAGCACTGGTTTATTATTCAAGTCATTCTTGACCTGTTGTTGTTCAAAGTGAATCTAAGGTCTCAGTTAGTTGTTGTTGTTTCTCTGTTGCTTCTTCAGCTCAGAGCTCCAACTGGCCTCAACCCCAGAACAGGAGGAAGGCATCATCCCAGACTCACCAGTAATGGCGAGCTCGCTTCCCGTGGCGAACAGACTGAAGAAACGTAAAAATATGGACAAAAGCCGGCGCCTTCAATACACAGAGCAGCCTCTAACGCAGATCAACAACTCGCTCTTCAGTGGTCAGTCTGCTCCACGTATATCTCAACATGTAACGCCCTTGTCTGTTTTCTGAATCCGACCCCCCCCCCCCCCCGCCCCAGGACGTCATATCTTCAATCCCGTGTTGTTCTTGTCGTTTTAGAGCTGAATAAGAAGCCTGTTGATGCCGCAAAGAATCCTGGAAGAGCAGAAGTGCTTGTACCCGAAACATGTGTCCTGGACTCTTCCCAGATCTCAAGTACGAGTTCATCCTCTGTTCTCTCTCGTATCATCGTCGTTTTAGAACTAACAGGAAGGACTTGTAGTTGCTAAGAGATCAGAAACAGGAAACTGATGTCTTGCAGAATTTTCTTCCCTTGAACTGCTTGATGACCTGGTTTGCCCTTTCGTCATGTGGTCACATTTTCGACATTTGTTTTGCAACACTAATCGGTAACTGATTACATCCTGGTGTTAGGTAGAGCCTCAGAGAGTGGAGACTAATGAATGAATTTAATAGCGAAATAAATACTGCCACAATTTATTTTAATCCAACTGCTGTCATTGATTTGGACTCAGGAGCTTGACTCCCGGTCCTGTGGTGTTGTTACTGTAGTTTGAACTCGTCCCTGTGTCCTTTCAGACGATGTGATTCCTGATAGAGACGAGGTGGTCGCAGAAACATGCGGCTTCGATCTTCTTGTCAAGCATCACATGGTAGGTAGGGCTCATACAGCTGCAGCCTAATCATTATGTCTTTTTTTGAAACAATAATTAAATCTTAACCTAGTCAAACAGTCATTTGGTTATTTCTCCTCTCCTCAGAAAAGTGAAGTGGTTGCAGCGCAGCCGAGAAGCTTGAAGCCTCCCTGGAAAAACAACGTTTCTTTAAAGTAAGTACTGTTGGTGAAAGAAATATTCAGATCGTTTACTCTTTACAAATACTAGTACAGCAAGGTGAAAGTTATAAGTAAAAGCTTCTTTGATTAAAAATGTACAATTCAAAAGTATGTACGTATTATCAGTAAAATATGAATAAAAAAACCACACCATTAACAGCCATGTTGGTTCTCGTGTCTAAAGACCCTGTGGCTCCTCCTCCTCCACACTGATCCACAGTCCAGACTCCACTTCGGAAAGGTCCCTGTCTCTTCTCCCCCGAGTCAAGAGGTTATCAGTGGACAGCTCCATTCAAAAAGCTAAAAGGAAGAAGGAGGAAATTCAGAGGCAAGAGGACACGAAACATGGGATCCAGGAGCGGGTGGGCGCACAGAAGGAAGGCAACCACATAGAGGCCGAAGTGACCGAGCGCACCTCCACACCAAATCAAAGTCTCGTGAAGCAGCCACCGGACAGCAAGGATAAAGGGAGACAGGTGTTGTACAGGAACCAATTTGAGTTCCTTGGCTTCTATATCCTGTTACCCATGTGTTTACATAGGTTCTATGTTATCTGTTCAACAGGTTCATTCAGGACAAAAGGAGCCCAATGTTTTTCATGCAAGTCCAGTTTTCAAGAAACCAGACGAGAGGTGTAAAGGATCGGGGGACGGGGTTGGGAGGAGAAGAAACGCATCACATGACCAACATGAAGCAGACAATGGCGAGTTGCTGTCCTTCACAGTGGAGATCTTTTGAATCTTGTCTCCGATTGTTCCGTTCAGTTGATTTTAACATGACTGTGCTGATTTGTGCTCCCGCAGCTGAAAGGAAATACAAGGTGGAGCCCATGTGGAGCATTGACCCTGCGCTCGCCCTGTCCATGTACGACAGCGAGCGGAGAGGAGACGAGGTACAGTCACATGACCTATCATTGTTTGTGTTGTTTATAAAACTTTGTCTTCGGTCATTCTGTAGTATTTAAAAACAAATATCCTGCTAGTTGTCAGGTGTCACCCAGCGGCTGCTGCTCCTGGTGGTTTATGAAGGTTTTCTGTGATCTGCACAAGTCTTCACCTTTAAAAGTTAACGTGAATGAAACCTTGAAATAGAGCATCTGGATTTACTGGATAAATGAAACCTCACTCAGGTTTTGTTTGTCTTTTAGCAAACAGAGGAACAGTGTCATGAAGAACTCGAGGACACCGACTGCACTTGGGTTAGTCACAGTTTACTGCAGGGTCATGGAGAGAATGACCGGGACACAGAGGACAGTGTTACAGGTAAAAACACCAACCAAAACTTTTGGAACTAAGATGGCTCTCAGAGAGTGCACACCTCCACCAAACACCAACAGTCCCCAGAGGGACCCACATTTAAATTCAAGGGATCTGCACCAGATTACACACACTAGTATACACAAGTATTGTTGAAAAACATCCTTTTAGGTTATTCTTGGATCTACACCATAATTTATTGGAAACTTCCTTGGCCCATGTCCCATCCTGCCACCAAGTGTTGTGGAGATTCATTCTGTGGTTTTTATTTGATCTTAAAATCAAGCCGACGCACAACATACTGAAAGGGGTTAAAACACAATATTCCTTGGTGGAGGTGATAACACTCAAGATCATGAGCACAAGTTGATTCTGTCAGTGCAGAAAATGAAAACATTGTTATAAACCATCTTAATGCGCTGTGATTAAATCCTAAGTAACAGTTTCATTCTTCTTCATCTCCAGGACTGGGCGGAAAGGCGAATGACAGTTTGGACATGATGTTTGACACTTCGGCTAATGGGGAATACAAGTCTTTCACCTGTTCACACGCAGGCCAAAGCCAGCACTGTGGTGGTGGGGATGATGATGATGATGAAGAAGAGGAGGAGGAAGAAGATGAAAAGGACAATGGTAGGTTTCATACTAATAGTAACTTTGTGAATCATTAACTAATCAGAAGAGGTCAGCACTTGAACTTAGCCTGTTTGTTTCCTGAAACAGAACGAGATGCTCCTGACAACTCTCCAGGTCAAAGCAAGTCACGGTGAGCCGCTCAGACGTCCACTTGTATTTCTATATTTCATGCTTTGTCATATTTGATGGTGAACAGATAAAGGAAGAAAGAAAAGACGGGAACTGAGGTTTGTCAGTTTCTCACAGCCTGATTTTTCTCTCTGGCTCAGACAACCAACATTTGCTCATGTGGTGGTAGTTCGCAAGAAAGACGAGAGAAGAAAACTGAAGGGCACTACCTGCAAGGAATGTGAAATTGTAAGTATTTTGATAATAAGGTAAAAAAATTTTTAAAATGTATCCTTTTATTTTTTTTAAGTTTACTTGTTTTTCTTCCAGTATTATGCTCATCTCCCAGAGGAGGAAAAGCAGAAGAAGTTGTCAGCCTGCTCGAGGCACCGTTTTCTTTACATTCCTCCGTCTACGCCGGAAAACTTCTGGGAAGTTGGATTCCCATCCACACAAACATGCATTGATAGAGGTAATTTAACAATCCAGTACAGTACAGTATGGTAGTGGAGCATTAAAGGAGCATTTTGACCAACATGCTCTCGCACACCCTGGTGCTTTAGAATACAGGGAAATCAATGTACTATCTGGTAGACTGAGATGAATAGGGCCAGAGCAACAAATGGATGTTTATCATTTCTGTCTTGTGGTGTCTTTCTGAGGCCTTTAACAGGCTTGATAACCTTGCACACATGCACGTCCTGTCAGGCTGAAATTTAAAGACTTTTCTCCTTGTTTTCACAGGTTACATCAATGAGGAGAAGAAACCTCAGGTTCGCTCACGGAGAAGAACACCCTTAAATGCTTGTTTCTCCCCAAAGCAAAAGAGCTGAAGAAGTTTGACTTCAGTTACAGCAAGTAAATAACATGAGAGAAGAAGTTTATAACTGTATTTAAACTTCACTGAGGACAGTGAAGCCGTCACCTGACTGTACAGACTGTAGATACTATGTGTGCTTGTGATGTGATAAGATAAATAAAAGTTACTATATGCCTTAAGAGTTTTGGGAATGCCAATGTTCTTCATTCAAGTAGATTGAACATAATTAAATATTTCACACAAGCCATTTTCAGAGGGTCTGAAGCAACTGAGTCTGACATTTGAATTCTCACATACAGCCCCCCCCAGCCCCCGGATAATTTCAGGAAAATAAATTCACTATCAGACCTTAAGATGTTTAGAGAATGTCTCTTCTTTCGAAATTAATTTCAGACTTCTACAGTGAAACCTCCGTCCAGATTCTGATATTTTCAGAGGAAAGCAGACAACATATTACAGAGATCATTTTATTTCGTCAGCAGGTTAAACACCAAAGATTAGAAAAGTGAAAAAATATAAACATGTTCTCTTCGTTGAAGTGAAAGCTGCTGTTTGTCAAAGCTGAGGTTCTCTGTCAGAATACACCAGCAGGGCCTCCCCGACATGACTCAACAGCACACTGCAACCACATAACAATATGAGCAGTTATCATCAGCAGCAGGCTCAGAAGGATCCATGTGGTTCTGATGGGTTCGAAGGTTCCAGAAAGTTGAATTTCAAACATAATCTCACAAAAAGTAGTAAAAAGTTGGACAGGAGAATCTGAACAGTGAGGCATTTAGTAAAAGTAAACTTAAGTTAGTATAGCATTTGAGTTATTTGAAAGAATAATTCTCTGATCATGCACCTTCAGTAGTGACAATACTCGTAGAAACCTAGACATAAGCCTGGAGGGAATAAAAGCAGCTGAGAAACTCACCAAATCAGAGATGGAGTGTTTATTTCCATGGAGAAAACCAAAGGAGAGAGGCACATGGCAGATACCTGGGGGCAAAGCATGAACAAATGTAGTTAGGGTTATCTGGTTAATCTGGTTTTATCTGAATTGAAATCACATAACCAGCTTTGGTGTCAACTTTGAAAAATAATTATTCTAATTCTGTCGCCACAAACAAAGAATTATAACTAAAAATGAATAGAAATGTGATTGATATTCACCTTTGATATAAAACACCAGATCCTAAAGTGCTCGAGGGAGATTCCACTCTTTAGTTTGATGGTGGCCAACAGCAGAAGAAACCCCAGCAGGGCGCTGTGGACCACACACTGTAATCAAAAACTAGAACTGACCTCAAAATACAAATTCAAACACTGTCAAATCAGTAACTATATAGAAACAACAACAATTGTAATTAAAATTATTGTGACATTCAATTTTTAGAACACTAGTATTTTTCTGAAGAAAAGAGTAGAAATAAAATAAAAAATCCACCCATGTATTTTCTATTTTCATCCTGTAAAACTAAGGTCATATTTCCTAGAGCCATTGTTCCTGGAGGATTTTAATCAATACAATAAAATAAATACAGATACAATAGATGCAGTGCTCAGTGCTGATTAATTATAAGAGCACAAGCTACGAAGTACCTGGCACAGCAGCCACAGTGAAACGTGTAGGACTGAAGGGAGGGGAACTCCATGGCAGCCATGAGGTCGCCTGCAGAGAAACCATGATGTGATGCAATGTGAAAGTGAAATGAGAAATGATGGGGAGCATCAGCCGAGGGGATTCCTACCTGTTGGATGAGCAGCAGCCGCCAGCAGCAGAAAGCTGAGAGGAAAAGATCAAATCAGTCACTGACAACAACTGAAGCTGCACCAGCGGCCACTTTTATCTACTGATATCAAAGGAGACACATTCAGGTTTTAATTTTAATTTGGATTATTTAACCTTGACATGCTTCAATGTGTATTGCTCTCACATACAGCACATCTGGAAAATGTCGGAAAGATTCCTTAGCATCTCTGAAACCAGCCTTCGTGTAGTTCCTTCTTACCTGAACGAGTAGTTGATGCACTGTATTTCAAGGTCACTAAAACGAAAAGAAATAAAAAGATCAGCAGTGGGTGAGACAGTGTCAGTGAACTGGTTTGACAACTTTAATAAAGCGTAGAGTCTGTACTTAAGATGAGAGAAGGATCAGGAACATACCTTAAATTACTGGGCTTGTAATGAACTTGAATCACCCTGTATGCACCTGCATGAAACGAGACATCTCCTGCTTTAGACTTCTGGCCATTCTCTATTTAAGTTAATCATTTATTTAATTTTATAAGTAACTCTCTTATATCTAATTCAGATATTCTCTTTGATGTGTAAGAACCAGACCACTGATGGTAAAGAGAGTCTAGTACATTCTCATTTTCACATGCTGACGACTTTCAATCCATTTTCTACAGCGGTACAGATCAAACAGACTTTACTCACCGACACAAAACAGATGAGCAACAGCCCACAGGTACCCACTGTAGTCAAACTACAAAGAAGGGAGAGGTGAAGCCGACACTTGATAAACACTGATGATGGACTGCTTATGAGAAATTCATCATTTGATTCTGATGTATTTTTACCTGCGGGTCATAGAGGGGAAGGTTGATGGCTGAAAGCAGCATGAGGCAGATGCTTTGAAAAGAAAAACAGTTTAAGCTTCAGGGAACTTTTCATTATCATACTTCGGATTTGTTCAAATAATCTTTGATACATCTGTTTATCTGTAGTTATTACTGTTGCTTTTATGTGACTTTTAATGTAACTTTATGTGGAAGAAGAAACAAGAAGGACAAACCTGATAAATGTCATCCAGCGCATCTTCTGTAAGTGGAAAGAGATGATGATGATGAGCGGTGTGCCACAGAGCTGTACGTGTTTATATCGTAGACCATCTATAAAGATGGACGACGCGTCTCCACTTCCCTCACTGGCCAGAAACTAAGCTAAAACAACCCAGATACTAGCGACTGTGCCATCTTGACTCAAGGAAATAATTTGGAGCCTGAGTTGGTGCCGCAGCGACCAGGAGTTGGAGCTGCGGTGTCAAGGTCACGTTGATACATGCACTCGACCAATGGTGTCCCAAGTCTGTCCCAGATGTCAATCATGATGTTTCACCCAATTTTTATAGCATCGAATAAGTCATCAAAACCAGATCTATCAGAACACTTGAATATAAATCTGTAATTACCTACAATTACATCAACTTTGGGGAAATTCAATTTGCCTTTTTAGTTTGGTCCATGTCCCACTAACGAACATGGAGGAGGAAGGATTTAGGACCTATACCACAGCCAGCCACCAGGGGGTGATCGAAATGCTTTGTCTTCTGTTTGAGGACCTTTCCTGTCGTCCATCTTTATACACAGTCCATGATTCAGATATTAAGTGCAGGATCTTACCTCTCTACGAACAACCTTCAGGATTGTGTAGCTGACAACATGAGAGGAATTCTGGAGTGTGAAGAAAAAAGGGATTTCCTGCAAGGGGAGAGAAAACACACACTTCCCTTATAACACTGCTGCAGCCACCTGATTCGTCCAATCCTGAGAATGGCCTCCTCAGGCTTTTACATCCTTTAAGAATACCATGATTTTAACTGTAGGAGGTTTCTGGACGTACAATGTGTGACAAGGCTCTGGATCCAGCATATATGTTTCCTACGAACAGGAGGGAGGCCGGGAGCCAGGGCAGAGCCGCCGACCTGTAACACAACGTTAAAACACATCACACCACGGAAAGAGTCGGCATGCACCTGGTTACGAATCCTTTGAGTCTCCGAGCAGTACCTGGTGATGCGGCTCATCTCCACCCATCCCATCTTCCAGAAGAGCAGGAGAAGAAGAGCCCCGATGAACGTCTGCCATCTGAGGACATGATTTAGTCCCGAAAGTTAACATAAACAGTAATTTCCATAGACTGTATATAAAGATGGACAGCATGACCCCAAAGCGTCTCGATCTCCACCTAGTGGCTGGCTGCAGCATTAGCCATAAGTCCTGCCACCGCCGTGTTATTTTAAAGGACATGGAAAAAACAAAGAAGTTTCAAAGGTGGTTTGTGTCATTTTACGTAGTTCTTATCACACTGCTGTTGTGTTCATTTTCAAATACTATTGGTTATAATTAGTTATTTGATACTATAAAGAAATAAAATGTTAAGATATGGCACAAGATGACAGCATTCGTATTTAGAAAATTTTGGATAGTGGGAGGAATTGGAGACATGTTGTCCATCTTTATCTACAGTTAAGTACAGGGAAGAGAGAAGCACTTTAACAATAACCAAGATGCAGATTCCTAAATGACACTTTTTAAGATTCAGAGACCATAAAGATTGTCTATTAACTGAGACACCTACAGAAACAAATGTTAACTATGTTGATAATTGATTAAAAATCTAAATTTGTCTCTATTTTCTGGCATTTTAGAGACAAAATGAAGAGAATCACAAACTGAAGCCAAATAAACTGCACAGATATTCCTCTCACCAACACTTTGACCTTTAAGGACACAGCTGGCAGCAGGTGTGTTAACATTTCAGCCCATAATGACCGTGACAGGATTCAACTACTCACCCTTGAAATAACGTTGGATATGTGAATTTTAACACAGACAGGACAAACTGAAAAAAGAGGAGAAAAAACAATTAGATCCAGGTAGTTGTCTTATCTTCATTATAAAATGCAGTGACACTTCATCACTTATTAAATCGGGGCAATATAACAATAACAAATATTGTCACAATATACAGTAATCGCATCCATATAAATATAACTAAAGTGCTATGCATTGTGTGATCACACTGAGGACGTATATCACACCATTGATCCACCTCGTGTTTGTGAGATCCAGTGTTTTATTATGTGTTTGTCGTTCTCTGCTCTTAAAGAAGAGTTTTAAACCACAACCTTCACTCAGTCTTTAAACTTCAAATAAACTAGAACAGATCTCAGTAGAGGGCAAACATCCGGCAAGGCCCATCAGTCCCCTTTAAGTCAACAAACCAAATTGCACACACTCAAAGACTACTATCAGTTCAGTTCCCTAAGTGCGTCAGATTTAAATCCGTCAAGTAGTTTTCATGCAATGCTGCTAACAGACAAACAAACAAACAAACAAACAAACAAACAAACAAACACAGATGAAAACGTCACATCATGGCTAAGGTAATAATATTATCGCAATAATTATTGGAGTATCAACAACATTATAGATTATTGATTATCAACCAACAACTTTTGTGTTAACTTGTTGCTTTTCACTTCCTGTTCCCTGCTGCTCTGATGAGCCACAATCTGATCATGAATCGATCTAAAGTGACAGTTTTGGCAGGTTATTGATTATTGATGACGTTTTGATCGCCGTCCACCCCCCCTCTATGAGGGACTTTGTTCAGCGGTGAAGAGTTGAAGAATTGGCACAGCGGTGATGACAGGATGTCGTGTGGGGTTCGAACTCCACTCTCACCTTGTTGGTGAAATAAGACACCACGAAGACGAGGCTGAAGACGAAGCCGCTGATGTGACGTCTCCATGACATGTTGACCCCTGAAGGGACATGATCATGGTCCGATCCCCTGCGTGTTGGCTTCGATGAAAGTACACAACACGCACATCTGCACACAAACTTCCCTGCACAGTAGACACGTCACCACAAAGATCGTCTATGCGCCGCAGCCTCCCAGATCTTTACATACTCACACGTCTAGGAGCCCGAGGTCTTACTCCACATGAATCTCCTGATTCGATTAATCAGACATTTGCATACAGCAGCATGTTTATCCGAAAATTGAAAAAAACAAACAAATTTACAACAAAAAACAGGATGAATTAACTCCTGTTGCATCAAATCATGTTTTCTTCTGGTTCACGATTTTTTTTTTTTTACTATAGATACATTGAGTAGAATAACATTACATGATGAATAAATGGAGTTACATGAGTTCAGTGCAGGTGACATTAAACTTCTTCAGGATATGAAAAAAAGAAAACATGTGAGGGAGTTATCTCACTGGAAATGAGTTCACTTTTCCTTTTTTCTGAGAGGCACTGTTTGGCGAAGGAGCCGGTACTCGGAAAACCGAGTCAGAGTGAGACCTCCCTGTGGAATCTGTGATCACATGGTTTCCTGACGGCTTCCGTGTTTACTGGTCTGGTCGCAGTCCAGAAGCAGTGTGCAGAACGCAGAGGAGAACACGAAGAAGAACACAGAGGAGAACACAGAGAAGAACACAGAGAAGAACACAGAGCGGCGATGGCTTCTCTAAAGACGCAAGAACGGACCAAAGAGAGGTCAGTGCTGCTTCACCATGGTTACCCCGTCATTGTCGGTCAGTGTGTGTTGTTGTTGTTGTGTGTAGCGTCACTCTGGGCCACTCAGCTAATGAGAGCTAAGCGGTGTGACGATGCGGGATCGGGAGCAGTGACCCGCAGAACCGAGATCACACCAAACGCCTGCATATCAAGCTACGACCAGGGCCAGGCCAAACTCCTGAGGGGGCCCAGGGGCAAAAGTGGGCTTTGCAACCCCCCCAGCCCCCCTGATGCACTCATGTTCTACACAACAGTCTTTTGGCTGCTGATGCAAACAATTAGAGGAGTTGTTAGTTTGTGTAGTTTCTTGTGAAAGTAGCTTCAGCATCTTTGGCTCGGCAACTGTTTCTCCGTATTGTCTCCAGAGGAGGTGTCGGTGTCTCTGATGTGCGACAGATGCAAAAGTGAAAAAATAAAGCAAACATCTCTGTGAAAAAAAACGGTGGCAAACACGCAGAAGAGGCAGACGGAGATGTCAAGAGAGTTTCTCGCCTGAAAAAGCTGACACTATGTTGTGCATGTGTGAAACGCGGACTGTGCGTTAACTCGGTACACACTTTACCCGCAGGTCATATCTGAAAACTGCTTCAGGGGTTTTGACAGTTACAAAAATATGTTCACCAGTGCTCCACTTAACAATGAGGCTGGTTTCACTGTTAGCTGACAACTTATTTAAGTTCACAATCTGTGATTCACAGCTCTGTAGTGAGGGAGTAATATGATGTAATATGTAATATGACTTGCAATCATCCCAAAGGTGTTAGATGGGGTTGAGGTAAGGGCTCCGTGTGTCAAGCCGGGCAGTCAAGCACTTCCAAACCAAACTCACACAACCATGCCTTTATGGACCTAGCTTTGTGCACTGAGGCAGATTCATGGAACAGAAAGGGGCCTCCATCAAACTGTTCCCATGAAGATGGAAGCATAGACCTTTCCAAAATGTCTCATCAAGCTGAAGCACTAAGGTTTCCTTTCCCTGGAACTAAGGGGCCTTATCCATCCGATGGCAATAGGACTGAATGGAACACTTGAATTCGATGATTAATATGTTTATCCCAATAATTGTGTCCATACATTAAATGTTCTTAGTGTGCCCTTCTAGTTTGTCATAAGTCTTTTGAGAAATACTTATGTATATACTAATATATTGCTGGCAATGTTTTTTTTTTTAGTCGGGCTCTAGACCTCACTAACGTTTTCCGTCTGATCATTAGTGTCAAACACAACAAATTAAAACAAGTATATGAGACACAACTTAACAGCAACTGGGTAACAAATAAACACTAAAACATCCCAGTTTAAACCTGTCACAGTTTCAGAAGCTTGTTAATTTTGACATTATACTTCATATGCTGTAAGTTTCTGATAACTTTGTTATCAATACGGTTAAGTAGACCTGGGGCGTTGTGCACCGGGTGAACCAGCCTTATGTATAATTGATGAGTTTCTTCCCTAAGCCGTTATATCTATCACAGTGAACCCTACGGCAGCTGCTGTGAACAAATGAAAGACGTAGCATCATACTGAGTAAGAAGAGAATGACATATGATCCTGATGTACCAAGTTGCTTATTCCCTAAAAGCTTTTAAACGATGCTCCATGTGACAGTGGTCTGAAGTGCTTAGTCAGGGCAGATTGACTCAGAGCCAACTTGGCACGACAGGAGAAGTCCCTTCCGAAAAATTATAAGATATTTGGGCCTCAGCTGTGACGAACTGTCTTTAGACCGTGGGTGGGTTGATAAGGATAATTTGTCGATAGGAAAATAAAATTGGATAAAAATCTGTCTGTTGTTGTTTCCACTGCGGTGTGTAAAAATAACTGACTTTATTGTTTCTCTCAGCTCAGAGGATCATGTGATAATAGCCCCATGACAGTGTCTTCTTCCATAGTTTAAAACCATCCAACTACTCTGCCTGCATGCAACTCAAAACCAAAAATATATTTATCTTTTTACTATCTGTTAATTCAATTGGATGTACCAACACCGACAAAGGATTTTGTCAGTAGCGTTTTGAGTATCCATCAGTTTACTGCTTAAAAAAAATTACGGGCATATTCAGAGAAACAGGATATTTCAGTGAATGTAAAAGAAGTTGATGTAATTTGTTATTCCAAGTAGAGGATTTCTATTTGTCTTTGGCTCTTTTCTTTTAAATATTTTATGCAATCAAACATTTGCTCAAAGTAGAAGGGCACTTGGAGAGAGCATTTCTCTGCCAAAGCTGATTTCTCTATATTTTAAATACATGTATTGCATTCACATACATATAACGAATACACATAAACTAACTGAAATCTTCTCATAGGAAGCGCAGGTAAAATATCTATCCTCTGATATAGTTATGAGAAATATGTCTCAATGTATTACAACTGTGCATAGATCATCCCCTTAAAATATTTATTTTGAATATTGATCACTATCCGGATCTGCATCAGATTTCAACTGTTTATAGTTATTAGTGCTATACACACGGCTAATGTTCACAAAAGTAGAAAAATGCTTTGTTAAAGACAAGTTATAAAAAACTCATTTTTTAGACGCCCTCTGAACTCTATCCCCTCCACAATGAATAGGGTCTTCCTTCACCCATACACAACCATTTCATTAGTTTCTATATAATGTTTTTAGCAGTTCCTGACTAATCTGGCTAATAGACCAACAAACAGACAAAATGCAACGACAACAAAACCTCCTTGGTGAAGATTACAAAGGTAAACACACACATTATCTGACTGGATTTGCTGGTGATCTGTTCCTGGGTCAGTGTTGCAGCGACCGAACACCTGCCTCTTCCCCTACATGCATTGGTTTGTGTTCATGTGAGTGAAACTGAGTTGGTGAGTGTAGTACAAATCTAAAACACAAACACACAAATTGGCTTTGAATGTGGAAACCACATCCTATTAGTTTGATCTTTATCAGCACCAATACTAATCCAGCAAATCCGAATTTTGTAATCTATTTTGCAATGTCAAGTGGTTGCACAATAAAATCTGAACTTGAATAGATGAAAGAAGTATTTCTTAAATCTGCTCCTTTTCCCTCAGTTTTCAAACATCGATTTGCTGACTTTCTGCCTCTGAGCCATGGGCAAATCTATAAAGATATCCAAATAAGAGTCTTGTCACAGACTCTCCTGCTCTCAACAGATCTTGGGTGGCACTTCCTATAAGGATTAAGAAACTAGGCCAAAAATACCACAGATGAAAACACTGCCACTTTGATCAATCGCCGTTGTATTGAGGTCCCACATATACGTATTACATGCAAGACCAATCATGACATGTCACCCCCTTAACAAACACAAGTGTGATAAGAACTACCTTAAATGACAGAAACCATCATTGAGAAATATATAATTGACAACGTGTACTTTGACCTACTCCATGTCCTGTCCACTAACATAGAGGAGGCATGATTTATGACCTATTCCGCAGCCAGCCACCAGGTGGCGATTGAAACGCTTTGCACTCTATCGTCTTTTGTGGTGGATCAAGGGCCTGAGTGAATAATCACTCCCAGTGGCGCTGAGCAGAAAGTTAAATGACGATTGCTAATTGTGTGATCAGACTGTGACCAAACCTGCGGATCAGGTTTGGTCACTTGAAAACTTCCTATGTTTATTTTGCTGAGTTAAACTTGATCTGAATTCACATCTGTAACCGAAACATTTGTCTCAATAAATGACAACTGTCGCAACTGATTGTTACTGGGATCCCGTCTGGAAAGAAGCCTCTGACTGTACCAGACACTCAAAGAGCTCTGTTCTTCTTTCCATGCAGTCTTCTTCCTTTGGGCCTACGTTACCCATGAAGCCGTTTGAGCTCATTGTGACATCACTTGAGGCCATGTGTCACACTTGGCCTCAAGTGAAAAAATTGTATTGCGCCTGTTTGTCCTTTCAATAATTCAGTGGTTGGGTTGTTTTTAGTCACTGGTCAGTTTATTTAGCAGTGATCCTGTTTACTTTTATTATTTTTAACTCAGTGCTTGGTTTCCTGTTATTCCCACCATGTTTAACACACTGTGCAGTTGTTTCACTTCATCTCTCCTCTGCTCTCCCTCAGGTTTTCTCTCTTGTTGCTGGATTTGGAGGAGTTTTATTTTGAACAGCACATCGCCTACCATGTGACAAACATTTCAAAAAAGGAGAGGTAAGTTTGATTATTCACAGCAGCATCTTTATCTTCGACTAATGACACCTCGGGGTCAGTGTGAGTTAAAGCCAGAATTGTTAAATGTAATTGTAGGTCTGTGTATTACAATTACACTTCAGTTAGTGATATTTGTTGAAGGTTGGAGGAGCTGAGGGCAGCTTGAACTTTACAACTGTTCAAACATCATCTCATCCTGCTATGAAGACTTTAACAAACTACACAAATAGACTGACAAGATAATTGAGTCTGAGTGTGGTTTGTAACACAGACACATTAGGGTTAGGGTATGGGATTGTTTGTTCTCTAAATCCGTTTCCAGATGTCAGAGAATTAGTTTGACATTAGTTTTCTGTCAATGTTTGAACAACAAGCTGTTTTCAGATCAGCCTTGATGTTTCAGGTGTTTCCAGCACAAAACAAAACAAAACACACAATCCTATTTATTTATTACACTCTGTAAATTAATATTAGTTTAATATGATATTTGAATTCATTCTGTTTTAGAGGAAGAAGAGTAGTTTTTTAGAAGAATATTGACACATAGCAATATATACCCAAAAAATTGTTAAATAACATAACATCCTTACATCTGTTTCCCTTTATACATTCATTACAAATTGCAGTATAATATAAATAGTTTTATTGTATAATAATTTTTTTTTTCCTTCCCAGAAAAAGCAGAGGCTCATTTAAAGTCTGTTCCAGATCAATCATATTTGATCCTGAGGATCTCACCGAGCCAATTCTAAAGGTTTGTTTTAGTAGTTGTTTTTTTAAACTCTTCCTGTCAAATATATATTCTTTTTAATAATTTCGGTGTAATAAATTTGAAATATATGTATTATTAGTAAAATGTTCTCTTAGCAATCATGAGGGGAAATCTGAGGATAAGAGAAAAAACGGTATATGTTCAATTATTATAGTGAGACGCAAAGTGTTTATATAAAAACACAGTGCTCAGTTTTGAATGATTGTCTGAAGTGGAGATTCAGAAACCAAGATGTGTGTTGATGTGGTTTTTCTCTTCATCTGCAGATTCCTCTCAGAGACTGTAAGAAGATTGAGTTTGTCCAGAAAGAGAACAACCCTTTCAATGAGTGAGTTTACACTTACACTTTACTTTCAAACTGGTTTGGTCACTTCAAAAATACCACACAAATGTTAAATATACCTGGAAACCAACATTGGGCTTTTTAAAATAATGCTCTGAGGTTGTTTCTTGTTACTTAAACACTTCTGTGTTTTCCTCACAGGCCTCAACCATCAGCCATCTCTGTTTCATGTGGACAGGTGAGTTATTATTTACATGGAGATGTGATATTGTGTGCTTGATCCTCAAAGTGACATCAGTGCTCATGACTTGTGAGGCTGAAATAAACGGTGATTGTTTGTCTTATTGTTGTCTTCAGTTGTCTGGCTTAATTATTATGGATTTGTGAAGGAAAATCTAATTTTCTCTTTGGTTTCAGGTTATTTACATCAAAGAAAGCAACGTGATCTCCCCTTACAGAAATGAGAGGGTGAGTCAACCGAATCGCTGGTCGCTGGAAACGCTGGAAACATCTGGTCATGCATGTCCTCAAAAGCCAGATTAAATCCACTCAGTTAGCAGGGATGAGGATTAGATGTGGATTTCAGAAGTTTCAGTACTTCAGGCATCACATTTGACTACTGGTTCTACCAGAATCGCGAAACGAATAAACTTGATTAAGTTTGTAATTATGTCAACATTAAGATTTCTAATTACTTGCCTGAGTTCTTAAACCACAATGATTGCAGATGAGGCTGAACACAGGACTCTGAGAGACTCCAAGACTTGTTTATGAGTTCAAATATGAAATGTGAAGCATTTCAGAAGCGATGTAGGCTGTATAAACCCATATGAGGCCATACTAACTTTTTTATAATGTATTGCCATTATTGTCTCTCTATTATTTGGGGAGATATGGTGGAATATGTTTGTTTGATGTCATATTTTGTTTAACCTCATTCTTTGACTGGCCATAACATATCCTCCCAAGTAGTACCCACATGAAGTTTGTTAAAAATCTTTCAATGCATGGTTATTTTGTACACACAATCTCACACATGCACACAGCCATGTCGACAGGCTGGGTAACTTCTCATATGTCATCCACAGGGATTAAAGAAAATGAATTTTCAACTGGAGGTTTGGACTAAAACAGAAGACGTCGTGCAAACGTTACTTCAGGTAAGTGACTGTCAGCGGGCTGAGCAGTGTGTTTGATTATCAGTCCATCAGATTTCCCTTCATCTCTCCATCTTTAGGGGTTTGGGCTGAATTTGATTTAGTGCACTCTCACTGTACAAGTTACTGTAATTCTGCACCTTCTGATTCTGCTGGTTCTTACAGCTTCACAGAGCATCGTGTCTGGACAAGCTAGGAGACCAGACTGCAATGGTGAGTCACTCGCTTCTTTATGTTCAAACGGAGAAGAAGAGAGACCGTAAATCAAAAGCATAAATTATTATTTCTGTCTTTCATTCCAGTAATTTATCTATTCTTTTGTGTGTTTCCAGATTGCTGCTAATTTACAGTCACGACTGGCGAGGTCTTCGTTTGACAAAAACTGGTATGTTGTGTATAAATTCCAAACAATAATCAAATATATAGCTCCGCAGTGTTGATTCTTTTGGATCATGTAGCTGAACATGACGCTGGCGGTACTTTGCTGTGAAGTTTTCAGAACGTGGCCGAGAAGCCTCACATGGAGTGTGAGGTGGAGATGGTCACGCCGCTGGTGTCCAACCCCGGTCACGTCTGCATCACGGATGAAAACCTTTACTTCCAGCCGCTGAACGGATTTCCGGTGAGCTGACGCAACTCATTCAAGTGCTCTCAGTAAAATAAACAGTCACCTCATCCTAACTGAGTTCATTTTCAATTTCTTCTCTCATCAGAAACACGTGATTCAAATCAAACTCCACAGAGTCAGGAGAATCTACAAAAGACGACATTGCCTCAGACCACTGGTGAGGGATCTCGCACACACATAATGATGTTAAATTATATCATGAACTGTCACAGTCTCGTATGTATGTACAGTTTGATAAGTACGTGTGTCCATGTGTGGCCAAGGGTCTGGAGGTGTTCTGCACTGAGAACGACTTCTGCTCTGACATCTACCTGAAGTTTTACCTTACCGCTGACAGAGATGAAATCTACTACTACATCGCCACCTTCCTGGGTGAGAAAATCAACACGACTGAATATGGTTTACCTCAAACCTTTAAAATGTTTTACTGCTCTGATGATTTGGCTATTGCCTCAAGATTGAACATTACAAAAAATGAACTGTTTGAATCATCTGTATTTGTATTTATAATAGTTTCAAAGAGCAGGTCTTCATCTCAATGACAATAATGAACAAACTAAATCCTTTAACAGACAAATACTAGTTGTGTTCTTCACCATATTGAAAAAATCCTTCAAACACTCACAGTGTGTGGTGGTGGGATAGATCCTGCTTATTGCTTGTGCTGTGTTTCTGTGAATATCAGCTATTGCCTATGCCAAAGGTTTGTTTGTCTATTAAATAGCAGTGTTACACAAAACTGGACTGCAACAGATAACCACGGAACTTGCTGGAAGGATGTGGTGTCAGGGAAGAACACAATAATTATGGTGCAGTTAATCAGGGGCAGATCCAGGATTTAAATTTAAACCTTTTCTCAGATTGCAAGATCATTGACCTTCAGAGACATATCTAAGGAACTAAATTGTATGAGTGAGCCCTTTTTTGATGTGGCTTGATTTAATCAAAAATGACTGTTAAGTCATAAAGTGTTGTGGAGTCGCCTGCAAGAAATTAGATATTTATCAGTTCCTAGTGGAGAAAATGGATTCAGTTTTGTGGTTGGTCACACATTAGGTCCTAGCTAATATGACTCAGACGCACAAAGCAGCGTCAGTGAGGTTAAGAAGAATAAGAAGCTCTGAGTATCAGCCCGAGGCTCCAGGGAATCATTGGAGCTGATTTACATCGTCCATATGAGGATCATGTAACTCAGAGTGCGGTGTCACAGACGAAGCTGCTCTCTCCAAAAAGTCACCATGTGTTTGATTAATGCAGAATACCAATGGTTCCCATTGTGCGTATATATAAACATCATAAACTTTGACATTCAGGAGAAAAACTTACTATCTTTATTTTCAATTGTTTTGTCTTTGTCACTTAAATTCCAATGCAAAATTCTATGTTTTTATTGGACACATGGCTAAAGCCACTCTGCTGTTCTCACATGACTCCCTCAGAGAACCACATGACGGAGCACACAGCAGAGAGCTACATGCTGCAGTGGCAGCGAGGTCATCTCAGTAACTACCAGTATCTCCTCCATCTCAACAACCTGGCGGACCGCAGCTGCAATGACCTCTCCCAGTATCCCATCTTCCCCTGGGTCATCGCCGACTACACCAGCTCACAGCTAGGTGAGTCGTCAGGCCTCTAGTAACTGGTGGTATCTAGTATCACGCGTTTGAAAATGGAGCTTTAACCATCCGGGCTTCTGTGTCTCAGACATGAAGAACGCCGCCACATTCAGAGACCTGAGCAAACCGGTGGGAGCTCTGAACAAAGAGCGTCTGGACCGACTGCTGGTGAGTCTCTTTCCCGATGTCTCCTTGTTTCTGGACCCTGAGCGTCCGTGGACCTCAGCTCCTCAGTAAGTTCAGAGATGTTCTCTTGTTCACAGGCTCGTTACAGAGGCATGCCTGAACCCCGCTTCATGTACGGCAGTCACTACTCGTCTCCAGGCTACGTCCTCTTCTACCTGGCCAGAGTTGGTACGTCGCACACTTGTGCATTAACACACAGCATGTACGGCTCCATATCAAATGCTAAGTGTGTTTATACATGTTTCATTTGTGTCAGCAGGGTTGCAGGTATTATATTAACACTGTTAAGAGCTCCCTGCTGTGTTTCCTGGTCTCCATGTTGGTGTTTTGTTAATCTGATGAAATGTCTTGTGCCTGCAGCTCCGGAGCACATGCTGTGTCTCCAGAACGGTCGCTACGACCACGCAGATCGCATGTTTAACAGGTACAGGAAGTCTGACACCAGTCCAGGTCCTTTACCAAACATATGCCGGGTAGTTGTTCTCTTTTCTTGACTGGGACCTGACCAGCCTTGAATTGTAATCACCAATCACAAACCAGTGATGTATTGAAAATTTTACTCCATTAATGGTAATGATCTGTTAAGAACCACTTAAGAAATTATGAAATTACCATTAGATTAAATATGCTTTTATTTGATCAAATGTGTTTATGAGGAAAAACCTCTTGAGATGTACAGTTTCGTCTCAGCATCACTATCACTACATAATAAAACAGGAAAACAGGTATTAAAACAGCAACGCACACAAACCATTATAAACAACACTAAAACCCAGACCACATACTTAATTTGTATACTTAATACATAATTTATGATGATGTCTCCTTTTCACAGCATCGGTGAAACCTGGAGAAACTGCTTAGAGGGGGCAACTGACTTCAAAGAGGTAAAACACTGATTTGATTATTTAGAAATGTATTGAATCAGGACAGATTCAGTGACTTTCAGGACTGTAGGACAGTGATGATACTGATGAGATTATACTGTAGCACTGCATTCAGACAGTCCGCCAAGTGGAGCCCGAGAAGAAAGAGTTTTACAGCTTAAAGGTCCTCAGCTCTTTCACCACTGACTCTCCCTGTTTCTGATGTAGCACTTGTATTGACATGCTGTGTGCACATGTGATCTACTACTGTTTGTAAGTTTATATTCTTTTGTTCTGTTGCTGATTTACAGTTAACTCTGGTACATACCATCATTTGGCAACAGTTATCAATCAATCAATCAATCAAATTTTATTTGTATAGCCCATATTCACAAATAACAATTCGTCTCATAGGGCTTTAACATGGTGAGACATCCTCACCATGATGTCTCATCATGTGCAATATTGCACATGATCCCCAATAAAATGGATATTAATAATAACATCAGTATGACTGAATAAAAATGATTATAAACCCATTTTTCTCTGACGTGCAGCTGATTCCAGAGTTTTATGGGGACGACTGCAGCTTCCTGGAAAACAAGCTGAATCTGGATTTGGGCAGGAAGCAGAATGGAAGCCTAGTCGGGGACGTCGTGCTCCCATCGTGGGCTTCAGGTAACTTCCTTTTCCAACACAGATGGGTCAAACTCCCCTCAGCCCCATGCCGCGTCCACCTGATCCTGCTGCCCTTTATTAATAATTCAACTATAGTTTTTCCGTGTGTCCTGCTGCGGCATATTTATTGTGCCCTCTCTCTCTTTAATCCAGATGCTGGTGATTTCCTCCAGAAGCACAGGACGGCACTGGAGAGTCAGTACGTGTCAGAGAACCTTCACGAGTGGATTGACCTGGTGTTTGGCTTCAAGCAGAGAGGCGGCGAAGCTGTGGCAGCTCACAATGGTAAAATACTGTTCCCAGCAGCCATCACCAACATCAGCAACCCACCAGAGCTGGCAAACACTCACATCGGTCTCATTCTCTTTCAGTTTTTCACCCTCTGACCTACGAAGGCTGCATCGACTATGACAGGTATCAGCTGAAATCCCTCAAGAGTTTTTAGGCCGATTCTTTCCTCTGCATCATTTGACCAAACCTCTCCCTCCGACATCTCTCCGCAAAGCATCCAAGACCCCGACGAGAGGATCGCCATGCTGACACAGATCCTAGAGTTTGGTCAGACGCCCACACAGCTGTTCAGCAGCCCCCACCCTCAGAGGATCACGCCACGGTTTCACAACATCACCCGGAGCTCCAGCCTCACCTCACCAGTTAGTGAACTGTCTCCATGTGAGTTACACAACCGTACATCTCGATTCACGAGTTGATAGTGATTAACTCTGAAAAGACTGATGTATATATCAGGGGAGGTCTGGATTTCTCGCCAGGTGTGCAGACATGACATTAAAGAAGTGGAAGTTCTTCACCACGGTTTTCTTGCCATATCCAACATGGATATCCAGATGTTCCTCCAGCAGTGACTCCTGTGTTGTTTTCCAGCCTCTCAGAGCGAGGACTCATCCTTCGAGGACCTGACTGAGGAGAGCAGGAAGATGGCCTGGACAAGCATGGGCACCCTGACCCAGGTCTCCAGCCACAGGATCCATAAAGAGTGAGTGAAGAGGCTTTTGGTGGGCTGCAGTAATAACTAGAACTCAGTGTTGAGCATCCCTCTGCCAAGGCCAAACAACCCTCTTAAATTCAATCATCAGCCCCAAATTGCAGCCACTTAAAGATATCACTCATCTAAATAAGCCAAGTTTGTCCTTTTATCAAGATCTTTAAAGTTTCCCCTTGGAAAACAGTCAAATGTCATCTCACAATATTAAAAAATGATTCCTGGAACCGCTGCCTGATCTGTGTTGTTCCCTTATCCATCTTGACACATCCTGCCACAGAATTTTGTATAAATCCACCCAGTAAACCAACCAACAATAACCTCCTTGGTAAAGTTAACAAAGCAGATATGCAGCTGCATTGCTGGTCTGCATGTGAAATGAAATCTCTGGTTGAAATATGAGGAAGTTCATGCAAAGCAAATAGGCGACATGCAGCTGCACCAGTCTCTCATCCGCCGTGTGTTTTAAAAAAAAAAAGTAACATCTTGAAATTGATTGTTGAGGACGTTAGAGCAGAAGGTGCTGAGGACAGGTGGCTGCTGACAAAACAATCTCACGTTTCAAAGTTTCTCTCCTCATGTTTGGCTCAGTTTTGTCTTTGCTAATTGTTATTCATGCGACTGCTACATGAACCTGAAAACCTCCTCAATCCTTCCACATGTTCTGGTGAACCTGCAGGGCTGTGACGGGCATTGCAGTGACCCGAGACGGAGCAGCCATTTTCTCCACATCCCAAGGTGAGAAACAAATCTTTCCTTCTTTCTCTTCAGAGATTTAAAATGTCTTACCTCTCTATTATTCCTCTGGATCATTTGCCTGTTTGACTCTTCATTCCAGACTCATCACTGAAGATGTTTTCCAAAGAGCTGAAGGAGTTCCAGAGAAGCATGTCCTTCTCAAACATGGTACACACTTTGACTTTACTCACCTGTTCGCCATCTCTCCTTGTGCTCCTCCTTGACTCTCTCTCTGGATGTGTTTCAGGCCTTGTCGTCGTGTTTGATGCTGGCAGACGGTAAAACTGTGGCGTGCTCTTCGTGGGACAACAATGTGTATGTACAATCTCGTGTGTGCATTCTACGCAGGGGGTTAAATAGATTTTCCTCACTTCAACATGTCTCTGTCCCCTAGGTATTTCTACTCCATCCCGTACGGCAGGCGGCAGGACACACTGATGGGTCACGATGACGCCGTCAGTGAAATGTGTTGGTATGACGACCGGCTGTACACGGCGTCGTGGGATTCCACTGTCAAGGTGAGACAATGATAAAATACAACAACATGACATCAGTGTTGCAGACAGATGTTTTCTTTTTATCTATAGTTGTTCATTTGTTTAATTTCTACCCAAAATAACCCTATGCAAAGAGACAGACACACGTGTTTCACTACTTGAGTGAAAAAGAAAATGTGAACGTTGGAGGGTTTTCGTGGGAACAAGGATCATTAATTAACTGCAGGACTGGGAGAGAAGAGAAGGCAAAGAAACATCGGCTGTTGTTTATTTTTAATTTCCGACAGGTTTGGCAGTGTGTGTGTGACAGCTCCTCCAGCAACAAGAGATCCCAGTTTGAGCTGCTGGCTGAGCTGGAACATGACACTGGGGTGAGTGAGGCTGTTAAATCCGGGTTTTCATGTGATGCCAGTTTGTGTGGATTCAACAAATTCAACTTATCGTCCCTGTCATGCTGTTTTATCCGTCCCCGTGTTCAGGTGAACGCCGCGGGTCTGAATCCAGCGGGGACTCTGTTGGTGACGGGCTGTAAAGACGGAGCCGTCACCATCTGGGACACGAGCAGCTACGAAACACTGCAGCAGATCCACTGTCACTCAGGAACCATCCACCACGCGGCCTTCAGTCCTGGTACATGTCAGAACCTCTTCTGGCCTCGCTGATTTCAGCAGGCCTCAGAATCCTGTGTGATTCAGTAACTGCTTCTGCGTGGCTCTTTAAGTGCTGTATTGTTTTACAAAGCACTTTTAACACTTTGCCTTCAAGTGTAGGCAGCTATTGAATTAGTTATTCTGTGTGAGTCATAGAGGCAAGCCAAGCAGACAAAATAAGCAGGGGTGTAAATGGCCATTACATATTTTAGATTGTCCTGGAAAACAACGTAACAGCTGAACAATATCACTCTATATCAACAAATAAAGCTGAATTGAGAAATAACATAACTATGGCAATGATCTGGGGACCTGAACGTGAATTTGAAAGATCTAAACAAACGAAGAAGTGCAAACCTGTTTTCTAAACCCTGAATCCCCTGGAAACCCAGACTCACTCTGAAGTAATGAACCTGTCTTTCGTCCTCAGACAGTCGACACATCCTCAGCATCGGAGCCGACTCCTGTATGAAAGTAATTGATGTCCAGACAGGGATGGTGATCTCATCGGTGAAGGCAGAGGAGGAGCAGAGGTGAGATCACACTGCCGTCACCACAGTGGAGCGTTTCATGGAAATGTCCAGAAACACTGTCTGTTGGAATTCGTCAGTTGAACTTTTCCTGCCTAATTTCTGGGGGTTTTCTGCGTTCCATTTCTGAAAATGTCTTTAGTGATGCTCCTTAGAAAATAAGTCCAAACTGTGATCACCAGTCTTTAACAACTGTTGTGTTCAAGTTTCAGCCATGTCAGCAGCCTGTGGTCTTCCTAAAGGACTCACCTGTTTGGTTGTTTCCAGGTGTTTCTGCTGGGACGGGAACTCGGTGCTGTGCGGGGGGCAGTCAGGTGACCTGCTGCTCTGGGACCTGCTCAGCAACACAGTCACCAAGAGAATCACCGCACACTCCGGTAAGACCTCATGAGTTTAACATCTCACCTGGGGAACAGTCTGTAGATTTTATCTGTTAAAATGATGCTTTAAATGTAACTCTAGTCAAATCAAAGGAGCTGTGAAACATTTTGATAGTGTTGAGCTTTTACAAATTCAGACCATAGAGTCCACAGCTTGTCTCTGGTCTGTGTTTCTACTTGTAAACCTTCTTTCAATCCAATTGATTTCTAATATGAAATACACTTTGTCAAATTAAAAATGATCTCTCTTTGCCCAGGTGCCGTCACGGCGATGTGGATGAACGATTTGTGCAGCACGGTGATCACAGGGGGGGAGGACCGACAGATGATCTTCTGGAAGCTCCAGAGTTAAACAAAGTGCTCCTGCACAAATCCACCATGGAGATAAAGACTTCCTGTGCAGCAGGCCAAGTATCCTGCACACCCACTGACTCTGAACAGACTCATGACGGAGCTGGACTGTAAAGCTACAGTATCAGAGCAGGGGGAGTAGCCGACACCTCTTTCTCAACTGTTCTCAATCCAAATCCGGATTATAGGAAACGCTATTTACCAGGTCTGTCTGCATATTGAGAGAAAATGTCAGATTGCTGTTTTTTGCATGAGGAGAAAAATATATAGTGTATATGCCTTACGTTTCAGCCTATTCTACATTTGTGTGGATTTTTCCCTTTGCTCTTTACCATGTTACGCTGCTGTTGTTGTTGTTGTTGTTGTTTTTTAATCAGTGATCCTGTTTCTGTAGCTTTATGTGCATTTTGTTATTATAATGTGGCCTCACAGTTACAGAGCTTCATGCTACTCAGGTTTTATTGTTAATAGATGCTTACCTCTAAATATACACAAATCAGAAGCCTCAGAGATTCAGATTCAGGCAGTTTGTTTCCTTAGATGCACCAGGAAGAGATGTATTGATAATTATTAGGTAATATTAAGAGAAACCAAACCATGAGTATACAGTATTAGCTATTCCACCAGGTGACTTGTTAAAATCATGTGGCAATAATCCAGGAAGAGAGGAAAAGACCCCAAATAAATGTGCTCATCATGTGGACATGAAATATGTTTGAGGTGTGCTTCTTCCTGCAGAGACAGAGACAGTGGACGGCTTGGATTCATGTCAGTTACAGTAGATTCCAGTTTTCCAACAGAAAAATGAACCAGTTCTCTGTGTCTTCAAGTGTTTAGTAGGTTTTACTCTGAATTTAAAAAACACTGCTTCAGTGTCACCATGTTAGTAAGCACCCAGCACCTCACTTCAATTCTCCTGTCAAACAGCAGATGGTGCTCCTGGTCTGCTCAGCCATGGATGCCATCACTGCTCATTTTAAAAAACGAATTCTTTCAATCTAAAACATCCAAATTAAAGGACTACAGAAAGAACCTCAGTCTCAAGTATAAGAGCTCGGCTTTTAATAGCAAAATATTATTTTCAATACATTTTATATGGAAAGATACACATGATTTACAATATACACAATTAAAACACAATAATAACTGCAGCATGTAGCTTAACAGACATTTCTAACCAAAGTTAAGAAGGTGAACATTATCAGATTATAACTACAGCTGTCCTGTTTCAGCTCTGCAACCTGGTTTCATGTGTGCTGAGGAGCATCACATGAAAACTAGAAACCTTTTGACTGGCAGATCTGTCCCTTTGAGTCAGTGCAAAAGTGTGGATCTGTGGCATCGAACGTCCTGTTCTCAATTTGCGTCTGCTGCAGCTTTCTGTGGACAGAGGACAAAAAAATAAATAAAAAGTCACATCACTGCTCCATACTCGGTAGGTGATGAGGTGGCTGCATCCAGAGGTCATCAGTAAAAGCTGCACACAACCAAATCAAAGCTGATTGGGTCTAAATATGAAAAGTTTACCTTGAGTCTTTCCATGAAGCCTCCTTTGCGCATGTCGGCGAACGCTCTCATCAACTTGGGCGTCTGCGGTTTGGTTCCAAACAGAGTCATACCTTTCTTCTTCTCCTCTGTGGTTTTCGCAACTACAGGACCTTTGGCTTTGAGCAGTTGCCTTTGCAGTCACAGACATAATCAACAATGAGTTGCTTATTTATTTTGATATAGTATGAAATGGATCTGATCGAGTGTAATTTGGGAGGATAAATTAGTCGTGACAGTTATAATGAACAGGCGTAGTCAAAATCAAGCTTCAGTGACTCACCTTCCCTTCCTGGCCAGCACTTTCTGAGACTCTGGGTAGTGGACGAGGATGTCAAACAGGTCCTTCTTCTCCAGGACGAAAAGGTTGGCGAAGCCGTGTGCTTTGACGTTAGCGGTGCGCCTGTTTCCTCCGTCTTTAGCAGACTGCAGTAAACTGTCGGGAGGAGGAAAGGTTAGAAACATAAATGTGTCCATGTCAAAAATCACTGGGTCTCTTGCCATCATCCTTTGTTAATATACCAGTGTTAAAAAAAAAGTTGTTGGATTGCAGTTGATCATTATTACAAATGCAATCTTAAGAAAGACTTCTAAATGTAAATATGCTATGTTTAATAGAACGATGTGGTTGCACTTGGGGAGAGTTTTTAATCACATATTCATTACATTTCATTTAGCTAACGCTTTTCTCCAAAGCGACTAACAATAAGTGCATTCAAACCTAGGGAACAACCCATTCACTGATATCAAGCTGTTCATGGATGACTAAACTAAGGACAGTATTGAATCCTTTTATATTACGTTGTAGTGGTCACTACCACATGTGCACCCTAACCTGATTTCTCCAAACACGCAGCCGGCCTTCAGTGTGACAAACACAATGCTGTTGTCAGGTCCTCCCACAACCTGCACCGCTCCACCTTTGATGATGTACATCTCTTTACCGATGTCCCCCTGCAGAGAGCGCAGGATGGGAACACAGACGTCAGCAGTGTTCACATTTACTGCATTTTAAAGTGTGTCATTAGGGGAAACACACACATGCACGTACTCACTTTCTTCACCACAAAGTCTCCAGGCAGGTAGACGATTGACTTGAGCCTCAGCAACATGTCCACCAGCATCTGCTGGTCACAGCCCTGAAAGAAGCAGATGAGGTCCACAAGTAAGTTTTCATTAGTAAGGTAATATAAACTTCTTAAATATGTCCTAGTATAATAAGGGCATCAAAAGCGTTACTAAAAATCTCAAAGGCGTAAGGCGTCAGAATATGTTATAGTATAGGAAGGCTTCCAAATTTTCATAATTTTTTTTAACAGTATAGTAGGAAGTAAAATGTCAGAGTATAGTTTTATTTTTAGGGTGCATTTTAGTTGCAGAAGACTGCAGTATCTAAAGAGACCTGATTTTGAGGTTAATTTTTTTAAACTACCACTACTGATGTAGCTTTCACTAAGGTATACAGGCCCTGTAGTTCTTTAAACTGTTCACTCAATATAGCAATTCGGCAAAACCTCAAACATTTAGTTTAAAATAACCCCAAAAACAATGCTGCTATCAAAGTGGACAAAGTGAATGCTACCTCACCTGAAACAGTGCGATCTTCTGAAAAGTGGCCAGGTTGATATCCACGGCGATGGCGATTCTCATCACCAGAGGCATCTTGTCCAGGAGCTCGGACTCATCTGGATGGGACAGAGAGTGTGTCTGCATGAATGGAGGTTTATCTGTATACACACACTTGAAGGTCTTAATTTGAGGGTCTTGACTTTCTCTATCTGTTTTTTCATTGAGACGTACCCAGCATGCCCTGTTCGGCCCACGTGTAGTTGTACCAGGTACGGACTCTGTTCTGGACGACCTTAGAGATGGTATAAGTGTTCATGTACTCAACACAGCCGTCCATCGATGCCCGGAAATATGTCTGTCCTGCTGTGGCTGCTCCAATGACATCTCTCATCTCAAAGAAAGAACAAAATCAACAAATTAAGTAAATACATACAACAAAAAACAGAGACTCAAAGAACCACTCGTATTAAAAAGAATAACCATCGAAATGAAAGACAAAAATAAAGTAAAAACTCTCCTCCCACCTGTCCAATCAAACTTGAGAACACAAAGACACCAATGAAGAAGTTTATCATCTGAAACAAGATCTCAAAGATGGTCACCGGCTCTGGAAGACCCCCGATGTTGATCAGACTCCGGACGGCGAAGTAGTAACAACGCAGGTACCTGTACCAGGACGGGAGCTTTCAGTGTTTCAGCACCATGGACAGCTCCGGCAACACCACCTAGCATCAAAATGATTCTAAATCGCAAAACGGTTACACAAAGTGAGAAGAACCTACGCCGTGCCCTTTCCGTCATAAACCCACGTAGTTGAAGCAAGGCCCTGGTGAACCGAGGCGACGTAGAACGCGCAGGCATTGAGATGGAGCACGAAGAGCAGGTAGCCTGTGGTGCGAGCAACTCTGCATCAGACACACAACCACGGAAAAATACACAAATCAATTTTAAAATCAAGGTTCTGTTTCAAATGATTTCAAGACACAAGAGGGTGTACCAAGATTATAAAGCGACTTTCTATTCTACTGTTCATTCATTTGTTTTATACTACGACACAACTCCAACATTTGAATGGCCTCATTATACTATTGCACCTTTTGATTGAATTAAAAGAAAATCAGATTTTCATGTTTTATGATAAATTACATTTTTATTCCTTTCTATATACTTTTCTGTTCAACTTCTTTTTTATTTTATTTTTTTTTAAAGTTTTGTTATTTACTATGCTATGATATATTTTATTACTCAAAGAAGTATAGTGATTGAAAAAGCATGGAATTTTACTATATGAGTTAAGGGTAATAAATACTGTATACTAAGCCAAAAATACTCATAGCGATAGCCATAAAACTGTCATTTTAATGTAACTGAAATAAATGTCAAAAGAAGATATACTATAATATATTCAGTGAATGTGAGAATGAACTTGCTCCTTTGATCCATGAGCATTTACCTCCAGATGTAAGCCTTGGCCATGATGCTCTCAAGTCGATCGCTGAATTCAAAAAACGAGTCAATCTAGTCGACAGAAGGAAACACAAAGAAAACTGTGAAGTCTTGTTAAACCCAAACTTTTTTTTCCATTATTTGTAAAAACTGATGTGTTGCCTGCCTACCCTTATCCACCGATTGAGTCTGTAGATGGTGGAGAATTGAAAGTGCAGGCAGAGAATGTCGAAGGGGACGATACTGAATAGATCAATCTACACACACACAGAGGAACAATAATAAAAACACTTATGGTCACAAAACTTCGCTCGCTGGGAGGTTACAGTGAGTTGTAGGTTATGTGTAGGTATGAAATGTTGGGCTCCAAAGGGCCACAGGATGAATCTGACAGGACATCAGATGTCAAGGGACCGTTAAGTACACACTGCTTTTAGTAATCTCTGATATTGGATTTTATTTTACAAGCGTACAATTGTATGTTTTCATATTTCAAACCTCTCTAAAGCAATTCTAACTAAAACAAGTCAAAATATATTAAACCTGTGTGTAGCCTACATCGTTGGAAGTGATTTTGCTTTATTACCTTAAATCGTTGTGATTTTCGATAGTGAACCTTTGTCATAACTCTGTCTTTCTGTAGGGGAGAGAGGATTGTGTCGGTTACACACAGTAAAACAATGCAACTCAAAGCTAACAATCACAGACACAGGACAATGACAGGGATTGTGACTCACTATGATGTCGCCGCCTTTCACAAACTGAAGGCGGGGCTGCCAAATGACGATGTCAATCACATTCACTAAGTCACTGAGAACATCAAAAACTATCCAGAAGGGGTTAGCAGTTGCGTTATGGAAAGGGAACGCCAACCGGGCCGAGCAAAACCAAAGGTTGTAGTTGTAGGCCACGGCTACCACAGTCAACCAGGCGATGTAGCGGCGGTCTGGAGACAGAAGACAGAACGGTTTTCAGTCTTTTTACTTGTTCATGTTTCATTTGAACTCAGCTGTCAGGTCGTCTGTGTGCACCTCTCCTACCTGTGAAAGGATCTATGGTGGTTCCAATGGTCGAGTCCATCATTTCCTCAATTGGCTGAATGAGGACGTCAAAGCAGGAGCAGCTGATTTCCGGGAGGAACCTTGCTTTCTTCCTGGCCTCTTCCGCCAGCCTCTCCTCCTCCGCTTTCTTCTCAGCCTCCAGCCTCTTCTCCTCGTCCTTCTTCTTCTTATCCTCCGCCTTTTTAGCGGCCTCCTCTGCCTTCTTTTTATCCGCTTCCTCTTTCGCTAACCGCTCCTCCTCCTTCAACCTGATGTAGTCCTCTTTCTTCATGATAGGTGCTAAACAGGTAAAGGGAGCGATGTTGGGTTAAGTGGCTCTTTCTCTATGTCTATGAGCTTCTATCCCGTCTCCATGCTTTTGTTTTTTTGTGGGATATTTTTCTGTACTTACTGACAGGGGGGGTGATTTCTGGAGAAGTAGCATAAGGATCTATGGCTTTCTCTCTCAGCACCTCTGTCCGTTCTCTTAACCTTTTGATCAAATCTCTGAGTGTATCATCTGCATAGCGGTTGTAGACAACAGGTGGAGGAGGAGGAGGTTCGGCTTGTTCACTGAAAACATGAAAAGAAAACAATATTTAGTGGTGATCCGTCTCAATATAATCTACTGTAGTATATTTAGCTAAGAGATCGTTTGAGCATGGTTACAAAACATAATGACATGTTAACATCTTAGGCGTGTTGATTCTCAAATTCTCAGACTCTTTAAGCACTATCATGTTATTTGTCAGTTCTCTCCCCTAGAGATTACACTTTGACTTGTATAATTAAGACGCCTTGTACTACAAGATACAAAACATGTCCTTATTTAGGCAAAAGGCCTTATGTGTAATGTCATGTTAACTCAAGTTTTGGGGTCCCACCTCCCCTGTAATACTCATTGTCTTGCAGGAGGCAAGTCAGACTTTCACCATTGGCTTGTGATGTCTCCGGGTATACCATGGGGCCCGTCCTGACCTGTGAAACTTCTGTGTAACTCTGTTATACTGCAAGTTTTGGGTCTGCGGTTAACTTCCTCAACCATCGACTTTGAACAACACTGCTGCTTGAAAGACACAACAAATTGGCGTCAGGAACTTGGACGAGCTATGAACTGTAACACTCCAACCAGCTTCACACGGTGAGCATTTCTCATTTTGACTGGACGCTGGTCATTTATGTGGCTGTTGTGTGTCTTCTGTCTGTCCACACCCTGTTAAAAAACAGTTTTTGCGGGCGTGTCTTGTTGTGTTGATGTTTGAAATGAAGCTCCGTGCTTAATTTGATTTTATTTGCAAGGTGCACGTCGTTGTTGTTGATCCAACAGAGAAAGTTACACTTCACATGCGTATGTCAGTGCTATTTACAACCAGGCATTAAAAGAAAGCTTAAGAGATAACACCCGGAAAAGCATTTTACCCTGACTGGCCTACCACACAGGCAGATCACGAGAAAGGGGGGCTCCCTCTGTTAATGCTTAGTTATTTCATTATTTCTTATTATATTAGTGATGTGTGAACAGGGGGGAAATGGACAAAGTGACTTATAATTTCACATTTACTTATAGAATGTTAATCTGCATCGACGTTTTAA
Source organism: Platichthys flesus (assembly GCF_949316205.1). NCBI lineage: Eukaryota > Metazoa > Chordata > Actinopteri > Pleuronectiformes > Pleuronectidae > Platichthys > Platichthys flesus. The sequence continues at coordinate 8,169,709 of NC_084965.1, forward strand.
TTTGTATCTGTTCTGTATGCAAAGATACTGGTTTTCTTTTCTTCTATTTCATTCTACAACATACAGGTGAATTGTCATCGATACTACAACTGGGAGTCAATGCTGCTGAGAAACGGCAGTGTTCTATATTTTGGGGTTTTCCCTTCTATATTGCATAAGTAATATAAGTTATGTTCTCTTTTATTAGGTAAATATACTGGGACCTCAGAAGATTTATTTTTCTTGATGTTTAGGGATAGTGGTGCTAGGCAGTGAAAGGTCCATTGGAAGGTTCGATGGGACGACAAGCCTGACTTTGGACATTGTATTGTTTTTATTTGCTGAGAGTTCAATATGTATTTGCTTAAAGTAATTTCCTTACACAATTTGCTAAAATTCATCCTTTCAGTGGTATAGGAGTACTATGTATGGTCGCCGAGGCAGAGGGGCCATGAGAGAATTTTCCTGTCCAGTTTGTTTGATGGATATTTCAAGAAAGATAGCTGCCTGACATGTTTTTCACTCCCACTCCTACACACAGTTGCTTTATTATTGGAATTATCCACCGGTATGTTTTCAAGACTTTATTTAGTCTCAATGGGGCGAATATGTAGTATATTTAGCTAAGAGATCTTTTGAGCATGGTTATAAAACATAATGACATGTTAACATCTTAGGCGTGTTGATTCTCAAATTCTCAGACACTTTAAACACTATCGCATATGTTATTCGTCAGCTCTCTCCACCAGACAATACTCTTTGACCTGTACAATCCGTCACACTAACAATGAATCACAGAGGAGCATCTGCAAAAACCTTACATTTCGTCTTTTCTTGAGAGTCATCCACAAGATTTGCTGAAAGTCTGATGTTGCCTTTAATCTAAAATGTGAGAAGTCCAAACAAAAAGATAACAAAATTAAATAAAAATCCTGATTTGAAGCGCTGTCCTGTGGAACCTGCATTTATCTATACTCATCCTGTGTTGGGTTGATCATATTGTGTGGGGTACACGACATACACTATATTATGAATTCTTACCCTTCAGGACCCTCTGGATTGGCAGGATCGGCAGGAGGAGCAGCAGCAGCAGGAGCAGCAGCAGCAGCAGGAGCAGCTGGAGCAGGAGCAGCAGCAGCAGGAGCAGCTGGAGCAGCTATAATTGAAAACAGAATGTGTCATGCAGTTTCGGAAAAATAAAACAAATAAAAGGTGACATAAGCAGCTGATCAGACAAATACCAGTCAGACAGTGTCTCCATTGGTTTCTGCAGAAATTATTCTGCATCAAAAAGTTGGTGGTTCGATCTCCTGTTCCTCCAAGGGCACCAGACTGGTGTCCTTCGGCAAGATGGTGAGCTGAAAGTCTCAAATTGCCCCTGATGTCTCTGTGCAGGCAGTGAACGGTTTGTGTATTTGAAGTGTGATGGGACATTTTGTATTTAGATATGTTTAATGAAAGAATGACAAGTATAGATAGAGAATATTATTACAAGATGTGTTTCTGTGGGGTTTAGACTTTGTAACACTGAGATGTTCTTGTGACGTGCTCTGCTCAAATGACAAATGGTTTTCACAGCAGGGGCCAATCCAGCATATTTAGTATATAGCAAATGTGATTTCATTGTTCAGGGCCAAAAGCCTTGAGTCTGTCACCGTGATGAGAGTGCTTTGTGCCCCCAGGTATATGTGGTTCAACTCCCTGCTGCCTTTTTCCTGCTGTTATGATCTGACAGTGAAGTGTAAATAGGAGTATTAGGAACTAATGAAACAATCTGATTACATTACCCCAAAACTAGTATAGAGAAAATAACACCAGACACTGGTCAACATGTGTTGAAAAGGTACATGTGACACAAATGTGATGTGAAGTTATTGTTGGTTTAACACCAAACAAGCATGGTCTACTTTTTCACCTGGCTTTGGCTCCTCCTCTTTCTTTGCTTCTTCTTTTTGTCCCTCCTCTTTTTTGTCGTCTTTCTTTTCTTCGCCTTTCTTTTCTTCCTCTTTATTTGGCTGCTCATTTTCATCCTTTTCAGGAGGTTTTTCTTCCTGTAAACATGCAACACCTTAATAACAATCTTATTATTATATAGGACAAAGCTCTACCTTACATGAGAGACTCATTTATTGTGGTTCATGTTAAGAATTTATCCCAAAATGCTAAAATGACAAGTAGGACTGTTTTATATGCAATGGGAGTCTGACGTTATTGTAATAGCTGCTAGTGCACCATACTACACTCACTATCCTCCCCCTCAACGCTAACTGCAGGAATTCAGCCTCATTTAAAAACAGTTATATCAGCCCTGCAGGTTCCCCCTCCCTGCTGGAGCTACTTCTTCTCCAGGTCAGTGCCAAGCTGCTTCAGAGGCTTTCCCCGGAATCACTCTGATATAACCTTAATGAGGCCGTGTGCCAAGCAGGTGGCAAGACGCTGATCGGTTAGATATTTAATTGTGGCGCATGTATGAAAGTTGTTTGCAAGGTCGCCAACATTTTTTTATTCAGTGATTTTATCTAAATAAAGAAACAAAAACTTTATATTTTCAATTTAACTCACTTTGATTAATGAAGGTTACTTGTATAACTTTTAAAAATAGAGGAAAAGAAAATGAAATCTTTAAAGAGCTTTATATCGCTTTGATTTCAACTATCACTGAAGTCAGATCAAATACACAATTTTCAAGTATTTTGCCACACATACTAACGTCTGAAATCTTATTTCTTGGAGTGATTACTGATAATTAACTAAAATGGAAGCAACATGTTAATTATACTGGACCAAAAATATTTCAACATCACAAGCAAAACTATATAAAGTGAAAGTTTCTCCAAATCAATCATAACATAATATATTGTTCTCATATAACTCTACACAAAACGTATATATATATATATATATATATATAAATATTCTAAATATAAAACGTTCATACTAAAACCTAAGAGCTGTCAACAATATTTCTTGGTTCAGATTAAGCTTACATCTTTTAAAGTTGTTTTTAGATCAGTTGTTGTTCAATTTGACTCAACAAACTGTTGTTGTGTAACTGTTTATGTCATTATTCTGGAATAGGGGTAAAATAACACATAACCCTACTTTGTAAAACGCCTTGAAATATTAGTATGCTGTGATTTTCTGTTTCATTTACTATGAATATTTGAGGAATCAGAGAGCGAGCAGGGTCTTACCTTGGCGGCTGGATCTAAGGATGGAGGAGGGGCTGCAGCCGGGGCAGGGGGCGGCTCTGGAGCCCCTACAAGCCTTTTCAACCTGCTGAGCATGATGGTCTGCTGGGGCTACAGAGAACAGACCTGCCTGTGCGTAGGATGTTCTCGCTGTGGAGTGCTTGTCTAACATCCAACCACCAGAGAGAGGGAATTCAATTTCCCAGACTCATTAATGCCTTCTGGGAACTCCTCTTTGTCCTGAAGTCGACGTCAGGTCAGCGAATGTAGCTCAGCTGCCAATCACCAGCAGGCAACACGACTGTAGGGCTGGCTCCAGTCCAGAACAAGGAATACTTAGACCTGATTACTTTACAATTTGTTTGAAAATATGATTTATAATGAAAAAATGACAATTGCAAGTAAAGTGGGTTCACTTGTTATCAATTCTGCCATTCGGGAGTTTGAAGAAGATTTTAATTTGTGGTCGGAGATGTTTCCAGTCATATGAGCAGTGAATGTGGTTATGAAGGTTATCACGGGATCCCAGTAGATTGTGTAAAATTAGGCCGTGCTGAGGTTATTTCAGTCCCGGCTGCAGACTTCACTAACACAACCACTTAGTGAATTAATCCCTGCAGCGTCCCCGTCTGGCTAACAGGATTAGACCTGAACGTCACAGACCAACACAGACGCACAACCAGGGAAAAGGGAAGAAAGGATCATTCTGGGAGTGAACTGTTGTGAAGATGCGGGGTCGTTTATTGAAGCAGATACAGACAGGGATCAAATTGACTGAGCATAATCAATCAAAGTATTTACAATGATGGATTGTCTCCGCTTAGATTTTCATTTAACTACTGTGATTACAAAGCCAATGAATACTCATAAACATAAAATATACAGTATATACCTATATCATATAAATGGCAGTATCCACTAGGGGCAGCAGTCTTTCAATTATTGCATGTCATAAATTTTGAAATATGTAAATTTGGCTGTTAGTTTAAATCCTTTAGCTGTTTGAGTTCTATTGTAATCATTTTTCAGACTACTCTAATACAATCTGAGAGTCTATTAAGAATACTTGATGTATTATATTATATTGTTTCCATTCTGTTATATTTGTGTATGTTAATCTTACAGTTGTATAATATTGTGTGTTTCATTGCTTTGTTTTTGGGTGTGGCGAGACAGAGTGGTTTACCTGCCTTTGCCTGACATATAATTTGCCATTTAACAGCCCCTTAATTAAAAAAAAAATATATATATAATAATTTACAGTATTTTCTATTTTGTAGGTTCACAAACTGACATCCCTTAATTATTCCGCCCTCAGAGCATCGGTGAAATGGGTTGAAAAGCATTCACAAAAAAATAATCAGAAAAATAAATCAGTTCTCTGTATCTTAAAAACACTGCTTCAGTGTTACAATGTTATTAAGCGCCCAGCACTTCACTTCAATTCTCTTGTCAAACAGCAGATGGCGCCACCATGGATGCCATCACTGTTAATGATTTAAAATATACACAATTGAAACACAATATTAACTGCAGCAAGTGGCTTAACAGATATTTCTTTGTCTATTAAAGACAAGAAACCAAAGAAGGTGAACATTATTAGATTATAACAACAGCTGTCCTGTTTCAGCTCTGCAACCTGGTTTCATGTGTGCTGAGGAGCATCACATGAAAACTAGAATCATTTTGACTGGCAGATCTGTCCCTTTGAGTCAGTGCTTGAAAGGTGCATCATACAGAATGACGGAGATTTGTAAAAGTGTGGATCTGTGGCATCGAACGTCCTGTTCTCAATTTGCCTCTGCTGCAGCTTTCTGTGGACAGAGGACAAAAAAATAAAATGAAAAGTCACATCACGGCTCCATACTCGGTAGGTGATGAGGTGGCTGCATCCAGAGGTCATCAGTAAAAGCTGCTAACAACCAAATCAAAGCTGGTTGGGTCTAAATATGAAAAGTTTACCTTGAGGCTTTCAAAGAAGCCTCCTTTGCGCATGTCGGCGAACAGTCTCATCAACTTGGGCGTCTGTGGTCTGGTTCCAAACAGAGTCATACCTTTCCTCCTCACCTGGGCGGTTTTAGAATCTGCGGGACCTTTGGCTTTGAGCAGTTGCCTTTGCAGTCACAGACACAATCAACAATGAGCTGCTTATTTATTTTGATAAAGTATGAAATGGATCTGATATGAGTGTAATTTGGGAGGATAAATTAGTCGTGACAGTTATAATGAACAGCCGTAGTCAAAATCAAGCTTCAGTGACTCACCTTCCCTTCCTGGCCAGCACTTTCTGAGACTCTGGGTAGTGGACGAGGATGTCAAACAGGTCCTTCTTCTCCAGGACGAAAAGGTTGGCGAAGCCGTGTGCTTTGACGTTAGCGGTGCGCCTGTTTCCTCCGTCTTTAGCAGACTGCAGTAAACTGTCGGGAGGAGGAAAGGTTAGAAACATAAATGTGTCCATGTCAAAAATCACTGGGTCTCTTGCCATCATCATATGTTAATATACCAGTGTTAAAAAAAAAGTTGTTGGATTGCAGTTGATTATTATTACAAATGCAATCTTAAGAAAGACTTCTAAATGTAAATATGCTTTGTTTAATAGAAAAATGTGGTTGCACTTGGGGAGAGTTTTTAATCACATAATTCATTTCATTTAGCTGACGCTTTTCTCCAAAGCGACTAACAATAAGTGCATTCAAACCCAGGGAACAACCCATTCACTGATATCAAGCTGTTCATGGATGACTAAACTAAGGACAGTATTGAATCCTTTTATATTACGTTGTAGTGGTCACTACCACATGTGCACCCTAACCTGATTTCTCCGAACACGCAGCCGGCCTTCAGTGTGACAAACACAATGTTGTTGTCAGGTCCTCCCACAACCTGCACCGCTCCACCTTTGATGATGTACATCTCTTTACCGATGTCCCCCTGCAGAGAGCGCAGGATGGGAACACAGACGTCAGCAGTGTTCACATTTACTGCATTTTAAAGTGTGTCATTAACGGGGAAACACACACATGAACGTACTCACTTTCTTCACCACAAAGTCTCCAGGCAGGTAGACAATTGACTTGAGCCTCAGCAACATGTCCACCAGCATCTGCTGGTCACAGCCCTGAAAGAAGCAGACGATGTCCACAGGTAAGTTTTCAGTGGTAAAGCAAGGTGTCATAAACTTCTTATATATGTCCCAGTATTATAAGGCATCAACATGTTGTATATTCAGCTAAGAGATCTTTTGAGCATGGTTACAAAACATAATGACATTTACATCTATGAAGCCTTATGCTAAGACTTTTAAGTACTATTCCATATGTTTATGTTAGTTCTCTCCCTTCTTGGAATGATCTATGACGGGGGTTTTCAACCAGGGGTCTGCGGCCCCCTGGTGGTCCGCAACGGCATTGCAGGTGATGAGGGGAACCTTGAAACCGGCTTGGGGCTAGAAATTACCAGTAGTTTCCCCCTGTGCATGCTTGTTAATCAACTCACGTTCGATCATGTAATATATTTATTACAACAGATTTAGTGTATATTATATATATATTATAGTATATTATTATGTCCAAAATATGATAAAAATGAAATGGTATAAGTTTATTTTTAGGTGTATTTGAGTTGCAGAAGACCACAGCTGATGTCACTTCCACTCAATGTACATAGGCCCTGCAGTTCTCTAAACTGTTCACTCAATATAGCAATGCTGCTATCAAAGTGGACAAAGTGAATGCTACCTCACCTGAAACAGTGCGATCTTCTGAAAAGTGGCCAGGTTGATATCCACGGCGATGGCGATTCTCATCACCAGAGGCATCTTGTCCAGGAGCTCGGACTCATCTGGAGAGGACAGAGAGTGTGTCTGTATGAATGGAGGTTAATCTGTTTACACATACTTGAAGGTCTTTATTTGTGGGTCTTGACTTTCTCTGTCTGTTTTTTCGTTGAGACGTACCCAGCATGCCCTGTTCGGCCCACGTGTAGTTGTACCAGGTACGGACTCTGTTCTGGACGACATTGGAGATGGTATAAGTGTTCATGTACTCAACACAGCCGTCCATCGATGCCCGGAAATATGTCTGTCCCGCTGTGGCTGCTCCAATGACATCTCTCATCTCAAAGAAAGAACAAAATCAACAAATTAAGTAAAAACATACAACAAAAAACAGAGACTCAAAGAACCACTCGTATTAAAAAGAATAACCATCGAAATGAAAGACAAAAATAAAGTAAAAACTCTCCTCCCACCTGTCCAATCAAACTTGAGAACACAAAGACACCAATGAAGAAGTTTGTCATCTGAAACAAGATCTCAAAGATGGTCACCGGCTCTGGAAGACCCCCGATGTTGATCAGACTCCGGACGGCGAAGTAGTAACAACGCAGGTACCTGTACAGGGACGGGAGCTTTCAGTGTTTCAGCACCATGGAAAGCTCCGGCAACACCACCTAGCATCAAAATGATTCTAAATCGCAAAACGGTTACACAAAGTGAGAAGAACCTACGCCGTGCCCTTTCCGTCATAAACCCACGTAGTTGAAGCAAGGCCCTGGTGAACCGAGGCGACGTAGAACACACAGGCGTTGAGATGGAGCACAAAGAGCAGGTAGCCTGTGGTGCGAGCAACTCTGCATCAGACACACGGAAAAATACACAAATCAATTTTAAAATCAAGGTTCTGTTGCAAATGATGTCAAGACACAAGAGGGTGTACAAAGATTATAACCAGACTCAATTCTATTTCATTTGTCTTATACTATGACATTACTCTAACATTTGAATGGCCTCATAATACTATTGTGATTTTGATTCCTTATTTAAAAAATGACATTTTAATTCCTTTCTATATACATCTATGTTCAACTGCTATTCTTTGACCTTCGTATGCCTTATGGCAGTTTTCTGAATTTTGATGCTATGAATTAAGTTTAGTTAAACTATGACCAATTTGAATATACTTTTATAATATGATGATATATATTTTTTATACTATGACATTTGTATTTAATTTTCCTAAATAGTTTTGTAATTAACTATGCTATGATATATTTTATTACTCAAAGAAGTATAGTGATGAAAAAGCATGAAATGTTAATATTTATACTAAGAGTAAAAAATAGTGTATATTAAATCAAAAATAGTCATAGAGATAACCATTGAACCATCATTTTAATATCAGTTAAAGAAATGTCAAAAGAAGGCACACAAACATCATAATATATTCAGTGAATGTGAGAATGAACTTGCTCCTTTGATCCATGAGCATTTACCTCCAGATGTAAGCCTTGGCCATGATGCTCTCAAGTCGATCGCTGAATTCAAAAAACGAGTCAATCTAATAGAGAGAATGAAACACAAAGAAAACTGTGAAGTCTTAGATAACCCTAATTTTTTTTTCTATTTTTCCATTATTTGTAAAAACTGATGTGTTGCCTGCCTACCCTTATCCACCGATTGAGTCTGTAGATGGTGGAGAATTGAAAGTGCAGGCAGAGAATGTCGAAGGGGACGATACTGAATAGATCAATCTACACACACACAGAGGAACAATAATAAAAACACTTATGGTCACAAAATTCTGCTCACTAGGTGGTTACAGTGAGATGTAGGTTATGTGTAGGTATTAAATGTTGGGCTCCAAAGGCCACAGGTTGAATCTGACAGGACATCAGATGTCAAGGGACCGTTAAGTACACACTGCTGTTAGTAATCTCTGATATTGGATTTTCTTTTACAAGCGTACAATTGTATGTTTTCATATTTCAAACCTCTCTAAAGCAATTCTAACTAAAACAAGTCCAAATAATGTCAAATCTGTGAGTAGCCTACATCGTTGGAAGTGATTTTGCTTTATTACCTTAAATCGTTGTGATTTTCGATAGTGAACTTTTGTCATAACTCTGTCTTTCTGCAAGGTGAGAGAGGATCTTTTTGTCGGTTACACACAGTAAAACAATGCAACTTAAAGCTAACAATCACAGACACAGGACAATGACAGGGATTGTTTCTCACTACTATGTCGCCGCCTTTCACAAACTGAAGGCGGGGCTGCCAAATGACGATGTCAATCACATTCACTAAGTCACTGAGACCATCAAAAATTATCCAGAAGGGGTTAGCAGTTGCGTTATGGAAAGGGAACGCCAACCGGGCCGAGCAAAACCAAAGGTTGTAGTTGTAGGCCACGGCTACCACAGTCAACCAGGCGATGTAGCGGCGGTCTGGAGACAGAAGACAGAACGGTTTTCAGTCTTTTTACGCGTTCATGTTTCATTTGAACTCAGCTGTCAGGTCGTCTGTGTGCACCTCTCCTACCTGTGAAAGGATCTATGGTGGTTCCAATGGTCGAGTCCATCATTTCCTCGATCGGCTGAATGAGGACGTCAAAGCAGGAGCAGCTGATTTCCGGGAGGAACCTTGCTTTCTTCCTGGCCTCTTCCGCCAGCCTCTCCTCCTCCGCTTTTTTCTCAGCCTCCAGCCTCTTCTCCTCGTCCTTCTTCTTCTTATCCTCCGCCTTTTTAGCGGCCTCCTCTGCCTTCTTTTTATCCGCTTCCTCTTTCGCTAACCGCTCCTCCTCCTTCAACCTGATGTAGTCCTCCTTCTTCATTATAGGTGCTAAACAGGTAAAGGGAGTGATGTTGGGTTAAGTGGCTCTTTCTCTATGTCTATGAGCTTCTATCCCGTCTCCATGCTTTTTTTTATTTTGCATATTTTTCTGTACTTACTGACAGGTGGGGTGATTTCTGGAGAAGTGGCATAAGGATCTATGGCTTTCTCTCTCAGCATCTCTGTCCGTTCTTTTAACCTTTTGATCAAATCTCTGAGTGTATCATCTGTGAAGCGGTTGTAGACAACAGGTGGAGGAGGAGGAGGTTCACCTTGTTTACTGAAAACGTGAAAAGACAACAATATTGAGTGGTGATCCGTCTCAATATAATCTACCAACCAATTTCATAAACATCTGTCTTCATGCACTAGGCATATCTTGTAAACTCTCCATCTTATCGGCTTCACACTTGACACGTGTGGTGGAAATTGCAGAGGCAGTTCTGAATTTGGACCATTGACAATTTATAAAAAGCTGCACACAAACAATTAAAAGTGACAGTAAGTATATCATAGAACTGTCTGAGGAGGACACAATGTGAAGTAGCTCCTGAGCAGGTTTAGAATGAGGACTATAGTAGTTCTGCCTAAATGGGACAGTTCCTTCTTGTGTGGCAGTGTCATGTTGTTACTGTCACATACGAGCGGCTCTTACAGAATAAAAAGCAGCTCTACGTTAGCTTATAACAAGACCTGACACTAGAGAGACTTTTCAGTTTTTATCTGAACCTCCTATAGAACACATTAAACAGTATATTATGAATTCTTACCCTTTAGGACCCTCTGCATTGGCAGGATCAGCAGGAGGAGCCGAAGCAGGAGCAGGAGCAGCAGCAGGAGCAGCTGTAAATGAAAACAGAATGTGTCATGCAGTTTCTGAAAAATAAAACAAATAAAAGGTGACGTAAGCAGCTGATCAGACAAAGACAGACAGTTTCTCCATTGGTTTCTGCTGAATTTATTCTGCATCAATAAAATCAGTTCAACAGTTACTTCCAAAAGATGCCTGTTGTTTTAAGTGAAGTCAAAGTTAAACTCTATAAGAGAGAAGGGAATCTGAGTGTTTGAGCAGCAGCTTAGCACCAGAAAGTTGGTGGTTCAAACTCCTGCTCCTCTAAGTGCACCAGTCTGGGGCCATTGGGCAAGATATAGAGAAAAAAACACCAGACACTGGTCAACACTTGTTAAAAAGGTAATTGTGACACAAACATGTGATGTGACATTATTGTTGGTTTAACACCGAACAAGCTCAAACTACTTTTTCACCTGGCTTTGGCTCCTCCTCTTTCTTTGCTTCATCTTTTTGTCCCTCCTCTTTTTTGTCCTCATTCTTTTCCTCCTCTTTCTTCTCATCCTCTTTCTTTTCTTCCTCTTTCTTTGGCTGCTCATTTTCGTCCTTCTTTTCAGGAGATTTTTCTTCCTGTAAATATGAAACACCTTAATCTTCAAACAACTATAGGACAAAGCTCAACCTTGCATGATGACTCATTTATTTTGGGTCATTTGTAGAATTTATCCCAAAATGCTAAAAAGTATGACTGTTATATATGCAACGGGAGGCTGAAGCTATTGTAATAGCTGCTAGTGCACCAAATGACCCTCACTATCCTCCCCCTCAACGTTAACTGCAGGAATTCAGCCTCATTTATAAACAGTTAGATCAGCCCTACAGGTTCCCCCCTCCCCGCTGGAGCTACTTACATTACATGTCATTTGGCTGATGCTTCTGTCCAAAGCGACTTACAATTAGTACACTCAACGTTTATGAGGGGCCATTTTAGGGTTTCAGTATCTTGCCAAGGACACTTCGGCATGCAGATTGGGAAGAGTGGGGATTGAACCGCCAACCTTCTTGTTGGAAAATGACCCCCCGAGGCCACACCGCCCACACTACTTGTTCTCCACGTCAGTGACAAGCTGCTTCAGAGGCTTTCCCCAAAATGACCTTAATATAACCTTAATGAGGCTGTGTGCCAAGCAGGTGGCAAGACGCTGATCGGTCAGATATTTTATAATAGAGCATGTATGAAAGCTGTTTATAGAGTCGCCAATATATCTTGATTCAGTGATTTTATCTACATGAAGCTAAAACACCTTTATCACACCCTTTATATTTTCAATTTAACTCAATTTGATTAATGAAGGTTACTGGTTCCTCAGGGCCCAGCATGTGGCCCACTACTCTTTATTTTGTACATTAATTATATAACTTCTCAAAACGGAGGAAACGAAGTTGAGATCTCTAGAGTTTTATATTGCTTTGAGTTCAACTATCACTGAAGTCAGATCAAATACACAATTTATAAGTGTGATTACTGATAATTAACTAAAATGGAAGCAACATGTAAACTATACTGAATAGAAATATTTCAACGTCACAATTAAACCTATAAAAGTGAATGTTTTCCAAATCAAGCTTCATTAGATAATATATTGTTCTCATATATTTCTACACATAACTTTATTTTCTGTTTTATTTACAATGAATATTTGAGGAATCAGAGAGAGAGCAGGGTCTTACCTTAGTGAGTAGATCTGAGGCCGGAGGATGGGCTGCAGCCGGGGCAGGGGGCGGCTCTGGAGCCCCTACAAGCCTTTTCAACCTGCTGAGCATGATGGTCTGCTGGGGCTACAGAGAACAGACCTGCCTGTGCGTAGGATGTTCTCGCTGTGGAGTGTTCGTCTAACATCCAACCACCAGAGAGAGGGAATTAAATTTCTCAGACTCATTAATGCCGTCTGGGAACTCCTCTTTGACCTGTATACAACGTCAGGTCAGAGTCTGTAGCTCAGCTGCCAATCACCAGCAGGCAACACGACTGTTGGGCTGGGTTAGGGTTAGGGTCCAGAACAAGGAATACTTAGACCTGATTACTTTCAATTTGTTGGAAAATGTGATTTATAATAAGAAAAATGACAATAGAAAGTAAAGTGGGTTCACTTGTTATCAATTCTGCCATTAGGGAGTTTGAAGAAGATTTTAATTTCTGGACGGACATGTTTCCAGACAGAATGAGCAGTGAATGTGGTTATGAAGGTGGTACGGGGATCAAAGTTGATGTTGTAAAATTAGGCCGTGCTGAGGTTATTTCAGTCCCGGCTGCAGACATCACTAACACAACCACTTAGTGAATCAGTCCCTGCAGCGTCCCAGTCTGGCTAACAGGATTAGACCTGAACGTCACAGACCAACACAGACGCACAACCAGCGCAAAGGGAAGAAAGGATCATTCTGGGAGTGAACTGTTGTGAAGTTGCGGGGTCGTTTATTGAAGCAGATACAGACAGGGATCAAATTGACTGAGCATAATCAATCAAAGTATTTACATTGATGGATTGTCTCCGCTTAGATTTTCATTTAACTACTGTGATTACAAAGCCAATAAATGCTCATAAACATAAAATTTACAGTATATTCCTATAGTATATAAGTGGCAGTATCCTAGCCTGACGTTGTCATGTTCACAATTCAAATGTTGTGGGCGGGGCTAAATTCATCTGGCATCCAGGCTAGCAGTATCCACTAGGGGCAGCAGTCTTCCAAATATTGCAGTTGAGTTGTATTGTAATAAATTGTCGGACTATTCTAATACAATCTTACATTCTATTATGAATACTTGATATATTATATTATATTGTTTCCATTCTGTCATATTTTTATGTTAATCTCACAGTTGTGTAATATGTTGTGTTTCATTGCTTTGTTTTTGGGTGTGGCGAGACAGAGTGGTTTACCTGTGTTTGCCTGACACATAATTTGCCATTTAATAGCCCCTTAATTTTAATAAAGAAAAGATATAATAATTTACAGTATTTTACATTTTATAGGTTCACAAACTGACATTCCTTTATTGTTCTGCCCTCAGAGCATCGGTGAAATGAGTATTTACAAAAAATAATCAAAAAATGAAGGTGCTACAACAGAAAAAAGCAGTCAGTAAAAAAGAGCAGTAAGATATGGAAAATAAAGCTGTACATTCACTCTCAAAAAAGAGATAATAAGAAACGGAAAAAATCAGTTTCCAGCAGCTGCAGCCTGCAACACAAAGGACACCAAACCAGAGGGAATCACTTGTTATGTTCAATAAATGAAGATTCTTGGGTTTGTCAGGGAAAGATAAATGAAGAGTGGTTACCTTCATCCTGTCAATGAAATTTCTGTTGAAGTTTCCACCGACAGCTCGGAGAAGTTTGGGCGTCGCTGGTTTGGGTCCAAACAGAGCGAGTCCCTTCTTCTTCTCCTCGTCGACCTTCGCTGCTGCAGGACCCTTGGCCTTCATTAGCTTCCTATACACACACACCGCACATAAATACACATCGTGACGGAAATGTCTTCTCATATTATATAAACTGCAAAACCTAATGAGGAGAGACAAATAAAAAAACAAAAAAAACGTCTCCTAACATTAGAAAACTCATTTGAGAGCATAACTACAAAAAATCTGACACATTACTAGTTCTTCTATTAGCTGCTTTCTAGTTCTTCATTGATAGATTTAAAAAAAAAAACAACAACTAAATAATCGATTTGTAACTAAAGATACTTCCCTTAACACCCGTAACAATAGATGATGGAAAACGACTCACCTTCCCTTCCTGGCAAGAACTTTCTGAGACTCTGGGTAGTGGACGAGGATGTCAAACAGGTCCTTCTTCTCCAGGACAAAGAGGTTAGCGAAGCCGTACGCTTTGACGTTAGCTGTGCGCCTGTTTCCTCCGTCTTTGGAAGACTGCAACAGGCTGAGACCACAGAATACATCTAAGAATCATCACTGAACATTCCGTCTCTGTATTTCTTTGCGATTGAATCTTAAAGAATAATCTCTTCATTAGAAGCGTTATGTAAACATCACTGTTGGAGTTTATCTCAATGTTTTAAACAAAGCATTTGGACCTCATCTGACCTGATTTCTCCGAACACGCAGCCGGCCTTCAGTGTGACAAACACAATGCTGTTGTCAGGTCCTCCCACCACCTGCACTGCTCCACCTTTGATGATGTACATCTCTTTACCGATGTCCCCCTGCACAGGCAGAAGCAGAGATTTCCATGAAATCTGGATCAAACCAGGATTTGAACTAAGAAACAATAACCCAAATAAAAATAAGGAACCCGCATATATCTCTAACGTCAGTAAGCAGTAACTTTCCACACTCACTTTCTTCACCACAAAGTCTCCAGGTAGGTAGACGATTGACTTGAGCCTCAGCAACATGTCCACCAACATCTGCTGGTCGCAGCCCTGAGGGAAAGTACACTGATTTATCTGACAGCCCGCCCAAAGCTGCAGTTTGCCTGTTTGCGGTGTCTTTTCATGTGGCTGTACCTTGAAAAGTTCAATCTTCTGAAAGGTGGTCAGGTTGATGTCCACGGCGATGGCGGTTCTCATCACCAGAGGCATTTTGTCCAGCAGCTCTGACTCATCTGAAAGAAGGAAGATGACACAGCAAGAGTTTGATCTGAGGCCCAAATGGCCGTTGCATGAGTCTGGAGCCACAGGAGGGGAATCAAAACCATGTTTTGATTCATGGTTTAACTACTCCACCAACAAAGCACAGTACAATTGTTCCCAAGAATGAGGCGGATGAACGGATGGACATAGCAACATTTACACAACCCGAAACCACATCACCTCTGGCCAGTGGCTGAGGATTGTCATTTCAGACTTTTGGACATTTTCCTGAAACCGAACTGAACACCTTGTGGAGAATGCACTGACCCAGCATGCCCTGAGCGTCCCAGGTGTACGTGTACCAGGTGCGGACTCTGTTCTGCACCATCGGTGGGATGCGGTTGTTCACCATGTAGTCCACGGTGTTGTCCATGGAACCTCGGAAGTATGTCTGTCCGGCTGTGGCTGCACCAATGACATCTCTCATCTGAGGTGAGAAGGCGGGATCAACAAATATATGAACGGAGGACGACTTGATGAATGCATTACTTATACTTATTACTTATTTTTGACAGTTAAGACTCAACAGGGAACCATGAAAGAAAAACAACGGATGGTGAGGTGTAAGTGCTACGACTAACGATCCATCCACATTTCTACCACGACAGATTTCCTTCATCTATCACTACATAGTAACGAGACAAATGAGGGAGGAGATGAGGACGAGCTGATTTAGCGACGCTAGTTTCTACCAGGGTTTCAGACGAACTGAGGACGCTGTGATGGGTCATGCAACAGACACGGTGTGGCTTTATGTTACCTGTCCGATCAGACTGGAGAACACAAAGACGCCCGTGAAAAAGTTAGTCATCTGAAAGGTAATCTCAAAGACGGTGTGGGGC
Source organism: Platichthys flesus (assembly GCF_949316205.1). Classification (NCBI taxonomy): domain Eukaryota; kingdom Metazoa; phylum Chordata; class Actinopteri; order Pleuronectiformes; family Pleuronectidae; genus Platichthys; species Platichthys flesus. Next base: position 8,185,780 of record NC_084965.1, read on the forward strand.
TCGCTAAGCCCCCCGATGTTGATCAGACTGCGGACAGCGTGGTAGTAACAACGCAGGTACCTGTGGACAGGGTGGGGGTGTGAGAAGGGGACATCACAAACTAGGCTCGCTGTCACTGGCCTGACGAAGACACGTGAGAGTGTGTGTGTGTGTGTGTGTGTGTGTGTGTGTGTGTGTGTGTGTGTGTGTGTGTGTGTGAGTGTGCGTGCGTGCGATTCGAAGGGTGCTCATCCTCCAAGACAGCTGCACAGTTTAATTCCCTTGATGTCTTTGCTGCCAAATTTTCAAGAAACCTACAGTTGCCTAGGTTTTCTTGAATTTTTTTTTACGACTATTAGATGAAAAGACAAAAGAAAAACAACGGGAGAAAAGAAAAATGTAATTTATGCCAAAGGCCGAGTCGTTATTATAATGATAAAAAAAAAATATTTCAAAGAAAACTACCTGGCCAAGAATGATGGACATAAAGAATGCCCCAAAAAGGTAGTTAGTCATCTGAAAGATCTGTCCGAACATGGTGTCTGGAAAGGGCAGCTCAGCGATCATCAGCAGGGACTTCTCCGCATAGAAGAAGCAGCTGAGGTAACTGCAGCGGCAGCAAACACGGAACACACAACACGTGTCATTTTCTCTGGATCCCCTTAGTGATGGAGGTTTTAGAAACTGCAACTAAAAACTCTGTTACTGTGCAACCAACACTGAATATAACTCTCTGAAGGTCTGTGTTGTTTATAATGGATATGTCCTGTAAGTATTTTAGACATCTAAAAATGTTGGGATCATTTGCAATTTGAATCAGGGTAAAACAATAAAGATTTGTATTAAAGTCATACACAGAAAGACATTATTCTTTTATGTTTTGGATTTCCTCCTAACCAGAAATGCTAGAAATAAGATACATCATGTTGAATTCAGAGTTCAAACTGTTATGATCAAACACACCTTTCCAATCACATGACGCTGCTGAGAGCTGCTGACAAGGTTTCAGCTTTGAGAGGGAAACATACAAATCAACATAGAACCTGAGGTCATTTTACAATGAAGTTAGAGATCGTGTGGTGGCCGGAGGAAGCTCCTCCACACTTTGTGTCTGCCACCACCCCAGAGAACTGTTAAAAAACATCACTGACATGGATTTCCTTGACCTGTAGAGTCAGAATCCTAGGAAATTTAAGTTTTTTAAGTTTAATGTAAATGGTAACTTTATCTAAGTTGAAATTTGTCTGTAACTCACTAATGTGTTGAAGAGGACACTATAATGAGAGAGTCCTTTTGTACACTACTTGTAGTGTACATTAGGCAGGAAAGACAGATCAGTCCCATGCAGTCAAACACAAGTAGGATGACGGATGCAGTGTACTCACGCACTGCCGAGGCCCGAGTAGACCCATTTAGTTTGGCCGATGCCCTGGTACTCTGAGGCCACGTAGTAGCAGCAGGCGTTGAGGTGGAGCATGAAGAGCAGATAACCGATGGTCCGAATCACTCTAACAGAGGAGGAAAGATGTTAACTGTGTAACTGGGCTCCGTTCCTCCTTGCTTCCATTTAGTGGCTCCATAATGAACCATCTTGCAGTAGATTAATACAGGGAGTTTTGTAACCACAAAAAAAAAGTGTAAATGTAAAGTAGTGGTAAAACATTTAAATTCAAAAAGAAACAAGAGTCATGGTTTCTCAACAACTGCTGAGGAAATAGTCCCAGTGAAAACCCTCCTTTTATCTACCGCCTCCATCTTTCCACTGGTCCATCCTTCATGGGTTAAAGGCTCTTTATAAATCACTGGCTGCCCAACGTGTGTATATTGACAACAATAATGGCGTTATTATAGGTTGTGACTTCCTGTCATGTGACTCACCTCCAGATGTACGCCTTGGCCATGAGGCTCTCCAGACGATCACTGAACTCAAAGAACGTATCCGCCTTGATGAAAATAATGAGAAGGTCGATGACGGGAAGCAAACAAAATGATCTCAGTGTGTTTGCAGCGTTGTCGGATTAAAACCTCTCCAAATATACACAGAAGTAAATTCACCTTCAGCAGACGATTGACTCGGAAAATGGATTTGAATCCAAACTGCATGTACAGCAAGTCGAAAGGAATGAGACACAGCATGTCCATCTGTTGAGGATAAGAGACAGGATGAGGACGGTCGCTGACCTTGGTTCACAGTCAAGTCCAAAGGTCAAAGAATTCACTTTACGATACCTTGAATCTCTCTGAGGCCCTGTAGTTCTTCTTCGTCATTTCTCTGTCTTTCTGAAAGCGAGAAAAGGGACTTTAGAAGCCGCCTGGTCTTCATCAGGCAAATGGAAAACAATAACACTCAACACATGATAGAGATCTAATCATTATTAGGGCCTGAAGAAAGTTAAACAATGACCAAAGGAGCTTCTCTTTCCTCCTCTTCATCACATTACACTTGCAGCTTGTCCTCGCTGCGGTTTCAAGGTTTCAAGCTTTATCTTTTGAGTTTATGTAAAAGTGCTTATAAAAATAATCTATTGTCCTAAACCTAAATGTGTCATTGGACGTCTACTGACCAAGGTCATGGTGTTGTAGTCATTCTCAGTGATGATCACCGGTCACACTTACTATGATGTCTCCACCTTTGACAAACTGCTTGCGGGACTGGAAGAGGATGGAGTCGATGAGGTAGATGAGGTCGGCCAGCAGGTCCAGTGTGAACCAGATTGGGATGGCGGTCGCCGTGTGGTACGGGAAGCATAGGCGGGCCGTGATGAACCAGGTGTTGTAGTTGAAGGCCAGGGTCACCAGGCTCAGCCAGGCAATGTAGCGGCGGTCTGTGAACGGGTCGATGGTTTGCCCCACCACAGAGTCCATACTCCCCTCAAACGGCTTCAGCACGGTGTCCACAGTGCGCCACGCGGCTTCGATCACCTTGGTCTTCATGGCCACTTTCTCCAATTTCTTCTGTTCTTCCATCTCCGCCTTCTTTCTCTCCTCATCCTCCTTCTTCTTCTGGTCATTCTCTTTCTTCTTCTGCTCCTGCTCCTCTTTCTTCTTCTTATCCGCCTCCTCCTTCTTTATCCGATCCTCCTCGGCTTGTCTCTTCCGCTCCTCGATGACTATTGCGTAGTGGTCTTTGCGGAGCAGAGGTGCTGAAAAGACCGATATCTAGGTTGAGTGCAATGTTCAAGATCAAGTAACACTATCTCTGGTTGGTGCTGAAGAGGAGCTCTACCCGGCCTCCGCCAAAACGAGTAAAGATGAGATTGTACTCACTGACGGGAGGGGTGATCTCGGGGGAAGAAGCGTACTGATCCAACACTTTCTCCTTGTAGAGCGCCTGTCTCTCCCTCATCAGCTTGATGATGGACCGGAGGTGATCGTCTGAGTACCTATTGATGACGATGGGCGGGGGCGGAGGAGGGGGCTGCTCTGGTCTGAGGAAAATACCACCAACATCAGACAGTGTACAACAACCTTGTATTTGGTATAAGTAGGTAAGGTAGATATGGTGGATGATGGTTTCTGATGTAATGAGGTTGGAGAAACCATCTTTTTGTCTGATTTCACGTGTGTAGGTACAATTCTTACTGCTCCTATGACTCGAGCCAATATTTCAAATGAGGTTTTGTCTGCAACTCGCATGTGTCCAATCAGCAATGAGGCTTGTACATAGCTGGTAACTAGCTTTGCTGTTGGGGATGAATGTCTTTGTGCTTTGTGCTTTGTCATTGTTTTCAAATTCAGCATTGTGTTGTGATGTTTTCCCTTTTGACTCGCTGTTGTGTTTTGAATTTCAGGGCTGCTGTAGTTTTCGCATTTTTTACACACTTTCTGGAGCCTGCAGCTTTTTCTGTTTCCACTCTAGTCAAGCTCATTCAGGCAAAATCTGTTGATGTGACATGACGTGATCTGACTTATTGACCTAAATGCTTTCTACACAGTGAACAGGTGAGCTGCTGCAACTTTATTTCCAGTGACACGGTACACATGTTGACTCCTCTGATAAGTCATTACAAAACTAGATTATTACAGGAGGTTTTAATTCGTGAAAGGATTGACTTCACCTGATAGGGAATAGAAAAGGTCACTGATTTATTTATTTATTTAAAAGGGTCACCACCCAAATTGCAACCGTTAAAGTTAAAAAGAAAATGTTTGTCTCTTAACAACCCACATCCACCGAGTCTACAGTTTTCAACGGAGCAGCTTTCAAATGAAGACATTCAGACTGTGTAGAAACGACGCAGCTGATACATACTCAGCACTGCAGGCAGCAGGTCTGTGTTCATGTGTCGCCTTCTAGTGGGCAAACTATGGCAATACATCTGGCTGACCAAGGGATCCGGGTGTGACTCCACAGAACGCTCCACAGCAAATCTCGATCACATGTCTGAGTTCAGCTCTTAAATGAATCAAAACAAGCTTATTCTAAGTAACAAGTGACACAGTAACGGCTCCAGATCCGGAAGACATGGTCTTGACGTGGGGTATTGGAGCACTATGCTGCTATTGAACTCAGTGCAGAGAAGTGGGTTTTATCATGCTTTACTGATGCAAAGTAAAAGGAGTTAAATTATTACAAAAATAGTTCTATTCTCTTTCTTTAAAATCAATGACCACACATCTTGAATGTTAAAGTTGAGTTTTCAGAATAACTTGTGAGTCAGACACAACAGAAGAAGTGATGTGTGGTCCTCGGGGTATTTAGTTGGACAACCAAATTTGAACAACAAACAAAATACATCTTGATGGTCGCCAGCGCAAGTCATAATTCTGTCACTGGAACAGATCGCTGCTTGTAACATTAAACAGGATCTTTACCATCAGGCACTGCATTGTGTTCATCTGAGGTGAATGAGGTCCGTTTGTAACATGTCAATACTGAGCTCACACCAGGCTCATCCTGCAGTGGAGTGCTGTGCATCGCCTGTGAGCTCCTGACGCTCTCAGACTAGAGGTGCACATTTCTAACTGCAGAGCCCCTCGCTCTTACATCCCACTCTCATTTGTAAAAGTGTTTACAACTGTGAGCATCAAACCTCTTGTCACACTTGTTTTGCAGGAGCAGAGGTAGCTGTGTTGAGCTTATTAACGCTGAAAAGCTGAAAAGCTTTTAATCCACTTTCTGGCCGTCCCTCTGTTAACATGCATATAGCACCAGGGGATAAAGATCTAACTTGCTGGTTCATCTCTCAGGGTTTCTGTCTCTGTCTGCCATCTTGCCAGGGAATCTGACAGGTGATTAATTTGATACTGGTTTGGTGGATCAGCGTTGATCCAGGAGTGTGTTTTGTAGGTTAAGTGTAATACCCTATATCTCCTCTCTTTAATTTAATTTACTCTTGTATCCTAGATCTTATTCATCTACACAACAGGTCTGGTAAAATGCCACTTGTACCACTGTGTAGCTAAATCAACTGGGAACTTCAGAAAGCACAAAGGACTTACCCATCAGGTCCAGCTTGGTCAGGGTTAGTTGGAGCTGCTGCAGTGCCGGGTGCTGGAGCAGGGGTCGGGCCTGAGGCTGGGCCTGAGGCTGGAGCAGGGGCTGGAGCAGGGGCTGGGGTCGGGTCTGAGAAAGGAGAAGGTACATATTGTTCCCTTTTTCTGAATGTTTTACGGTAAAGCACTTTGTGTCATTCATTATCTTAAAACACCTAAAAAATGATCCTGACAGTAGCTGACTTGGCTTCCCCCCCCTTTGCGACAAATAAGGTCCCTGCCTGCCTGCTCTATGTATCTAAGCATGATTTCAAGAAAGAGCTCTTTAGTTTTCGTTTAGTTTTTATTCTCTTGTGACTCTCATTGCTGTACTTGACAGATTCAATGTGATGATTTACAATGACAATGAAGACAGATTTTTGTTCAAGCATATGCAACAGTCAGAGGACAGTTTGAGTTTATATAATAGTTTGGGGGGTTATATTAATATTCATCACATTCGTGCTCTCCTGGAGGACCCACCTATTGTGCCTGACTCTACACGTCAGGTGCCTTATTCAAAAGCAACACAGTCTGCATGTCACAGAGATTCAATTAATCTGCTAAATCAATAGATATGTCTTCATGGCAATCGTTAAATCAATATAAATGTCATCTTGATCATAATTATGCCGGAACAGTGCAGAAAAAGCTAATCACAGTCATCTGAACCATCACAATTTTTAAAATGACCAGAATAAGCATCACAACAAATACTTTGATATGGTTGTCAGAAAAGTTGAGGTAATTATATTTCAACTGAATGAAGATAGGTTAATCAGCACTGATGCGTATTTACTGTTGAAGTAGCTTAGTCAGAGCATGTTCTGAAGAGAGTGAGTATCAGAAGTGAATTTAGATAACCCTTTTAGTAAGTAACACCATATTCATGAGGCTCCCATGAGTTAAAGAGCATTCCCAGTATCTAACCACAGGCTTTGGTCCTAGGAAAGCAGAGGGCAGAAAGCTGAAAGTCAACAAAGTCAAACAAAGAGGGACATACAGTGATTCAGCTTCTCTATGTGTCTATTCAGCCTCTCAAATAAACAATGACTTACCCTGCGGTTTGGCCTCATTCCCCTTATCGTCCGCCTTCGCCTCCTACGTGTCAAATCAACATGTTCAGCATCATTACTCAGACCACACTCATTAGAGAGGCACTTTAACTCACAGAAGTTTTTGTAGGAAAGTGAATTTGCATTTGACAAATTGCTGCCTTGCCTGATGGAGTCTTTTTCAAAAAGGGCCAAATTTGAGGTGAAATGAATTTGAAAGGGCGAAGAAAGATTTCACCACTTGTGATCTCAGAAGAATTAAATGTAACAAAACCTGCTGGTTTTCTCAGCTGGGATTTTAGCTTTGGCTGCTGCTGCTGTTTCTGGCACCAAGTGAACAGTATGAAAGCTGCTCCGCAGAATACAACAGCTCTCAATACAGCAGGGAAGAAATGAAAGTATCAGAAGCTTGCAAAACTGAATATAGAGCACACTTTTCCCTTCTCTCAAGCAGGTCTTACCTTAGCTGGAGCAGGAGCCGGGGCTGGGGCCGGATCTGGAGCTGAGGCCGGAGCTGGAGCCGAAGCTGGAGCTGGAGATGGGTCAGGGGCCACTCTGGTGGTCCCAGGAGCTGTTGGCGCCCGCGGGCCACTGAGGAGGCCTTTGAATTTGCTAAACATTTCTAGCAACCTAAAGGTGCATCTGCTGTGTTCTCTGCCACCTGTATGAGTGGAATGCACGGATTCCTCTTGCCCCACAAGATCCCCTCCTCCGGGCTTAGCCCTCCCTTTTCTGCCTGTCCAGCTCTACTCCTTCTTCTTCGCCCCCTCTGTTAAAGCACCATGCACTCAGAACCACACTGGTCCTGATGGTATTACTGCTTTTAGCCCCACTAATACTCTTGCATGCAAAATAGCCCCCACCTTCACCAGGGACATCTAAGCACATCACCATCTCATGAGAGATCGCAATAGGCTTATGGGTGACCACTAAAGCAGAGCTGAGGCCCTGAAGCAGTGCCTGTACCAATGCATCTGTGAGGAGCTCAGTATCTGGTCGGCTACACTGCAGCACTGATTGTTTACAGTCATTCTACATTCAGTTTGCTGCAAGAAAATAAATTCATCCATGCACACTGGACTTTTACTTAACTAAACTATATGATCTTAATAATCTCTGTGACTTAAGCCATTTTTTCATTCCTGGAGTGAAACAGAGGAAACAAAGTTCAGATTAATTCTAAAGTTTGAGTGGCAGGCCCAAAACGTATCACGTCTGCCTATGGTGCTGGTGTGTGTCTCTCAGTAGCTCAGCCGTTAGTAAAGAAAAGACTGTGGCTTTAAATTAAAGGTGGTTTGACATACATCCATTTGTACATTTAATAATAATAATAATTATTATAATTGCTATGATATTTATTGCACATAGGGTTAGGGTTATAAATAATAATAGTCTGATTTTTAATTACAGTAGATTTCTTGGTGTTACCTTCTTGTGGCAATTAGAAGAATAACACCTTAGAGTTTTACAGTACTGGCATCAGCACTATCAAAATGTGTATCCCCTTACTTGTGCCCCCTTGAGCTTTCTACGCATTTCTTCCACTGTGTTTTTTGTTAGTTCTCTTTGTTAGAGAGAAGCTGTAAGTTTGTGCAATTTCTGCTCACAAATCTCTCTTCCTTGTCGTTTTCATTATCTTTGCATATTTTCCAGTTTCCGTTTATATCTTATCTGCGACAGACATTCTCTCTCGTCATTTGGAATCTAATTACGCCTCTATTGCCCATCCCCTCAGCCCGTTTCCTCGCTGTTCCACTCCTCTTATCACACGGGGGACCGAGCAGTGAAAATGCCGCAGCGCTGCAGACGGGGTCTCGACTGCAGCCGTGGGCTCCATGTAATGTATCTCGAAGCGTTCTAAAGGATCATTGACTTGTCTGGGGCTGAGGGGAGGGCGAGTGGAAGAGGAACCGGCGAGAGTTGATGCACTTCCCATCTTTCCGCCATCCAGTGATGCAGAGAGATAGGTCATTAGACGCTCTGCTCCTCTACCATTAATCTAATTAAGCCTTGGGGGTCGGGCCGAGTCCCTGACATTACTGCGAGAGAGCTCGATGGATCTGCTAAGGGGGAAAACATCGGTCTTTTTGTTGTTTACTCACTGTGCACTGATGAAAAAGTGCAGATACTACTTTAGTGTAATTGCTTTGTCGAAGAAGTAACAGTGTGTCATTCTCAGATTATGCATTAGTCACACAAAGTAGAATAAAATAAATCATTTAAGGGTGACTTTAATGTAACACTGAAATGGAAACCCAGACCTTGCACCTTGTCGCTGACAGAGGCCCGCACGTACACACACACACACACACGCATGCAAACGCAAACACTGGACTACATCGGCCAACATGTGCCTGACTTCCACCTGTCAGTCACCAGCACAGCGACAATAGACCTTAATGGTGTAAAAGCCAGAGATGAATATATAGCTCAAAGTGGAAGAGGCTGAATTCTCCTGTAGGCGCTTACACATGACTCACCGCTGTAATTGGTGCAATTCAGTGCTGCTCTCAACCAGGGGTCTGGAAATTATAACAAGGCCTGACCAAGGGAGGCCAGTTCACAGTGATCACAGTGGCAAATTACACTATGATTACCCCCTTTAACAATGCCATAAAAATCCAGCACCATTCGATACTGTGTGAGGGGTCTCTCTTCAGTGGAGAGGAGGACAGAAATGATTTGTTCTGAGAAAAAAACACTCAAAGGACTATGTCTTGTCCCCGTAAAAAGAGCAGTTATCCTGGTGTTTGAAATATTAGAGACAAGTCCTGTGCCCACATCTACTGCTTGTGAAAGTGAATGAGCCGAAGCGGTATGGAGAGAAGATCCAGAATATTTATTGAGTGAGCTTGACTGTGGCTAGCTGAATAACTTAGCTTTGGATCTGATTCAATGGGTTATATCTTTACACATGTATATTGTCTAATTTCAATTCTAGGCTCCACTATTTTAATCCTACTGCATAAACTAAACACAGAGACTTATAAATTTAACAACCTCTCATTCTCACTTTGTCACAATCTGTGATTATGGCTTTATCCCTTTGTGTCAATCCATGGGTCTCCCACAGGGCTCTGTACTGGGCCCAGGTCCTGTTCAGTATATACACAAATGATTTGCTTAGCTTGTTGCTCTTTGCTTTTGAGTCATGGAAAACCTGCAGAAAATACAACGGGCACATTCTGGCCTTTTCAATATTGTTTGAAACCAAGGGTGTCAAAGAAATTCTGTATGTTTTTCTTTAAAAGCCACAGATGAAGAGTGAGACAGACTTATATTAGGACAGAGACAACAAGTTGCTGAATATAAACATTTAGTTTCAAACCTTTTTTAAATGGTAACCAATCAATGGTTCTTTCTCACATCACCTAATGGCTTGTCCAACAATATCTAATACAGTTTACAGCCTTAAAATCATAGAGAAATGTCTGGCTAGTTGAAAAGAATAGGCTTTATTTCCTCTTGGTCATGTCTGGCTTCATCTAAATCAAATCTCCGGAAACTAGAGCAGAAACTTTGCATTAAGTCAATCCTGTGTTTTCCTTCAGAACATCATATCAATAATTATCTGTGCCAAAATCATTAGAGTCCCCCGTTCAATCTAACTTCAAGAAATTGTTTATTGGAAACCAACAATGTCAACACTATTATTGTTAACATCCACCTTTAACATGGGTACTCATATATACCTGCATCACTAAACTGTACTATATTTACCATATTTAACAGAGCAGTATATGTTCTAATCAATGTTGTAAATATTGCAATTGTGTTGATGTGTATTGTTGATTATCTGGGCAGTAAGCATTGGTGCTATATGAGGTCACAGCCCTTAATGTTGAGTTGCACTTCTCTCTCCTACCAAATGGGGGCAGAACATCCTTTTATATGTCCCCCCTCAGGTTCTCTCAAACAGATGATAAAACAACAGTGTTTTCAATATAACTCCCCCGGTGCGGCTGAGAAATGCTCCAGGAGTTAAAACAAAGAACAGTGTGACTTGTAGACACAACAACATCTGTTTTCACTACAGAAGTTGTCCCAAGCAAATAGTAAGAGCCACTAATTCATTGTCACAGCTGACTCTTTTGGGTGAGACGAGCGAATGGGACTTTTGAGTCTCTGGGTGTGAACAACACATATTTGATTAAATTGTTCGGGATAAAAAGAGCAGACACATGTCAGGAACATTTTCCATAAATGTTTGCAAAAACAGTTTTTTTTATGTAGGAGAATGTATGAACATACAAATCATCCATCCATGGGGTTTGACTAATAAACACCACATGCATTTCTTTGTTCGCAGTTTTGGAAATCATCCTCTTATTTGTCACATCTTTTGTTTTATATCAGTAATTCGCTTAAAAACTCCTGGACAGTTGAATGAAACCTGATGTTATGAATAAAGATAAGAGGTTCCCCGTGTCCTGTGAGTACCGGCGGCTGGCTGAAGACTGAAGGGGGGTGAGATGAGGTAGCGATTGAGGACATGCTTGTGTTGTTATTGGATACATTCACAGATACAATTGACTCCTATTGTTTCCCTCTTTCCATAGAAACTCTTCTCTTCCCAAGGTTGCGGTGCACTGCTGTATTGGCTTTTCCTGGCGAGTGTGTGTGGGTGTGTGTGTTATGAGTGCTGAGCCACAGAGCACTGAGGTGTGTCATTGAGAGGCCCTGTGAGGCTTAATGCCTGGACCATTGGAGTGCACATTAATCTGAATGAAGGCACAAAGTGACAGGTCAGTGATTTAGGCGGCCCATTAAAGCTCAAATTCACAACAGAGGGGTGGCGGGGCGGCAGGGAAGGGCCAGCAGCTCAGGTGCTTTGGGCTGCCCACCCCACAGAGGGCGGGACGGACAGGTGGTTGAAGAGCGGGGATATGCTCATATGTAGCACTTACCTTCTTCATGATGCCAAATCCGTCCGAGAGCTATTTATACACACATGATGCTAAGAGAAAGTTTTCTTATCTGAAAGTCCAGACCATGGTTCACTGTGTTTACATTCAGGTCAGCTTTGCTTTAACATTGTAATTTAGGGAGAGGACTAAAAACGTTTGTTACTCAACCCTAGTCTGAAGACTCCAAATGAACTTCCTCATCATTCAAACATTATATAATGGGAGGTAAAGACTGCAAGCAATCCTGTTAGTCGCTACCGCTTTCTTATCTTCTTCTTCTGTTTAATGATATCTCGACTTCCTTGAAATGGCCCAAAAGTCTGATCTATCCAAAAATCTGGGTTCAAAAAGAAAAGACATAAATCAGGGTTAGTTTGATCCTTGTTCCGAGGCACCTTTCACACTTGTTTGGTTCAGACTAAACTGAAAAATCAGAAAGTCCAAATAAACCAAGGGAGCTGTGAAAGGGTCCTCGGCGCCGATGCCTACTTATCTTGTTCAACATAAATCTAATTTAACATATAATCACTGTCATTTTTTTCTTGATAAATCTCTCCAGATCAAATAAAAGTATATATGCATTCTTCTTTTTTGGTGACACAGGTGAAGGAAAGAAAGAAAGATCCATCCATCCATCCATCGGAGGGATGAAGAGCAGACGGCCAGTGTGACAGATGACACATGGCCTCTGCCTGTGACACCGTGATCGTTTCCCATGAATGTTAACAACCCACTTTCTCTCTTCAGTTATTTTCAGCCAGGATCTAACACACCCTGTGGCAGCCATCAAGTCTTACACGACCAGGCTGTCATCCGGCGTTTAGCCACAGGTCTCCTCATCAAAACACTGTCAACCTGACAAAGGTCAACCGTTGCTGAAATGTATTAGTGTCTTGGTCAACACTTCCCAGATTAGACCGGAGCACATATTGTGTGTGGAGCTGTGGACAGTACAGCCGCAATCAGACGCAGGATGTAGAGGAAGCAGACAATGTAAATATTAGCTTACAACTATCTCACAATATGACACCAATTATTACAACATGTATCTTCACCAGTGTGCAACACCCCCGATGCCGCTCACTAAACGGGTAGAAAGCAGCCACCCTGAAGCGTGAGCGTCACATGTGCGTCACAGGTTGTCTTGCTTTTCGTGTCGTCGCCCATGTGGTCAGGTTAGACGGGCTCCAGTCTCAGGTGCATCTCCTGTGTGTGCTTCACGCTACTCTTAAAGAATCACGCCTATTTTCTCCACGTCTGCGAGTGGTTCACAGCAAAATAGACTTTCACCACGGTTTCAATGTCTAGATTTAATTTACATTTCCTGTTCATCAGCAACAAAGCGGTCACACGCTACACATGCACCCCGTGTGGCCCAGACATGAGACTGTTGTTTGGACTGTAGACTGGACAGAGACAGCATCCGGTGTTTTGTCGGGGGTGGACGTCGGCCCATCCGATGCCTCCTTTCGGGCAAATCCTCACGTATCTACATGGGTGTAAATGTTGGCTGAAGACAATTAGACATTGCTGCAAATGTGGGAAGGACTTTCCCACATTTTTAATGGTTGCCCACACTAAACAGGATGAAAAAAGCACCACCTATAGGGATGTTAATTACAGTAGTAATTACAACCACATGAGCAGCAAAAAATGGACGTAGGCACAGTTACAAGTAAATCTCAAGTGTCTCTATGTCTGAGAGCAGCGTTCGCACACATCTCACTCTCAGCGACTTCCCACGCCCTCTGCCAGCGTTTTATCACCACGTCAACACAAACACACACATGCACACGTCAGAACAAGCGGAGGAAGGTGAGGGTTAAGGAAAGGTGCGTCTCTCATTTTGTCTTGTGCCACCTTCCACAGATGGAGACAATGATAAGATCCTCCCTCTTCCTCTCCGAGCTCAGGCTGCATTGTGGCCCCGGGCTGCTGAGCTCCACTTCCTCTGGATAAGAGCTGCAGCACCAACTATCTTCATATCTAGGCTACGGATGCCAACTGTAATCTGTCAGGTCTCTCTCTCTCTTTCCCTCTCTCTCTCTCTCTTTCTCTCTCTCTCTCTCTCTCTGTGCGTGTGTGTTTTATCTGTGAGGAATAGAGGACAGCCTCATACTGTAGCCTGTGAAAGTGCATGTGCATGAAACAATGTATTGAGTGGTGCTGTAAAAAGCCTTTTATGTGATAAAGCAGCCATGTTGGAGTAATGACAGGAAGTTGACCTCAGCTTGAGGATACATAGTGTGCCTCCAGTCGCTGCTTGCACACTGATAAAATGCTGTTTTGTTTTTATCGTGGTGCAGCCTATGAGGCGTGTGCATCTCAGTCGGGCCAAATCCATATCAAACACCTGAGTGCTACCTTCACGTACTGAATATTTCACATGCTCGAGTGTGACTGTGTTGAAAAACAATTCAAAACACATGTATTTCTTGATAATACATTGTATATATGTATAGATAGTAATAATACATAATATATATTTCAACCACTCGGTTTATGAGACACGACAATGGCGCTGTAGACGTGCGTGTAGACACCATCAGCACAAATTAAAAGACCACCAGTTGTGTATCTTCTGAAATGGTGGTTTCTTTTGTGCTGCCACCCATGATAACCATCAACTACAGCAACAAAAACATACGGAACAAGAACACGTCGCCCCCTGTGAATAACTGTGTGGGTTTTGTCTTGCAGATCAAGTGAGAATGAAAGATTTTGGCCCCTTTATGTGGGGGCCTGGGAGTACCTGGCCTCTCACCCTGATGATTGCTGGAATAGGCTTCAGCCCCCTCACGACCCTCAAAGTACAAGTGGGATACATGATGGACAAATGGATGGATTTCAGCTATTGCTAATTGTGATCTAGGGAATGTTAGTTGCAGGTGTAATAGACATACCAGCACACCTCCCTGCATGAAAGTAAGAAACTCATCCAGTTAAAGGAGTATTCCAAGATTTAGAGTTGAACTTGAACCAAGTCAGGGAACTCATCAAAACATAATCCCAACATATCCCAACTATTCTCACTTCTTCCATTCTCTCGTGCTCAAAAGAAATTTGACAATCGTCTCTTAGTTTCATGGCAGTTGTGGCCAACATAAAAAAACCTCAAGATGGTCAAACTCTACAATCAAGGGAGAAGCTTCATGACTCTAAATACAGAGGGTTCACCACAAGGTGCAAACCACTGGCCAGAAATTATACTGTCCAGCTGTGGAGAGATGAAACCAAGATGAACCAGCACGATGGGAGGAGAACAGTCTGGAACAGGATAATGAATGGGTCATGATCCAACGCTACCACTTCATCTGTCAAACATGATGGAGCCAGTGTTATGGCAAGGACACGGGAATCGCTGGTGTCAACTGATGACGCGGAAGCGAGATGCATTCTGAAGTGTACAGGGCCATTGTAAATGATCTGCTGAGATTCAGCCAAATGCAAGAAAACTGACAGGACTGTGCTTTAAAGTGTGGATGGATAATGACCCACAACCCACAGCGAGAGCAAACCAAGAGCTTCTCAAAAGCAAACAGAGAGAATATTCCCCAGTGACCGAGCTGGTTTCCTGACCTCGACCAAAATTCGAGCAGCTTTTCAAAACAGAAAATCCCACAAACAAGCCTCAGCCTGGCATTTGTCCATGGGCTCTCGACTTCAGGCAGTCATTATCAGGCAGTGTATTTTTATCCGAGTGGTAAAAATAATCCTGATAATTTGTCCAATTACGGTTGAGTTTCTGGAAATAGATCGGGATATTTATAAAAACGCCTGCAATTCCTGAACAATTCCAATGATTTTGTTAGTTTTTTGTCAAACCCCTGGAATTAAACTTCAACACTTTAGTTACAACCCACTTTGGTGCTTCTCAGTCCCAAGACCTGACCTGTGATGTACAGCCACAGAGCTCCTATTGAGTCGGCTCCTGGCAGCTTTAACCGAGCCTCCTGCTCCTCTGGCGCTTGGCATCGACCTGATCTACTTTACTGGCTGCAGGTCTAAACCTCTGTACTCCTCCTTCACCCTGCACCTACGCTGCATCGTCCACTTAGTCCACTGCCCCAGAGGCTTGTCTCAGTGCAAACAAACAAGAGACGGTGGAGCCAAGACACAGACTGTGTGGTGTAACCCGGAGTTTATGCACCTCCAGGACTGTGAAGAAGACACTGAGCCCTGGTGCAGATTTAAAGGCAACACATACAGCTAAAGGTAAAGCACAATATATCAAATTGACTTAAGATCAATGAAAACAAATTTACAGTTTTTTTGTAAAAGTGTGCATACTTCACAATCGAGCCTGTCAAGCACAAAACACAGGTCTCCAGATGATAAGAGCAGCTCCACAGCTCCACAGCTTTTATTCACACTTCATCCTGCATTTCACCTGACTTGCATGTCTTTGGAGTCTGAGAGGACATCGGAGCCCCCAGAGAAAACCCAGAGCTGTTGGAATACTCTCGCTGCCACTCTCTCTGCAGAACCCACGCACAGTTCTACAGTATGAATTTGAGCTTCGGGCCATTTGTAGGGAGATGAGGCAGACTGCCATCTCCTTTAAAACAAAAGGAGCGCAACACTCTTTGCTTCCCTCATCCTCACAATCAACTTGACTTCTGACAATTTGGGGGCAGACACCAAGAGGGGGCAGATCCTGCTGCCTATGTTACTTACAGGTTGTTAAATTCCTCCATGTAGTAGGAAGCTGATATTTAGAGAACTTCACAACCTGGAAACCCCCTGGAATTCAACGTGGTAAAATGGATGCGACTGTCTTTATATCTGACTGCTGCAGGTTTTCTGGAGAAGAGGCTTCCACTGTTTGGAGAAATGTCAGCAGGGAGATACACAGTTTAATGTTGAAGAATGTTTCGCTTTAAAATATGTATGTGAGTGGATTCTGTTTCATGCAGGCGGGGGTGCAGTGTAGTATGGCTCAAATGCAAAGCTTGACTTTTACCACAGACCTGCTCAAAGGCATTCACTGAGTGTGTGTGTCCGTGTGTGTGTGTGTGTGAGAGTTTGTGTGTGTGCCTATACAGTACTGCTGACCTTATATCACATCCAAGAGCATTGCAGTTTTTTCCACTTACACCTGCTGCCTCGGCCAGATTTCCACTTTCAGAGAGGCAGGAGTCTGAACAGTAGCATGAACAAGCCTCACACACACGCACACACACACACACACACACACACACACACACACACACACACAAACACACACACACACACACACACACACGCACGCACACACACACACAAACACACACTTCCTGTGCCTCTTTCCCATGAGAGTCTGACTGCTTGCCAGACAGGAATTGCATACATTGGCTCCCCCCACCGCCGTCCTGCTGGGACCCAGCACCTGCCCCGACCACGGCGGACGAAGCGTCTTTGCAGGGACAGGATGGGACGGGTGTCCACACCCGGTGCTGGGGGGTAATGTCCAAAGGGACACGAGCCCTTGGTGCGTGAGCTCAGCGAAACCTCAGGGTTGTTTTCTGACAAAAGGCGCGACTACAGCAAAGAATCTGCTGTGTCTGCACTTCACACTGATTTTCTGTGTGATTTGTATTTATGTGTCTTCATGATTCACCTCTCCTCTCTTTGTCTCTTTTTCCACTTCCATTTCCTCTTTCCAAACATTCAAGCTTCAGGATGTGAGACGGACACCAAGAGAAAAATCTCTCTTTCCTTTTCTTACCTCGGTCCCCAGTCACCATTGAATCCTAACTCGCTCTTAGTGAGCGGTAAACAACGGGTCACAGTCGTCATCATTAAAGGACCTGGCTCAGGAGTTGTCACCTGAGTGAGCCGCTCCATTTATTCATGAAAATACACAGGACGTGTGAGATGTGCTTGAAAGCCCCAATATAACAAACTCGAGGGGATTATTGTGGCAGCACTGCAGGTTTCTCAGGCCAGGGATGAATTTCCCAAAATTTGGGGAAATCACAGTTTAATTGCTAAAGCACGTAAAAATAAAATAGACATTATTTATTTTAATTAAAGAGTATCTGCACTTTAAGTTATAAAATGTGCTCATCACCTTTTTTGGGTAGTCTTGATTTTAGAAATACACAAATTGTATCATTAAATATTGACAGATAAATTAAAAGACAATGCAAGATAATAATAAAACAACAAAAAATGTCTGTATTGCCAGAGCAGTCCTCTATGGTCATTGGCTGCAGCTGTCATTCGAGTCACATGAACTTTTGTAACAAAATGCAAACATATACCAGTTGCACTGGTAGAGTCTGAGTCTGTGCAGCAATGATCGGGAGATGGAGCCATGGTAACTGCGACCTAAAATAACTGAAACCATCTTTGGTTAAACAATTTTGTACATTTTAGGTACATTTACGTTTTAGTTTAGTCCATATCCCAGACACTGACATGGATGAGGTGGGGTTTATGACCGATACGTTTTGTCTTCACCTTGGGAAAGATGTAATGTCGACCATCTTTAAAACAGACTATGGTCAGGAGAATCACCAAATTCTGAGGGATTCCTCCTCTGCAGAGCATGGGTCAGTCACTGAGATATTTCAGCCACTCGCACGACATACAAATTGAGAAAGAAAGTTCATCATTTCAACACAAATGATATCAAAACCATTTTATCAATGAAACTCTGCCGTGTTTTGTTTTTGGGTCCAGGAAATGCATCAGTCCTGGGATCACTACGACTGAGGAGACGGCAACTGTACAACGACGAAGAGAGCAGCTCGGCGTGTAACCTCGTGTATCACAACTCTGAGTGACAGAGGAGCTGTCAGCTGCGTAAAACAGGAACAAAGTTATTCAACAGATGGAGAGCTGCCAGACTGACTGGTGTCAAAGTTAGATCTCTGTCTCTCTGTCTCTCTGTCACACACACACACACACACAAACTCAGAGGACAAACGATTACAGCAGCTAATATTTTCCTTATTGGGTCCTGCCCGAGCTAATGGCTCTGCTATCCTTAAAACCATCCATTACAATTATCCATATACTTGCCTCGACACCACCATCCGAGATCCTACATACATCATATATTTCATCTTTATTAGACAGTAATGATGGTGGTCCACCTCGTGGCAAACCGGGGGGGTATACGCAGCATTGTGGATCTGCAGCAGCTAAGGCAACATATTATTTATTAGCAGCCGAAGGGATGAGCACAATCAATAGGCGCCATCATGTTAGAGTGGATATGGAAATGTGATAGCCAGCCTGCCCTGGCTTTGTGTCTGTGATTGTCCACTCAACTAGAAGCTGTGATCGATATGCAGTAAGTCACACACTGACCCGTGGTCTAAAAGCTGAGCTCCTATAGCCGGGTTACTGCATTGTGGTTTAGAGCTCTGGTCCTCACAGGAATACACACATACAAAAAATCACAAACAACATTTAAAACGATGGACAAGATGAAAGCTCCCAAAAGTGAAGCCCCAACATCTGGGGACCCCCCTGGTGGCTGGTTACAGCATATGTCAGAAACCCGGCCTCTTCCATGTTAGCAGATGTGACATGGACCAAACCAAAAAGTCAAATAACATGTTATTGAAGTGGTTTTAATTAGTTATGTGATGGTACAAAAAGGAAAATGTCACGACAGCAGAGATTGACTCATGGTTGGTCGGGCAGATCTTTAGGCAGGAACTTGATACCGTGGCTCTATTCTCCAATAACTACTGCTCAGACTCTTTGGGCCACCACATGTGTTCATGCTGATCAGGTACTCATAAAGGTACTCTACATGAGGGCATATTTAAATGAGTGATAAAGTAACACGTTCCCATAAGAACATTGAACTCGGGACCTTCATGAAGCAGTGAGCACAGGTGAGATGTTGACGGCAAAAATAATACATTAAATTTTAAAGGTCAGGCTGTTTATGGCCACACGTGTTACGAAGGTGTGTTGGTTTTTCCATTGTGAATATTTCAACATGGCTCAGTAGGAGAAGCATGGGTTTTAATAATAAAAAGAGTTATGGATGCATTTCATTTAGATGCTTTAGAATCATCCCCTCGCCTTCCCGTTCCATTCAAATGCTTGTGTTCTTGCCTCCTCCACCTTTAATACAAATTGGATCAACGAGCGCAACTGCAAAAATAAGACCCAAATGAAAATAAACCAGAACTACCGTTAATTTATGACCCTTGTACAAAGGCTTGCATCTTTCCAGCTGCTCTGTTTTGCCTCTTAGCTCCGGTCTTCCCCACATTTTCCAAGAAACCAGAAGCCTGCAGGACGGCGGGTATGCCAGTGTTTCACAGAGGCTGCAAATATCCAAAGATACGCTGCCAGAACTCTGGGTGGGACTCATATCTGTCTTGTGAGCAAACGATTTAACCATCCCACCTCCTCTCTGTTAATGTGGCCTGTGTGCGAGCTGAATCCACTGCGTGTTTTCACAGAGTGACTTGAGATGGATAAATAGAATGTGCAGACGGTATGGGCTGTCTTTGAGCAGCAGGCATATGCACACGGGAAGATGTGTGTATAGGTGCTGGGCCGGCCAAGGACATGGAGCATATAACTGTAATGTCTGTGCCTCAGCTCTGATGGAGTGAACAACAGAGCGTCACTCTCCAATGTGAGACAGGTGCTTGGAAGCAGCTTCGTTACACTGATGCTCGTCCAGTGATAAAAAATCCTCCTGCAGCCATACAGTGGTGGAAATGCAATATCCCTCTAGATTACAACCTCCCCCTCCCCTTCCCTTCCTCATTTTCTCCCTCCGGCTGTTGCGTAACTTTATACCCATCTAACTGTCCTTTTTGATTTGAACGTGTCTGACAGTGTGCCAGGAGGTGGAAAGAGCAGCACGACACAAATATCACACGGGCGCCCATCATGCTGTGGGAACGTCAACACTGAGAGAGGAGCGGAGAGACAGGAGTCACTGAAGAAGGAAAAGAAGGGAAGTTCCCTTCTCATCTGGCTCCGGCAGAGGAGGAATGAGTCAATCGTGTGGAGCGCCGCTAAATGACTTTTCCTTCCCACACCGCTGCGAGGGTCAGCTGAGGTAGAGGGTCTTTCAGGACGAGTCAGGTGCACAGACACCCTGCACAGCTTTCATTGTCAAGCAAGACACACTGCTTTTCATTTCACTGTTCAAAGCTAGAGAAGTCATTTAAGGGCTGAGCTAAAGGCCAACGGAGGCAACGGTGATATTTGTTGCGAGTGCATGAACTCCTCACTCTGCAATTGCCAGTGGAGCGCCTCCAGCCTGGTGGTGAAACATGAGAGAGACCGAGTTCCCCGGGGCTTTGAAAATTACAGAGTGGAGCTCAGCTCAGTCACCTAACGAGAGGAAGAAATAGAAATCCTCGGGACAAGTGACACAAGAAGAAAAGTTGGTGAGATCTGAATCTAAATGTGACAGCGTGGTCACGTGAATCTACAACTTTGCTCTGGCGGCAGTAGGCGATGCCAGCGCCGCGTTACACAGACGTCAATCAGTGTCAGGAAAATAACACAAGGACTGTGGTGGTTCTCACAGCATCGTGTCGCGTGGTGTCCTCCTCAGGAACGGATGTGCAGGCCAGTTTCTCAGTTTATTCTTTTGCAGTCTACAACACATGGTCAGTGGGTGGGGACCTGGCTGAAATCCGGCTGTCGAGTCGAGCTAACAAAACACTCTGGACACAGCGTTTTAAGGAGAACACACCATATTCAGTATTTGATCCAAATCAAACTGAAGAAACTCACAGCACAATGTTAGTTTGAGGTTGATATACATATAAAGATCTCTTATGGGAAATAAGAAGGTTAAAAAACTGCTCTAGAATGTAATATTAATCTGTTAAATGTAATCTATTAATCAAAATGCTAACTGTATAACAATGTGTTATTGTTGTAATTCATAGAGATTTCAAATAATCAAAGAGATCTTAGTTTGGATATTTAGGTTATTTACATTTTATCCTGACAAACTAACAATAGCAATGATAAAATGTTGCTGTTGAGAGGGAGAAGCCATATTCACTGTTACCTTTGTATTCAAGTTTTGGCAATGTGGAGGTTTGATGCTGTTTGTCATCTTGCGTTCGTGTCTGGTCACAGTGTTTATTCTGATGGCTGCTCCCATCAGCAGGACTGATCTCTTATATTCTTCAGCGGAGAGAATGTTATCTCCCTCGCTGGTGTCAGAGGCCTCGGTGCTGAAGATTACATTTTTTGGTTTCTTTGTGAGCCCATCATTGAGAACAGATATCTGATAGACACCTTTATTGAGGGTGGCTTGGATTTATTTTAGATTTTTTTTTATCTTTTATCGTACGAGATGGGGCAGATGTTATTGCCAATAATGAAAAGTGTACCCTGGCTGTTGGGTAATGTGATAGACCTGATGTAACAGTGTTGGACTCAGACAAAACATCCCCTGCACTCAGATTAGCTACTGCAGATTCTTCTTTTCTGCTGAAATATCAACACTCTGAACTCTGAGGTAGATTTATTCTGATCAAGACTGGATTCTTTCTGATCTTGGCGGGATGAAGAAACTCACGTCCCAATTCCTGGTTTATTTGTTGTTGTCCAGGTCATTCTTCAACTTGTTACGATGTTTGCAATTGCTAAAAAAACTTGTTCTGTGTGCACACAGATCCAAAATGATGAATTTTGAGACCTGAGTGTTGTGATGTGGTTCATGCTGGGTGGTGATGGTGGACACAGCTCTCTGGCTCTTGGTGCTCAGGCCTTGTTGGTGTTGTTAGCCTTAGGCTGCGACCTCTAGACTCCATGAATGGGTTTGAAGTTTCTGTTGAAGTTTTTGGTGTTTGTTATGGTTATTTCTTTATGCCTCTGTCGGCTGTACCATACAAGACATGCCTACAGTAAAGGACTTCATCCGAGTGAAAGACGCCGGGTCCTTTAAGGACAGTGGAGGACATTCTACGTCCTCTCGAGACGCCACACCCTCCTTCTTTTTCTCACAAGGCATTATCTGGTGTCCTGGCCCTGCTCTCTTCTCTGTGATGGATGGTCCTCAGTGCTCCACATCGGGCCACAGTGATTGGCTAGTGTTGATAAAGCTCTAAATGGCTTTAGCAACAATCAGATTGCCCCAGAATCCCCCAAAGACATGACTGGGCTACAGAATCCTCTTAAGTCCCCTGCTGGTGAAAGTGAAACTGTTAGCCCTGTTTTCCACAGGACTGACATTTGACTGCTTCCGCTTCTTTCTGAGGAAAAGCTCAGCAAAGGCAAGAAAAAAACAAACACAAGGACATTTGAGGGCCATCACAGAAACAATCAGAGTCTCTGGATCCCACGGATGAGCCAGCGAAGCCCCCAGCCCTGCTGTCAGGACGGAGGGAAAGTGGTACATGGACTCGGAACAAAATTCAGCCCTAATTCCACTTTACCCACTGTTTTGTCAGGAGGGCTTTCCACTTCCCAGCTTCGGTCAGACAGCTCTTATCAGCAGGGTCCATCCTAACGACTTATGTCACCGGCTGACTCTGCTGCAGTGTCACTTTTCTGCTGCGAGACAGTGGAAAGTGTCGGAGGGGCTGTGGAAGAGGACTCTCTTCTCTGTGAGGCGAAGCTGAGCGGATCTTTCTCTTTCCTCATCTCTAGAAGAGCAGGACTCTTTCTGATATTGATGGGTTAAACGCTACGCAGCAAATTCTGGGGCTGGGCCGAACCTGAAACTAATCGGATCCAACGCCTGGACGCCCCAAGAGTGAGTCGTGAACACGTTTGATATGATGATGCTGGAGGAGCAGGATGTGTGGGGGAGGAATCAGCATCACTGTGATTATTCATGATGACAGACTGATGACTGTGATCGCCTTCAACAGTGAAAGGCCACCAACACACAGCCATCATCTCAAGAAGAACAGATTATTCCTAATTACAGCATTTTACTTAACCATACATATTACTTACCACTTCTCTCTGCCCACTATATTTGGCTTTAACTTTTATGACCCTGCAGCCTCTCAGTTCATTAGTAGTTTTATTCAGCATGGACCTGGTCAGCGTTGAAGGTTTCAGTTTTCTAAATACATCTACAGCCACTGAACACTGTGACTTGGGGGGGCCAACATTTAATCTACAATAATTCTGGCATTGCTGCGATTATTGCTGTTTTGAAGGGGGTTTCGGGAAAATAGTCCCTGTCTTCATCAGCTGTTGTATTTTGATTTTCCACAGACAAAAAAAGAGTCATCACAGCAGGACCAGTGCTCCAGGCCCCAGGTGCGTCTGTGGCAGCTGAGATCCCAGCATGCAGTGCTGTGCTGATGCTCTGTTCACACCTACAATCAGTTTAGAGTTTTCAATCAACCTAACCCAGATCTGCATGTCTTTGGACTGCGGGGTGAAGCCGGAGTACCAGGAGAAAACACAGGCAAACACAGGGAGAACATGTAAACTACATATATAAATATAAATAGCTAACCCGGCCGATCTGGGATTCGAACCGGGAACCACCCAAGTTGACAAATGATATTGTTTGTTTGGACATGAAAGCCTTTTTATTTAGGCGATCATTCATGTCAGTGAGGCTGCCGTGGACCTGAGCTTTTTGCTGCATCCTGGGATCATTATACAGAGAAGACATTAAATTCATGGTGCACTTCTCATTTCCATTTTGGTGGAATGAAAAAGAAAAACATGTGGTCCCCCTGAGACCCCAGCAGAAAGGGAAAACCCCTTTCCATGGATGTGGTTTGGAGCAATTCAAAGAGCACAGCTCAGCATAAACCCATTAGGCTCCGGTGTCACTGACAAACACAGCTCATCCCACATGAGGCGCAATAACCATAAACCTATTATTACTTTATGCTCACAAATGCAACAGCAACCTTAGAAGGAAAATCGAATGCAGACACCACAGCCTGCGTATTGCATGCTGGCCCCAGTGTGACCGAATGGATGAGCATCGATTTAGCATGCCGACTCGTTTGGCTTGTCCAGGACTGAACCTTTGAAATAAACTGTGAGCTACGAGGCTGAGCTCAGCAGGAGTCATGCACGAGTCGGCCTGTAGAGAACACAGGTCCTGAGTGCTGGAGGATTCTTCATTTAAAAGGTACGCACGGCTCGGCAGGTGGGAAAGAAGAGATCACCTTCTGACTTTTAATAAATGTTGATGATCAGAAAGAGAATCTAATACTGCAGAAGCATATGGTTATGACCATAAGGTCTTAAACTATGTCAGAAATAGTTTAAGACCTTGATTTGGACTTTGCTGTTTTCAGGATATCTTATTACCCCACTCAACAAAGGCACGTTTTCATCTCTGTCAGTTAATTTGTTTGTTTCTTTGTCTACAAAGGATAAGTTGTTAATGTCCAACCACATGTCAGTTCTTCAAACTACAACATTATGTCCGATGCCTTTTTTATATCAAGCCGAGAAGATCACGTTTTCATTCCTGTATTTAGCAGGGTTACTGAAAAACGAGATGTTGAGGGGAGGGACATGACCCATGGAAGAAACTATTACATTTAGGAGCAGATCCGGATAAGCAGCTTTTCTTTTCCTCTTAAACTTGGTCCGTAATCAAGTGTCCTGCTAGTTATTGCTCTGCAAAGTTTAGTCACTGTATGTTGCCTTTGGATCATAATGTGTGTATTTATCCACTATGACTATAATGGATACTGTGCCGAACTGTCTGCTTTCCCACACTAGTAGAAATCGCTAGTGTTTTGCTGTGTTTCTATTTGAAAAGGACACAGTCTCCAAATGCCAGGCACAGAACCAGGAAGCTCAGCTTCTCGGAGTGAGGGAGTGAACCTCGTTCTGCCCCTGATCCTGTTGCATCCTGTGAAACTGGCAGCTCCGCTCTGGATCTGTCTCTGGTGTGATGAAGGTACGAGATCGCGACGTCTCCATCCTCAGCGTTGACAGTGTTGTGACTCGTCAACAATCCCCCTGCTAAACAATACGAGTCACGCCAGTGGCTGACAGCATCTACTCTGGGACAAGTCAAAGATTTAGATATAAAACTGCAGCATTAGATAATAGTTGTCATTTTGACAGAAAGAAAAAACGTTCAGTTGAATGTATTTGTTGCTTTGCAGAAAATGTGCTTGTTTGGATTGTTGTTCTGTTTTCTGAACAACTTGACTGATCCCAGTTTTCTCTGGTCACCCGGTTTACGACCACAGTCCGAAGACATGCAGATTAGGGTTATTTGAGAATGGTTCTTTGTCTTTGATGTTGTCCTTGTGATGCAAAATGACCTGTCCAGGTTGTGTCCTACCTCTTGTCCATAGTCAGCTGGGACCCTCATAGGATAAGCATTATGGGAAATGGATGGATGGTTCAACTTCCACCTTAAAAAAAAGTAATTGACCAACGTAATGCAATGTAATGCAACAGCTGTTTGTCAAGATGGACACAGATGCTCAGTATTTGGTTTGGCCGAGATGATGTGAGGAAGACAGAGCTGTCATCTGTGATGTGGTTTTTGTTTACTGGATTGTGAATCCATGGTTTAACTGGACAAACACAACTTTCTGTAATTACACGGTGTGAGCACACACCCATGGACGCAAATACAACGTGCGGACAACACCCTCTCCCTGTGTCTGTCTCAGACTCACATCAATAACAATCTCCCAGTCACTGTCTGTGACTCATGTCTCTGACCTATTCTGTGAGCAGGAAGCCACGTGGCAAACCTAATTACACACACACACACACACACACACACACACTGTTGTGTCTCAATGACTTCCTGGAGACTGACACTAACCTAATCTATAGTTACTTCTTGCCGAACCCTAACCTGGACAGGCTCGACAGTGGTCATATATTTCAAAGCTGTGCTGTAGATGTGTCGTTTCTGGACTTCATCACATTGTCACTGTTTGGCTGTTTCATGTTGCTTTGTTGTCGTGTTTAATGAACAGCTGCTGTGCAGGTGCAATATGTTTCACATTGTTTGACCCTTTGTTAAAGACATTTATTGTACTCGCCCTCTCATGCAGGCTCAGAACATTTGGTCTATTTCTCCTTTTCAGGTCTTAACCATTTGAACTTTTCTGGTTTAAAACATAATTGGGATTTTCCGTCTGTTGTGTCGTCAGTTTCTTGAAGAGCTTGATGCATACAATAGGCCTACAATAGGCCTTTATGATACAGGCTAGAAGCTGAAATATCGAGGCCAACGTTAAATCTGAACAGTATAGAACAGCAGCAGCTTCCTGGTGACCTTGCCCTGTAAAGTCCAAAGTAAAAGTTGCAGGTTTCAGTTCGATCAATCTTAAAACCTGCAGCGGAACAGAAGGTGTTGTTTTTCACAGTTAATCCCTTCGAGCAGTTTACTGTGCGGGAGAGGACGTCTCCTGATTTGCCCTGGGACGTTCCATCCATTCTCTCCGCCTTTGGGTTGTTTGCTCAAACAGTGACGGCAGCTTTTCTCTTTAAATCTCTCCTTCATCAATCTGGTGAGTATATGTGAAGTCATGCTGGATTCCCAGAGAACTGATCGGCTCGAGTGTCTTTTGTCAGGACACTTGCACTGTTCCTCCTGCAGGGGGACGACGCTGCAACAGAAGGAGATTTTACTTTGGGTCATTTATCAAACCTGAATCTTTATGCATAACAAAGAATATAACTAATTCAGATGTTTTATGATGATTAATGTATATGAAATTGTTTTATTTACAAAGGTTGAAATAGAATGACCCTCATAATACATAATTATTATTTCCATTATCTATTGATTTGCTGAATATTTCCTTAAAATGTCTCACTGGTCATGTGATGTGTTTTTACAAAGCCCAAAGATATTCAATTTAATATCATGAAGAGAAGCATCAAATAAATGAAAACAAGGTTGTATTGTGTGTATTTGCAGTGTGTTTGTGCATTTACAGCAGTTATGTATTAGGTGGTTTGCACATTTTGTTGTGTAGTGTGTATTTGCAGTGGATTTTTATATTAGTTGTGTAGTGTGTATTTTTATATTTGATTGTGCTGTGTGTCTTTGCAGTGCATACGTGTATTTGGTTGTGTAGTGTGTATTTGCAGTGTGGTGCGCTCTCTGTTGTTTTTCATTTCAATCATTTCAAGGCACAAAAACACATAATCACAACTCATCCACCATCAATCTACTTTTTATTCTATTATTTCTATTATTGGTTGTTCATTCTATTGTTTATTTTTTTGTTTTTAAATTTTAGTCGCTAAAGTCGTGTTAACACGTGAAGCGAGCAGGCTGCTGTGTCTGTCATATGTCGCTGCAGGACGCAAAACAGTCAGTCTGCCTGGTCATGCCTGAACAATTATTAAACATAAATGTTTGAGCACACAGCCTAATGCATGTGTATGCAACTATTTCACACACACACACACACACACACACATACACACGCACAAACACGCACACAAACACAGTGCCCAGGGTCCCTCGACCCCATTTTCTGTAAGAGGAACTGAACTTGAACATTAGGAGAGCTGTCTGGTCGCCCAAAAAGCAATCCCATCTGCCTCAGGTTCTCTTAATTATTCAGACTCTATCCATCCATCTATAATTTACTCTCTGTGCTCCTCCATCGAAAAGCTCTTTCTCACGTAGGGGCGGCTGAATTAGGCCGATCGAGGCGCCCCTCCATGTGATGAGAGCAGGAGGACGAGGACGTGGACGGAAAATAGGAAGAAAAGACAGAAAGAGAAAAACAGAGGACTCGGATGGGACGGGTCATAGATGAGAAGCAACACAGGGAATTCCACCACTTACAAACTATCGTCAGCCCTTTGGCCTCTGAAGTGACTTTTCACGACCGAAGTGGCAACAATTGATAAATGATTCCTTAAAAGATTTGTTTTTTACACATTTATTTCAGGCTCTCTGCAACTGACTTCTGACTAACAAGTGGAGTAGGGCTGATATCTTCATCGCCAAGTATATTAATTAACACTAGCAATCTCAAAAAGCATTTGAAGAACCATCACAGGAAAGAGGATGAGGAGTTCACCAAGGCGAATGAACCACAGCAGCAAACTTTAGAAACTCAACAATGTCGGACCCAATGCAAGTAAAATAATAATAATAATAACAGATTTCTTTTTTTGATGCTCTTTTTCAGTTTTGACTGTCATACTAGATAATAAACAAAAGTTCAATAGCATTCCTGCTTTGTATTATTTTATGGGAAAAAGGTTTAACCTGAACCAGGCCATGCGACAATGACTGAGAAATATGGATATCAATATTCGGATATTCACCAGATAAAGAAGTCTGACTAAGATGTTGCTGTATAAACAATATTTTCTGATCACCTTCACCTAAATAAGGTCAAATTCCGAATGAGCAATAGGAGTATTCTGATCTTAGTCTCATATGTAGACATGTATTCTTCTGCTTGACGACCTATGGCTCGGGTGTAAACAAGATGGAGGAGTAAAAAGGAGTTGTAGCTTTTGCAAAATTAGCAAGAGAAAAACCAATATGGAACGTCATATAACATACATTTCATGTTGGGATTTCAAAACTAGCAGAGTAGCATTGGGTGTTATATGATGTGAGTCATAATAGGGCTATACTCTGTAACATGAAAATGTTAATATGAATTGAAATTTGTTTAAGAAGCTAATTGAAACAATGTCTTATTCAGATGAAGGTCAATAGTCAGCATACTGGTGGAAACATAGTGACTGATAGCATCATCACTTCTATACAGGGTTAGTGGAACACAGCTGTTAAAATAGTCTTGAAATTGCACCAGTATCGGATAGGTACTCAGTATCAGGCTGATATGCAAAGTCCAGGTTTAGGAAGAGGAATTGGGAAGGGAAAAATTAGAACATTTCTCTGTTAAACACGTGATGAATGAAGTGAGGAGGAACTGAGCAACCGGACGGAGAGGAATGTTCAATACCTCAAATCCGATGTCAAGAGAGTCGATAGGAGGTTTTGGTTTCAGCTTCATCCGACAGTGATGGACAGTGAGGCCGGAAACCTCTCCTAAAGAGATGTGTTTATAGTCCGCACTGAAACAATGGGATCTGCTGCCTGTTTGGTAAAGACCGAGCTGAGAAGGTCATTCCTCCATTGGGGAGTCATTGTTCCATGAGCCATGATTACGTTTGCTGATTAAATGATGGTCTCTAGGTCTTTAGAAACCACTGAGCTAAATCAGCAACACATTACGCTTATAATTAATGAGAGCCACATGATGCTTCGGTCAGACCGAGCTGCTCATGTAACCACGCAGCACTCGAATAGAAGGGAAGAAGAGAAAACTCCACTGGGTCGTCACCGTCTTCTTCTGCGACACCTGAGGGATCGCATCTCATTGTGACGTGCTGGTGGAAAAGCTCCACTCAAAGTGTTTCTTGCTTTTGCGTGCTGTAATCATCCAACTCCAAAATTCCAATAAGTGCTTAACAAGACAATACAACACTGTAAAGTAAAAAGCATTTTAGATTTCTACGACTTGGCACTAAAAATAAGTAACACTTCATCCAGCAGTGCTTCAGGCTGCTTTTGTAGGTCTGAGCATTTTTGTTTTCACATTTAAACTGGATTTTGTGGCCTGAGAGAATTGATCCTGACTTGGAGAACTCTTTTCTTTTCTATCAACTCAGTGCCTGCTCTGGAATTGGTTCCATGCATTTCCTCGGCTCCAACCTGCTGGTGCAATTGTTGACACCACTGACGTCAGTGGCCGTGGGAGAAGCTACCAAGAGAAATTCTCCATAATTTAGAGAAAACATGAGTGAAAGCAGCAGCAGCAGCGAGATGCTTTGTGAAACCTTCCCATGTGAGATGTCGTCAGACTTCAAAAGTCAATTTATAAAAAGCAGCTGCGTTCTGTCAGCCATGATTTCTCTCCAGTAAGAATCACTCCAACTTCTGCTTAACAACATTCTTCTTCTTCTTTTGAGGTCTATCACTGGTTGGCACAAGCAGGTGTGAGATGTGGACTATGTAACCTTTAGTTCTCTAGTTACTCAGGAAACGAGGCGATTTGGTCAAAAATGTGGGAAAATATTCCAAACTGATTCTGATGCTGAGAGTGAGAAATCACACTCATTATAATAATGCAGGATTATTACCTCTGAGAAGGAGGTTATGTTTTTATCTGCTATTGTCTGTCTGGAAGGAAGGATTTTGCAAAAAAACTACCAGACAGATTATTAAAAAACTTATTGGAATGATATGGGATGTGTCAAGAAAGAATTCCTTAAATCTGGAGCTGATCTGGATCAGTGGGCCCATCCAGGAATTATTAAAAACTTTCTTAAACATTGATAGATAAGGTGTCCTTTTACATTTTAGTGGATTTCTCAGAGAAAAACAAAATCTAGATTCGTAGGGGAAGAGTTGGGCCTCTTCTAGTTTGTAGATGTATTTCATGTTTCCTTTATACCAGAGGAAGAGTGTTCAGGACTCTCTCCTCCTTGGATTAATGGGTTCTCATCAAGAGTCCCAGTGTTTCCTATCCTTTTTCTGAAAAACAGATGTAGCGGAAGGTCTGGTTTTCTTATATTATAGGTCGTCATCTATACACGTCAACACTGAATCAAATGGCTCTGACTCACGAGTAACACTGGATATGTTGATGTTTGCGGCATGATAAATAGTACTTTTGTTTTGAAAGACTATTAAAATGCAAAAACCCACAAAATCTTTTTACAGTATGTGCAAGATCATTCCTGCTAAAGCCTCATGTTCACTAATGGTGGATTAATCTAAGGCCTGACAGATGCTAACTCTGACTATGATTGGACAATTGCTGCTAGGGGGAGGTCTTTATTCAACAGTAAATTCAGGGTTAAATGGTCGTGCATGACATGCAATCCTCCTCCTCACCTTTAAATCCCCTCAGGCCCTGGTCCCCCGGTATCTGTCTGATAGGGTACTTATAGGTAACTGGTCAGGAGGTGGAGTGGGTCGTCCGTTAACCAGAAGGATCGATCCCTTAGACGTCCAGTTCATTCTGAAGTGTCTGAATGTCTGAATGGAATTAAGAAAAGCACTTATGTGAGCTTGAATGGGTAAATGTGACGCACTTTGAACGGTAAGTGTACATTCAGCACCCAGTGTTCACATCATGGCTGCCATTTTAATGCATTACATGTTGACTTCTCCTTCCCAGCACAGAAAGCCCTCCTCGTTCCACCTGTGGCGTAAACGACTTGTCCTGTTGAGTCGCGCCGAAGCTCTGCTGCAAATGAAAATACCTCCATTACACTGACATTGTTGAAAACCAGGTTCGATTTATGAATCAATTTGTCACCATCAAAGGGCGTCAAAGCAGAGCCGACAGCGGGCAGTGGATTTTCAGTTGTCGTCTCAGGATTGTCTCTGTTTTGATAGCGGCAATTCTCCCTCTCTCACATTCACCTGATTGCTTTTTCTTTGTCAGAAATGATAATCGCTTGTGTGCGTTGGTCGCTTAATGATTGCGAGAGAATTCAAACTGAAGGAAAACAAAGACCTGTCTCATCTAAAGGTTAGAGAACCAGCAAGTGTTAGGCAAGGGACAATACCTGGATATGTCAGAGGTAAATGTCAGCACTGGAGACAACATGAGGTTCGGACGAGGCAACGGTTTTGTGACAATTAAAGTGAAATGCGTTTAAATGTATTTTCTTTCTCGTGTATATTTGTTTCTGGAGACAAAGACTCCAGCATTATTGTTATTCTCGGAGAGATAAGCCTCGGCATTGGTTAGATGTCTGGCTTTTTATCTCGGTGAAGGCTGGTTTGTTAATTGCCTGGAAAAAAACAACACAAACTGATTAGGAACGTTCAGACATCAAAATGTAAATGATTATTTTATGCTTATGCCTTAATTTCCCAGAGTGACAACATTCAGTCAGAGAGAAGCAGGACAATGACTCACTCTGCTCGCTGCTTCATCTGCTTGTTTGACAAACCTCAGAGTGTATTTGAAGGGTTAGGTGTGACTCTATGAACTGGACTCAGACCCAAAGATCCCAATAATGAGATATTCAAACATATGAATCATCTTGTGAAGGTTGAAAGACCTTGTATTACACAGAATAACAAAAATCATGCGTTTGCAGAAGTGCGAGGGAATCATTTCACAACTTTACCCCTTCTGTGTTACTGGTACTTTGTTTCCTGCTCTGCCTCAACCCAGGTAACCCTGCATCATAACTCTTACTTTGAGTCATAAGTGGCAGTGGTTATTTTCAGTTTAATAACACTCAATGATAAATGGCACCCTGTCGTGTCTCCAGCTTTTCTGTGAACTAACAACGTCCATAGCTGTGCGGCTCTGTACATTTTGTCTGAATGAGTCTTGATGGATATGATTAAAAGAGAAGAAAAATGAAATATAAATGTAAAATGAATAAAAACATTTCCCAGTTTTTAAATTCGCTCTCTTTAAATGCTAGTTAATTACCTGCTGTACTTTTAAACTTACTTTAGTAACTTTACCACGATCCAACGAATCAGAGTTTATCCAGAGGCTTCTATATGGAGATACAGAGACTTTTAAAAGGCAGAGATCTATAGTCTCCCAGAATGCACACACACACACACACACACACACACACACACACGTTTCACTATCCCTGTAAAAATAAAATAATAAAAAAAGCAATTCCTAACCCAAATAAGCATTTGTGACCTCAATTTAGGTCCCAATAGGTTAGTGTCCCCCCCACAAAACACAATATAAACCCAAGCCCTCACTAATACACAGACATGGACACCCACAAACGGACACACACACACACATGGACACACACATTGACACACACACACACACACACACACACACACACAAACACACACGGACACACACACAGTAGTCTGATACACACAGCTTTTGTGTTTGGGTTCGGATGATATCATTGGATAGGCTGGATTCACTCGGATGCTACTGCTGCAAAACAGACACTTGTACAAACACACACAAACACACACACATAGTCCCACTCACACACCCTCACACAATCCTCAGGGGTCCCCTGACTGGCCTGGTTCAAACAGCAGCTCTACTTTCCCACGCTTCCAAACTGGAGCAGACTGTCCTGGAATAAGACACCGTGGAACATTGTAACACTGGACAGACTATTGGAATAAAGTAACCCATGTCCAGACCGTTATGTCCACTGGACACACACATTCCTGCATGGAGGTCTCACCGATTGTTTTGTTTTTTTGTAACTGAGCAGACGTAAGGATCAAATATACTGTACCTGCAGCCTGATGGATTACATGTAAACATGGAGACACGTTCATGCTTCCTGCCATTATTCTATGAACCCGGTCCAGGCTCTGGTTTGCCCTCCTGTTGCAGTGTCTTTTGATTGAGTTGGACGGCTCAATGTTGATATACAGCATCACTGATGCCTCCGGTCAACGCAGGTGGTAGCACTTACACAGCGCTGCGTAGTGTGTGGTGTTTTGCATCGTTCCCACCGAGCGGCTCAGGGGCTGAGCAGAGGTGTGTGTACACTGGTGTTACATGACACGTCCTCTGGGAATGAATTCATTTCCTCCTGCAGCCTGTGTGTTGTTGGCATCTGGCCTCATGTGAGAGCTCTCAGCCGTCCCTCTTCTTCCCTTCTGCCTCCATCTTTCTCCAACTGTTGCTCTGTGTGCCAGGGCTCCTCACTACATTATGAACTGATTATCGCTCCACTGGCCTCATTACTGTCAGAGGTGGGCTCAAACAGGGTAATAATCACAATAATAGCCGTCTATTACAGGGCCATTAGGTAAGATGACTTGCCCCCTCTGCTTGGTAACTAGACATTCAATGAGCTGAGCCGCAGCGGGTTGGTGTTTTTTTGGCAGTGAGGTACAAAATATCCTTAAATGTCATGCGCCTGCCAACGCACAGTGACAGGCAGACAACTGTGTAAATGTGTACACATTAATACACTCTGAACATAATCCCTTCAGCCATCTCCACAGACCACAAACCAGTAGGAGCTCTGGTTTCGGCTTTACCCCCATTAGCTTGATGTCAATCACAGATGCCAAGTTTCTGGGTCCGAGAGCACACGTCACATTTATGCCTGTAATTTACAGCTGATTAATAAGCAGCTGCTGCTCTGTTTAGTCAGTTCTGATGGGAAATTGAATGACGTATTTGAGTAAAACCTTTACAGAAAACTAGTGACCTTAAATGGATGAGGAACTGGTGACACATGCTGATTAAGGTCCATGCCTTTATACCTAATGACAAAAGCAAGGGTGGTCCCTGGAAGCCTGCTGCAGCCTGCAAACAAGCTGAGGGTTCTAGGAAGCAGGCAGAAGGTCAGCGACCAGTGGCGCATGTTGGTGGCTTCACAACTGGGTGACGACTAGTGGTAAGCAAGCTGGATGAAGGTTTGTCAGTTGGACGACTAGTTGATTAGCTGGGCACCAGGAATGTTTAGAAAATCCTGATGTCATTCAGCCCAGATTCAGATTTCTCCATCCATATCAAAGGGCGTTTTTACACCAGAAAGTCCAGACCATGGTCTGAGCCAAGGTTCATGTCTTTGTTACATCTGTTTAAAAACATGCAATCTGAACATCCTTGTCATTCAAACTTAATATCTAAGGCGAAGACTTCAAGCTATCCTGCGAGTCACTTCTTCTTCTCCTCCTTTTTCTACTTCTATTATTTAATACTGTCTAAGCTTCCGATAATTGATCCGAAAGTCAGAACAACACACTCCAGTCCCCTTAAATGAACATGATCCAGATCAGTTCTGTTCTGAGTAGCTATCAGCTACCCCCCCCCCCCCCCCCCCCGCCTCTAAGCTTGGAGCTCGGACTTGAGGATGTACTTTACAGTTTTATATTTATTCTTGTTGCCTCCATCAGGACACAGATGTACTTCTTCTAGTATTGGTAATAGTATTATTTGAAATTATCTGATTTTTAGGCAGCAAGTTCGAGCTGAAAACAACTCGGCTTCATTCCTCTGAAGGCTTCAGAAGGGCTGGCTGCTGCTCTCACATGTCAGGGATAATGAATGTTACTTTGAGTCATGAGTGGCAGTGGTTATTTTCAGCTTAATGACACTTAATAATAAATGGCACCCTGTCGCGTCTCCAATGTTTGCTTGAACTCATAACGTCCAGAACTGTGTGGCTGTGCCTGTCTGAATACACCATGATGGATATCAGTACAAGAGAAGAAAAATTAAACAAATGGAGGAATTTCCAACATCTACAGTCAGCAAGAGATTCAGAGAGACAGACGGAATTTCGAGCTGCTAATATTTCACCAGTCGGACAGAGTCAACCACATGTCTCTTGACCTGAGGGACATCAGCATCTCACTCACTTTCCTCTGTTAGAAGACACATATATTCGAAATTTCCACAAAAAAGTCCAAATAACGCCAAATAAAGTATTAACGCTCGGTTGAGATGAGGAAGTTTGACGTATCGCAGAAGACGAAATGGAACAAAAGAAGTGAAATGGAAACAGATGGTTTCAATACAGTCTCGCGTCCATGAAGCATGAAGAAGTGAAGGCGTCAGATATGTGTGTAGCAATGAGAAGAGAATAACTTTCCCCACATTCAACACATGAAACTTTCCCCTCATGTTTTCCACATGGTTTTCATTGTCTGAGTTCTGCCTGTAGCTCTCTACTATCACCTAGCTATCACCTCTACTTCTCCTCCAGTGGTTCAATGGCAGCGACTGAAGATTCAGCTCCACCTGAATGTTTATACAGCAGGAGAGGCAGTGATTCGATAAATCCAAGTTTCAATGAATTTGACAATCGGTCATGTACAGCCAATGGAATGAACACCAAACACTTCCACATGACATTTCTTTGATGCCGTGATTGTCTGATTAGGACGGCTTTGCTTGCTCGGGTCCTGGATCTCGAGGCAAACTGCTTAAGACAGTCAAATTCGCTTCTAGACTATATATTTTGAATTTGAACAGGTCATTACAGTTCGAATGTGAACCCATCCCCTGATGTTCGAATGTTGAATATCAAAGTAAAGGGACAGCCCTAACAGAGACACAAAGCTGCAGTCGTGTAGTTGTCATGTGGATTTATTTATTAATGTATTGTCTTTTAGTATTTTTCGATGGAATTGCACTCTGATCTCCAAACAATTTAACAGCTCTGTTTTTGTGTTTTATTGTTTTATTGCAGATTTTTATTCTGTTTCTTCTTGGTTTTGTTGTATTGTTTTGTTCTGTATTGTTGTTTGCGGCTCATCCAAATCCTCTCGTCCACTGGTCCAGAAACTCACTGACACCCACTAACATCTGGCTTTTGTCTGCAATGGGAATGGATCAGAATTCACTCACAGGTCAAATGACAGGAGTTTAAATCTGCTCTGGCTCTGATCAGCGGTGTTGGAAACGTGATACCTGGGTGAAATCGCTAATTTGGCAAGACAGCGGGGTGAGAGAGCGCGTCAGCTGTCGCTGCTTTTTAAAGATTGAACATGACGCACCAGGGACAAAACAAATAAAGGAAAACTCCTCTACTGCCGATGGGGAAAGAGTCACCTACAGCAGAAGATTTGAAATCCAATTTTTCTCCGAGCTGACAGGGGGTTTCCCCGTAAAACAGCAAACACCTCCTCAAACAGAGACATTCTCATGACCTCCTGCTTTTATGTGATCAGCTGTGGGCCATTTGTCAGGATGTTTCACTGAGAAGCTTCTTTTTTTCTCCGCTTGGTTTCAGTGGGTGTAGGGTGTCATGATAGCACTATGAGATCAGTGGGAACAGAGAGTATAAACTAAACTCCTGGTCTTTTCTTCTGTGTCTCTCTTGATGCCAAAAGAAACAGGAACAGGTTGAGTTCACTTTCAGCTAAAAGAAAAAACAGTTTGCTCTTGAAATGTGTGTCTGTTCATCTGTCACTGACCAGTTTGTGAATGATGTTTGGAGAATGATGCATCGCACCATTGCTCTCCAGCATTTTCACAATTAGTCTAAAATGTCAACTGCCATATCAGCCGTGGCACAGACACCAAAAAAAGAAGGTCGGTCTTGCAAAATGTCCTTTTTCTCTGTTCCATAACAGGCTAGAAACTTTTGACATTTGCACAACTGATAAGCTGAACGGCTGGCTGCATCGTTCCCAGGAAGTCGCTCCGTCCTCCCGGGTTGATGGCAACTTGGATTTCTTTCCCTTTAGTGCACACCCGGAGCAGATTGGAGCAGACGATGGAGTCGGCACCTCGGGCTCATTAGTTGGAACAGGATGTTGACCGCAAACACAGGGCCAGGACAGATGGGTGCAGCGATGGAAAAAAAGATTCGACAGAGGAGGCACCAGCTTCGGGAGACACCATTTGGAAGGATTCAAACGAGGAGCGAGGCCGTGCGAGGTCATGCAAAACCTGACAAAGTTTGGAGCAGCGTCATGGCTGCGTTTAGCTGATGTAAGGCCATGGTTGTGTCTGCTTAAATCACTACAAGCTGCAGGAGAGCAGAGGGTCCCATTCCAAATTAGGGACAGACAACATATCCACCCTGCTGGCCTTTGAAGTCGGGTATAACGGGAGAGATGTTTTTCCCAGTGGACAGCGAGCCGTTAATGGAAAACTAAGAGTGAAGTACATACTGTGTGTTAACTGCTGAGTGTCCTTTATTAGTAAAGCACCCAGTGCTCTGTGACCACAGTGTTTGAAGCTGCAGGCGTCTCATGTTTTACACATATTCTGATAAATGCCGTTCATGGGAACTTTATTATGGGCCATAAACTGGTACTTAGAAAAATCCTAGAGTAACCACACACATTTAAATCAGGTAGCTGCCCCATCAAACTGTCACACATCTTTCTTCATTTCTCACAGGAGGTATTGAGGGAGGTCCCAGAGAAATATTCTGTACTTAAAAGTGCAGTGTGTAAGATTTAGTGACATCTATTGAAGTTGCCTGTTGCAGCTGAACACCCCTCACCTCACCCTCCACTTCCAAACATGAAAGAGAACCTGTGGAAGCCTTCAGTTGTCATATGGCGGCCTCCGTGATGAAACCCCCTCCCTATGTAAATATAAAGTATTTAAATATAAAGGGCCCATTCAAGGGTAAAGAACACACCCATTTCTAGATTTTAGATGAAACAAAGTAGTGAAAACATCACTAGGATTATTTTTAATACAATTTCTGCCAAAAGATCCCTTCACCGAAATCGTACACACTGAACCTTTAAGCTTGAGTGACTGAAATATCGGGCCTGTTCACAACTGCTATTAATATGTGTCGGTGGTGTTCTGATCACAAGTGGACAGATCTGAGTGCGTCGCTTCACACCAGGCAATAGAGCGTGTCTCCACACGTGTCTCTAAGGCAAACATGTGATCGGATCACCTGAGACAGATTTTAATTGAGCGTCTTTGATTAGCAGCCATAATGTTGTAACCATTCAAGGTAGACTTACAAAAAGCTACGAGATAGCCAAACATTGTTATATACTCCTGTAGAAGCAGCAGGTCTGTATGATGTTAGCTGCATTTTAAGAAAAACATGTTTATTCACAATGGACCTCGCTCACAAACAAAATCTTGGCTTAAACTGTGCGTACGATTGTTGACGCACAAATCTGGGATTCATCAATATGCTAAATGCAGAAATATATTCAAACTCTAAAACAGGTCCTTGATAGACCAGTAACTGAATTTACTAATGCATTGACCAAATGTATTAAATAACCATGAAATTGACGCTCTTATCATCATTATTGTATCATTAAAATCTTCAACTATACCAGTTGAAATAGTATACTTAGTTTACAATAGAGTATATTAAACTGTTTATATTGAAATGTAACAGTTTTGGCTTTTGTTAAATTGTTCATTGGCTTATAATTGACAGTATTCACCGATAGTGTCTTCCCTTGAGTACAGTACATATGCCTGTATGTCATAACCTATTGCCCCTTGGCATCGTCACGTCTCGTTCCACAGCTTCCACAGAATTTCTTCCTTGTGTCAGACGGTCATCTCGCTGGAGGTGTGGTCAAAGAATTTCAAGCGTTTTCTTAAAATGCTAAATTGACCTGCATGAGATAAGAACAGAGGCTCAGACAAAATACATAGTTTTTCAGTTCAGTGGAGGAAGACACACTGGAACATATCATTAGCCTTAAAAAAACTCATTTTGGGATCCTAATGCTGCTGATCTATTTGGAAGGACAGTGTAACAAATCTGAAGACACGCTTGAGACAAATCCCAGCAGGCATCAGTGGAACAGTGATGATGTGTCTCAACCACGACATGGACAGAATACTGGAATCGAGAGAATCCGGTAAAATCGTTATTGAACTAATGGGAGGAAAGATGTGACTTATATGTTTGGTTGGATTTTTCAGTCTGGAAATATCTGTCCACAGATGATCACATTGAAAAACCTTTTAAAACAGTAGGAAGAATGTCTCCGTTCAGTGGATCTGTTCTTTATTTCTCATATAAAACTTTTACCTTTGTCTTTATTGCTCGTGAAATGGCTGCCAGCAAAAATACATCCTCTCCCCGTAAAACAAACATCTGGGCTGATACCTCCTCATGCTTTTTATTAAGGCTACGAAAATGTTGTCATGCTGCCTGTAGACCAGTGGTTCACATGTGGTAACACTTTTAAATGATTTGGTTAGTTGGGGAATATTTCATGGCCTTGAGCATTTAGCCAAATCACTACGTTGCAGGCTTCACCTGGGTTTATTACGGATACGAAGGATTTCATTATTAATTTCTTAATGTTTGATACGAGCTGAGCATCAACCCACCTTGAAGAGAGGAGAAATAACAGAGCAGAAATAACACTGTGGGGCTCCTGCTGATGAAAAGTCCAGTGATTGAGAGCCTCTGCTTCCTCCAGAGCAGCTGTTCTGGAGTCTGTTGACTCCAGCTCCTTGGTGGAAACCGGAGCATCAGATGGAGTCAGTGGCCCTGCTCAGACCTGGTATTAACATCCGTCCTCATAGATCCGATCAAAAGTGGTCAGCTCTAAGTTCCTTTGTTCACACCTGGCAGTAGAATGCGTCCTGAATGTGTCTCCTGCGACCACTTGTGATCGGATCGCAAACACAAGACTAAATGATGTGGTTATCGCCTTCTCTGAGTTCACAGATATGAGTGAGTGTAAGAAAAATATAAAAATATATATATCGACAAGGATTAAGGACGGATTAGGGACGGATTAAGGTGCGTTCACACTTTATCAGATTCACGCAGGATGGATGTTGATACCAGGTCTGAAGGGGTCTATAGAATTAAACTGTTGCAGATTGTTGCCTTAGTAAAATGTTGCATATCAGATTGTATTATTTGGAATATTTCTAATAGCCCCTGTGGATAAAAGTCTTTAGAAGTCATATTAAACAGTTCATTTCATTTGTTCATCTCCTAAATCAGCAGAATGCAAACTATCCATAAACCTTAGCAGAGAACTCCATGGTGATAATGGTGGTGATGTTTCAACCATGGCAGAATGTCCTGGGGGGACGTTCAGATGGAAGTCACCGTGTCCTTGTTTGTTGGGAGAAAACTGCAACATCAACCTCAGGTGTGGGAGATTCGAGCTGTATTCAGTGGTTGAGAGAATCCGCATGAAAAAGTCTCAAAACAACCGTCAGGAGTGCACGTGAACTCTGAGAGAGCTTCTTCTCGGTAATGCACTTTTCATGTGAGTGACGGGGTCAAAACTCCACGATCGTCATCCTGTGCAAAAACCTCAAAATGTTTATCTGAAGTTGAGAAGTTTAGTCGACTGACTTCCAAAAACAGAAGGACATGAAGCTGCACAATTCCACAAAGCTCCATTACTCCATGCAACAAAATGACATCTCCTTATCACATTATAAGTTAATACTTAGAAAGCTGTGGCCGCCCACACCGTCCTGTATCTGCGCCATTAACACCATTATTTGTGTTTATTATTTAATTCCCTCGTCAGTTCCTGCTGCAAAGAGTCGGGAAAACATCTCAACCCCAGCTGCACTTACCCAATCGAGCCATCCAGACTTGATGGCCAAATTGGCCCCAAAAACGACAGTGGGACCCTGGTGTTTAGATTGGATAAAAGCCTTGAAGGACTTTCTCCAAACAGGATAAACACGGGGGGCCGAGTGTTTATCCGAGTCCGGTGTTCTATAAAATGAGAGGGAGAAACCAGGGAAACGTTAGAGAGGTTTTTCTAACAACTGGAGTGAAGGGTTTTATATATATATGATGTTCACAGCCACCATATACCACACAGCCCTCTGGATCTGCTTCCTTCATCGACTCTCAAAGATAATGGGTCTGTCCTTGGCTCACACCCCACTTTTCTACCAAGTC
This sequence comes from Platichthys flesus, assembly GCF_949316205.1. Classification (NCBI taxonomy): domain Eukaryota; kingdom Metazoa; phylum Chordata; class Actinopteri; order Pleuronectiformes; family Pleuronectidae; genus Platichthys; species Platichthys flesus. The sequence goes on from NC_084965.1 coordinate 8,227,406, forward strand.
TCAATAAGGCAGGCTGTGGCGTGGGAGGTGGAGTGGTGTTGATGACTCTGTTGTGCAGGTGATGGGTGGGTTTACAAGGTTTGTTTGAGCGTGTCCACCTGGGTGGTAGGTTTTTACCAATAAGAGGTATAGACGTATCAGTTATAAACATGTGCAGGCCCAACGGGGACTCACATGCACTAATAGGCACGGACACAAATACGCTAATGTCCTGGACTGGTTACTAAAAGGACCATAGAGGCTCGGATCAATGCACACAGAGGGACTGTGATCATAAATCCCTGCTCACAGGAAGATTACCACACCAATCTTTACATAGAACAGTTTCCAACTGCTGTCTAATGTTTAAAAACCTCATAAAACTTTTGATAGCATCATAACTTAAATCTGTTGGACGTCCTGTTCAATTACTGGGTTTGCCGAATGGTTGTGCAGCTGAACAGTCACTTAAAACTACACATCCGAGATGTCAAACAGGCATTGAGTCATTTCTTCCCTAATTTTCAACAACACTGGAGTGATTACAAACAGCAGCTCCAGCATGAAATCAGGCTGCTAACCATTATTATAATATTTTTTTGTCACTTTGTTTTCCTATTAACTTATAGACAGAGAAACATACATTTTCACTAACACACAGCTTCTCTCAGGTCTCACGGGATGAACGCACCCCTGGCAGCACATTACTAGCTGTGCATGAGAATTCATGTAATATACTTGTGTGCCTGATTTATTCAAGCTGAATATGGCTTTTGTGAACAACTGGTAATCAGAGGATGTTAGTGCCAATTATGCTGAATCATGCTAAGAATAAAAAGCAGCGTGCATGTTCTCAAGAGATGAGTGGAACCAGCGACTGCAGCTCTGGGTGAACTTCAAACAGACACCAGGTCAATTCTTATTGGACCAGAAATTTTGGATTACCTGTTGTAAAATGACACAGAGAATTAGTCTAGAAATATGACATATTTTCATAACTTAGATCTTGCAAACTGTTGTATCAAAGCCTTATATCCTATGTGCATCAGACCTCAATTAAATAACTATTTAAAAACATGCTGACTTTGCACTTGCTCTATCTCTGGTTACATCTGCTTGATATCCAATAAGGTTTTACAGTTTATCAAGAAACATTATGTCTTTTTCTCATTAAATTCTAACTTATATTCTTTTAATGTAATACATTTATTTCCCACTAAATTACCTCTTTATTCTTGTAATATTATGCATTTTTTTTCTGATTAAATAAAAGCACAGCTGCTTATCCAATGTGTTATTTTCCTGCTTGGGTAAACTTTTATACAAACTGGAGTGATCAGTGATTTGTGGGAATTGGTGAACTTTTTCAGGAAAAGAAAACTTGTGACCCATTTTAAAGGTTTGTGTCTGCAGTAACAGACAAACTGCTCCTGGTCACACGTCGACAGCGAAAACACAGAGAAACAGGGGCTTTATTTGGTTTTAGATGGTTTAAAGAGAGAGAGAGCATTTACTGCTGATTCTTATACTGGGTATTAACTACTGTGTTTACAGCTTGTGTTGATAGTTTGCACAACAGATCGTAGCTGGCCTGGATTTTATGGACATTTACGCTGAATGGACTCACACATTTGCATTAGAGGCTTCAACCGAAACGCTGCTCATTTACTTGTGATGTCAAGTGACAAACAGCAGAGTCGTGGAAGGACTGCTTGTGTCTGGAGGGACAGATTAAAGTCCACAGTTCAACATCAGTGGGAGATTACACTAATTGATATTTATTTGAGATGCTTGTTTCAGGCTGAGTGGTCCGAGGGACTGTGAAGATCAGGCCCATTAACTCTGGACAGGTCTCCGTCCTTCAGCACCAGCCACCCCTCACTGTCACGTCAACAGAGCCGCCAGCATAGACTCGGCCCATTAATTCAGCTTTTCACTGTCTAATTCATCCCTGTTGACATGCTCCCGTAGAGCTGCAGATCATTTTACTTTATCTCTCTATAGAGTCGCAGGAAGAATCGAGGCAGGAGAGTGCTCTGGGGCACTAATAGGAAAAGTCCACTGGAAGAAACTTCTGTTGAAACCTTTATGGCCTTTAGAAAAATGGCCCCGTACTCACCTGGTATATTGACATGTGGTTTTTGTGATCCTCTCGGAAGCGGAGAGGCCACATGAGTCCATATTCTTTTAACAGTGTGAATGTGAATCCGTCCTGGTCCACATATGAAGGACCTTCTACTCAGCTGATGTCCTCTCACCCGCTGCAGTTTCACTATAGATCAAATATATTTGCTCTCAACCCACTGATCTGTTTGTTACCACCATCACAATTTCAACACTGATCACCACATAATAATCAATAGGTTCCTCAAAAACTGTACAAATCTCTCTGCACAGTGATCACAAGATTTATTCGGACTCTCCTTGCATCTCTACGTCTGTTGACACAGACAGACTCACACGCTGGGGAATAGGACTTCACTTCTCACTGAATCGCAGAGCGGTTGAGATAATTCTCTCTCTTGTCATCACCACAAACCCCCCCTGATTCACACACTAATATACCTCTAACAGTAAGGTACGTCTGCATGCGCTCATTAGCACAAGCTAGCAAGAAGCAGCTGCTTGGCCCCTGTCAGATAAAAACAGGAGTTAAGTGATCATTTGGTCTGAGGAGCCCATTTCTGTCACTTTCTGCTAGGTTTCCATTTTCTATTGGCCAGTTTGCTTTTAATCACCAAGGCACCATCGTGATTGGTTGTGTATTTTATTATCATCAATCCGGACATCAGAAAGTTTACACATCTCCGCTGCAAACTAAAAACACACCTCTTCCGACTATACCTTGAGTAATTTTGTTTTGAAACTAACAATTTTGTAGCACTTAAATGGCACTTACTTATACCACTTTGTAGTTTTGCTTTATTTTTGAAGAAATTGTACTTTCTTAATTCTTGTTGTTCTGGGTTTGTACCTTCGGGGTTGAATGCACTTATTGTAAGTCGATAAAAGCGTCAGCTGAATGAAAAATGTAATGTAAAATCAATCGTAGACAATAAAATCCTACTTTTCAAAGACAGGATGAACTGCAGTGTAATTCTTTTCTGTGTCATTTGACACCACAACGGCAGAATATTCAGTTGACACCATTTCAATTATTTATGATTATTTATTTTCAGCGACTCTTCCCTGAAACAGAATCTAATAGACCCAGTACAAAAGCCTCTTGCTCCAATCACCTCTCTATTGAACTGTGTGCTCAAGTGCATCCACCCTGTCTGAGCACCTGTCCGTCTAATGAGCGTGCCGCATGCGTCCAGATCTCAGGCCGCTCGGGCCACCGCAGTGCAGCGGTTTAAGCTCATAAACATAATCCACATCGACCCCTTGATCTATTTCCACAGCCAAATCAGTCTGGGTGTCTGTCCGTCTCTAATTCACTCTATGATTAGTTATCTGTTTCCTATAATTTTGATCCAAACTTCATGCCCATGAGAGAGTTGAAGCGATCGCACTGCATTGATTCCTATATGTTCTCCTGCTCTTGGTAATGAGTCTCCTTCTCGCAGAGTGGTGTTCGGTCTGTTCATATATGGAGACTCTTGGCAGACGTGAACTACTGAGGATATATTACACATATATATATTATATAGGTGTTTATTTGTCTCATCTTTTATTTTGTATATTCACAGGATGTTGACTCTAAGCAACAAAAAAACAAATAGGAGTTCTATAGGAGCATCTATATAATTCCATATCCTGCTCACTTTTTTAGGCATCGAAAAAAGTTTTGAAGATTTTGTTTATCTCAGCATGGCTGTCCTTTACATAAGCTTCATATAAAGACTGACTCTGTCCAAACATCTGTCATCTCTCCAGCACCTCAGAAGCTCACTAATTAGCAAGTAGCATTGTGTTTAAGTTTTCTTCAAATAAAGTTGTAGCAATACATGTAGCAACAACCACAGACTGTATATAAAGATGGATGACACTCCCCAAAACCGAAGCCAAAACAGTGCAATCGCCACCTGGTGGCTGGCTGCAGTATGGGTCATGTTTCAGGTCAGTTTGTTTTAAAATCAGCTGGTGGAGACCAACTCAGAGTTGAAATGAGGTGAAAGTCACACAGGGTCTGCTCAGCTTGACATCAGTAAGAAAAGCCATTATTCTATGTGTTTGGATACTTTGCTCGTTACTCTTTAAACATAAAGCTGGAATTGAACATGTGATATCAGTATTGTTTTTTTCTTTAGGTAGAAGTGAATTTTAAGCAGTGGAAAACTTCACATGCCTCAGTGTGGGACAAACACAGTCTCACACATACACACACACAAAGTTTTTGGCCCAGGGGGAAGCCAGATGTTGCAGTATTCAAATGAACCCTGCCAAACCCTAATTTGCTGTTTACAGGATGACTTCATCCTATCATATCCTACTTCTCACCAGATTTTATCCAGATTGCATCCATCCATCATCCTGGGATCTGCTGGAGCATCAGAGAAACTTAACTTCAGCTCTCAGCTCGCAGTGAGTGGATGAAGAGCACCAGGCAAATGTCAGCCAGATCTACACAAGCTCCAGTCCTCCAGCTCGTCCTAAAGATTTGACATTTTTTGTTAATGCTGTCTTCTTCTTTTTTCTTTAATGGGTTAACCGTCAAGTTCCCTCCGTTCACAGGCACTTTTTTCAAGGTGACCTACAGCAGTGACATTTGATATTATTTGCTTTCCTTCTAAAACTGTCAGATCAGAATGTCACTGCAGGACAGCCCCATATTTCAAGTATCAGCGCAGACGATCAGAGACCTTAAACAGCACCGGCAATGTTAAGCCTTCACAGATCTTGACTGACCCTCTTCAAGAATCTGCAGAGGGTCATATTTCCCGGAGAAAGGTTCTGGTCATCGCCTCAGACTGAAGCGACCCCTCCGTCTGGGTCAACCCATTCAACAATGACACCAGCGGCCTGGACCATCTTGCCGCAGGACCTTTGCTGTTTTTCTATTTGATCGTATCTGAGTGCTACACTTTTCATTTCGTCTGACGAAAGCTGCACTGGTGTTAATCACCATGTGGGATGTGATAGAAATAGCTCAGATTGCATCAGGTAATTACAGCACTGCTTTTATGTTGAAATTATCTGCAGAAATATTCGGATCAGCAGTGATGGCAGATGAAAGGCCTACATTAGTTGGAGATATGTGTCTGCTGCTTCTGCCATTTCTCCCAGATGTCAAACATAAGTCACTAATAACAACGAGAATCGTTTTCTTTCACCATAACAGTGGAAGAAATTGTCCTGATGATTTTATTTCACTTCAGAATTAATTTCCCTTTTTTAATGGTGTCCTCACTCAACAAGGACACATGTTTTGAGTGACTTAACTTATTGTTGTACCCATAGAGTGTATATAAAGATGGACGACATGACAGCTGCCAAAAGTGAAGTCAAACAGGGTGAAACATTATGATTGACATGTGACACTGACTCGAGATTGGTTGAGAAAGTGAATCAGCCTGATCTCAATCCCGCAGCTCCACCCCCTGATTACGACTGCGCAGACTCCAAATATCCCAGATGGCAACGTGTGTATCTGGGATCTCCTGGCTTCATTTGGGAGGAAGTGTAGTGTTCTGTTGAAAGAGGTCAGAGGAACTCGTGGGTAGCATGAAAAAACATCTGTATGGTACAATAACAAGTCTGGTGAAAACAATAAGAACCTTGTACAACAGCCCTGCAATAAATCCTCAACTTACAATGTTCATATAACATGGACGTTTTGTTTTATGCACCAAAACGACCTGTCTTGAATATTTGACTGCGCTACTGGTGAGACTAAATCTTTTTATGTTGCATCACTTTCTGTGTAGTTCCTTCAGGTGTCTCTTCAGGTCTATGATTTTTTTATATTCGGAGCTTCTCTCCTTACAGACCTGAACACTCACTGTAGGAGCCAAATTAGCCTTTATGTTGACTCTAATGCTATCTTTCTTTATTAGTTCGGCATTTGTGTGTTTATGTAAGAATGAATGAGTGACACTGTGTCCGTAGGTGTTTTGACCCCCACCTAGAGGACACCTGAACTGGACCCGAGAGGCTGAAGGTGGAGCCCATGGGGAAAGGCTTAAGGAGCCAGCAGCCCGAGCATCTGGGCGTGGCTGAGGAAAGCAACAGTTTTTGGACCGTGTGCTGTGACGTTGGCCAGGGGAACTGTGCTCTACGAGAGACTCTTTACTTTAATATCTTTTAGTTTGTTTCTCACCAACTTGAAATCTACCTTTCTGCAATAAACGGTCAAAGGGACCAACTGGACTCACCTCTACTCCTCATCCTTTTCTACACGCGTCAGAACCAAAACCGAGCTCAGCCACCAGTAGTAGTAAAATAGAAATTGCTGCTACACTCACTGTTTCTGTCATATTTGACCTGAGTCGAAGTGTATAATACAAGCAGAGAAAACAATATTGATATATCATATTTGTATTTGTTGAATCAAACGGCTGCTCATGTCCACATCCAACAGTCAAAGGTCAATAGTGGTGCTTATGTCCAGTATTCCCTCTATTTTAACACTCCTTTGGTCTCCACAGCCTACTGAGGGAGATATTGGACTCTTCAGCAGCTTAATACTCCACTGTGTCCACCTGCAGCTCCCTGTCTGTGCTCGGTGCCTTGCAGGCAGTTTACAGTGGGATTTAAGAGCTTGGAACATTTTGGTACACACATTTAAATCAAGTGTGGGATCTGCTGACAGTTCTTGGCAAGAAGCTGTTCAACTGCAAAAAACGTTTCGTGAAATTCACAAAGTGAGGTGGTGCAGAAACCGTTACTCTGACATGAGGGAAGTCATTTTCTGTCCTCGGCGTTTAACAAGTTAGTGTGTAAAGTGTGTGCGGCCTCCCGTTTGCCCTCACAAGGTGCAGAGGAGGGGGTGGGGGGTCACTGCCAAGTCATTTCCGCTATTCGGATTAAACCCTGTGAAAAACGTCCCAGGAGGCCAGAGGACTCATTAGGTGCGGTGACACCACTGCCGCAGGAGGTGTCACCGGGAAACCAGCTGACAGGTCCTTAAATACAACACGCACTTCCCGTGACCTCCCAGCCGGACGAGCTGCTGGGGCGTGATCGCTGAGGCCAATATGTCTTCAGTCATCGTTTAAAATGGACACACACACACACACCCAAATACACACAGACACACACACAAACACACACACACACACACATACACAAACCTCTACAGCACAAAAACACCATATATATGTATATAAAATTGTGACCCCTTTACAAATTAATCTGACCCTTGGAGAGGTCACTGAAAACTTCAGTACCCAGGTACACCTCTTACGTGAAGTGCTTAACTGACGCTTGTAGAGCAACACAGAGACCTGTGACGCTTTAAACCTGCTGACAACAAAGGAGCATGGGAGACTGTGTTGTCTGCATTTCACCGTTAGATTTTCATTCCAACAGTTTCCTGTGTGAAGAAACAACAAAGCAAATGTTTCCCTTTTCAATTGGCAGTCAGGGGAACAAGTGGTTCTTCTCTACATGTTGTTCTCTGAGTGATACAGTGCTCCACAACCACGCTGGCTCAGAAAATCTGTTTGAGGCTGCTGCAGTGGAAGCAGAGGTGCAATGTGCTGCCAAAACACCTTGTTGCGAACCAAGCAGACGAGAAAAAGGTCTGTTACCTATCGTGTATTTTTTAGCTTTACTAATTCAAATCCATCCAATAAAAAAATGAACAACAAAAAAAGAACAAAAATCAGCAAATTGGAGAAACTCCAAGGCTGGCACGATCTTAAAGCTGATCAGCAAAGGTGCTGTTCAGTCAGCTACGTGAGCTTTAAATTCAAGTCAAGATTGGGCATTGGTTCCCAACCGGCCCTTGAACGTCCATGGTGGAAAAGGGGTAAAAGCATCCTCAAGAAAACAGTTTATTCCTCATCTTACCTGGCTTAATGCGGACATAAAACTAGGATGGGAAAACTCAACATCAATTAAGGTGATCGAGGCGACCTGAGACCTCCGCTGCATTAATGGTGACGTCATCATCTTGTCTTATTTATCTTGGTCACATACAACTTGTGGTATCGAGCTGTAGTAGCCCAACAACTAGTCCATCAGGATCACATTAAGCATTGATAATCAACACGGCCCTGATGTGGCTGATTAGGCAAACCCTGTAGTATTGCCCTTTGTATCATGGCCTGAGGCTGCTCTGCTGACAGATGACTCAACACAGCGTAATAATAAACATAGGACACAGGGGGAAACATGAGACCCCGCTTGACTTCCAGCCCTTATAAGTAATCCATCATCACTGTGCTGACCGACTGACTTTCAGGGACCCGTGTACAATACAACGAGGAGAGTCTCCGAGAACGTGCCGCCCCCCCCCCCCCCTTCCAACGCCAAGCATCGTTTCCCGCCGACTCCGCTGGCTCATCCGAGACAAGAAAGGCTAAACAGAGCAATGGACTTTGCACAAAGGTTTGTCCTCGTCCTCAGTGGAGTGCACCGTCCAGAGCCCAAACATCATTCATCGTGCTCCAGCTTCTGCGTTGGTATGTGAACGTCTACACCCGACGTCCGGCTATATCTGCGTCTCTGTGTTTTCAGTTCTGGCCGGTGCAGGCAGACAACACAGCACCAAGGACTTTGACAGAGACAACAAAACAAACAGGCCACTTTGACCCATTTGTGTTGTTTGGCTTTTGTTTTGTTTGGCACCAAATTAATGCGTCTAATTTCCTGGCCATTAGTTGACAGAAATCGTAGTTTTATCTAATTTTCATATGGAGATTCCATGGTTGATTTATGCAGCATGATGCCACTACTTCCCCGGATATTCACTAGGGAATTAGCCTAAGTCTGTGCCAAAATATTTACATGTATAATCGTTAGCTTGTGTTTAATCTGTGCTCAGATGTGTATCACAATTTGGCAAATGTGAGTTATGAATATCAACGATAAAAGTCAAGAATGGACGTATGGGTCCGTCAGGGGCAAAGCTGAGAATGTGTTTCATCCGGCGTAACTGTAAAATGATCCGGAAAGTTTGAATGGATCAGAGTAAAGTAATCTGAAGATGTCTGCTTGATCACAGCCTGTGTTCACTGAGGGCAAAGAGCAGAGGGAAATTGTGCTTGCAGATAAAACTGAGAAACTGAAACCTGCCTTTGAATCTGTGATATCTTCCATATGGGGCTGTGCTGTTCTACAGCTGTAGCATAACAAAAGAAGCTGATCCTCTCCAGACACGGCTGTGCTGAATATAATATGCGAGGGTCAATAGCTGATTTGGTTGTTATGTTTGTCGGAGCATAACATTGGAATGGCTAAACTCTGTTTCGTTATGCTGACAAATATATTTAGGATTTTCCTCAGATTCCTAACATAACAAATGATATCAATTTTAAATGCACACACGTAATGTTTTACATCTGGAAACTTTAAATGCATTGGTTTCCTAAAACAAAGAAGTTTGTCGCTGGTGGACGGTCCAAACCTTTTTAATACTCAGAGCTCCTTTAGAGGAGGATGATCACAACATGTCAGCTAAGGAACACAGAACACAGAAAGAAAACAAAAGAAGAAGAATATGGTCCCAATATCGAAGACGGAAACAACACTGAGACAACGGTACAGCAAGAAAATATTATCTCAAAGATCCAACTGACGGACCCAGTCTCAACATCATGTGGAAATAGTAAATGTGTTTGTCCTTATTCAGTCCACCGGATCAACATGACCTATGAAATATCTACCTTTTTGGCAGATTTACACATACAAGTCATATAACTCAGCCTCATTTTATTAGTTTTGGCTGTTTTTGCTGTCTTGTTCAGCTAAAACTCGGAGAGCAAAATGTCAGTGTTTTCTATTGAATTGGCTTTGTGCCCTTTTAACATTCTGAGGGTTGTCTGAGGACTCAACAGCCCATCAGGGATGAAACTCCAATATGTATTTGTTAGGTATTAAGTTATAACTATATTGATACCCGCCACACTGATTTCAGGGGTTGTTACACTGTGCGCCGCTGCCTGCTGATTTAAATTCAAGGCGACATCTCCAGCAGTATAGTTCACCTCAGATGACCCACAATCTCATACACAGGAGATAAGAAGCCATCACAACATCAGGTAACATAAGGAGAAGTAGGTCGCATTAAGGATATGAACCTCTGCTTAGCTCTGTGTGTGTGTGTGTGTGTGCTCTCAGCAGCCTCTACAGATAAAACTCCCTTATCTCTACTCCATTTCCAGCCGCCATGCCTCGGTCTGCGTTACACCGACGGCCGCCTCAGGGGAAATAAGGATACGGCACTCAGGTTCCCAGCAGGCCCAACATATGGGAGCTGCTTTTCATCCAGTAGAGATGAATTCATCCCAAACTCATCTCCTCACACAGATTAATTTGGCAGACATGGTGAGGCAGGTGGAGAGTGCTGAGCAGCATCTGTGTGTGTGGGTGTGTGTGTGTGTGTGTGTGTGTTTGTGTGTGTGTTTGTGACTGATGTGGGCGCTTCACTTTTGTGTATCTCTCTCCTGTACTGCTGAAGGCCTAGGTGATGGAAAACACAATGAGACGTCAGCTTTGCTACTTATTGTCGTCTCTTTGTTATTATTAGTCTCAGAAGTGAAGGAAGGAAATTCATAATTTAATGTGACAGTGTAGATCTTTACCCTGGCAACGACAATTCAACCATTAAAATAAAGTGGATGGATTTACATCTCATTTCTAGTTGTCATTTTCAGAGCCATTGGAGTTTCTCTGACTCGAGAACCTGAAACTGTGTTTTGATTGGAAGTAGTATTCACATAGAAGTTCAAACTTATAGATGTTGTAACATAGATAATAATACGTATTAACATTTTATAGTGATGTTTTCATGACATACTTTATACCAAATGATAACAGATGATTGATTAATCTAAATGAGATGTAAAAAGTTGATGAAAAACTGCACTAAGCTTGTGAGTAAATCGTACAAGCAAATAATTGGTCTAAAAACAACATCACTGTCTCTAGACAGTTAGTTGTTTGAACAATTTGAACATTTGAACAAAGCAGTACAACATGGAGTGACAGCTGTTTTACTGTGGGAGTACTCAAAGTACGTAATCTGTTTAAATTCTGGTTTTATTAGTGTTTAACAATGGCCTTTGTGTTCTTTTCCCAGTCATAATTAAAACATGTGGATTGGACAGTGCATTTGTGACCATTACTGAGATTACTTTCTACAGGGCAAGTTGTTTTCCAGTTGAAAGAACAGTGTTTTACACTGTACCCTCGTTTTGGGTGCAGAAGTAGCCCAGGGCTAACTCTGATCTGTTAATCAATGGAGAGAAAAACTCGGGTCTCTTAAATTAAATCTGATCCTTTTCTAATCCAATCGTTTTCTATCCTCATGGTGAACAACCTTAACGCAGACATTGCAGCAAACTAATAAATTGTCTCATGCTCTTGACCAGTTGACAGATGGTCAGAAGTTCAAATGACTCTTCTCAGCTGTTTCAGGCCTAAATTCAGAACTGGCCGCAGACCTAGAAAACAATAACAACAGAGGAGCTGGTTCCGCCTCCAGGCCACTGCCTCAGCTGAAAAATGAAACCATATGGTAACAAACACAATCCACCTTCATCATCCAAACCAACAAATACAGGCATTATGTGCGGTGGCTTCCTCCAGACAGAAGTCAAACGCTCCGCTGCTTTTTCTGCTTTGGGCAGAAGAGGGCAATGGTTAATGGAGAAATAAAAATGTCTAACATGTCTCAGTCCCTTAGGAGAGAAAGTATCACACTGGAAAAAAGGTCTTCAGTTATAATAATTATAAAAATAATCCACAGTGATTGAAGTTGAACTCCCTTCACACTACCATTATTATTACACAGCCATTTTATGTGTTCTGGGACTTTATCAAACTAATACAGAAGTGCCAGCTTTGCTTATTTACTGTCAGACTCATGGAATAAAACAATTGGAGGCCAGGAACAATGCAATGCCCATGAATATGACTTTCATCCCCATAAACACAATAAACACAATTTATAATTATCGAGCAATCCCTCTCCAGTGGCTACTTGGGAAACAATTAAAAATGAGAAAATGGCAATAGCATTATACATTGCTTTTCAAATTAATTTCCTTCGTCTACACTGTTTGTTTTATCCCTGACTAACGACTACTGGAGGAATAGTATATGCAATATTCACATTATAATTGGAGATGTAAATGGAAAAAACAAAACACACTGAAAGACGATTATCTACACACTGTTGCACCATGATGTAACCGTCTAAAGGTTCAGTGTTTTCCTCTGTGCAGAGAACCAGGGACCTCGAAAAACCTCATCAAAGACACGTGGACTAACCCTAACCCTTTAGACCGGCTGCCAACTTGCTGGTGTATGGTCTGTGGCAGAGGTTAATAACCACTGTGGTGGGGATCTGATGGCTTTCCAAGGGTGATGGGAACCTGTGAGTGTGTGGAAACCCGACAGAGGGAGGAAGAGACAGACAACATGGCACTGACCCTGGCTCACTGTCTGACTGCTGTTTTGTTTTCCTTCCGCACTGTTGCTTCTGGTATAGTTAACAAAACAGCAAACTGGCAGCCCCTTTGTTGAAGGAACATTACAGGAGTGGTCGTCTGGGTTTGAATGAGGCAGCACTGTTGCACCATCCATGCCTGACTGCTAACATGTGGAGCAACACGATTCTTCCATTTCGAGCCCTGGTGACATTGTGGTTCCTTGTTGGGTTAATCGGTCAGTCCCAAAAGTCACTAGTTGTAAATTGAGCTTGTGGTTGTTGAAGCAGGTTTAAAAGATGAACAATGTATATGCACCATTGACTTTTAATCATCTGCGCACTCCATGGAGCAGTCCCAACCCCAGCAGGGAAAATAAAGGTTATATTAAAATAAAAAAGTAAAATAGAAGTTGATGTGTAGCAAAACAGCAGATAATCTATGATATTTATCTTTGAATCCAGAAAAAAGATTCCAGTTTCTGCTGCCAATGGGTCTCATGAGTTATTCACCAGAGGAATATTCTGAAACACCTTGAGGCAAATTTAATCCCCAGAATCAGATGTCTGTGATGCAGAGGCCTCAGAGAGTTGGACGGCAGAAGGACTTGGAGATTGCAATTCCTGCTTGACAGAATGTTTACTTTAAGTAATTGTATCTTTGTCACTTACTCTCTGTATATGAGCATCACAGGCCGACACATATAGACCGAAAAAAACACTAGCTTGCGAGATTATTTGCTTGGATGCATAATTCAAAAATGCAATGTGGGGCAACTTTAGTTTAGGTACAAACCTTGAGCCCTAAAACAGTTAAAAACACTAGGTTTTGTAATTTTGGGTCAGTTCGCGGAGGAGTCGGATAATTGCCTCTGCAATGTCCGTCACTTAATTTGGAGAGAGATTCATCAACCATTATCCACAGTGTATGTGCACAGCTGATTGCTTTCCCTTTATATGGATTTTCATTTGTTATTAAATACAGTCATTAATACAGCACAAATAACAAACCTGCAAACTCTGAAAATATAAAAAGCACGTAGAGAATGAATTCCCCTGTGCCGTTCCTAGGATGACTCTGGAATCATTCGATTCTGTATTTTAATTACACAAGGCATTATGCGAGACCCTGCGCCTGCTGCTGAGGCTCAGATTAGCCCTCTGTGTGAGACCTGGGTAGCTTTAGGTGGATGCTGTTGTCGTTGGCCTTATTTGGACATGATTAACTACACCGTGGGAAGTGTGGTTATGTACTAGTCATCACCAGAACAAGGCACCGAATTTAGCATCATGTCCCCACTCACGTTGTCATGTTTCTGTATTGGATTGGCGCTGGGATCAGTTTCTCTGGTGTTAGGGCCATGCTGTCTTTTTATTGTTGAAATAGTTTATGAGAAGAAGAAGAAGAAGAAGAAGAAGAAGAAGAAGAAGAAGAAGAAGAAGAAGAAGAAGAAGAAGAAGAAGAAGAAGAAGAAGAAGAAGTTTGCACAAGTGAATAAGATCAGACTTCATTATCCATAAAATCGCCTTTTAAGAGCAGAACTGTCTCATAACAAAATGCAGGAAGAGCAACTTTCCTGCTGGATCCGGACGCAAATATAGACCAAATTCTGTAAGTCGATGAAAGTAAAATTTTGCAAAGCCTCTTTAGACTTTGTGTAAAACACGATTTGCAACCCCTCTTCCTTCAAAAAGTCTGTAATCTCCAGTATCTGCCGTCTTTCTTTGCCCTTCCATCTCTTCCTCCCCTGGTCAGTCTGAAGCTCTCACCTCCTGCAGCCCACTCTCCCCCTGTGATGCTGCTCATGAGCACATGACATTCCTCCTCATTTGCTCAACGGTCTGCCCGTCCCCCTGCGGCTCTGTCACTCGGGATTATTCTCTGCACCTCACCCTCAAAATGTTCAGCCTCTCTCGGTCCTCTGTGCCATCTTTCCTTCCTCTGCTGTCGTCTGCTCAGCTCGTCCGTCTGTCACCTACAGTGTAACCACCGACTGCGGGACAGGTAACGACATGGGACGCTCCGAGGCACTCGCAGGGAAGAAGGCTGAATTGTTTTAATAAACCCTCTTGGTAATATTGTCACTCAAAGTTGGTGACTTTTACTTTAACACAGGGCAAAAACTAACTGACAGATTTCCTGTAGTGACACTTCACAGCTCCTCATAACTGCACAGGTTGGTGCAGAGCAGGCTCCTCAGACATCTGCAGAGGTTGTGTTCTGACAAGGTGGTTATGTTTTCACGACAGTTTGACATTGAAAGATTACCCAAAAACTACTCAACCGACTTTATAGAAACTTTTTGCAAGGGTGGGGTATCGGCCAAGGAAGAGCTTGTGGAGCAGATTCGATGTCCACAACAATGAGGATATTAAGCAACATGAACTTTTCCCGTTTTGGCCTCTAGTCTAGCCTCTAGTTTTTTGTTTGACATAAATATTTTGTAAAACAAAGATATTTTTTTTTATGCGGAGGTGAAAATGGCTTTTGAAAAAAATACCTATAGTAGTGCAGACAAGGCCTGACTGAGGCACTCTGTGGTTCATCCTTCAGGCCAAAATAATCCTGTTGTTTGTGGTTTACATCTTCTCCGTCACAGGTTCTTTCTTGTTTACAAGTAGGGTTTGAATTTGTCTATTTTTACGTTCGGTACAGAGAGTATCACTGAAATCTAAAACTGCTTCAGGGTTAATTTTATAGACAGAAATGAAATGTATGAAGTTGAAATAACATTTCACTTTCTTTCCTTTGTTTTTTTAAACAAAGACCACAAGAAGCAGTAAATGCTGTGTATGAAACATCTTTGGTTCACGCTACATCTGTGTTTACCAGACTATAGAGAGGCTGGAACATCCTTCAGCCAAATAACAGTTCAGTGTTACAATTATCACTCAACACAGTGTCAGTGGTCCTTGTTGGTCTGGATTCAGGAGGAGTAATGCATCACTGGGGTCACTTTCAGTTCCATACGTAATGAAAATACTCGGTGTGCTTTCTCATTTCAGACCAACTGATGGGCCACACAGCCGCCACAGAGGAGCACAGCTGATCTTACAAATAGAAAACCACAGTTTATTTCAACTGTGAACCAGACGCCATCATATTGCAACAGTTCCTAAAGAGACTTTTAGGACAGTTTCCATTATCCTTCACCATATGTCACGTACAAAAAAAACAACAACTCGCCAACCAATTACATGTCAGCGCGAGGACAAAAACACACACAGGCGCCGCAAAATGAAACAACAGAAAGAAAACTAATTACACCGTGTCAGTGACGGCGTCAAAAACACCCAAAGGGACGATGGCGGAGACGGGTGACACCCCCCCCCCACACACACACACACACATTTCTTGGAAAGCTGCAGCATCATCATCTTTGAATGCTCCTGCTTTCTCTTCCAGATGAAAAGCATTAAACATGTTCACCCGTCTGTAAGTGGCGGTGTTGTGCGGATCACTTGTACGACAAACAACAACATCATGTCCAATATACAGAAGAAAAAGCTGCCGACCTAAAGTACAAGCCCATTGTGTGGCACATTGGCGTAAACAGGAGCTCATGCGTAAACATGGAAAAAAAGAGTGGCTCCAAAGTTTCAGAAGTCAACTCGATGTGCAAGTGAGTGGTGAGTGAATTTCCGGGAAGAGTCATACGGGCGCTCATCACAGCCGCGTCCCCACGTGACCAGCTGCTCTCTCATGAAGACAGTTTTCCTCTCCTGCATACTACGCACTCTAATCACATGCTCACGGTTTCAACGTATCGAGGCAGATTAAATGCCAAGCAGGCTGACTGATCCGCACACCACCAGCCCTGGCATGGATTCACTCTCATAAAGGTTTTATTCGAAAGCGACGTATTATCTTGTCTTATTATGGTCTGCGGTGAAGTGAATGGCCCAGTTTAATGGCCCTTTCCGCCGGCCGCTCAGACACTACATCCGTTACCTTGTCACCCTCATGCACTCGTCTGTCGCTAAGAGAGATCTTCTTTTTTTCCCTTAGCGTTTAATTTTTTATTCCTTCCGTGCTTACGTTTGAACCCAGATAAACACACACACACACACACGCATGCACATGCAGACACACACAGACACTTCTCTCCATCAGCTCCAGATGTGATATCCAGAGTGGTGGACTGGCTGCAAATTATTCCGGATGTAATTAGCCAGAAGGGAAATCACATTAGCAGATCTTAACTTAGACCTCTGGGAAACTTTAAGCACTTCATCAAATAATGGGCCCCGGCAACCAAATAATATCACTGACCCATTTCTGCTCTCCCGCGGGCGAGAGGCGTCTCCGCCGCTGTGAAGAAATAAGAAACGTTTCATGTTTGATCCGGCCAGGTTCACTTAAACCAGCATTTAAATACCATATAATGAGAGCTGCTCAGAAACTTGTAAAGCAGTTTTGTACAGTCAGAAGAAGGTAGATTAATTATGAAGGGATACACTGATGTGTGTTACAAGGCTTCTGGGGCAATCATCACTGTGTCCATGAGTGAGAATGATGGCGTGAATATGTGACATTTAACAAAAAACATAGATTTGGGGAGAAAGGTTTAGTCTGGGCATCATTTTGTTTGTTTATTTCCTTTTCTACCATCACTGACATTTATTTTTCTTTCTTTTACTAATTTCCTCAATCTTTCTTTCTTTCCCAGCGCTAGTGACGGGATAAGCTGTTGATAGTGTTGTTTAGATGTTGTGTTATTTGTCTGCACATGTCTTTCCTTGTCATTCATTTATAATATGATACCAACAGGAAAAGGGAAAGGAGGAAGAGAACAGTTGGAAAGTTTAAATACAGTTGTGTCCTGCTGCTTCTCCCAGTGTTCTGCGGCTGCACCCACTCTGAGTTCATTCTGTGATCCACTTCGATTCGTCTTCACCAGTCAGCTCAGCACTGCTCTCAATGATTTCCCAGTCACTGGACCGATAATACTAAATATGTGGCCCATGGAAATTGCAAACTCAGCAAAAGCTTCAGCTCAATCGGTAGAATATCACACGATGTTAACTGACCCACGAGAGCCATAGATTACAGTGTGAAATTCAGATATCGCAGCACCTTCCAAGGGTCAGTGAACAGTGACGGTGTACTGGTGGGATGCACAGGGACTGGTGAGTTATAGTTGAAGGCAATTTGCTGAATAATGACAGGGGCTGATAGGGGAATCGAAACAGGATCCGGCTCGCTGTTTGAGTCTTGTTTCAAAGTAAAGGAAAATCCCAGAGAGGATCAGGGTGGGAGTCGCAGGAAGACGGTGTGTTGTTGAGGGAGGCTCACCGTGAAAACATGAGCCACCTGTTCCACATCCACAGCCCTCGAACACGGGGGTTTCCGAGCCCTGACCCCGCTCCTACTTCTTCAAGTTTCCTCCTCACAACAGTCTTCTCGGTCCCATGTGGACATACACTATATCCTAGCCGCATGAAACTTGTCCCTCTTGGCAGGGAAGTGAATGTTGTTTTTTATATGCTTTCCTATCACTGGGAATACCATGCTATTAAAACATTCTCTGTTACACTCCACACTTTATCCCCAACTGTTCTTTCCAGCCTTTTGCAGCATCACTCAGCACTTCCCCAAACGCAGCTCTGATACTTCCGCAGGCCTTCTGGATGCATCGACATTGGAAAACCTTTCCAATTCTTGTCATTTGCAATGTGTGTTTTCCCTCCCTTTAGAAATAATGAAATAAAAAGGTATATACTCCTCTTCCTCTCACTTCCGTTGTTTACCCGCAGACGATGGCTGCCTTTATTTCCCTCATAAATCTCATTGTCAGCCTCTGACTGGTAGATTGAGCAGACAAAATGGGCTGCTACTCTGAGCCTAGAAGGAGTTTGTTCCACGACATTACACCTCTGTTTGCAGGCGGTGTAAAGGCAAAGAGGGTACTCCTGTTTCAGCAGGGACACAGCAGCCAGGACATATATCTGAGAATGCAAGGCCTCGCTTTGCGTGGTTGCAGGACATCAGTCGTAATTTTTACGATGTGCCTGAGGTCACTTGTTAGCTTCCTTGGTGGTGTGGCTTTGTCTTTGTGCGTTTTGCAAACTGAGGTAACTATAGAAGCTTTAGCATTTGGTTGTGCAATGAGAAAATGTTTGTGTTTAAAATCCTCTCTTGTGGAACCACTGGAACACCAGTGTTGATGCAACTCGGTTCCAAGACAGAGCAAACACACTTATCACCGTCTGCCAAGTCTTTGAGATTATTTAACCTCCTGTTAGTTTTACTGGGTCAATGCTTATGGTGTCTGTATATGTGCTGATTCATTCAGAATCATGCTGTCTTGGATCCCTGCAGGCTTTTTTCTCTGCTGCCCACCTTTCAATCACGTCAGGAGCCTTGACAGCTTTGGGGATTGAGGTGCACCTCGGGACCGAATGAGCTATGAAGTGCACGGCAGCTGGTGTTCTGATGGCGATGCTAGAATGTGCCCGACGATGAGCCCCGGCCTGCAATGTCGCTTTGAAAGCCAATTCTTCTGAAATTTGTGCAATATCAGACATCTGGATATATGAGCGTGTTCTCGTTGCTGTACTGTGATGATCCCAACAGATGGAGCAGTGGGGGGAAGGAAGGATGCACAGGGTAGAAAAGAGGCCGAGAGGAAAGGATTATGACAATTGAATCGGAGAAAGGGAGAAGGGGAGAAGGAGCCATGTGGACTAGGAAAGACAAATGAAGATGAAGCAAAATGCAGAACGGAGAGAAATGTTTTTTCTTTCCAATTGGTGAGGAACAAACTCTTCCCTCAAGCCACAGCTCGGCTGGAGGGAAGATTTCGTTTTCCCCTGGGGATGTCTTCAACCTCAAGTAAAAGGCTATGGTGGCCCTATATTCACCCGCTGATACGCTCAAATTCAGAGAAATAGACCTGATGTCGAAAAGTTGCCTTTCTTTAGACTCCCTGAGACATTTAATTTATGCTGATGAAACGTTTGGTGTTGATAAAGCAAAAAAAGCTCCATCAACGATGGGTAAAGACAACACAGGGGCGTGTTTTCCAAGAGTCTCCAGCCACATTAGCAGATCATTGAGACTGTGCAGCAACAGGTGATATGCAGGTTGGAGTTTGTATAATGGACCAAAGCCGTTTAGCACCTGGGATGTGGATCAGGCTTGGTTCAGACAGAACGTTTGAACTGATATTCAGGTCGGGTTAAGTCACGTTAGAGGGGCCAGCTACTTTTCACATTGCACATTGCCGGGGGCAGGTTTGGACACTAAAAAGAGAATGCCTGTCAGGTTCAGGTCTGTGAGAACGTGACTGTTAAGTTAAGTGAAGACCGGTGTTTGTAAAGTTCATCCTGAGGGGGACCGTGAATGTACGAAACAGTCAGGCCGCTAACTTGGCTGAAAACATTTGCACAATGCTTCTGTCTTTTTTATTAGCTTTTTGTCGAGAGGATCAGTCAACTTCTACTGAACGTTTTTTTTTTTTTTAAAGTACATTTTTGTTATGAGAAGCCATCACATAAGAACTAGGTGCAGAGAGAAATAATCCATTTCCACCAGACAAAATGAACCTTGTTTTCACAGAGGAATCTGCACAACATGGGAGATTCTCCCCCAGGTCACCTCACATCAGCCTCGTTCTCTTCCTGTGTCCTTTTAATTTGTCCTCATGTCACTTCATTATGGCTCATTGATGACAGACGACTGTCAACACCAGGTCATTTCAAACCATTACCAAGTGATGAAGCTCATCCGTTCAGACGTCTTGTTCGGCACAATGCAGCTCAGCAGAAAAGGGTTTCGGCTTTTATGAGTGACAAAAGCTGAAAAAATGGATTCGTGGAAAAAGCATTTCCAGATGCATGCAGAGTCAAAAGCATCTCTCGGCAGCTCCTCTCTCTCTCTCCCCCCCCCGGGTCATCTGAAATGTGGCCCCCTCCTTCGATATGGGCTCAGAATACGGGGGAGGCCCCTCAGGTAACCAGAGCCGACTCCAGGCTTTTGGAGAGAGGTAGATGCGTCATTGAAGACGGCCGACCGTGACCTACAGGCAGAGCAGGCAGCCTGGGAGGCTCTGACAAACAGCTCCCACACCCCCTGCTGAACCCCCTTTTTATACTCATAAAATCTAACATTATCCCGTTAGGACACGTTTGGGACTTTGAAAGGGAACAACTTATCTCGTTTCATTTGCTGCTTTTCGGTTTTCACCCTCTCGAGGAAACGTGGCGGGTTTTCATGCGAACAAATGGCTGCAAACCTGCAAAGCTTTTTTTTCCCGCAACCAGCTTCTGACTAGGAGTGATGAGATCTGTTTCTGTAATCACCTCCTACATCTTTAGAAACACCATTAAATGCATTTTTCCACTGGC
The DNA here is from genome assembly GCF_949316205.1 of Platichthys flesus. NCBI lineage: Eukaryota > Metazoa > Chordata > Actinopteri > Pleuronectiformes > Pleuronectidae > Platichthys > Platichthys flesus. The sequence goes on from NC_084965.1 coordinate 8,248,272, forward strand.
ATATGTTCACATTATCAACAAAGCCACACACTTTGGTTCCAGACTCCCTTTGCTACTATAAACGCAATGCCACTTGCACTTTATCGCCTCCGCTACATGTGGCTGAGTGGTAGTTGGCCGGCCTGGGAAGCATACCTGCACACACTGGAAATAAAAACAACTGGGGGTGAAAAGAAAATGATATTTGTCTGCAGTGCTTAAAGGGACTGATTCCAGCAGCACTCTCCTGAAACTAAAACCACTACACCAAGATGATGATGCTCTCACAGCCAGCGGAGGTGAGACCATGTGAGAGTGATGTGGATCTCCTCGATGCTGCGCTCACAGGATTAATGTGCGACACTTTTGCTGGACCGACAGATGATTGGCTATCAAGCAGCCTCAACCATCTTTACTCTCAACTTCGCTGTCAGGCACTAGGTCATGTGATTTGCCGTAGTGACTCAGAAGTGGACGGGTGATTCAGCAACTGGGGCTTTTACACATTATAGTTAAATGGGGTCATTTGGCAGCCCGTGTCTGCTCCCCCCACTGTGTATCAGCGACAGAGATCAATAGGACTCATTCTGTTTCATTGACTTTCCATCACGTTCCTCTGACTTCCCCTGTTCCCCCACCGGCTGACAAACCTGACTCATTACAGGCCTAGGTAAAAGGTAACCAGGCCTCTGCAGCCGATGCATTATGGGCTGGATCTCATCCTGTCCAATGGCGCTGTAATGTGCTGGTGTTTATGCAGTAAATCCGCCTGCCTCATTCTCCCTAGCTAACTTTTTTTGTCAGACAGTATCGACTCACTCAAATCATTTCAGCTGTGGCAACTGGTGACGTTCCTGAGGAAATTAAACACTTATAATTGTAATTATTGTATAAAATCCAATATAATGGCTCCCACACTGAGTTTCTATTCATTGTCCAAATCACATCAATACTGAATACTCTATGCAGTGATAAAAATGTTTTACATCAACCCTCAAATAATTCTTCTACAATAAAGCTGCAGAAGGGAAGATTTATATGGTAAAACGTGATGTTATTAAAAAAGGGCTGCAGTTTGTATGACATACATGTACATACGTCTTGTCGTCAGGGCCCCTACATGGGCTGTGTCTATCTATGTCTGACATTGTTTGGTTTGTCGATAGGCGTGTGTCTGATAACGGCATGTTGTCAGTTTGGCAGGCAGTAGGCAGTAAGCAGTAGGCATTTAAATGCAGAAAATGTATTAAGTTCATTTAATTCCCACTGTAATATAATTGTAGTATAACTGCCAGCACCACCAATTTCAGGAGCAGTAATCATCACTAGTGCAAATGTGCCGAATGAACATCCTTGTTCAAAAGTACCATCAGAGGAGAAGCAAGCTGTGAGCCTGGGAAATGTCGTTTCTTGAGACCACTAAGGTTTGAGTTTCTTTTACTTTCTGTTTTGTTTAATGCTGTCTTCCTGACATTCGTCAAAAAGTCTAAACCAGCGGTCCTGAACCTTTTCAAGCCCAATATTTAGCGCCTCAGTTCAACAACCTCTGCAGAGGTGCTGCTACCGCAGCTCAATGTTTTAGCATAAAGGCTTTTAATATGGCCATTAATATGAAAATATATAAAATCAATCGTGTGAACTAAAATAAATACCAGTACTGTACAGTATGAAGCCATGCATCTTCTTCTCCTGCAAATATTTCACAAATGAATAGATTTTTTTAAACGTGTACACTTATATTCATCAGATAAACATTAAACTCAGTTGAAAGATCATTTTCTCTGTTTATTCTACAATGATTGTCTGATAAATTTAGTTTAGACCACTGGTCCAATTAATCCAATAAAGTGTTGTCACTCTGCAAACAAACCAATGCATTCAAAACACAGACCACCTCTTGGGGTAGGATAAGATTTTGGTCTGTGGGTGACCCTGCTCTGAAGAACCTTCACACCTGTTATGTTGACACTAAAATTTAAAGTCTGGAGGTCTGGACCAGACAAGCTAAATGTGAAAGAGCACTAAAAAACAGAACAATGCAGAAACCCTCTTGACTAAGGTTGTAGTGAAGGCTTGTTTATGTTTTACTTACAAATATGTTTTACTTACTTATATCCTTGAGATAAGGAACATGGTGCAAACTTGCTGCCTGGATCCAGCGCTAACAACACACAGGCCATCTGTTCCATTAGTTCAGCAAGAAAAAGGGCTGCGGTTCATCTGAGCAACCACAAAAAAAAAAAAAAAAAAAAGATTAATCTCCGTTGGAAAATATTCTGGCTGTGGACACAGGGTCTGCCTGCTGCTGAGCACACAAACACAGATGAGCTTTTACTGTCTCTCTGGCTTCAAGTGAAAGGTCAACTGGGGCCTTTTACCCCCCCGCTTGCTCCTGTTCTCTCCGTCGTCTGCACGGCAAAAAGCATTTGAAATGGTAATCTACCACTGAGGAGGGCTGTCATTTTCCAAAGACGCAGGTTTGAACATATCTGAGCCAACGTGTGTTTGGTTCTGATTCAGACTGATCAACCTCACCTTTATCCACTAGTTTTTCATTATGGCATCGAACCCAAACTGCTCCACACATGATGTCTCTGATGGTTCTGGGGTCGTGAATTTGATTGTTCTCACACTAGCAAAGAGAACAACATCATTGAAATCAGCAGGCAGTCAGAGTCTCAAATGGTAATTTAGTTTGAGCATTGAAGTTTCTGTTTAGCTGAAAAATGAGCAAATAAATCATTTCCATTTAATAGTGTTCATCTCTGAGGTTAGAGCTGATCTGGAGAGGGTTCTGAATCAGAACCAAAGATCAAAGATTATTTTCTTTATTCCGACGCAGCTCGCTCCTGGCTCTCGATTTGAACACTTCATCACTTTTGACGGAATATGTTTCCATCGATTTTCCATCGATGGCAAACTTCCAGGTTTCCTACTGTCCTTCACTGTAACGTGTCATCACTAATAATTCACAGCATTTATCGCATTTAAAAATCTCTCTTCTCGTCTTTGGTTGATATTGTTAGTGCTGTGATAACATTATACAATGGTGATGGCAGGTTTTATGTGAGGGTCACGTGTCATCGTGAAGCCGTCTACAACTGTCAATCTGTCCCAGTAAATGATTATTTTCAGCAACAGACTGCTCTATATTAATAGAGCCTATAAGTGGCAAGTAGCAACATGTCCTCATAGAGGGTTGTAAGTCTTGTGTGCTGTCTGCTTACTTGATGACCCAAGGCTGAGAGTAGCCACTCACATGATACTGATGTTCCACAAATGCAAAGATGCAGAGGAAAAACAACTACTCACATCTATGGTCAATTTAGAGTCTCCAATTAAACTAACCCAGATCTGCATGACTGTGAAGCCAGAGAAAACCTAATTTGTTATATTTCACTTTGTTGTATTTAACAGATGGAAAATAATAACAACTACTTACTATCGGCTTTATATCAGCAATAGCATCACTGATTGAAAACCTGTTTTGCTTGACAAACCCTTTGCCTTGACCTCACAGAGACCCAGGCCAGCTGAGAGAGAGGAGGAGGATGAGTCAGTAATTGTGAGCTTGTCTGTCTCGACACACGCACACACAAGGATGCGTGTGCATGTTTTGCTCATGAAGTTGATGGAGATTGAGCCATTAAAGGCATTATGACCGCTCTGCTCAGGGGGACAATTGACGGTGATGAAAACAAAGAGAAAATTCTACATCTCAACCTGTCTCTTCGCCATTTATCATTGTTAGGACGACAGCTGCAGCACTCCCAGTATGTGTGTGTGTGTGTGTGTCTGTGTGTGTGTTTGTGTGTGTGTGTGTAAGTATCCCTCCATTGCACACTGTATTTCACAAAGGAAGGCAATTTACGATGATGTGAGGGAGATAAAGCTCGGGGGAAAGAGAGGAAAACACAAAACGCTGTTGGAAGGAAGCAAATTTTATCTTGGCAGAGCGGTTTGCCTGAGGGCTGGTGGACTTTTTGTATTCCAGATGCTGATGGAAAATGGGCTCTGGACTGGATATTACCGAGAACCTAAGAAGAGAGTGGTGCGACCCTGTGTGCACGTGTATGTTCTTCTACATTTAGGGATCTCCAGACACAAAAACAACTTCATTATGCACTTGTTGACGCACTCACACACACACACAAACGCACGCACATCTGTCTGCAGGTTTGATTTCCTGTGTGCGGGTGCATGTTTCTATGAGTCCAACCCCTGGAGGTCTGTCCAGGCCATAGTAGTGAGCACAGAGCGCTGAGTCAGTGCATTAGTGTCATGGCAGATGCATCCTCCGGTCGGTCCCTTGGCGTTCACTGCCCGCCTGTTGAGATGCATTCAGTTGCAGCCAGCGGCACTTTGCGTGATGAGCCTGGGCAAATGCCTCAATAAGGACTGATGGCATCATTCAGAGAGAAGCAGGCAGGGGAAGCGGCAGAGGAAGGGAACAGTATGAGGAAAGATAGTGAAAGGAGGCATTACAGAGGGAAGGATAGAGGGATGGTCGTAACAATTGAAAAGAAGGGTAATGTCGGTGTATGGCGAGCAATGTGCACCATCCTATGAACACACTTCTGACCATCCCTGATAGTCTCTCACGTTCTCGTCAACCGGCTCTGACACCTATCAATACCCCAATGAATTTATTATGACACACATTTCACAGCCACACAGAATCCATGAGTGGAGCGTCGCTGGCAGCTGAGTCCGTGGCACGTGTCAGGCGGTGGCACGCGTTGGAAACCTTCACTGAGTCCTGCTGCTGCTGCTGGGAGGGGGCCACAGCAGCTGGTGCCATCTCATTAGCTCTTCGGATCCATATTGCTGGGACTCATAAATAATTAGGCACTACAGGGAGCCAGACGTGTTGCCGAGTCAAAGGTTCATCAACACCGTGTCGATTTCTTGCCATGGAGATCACTGACACGTCACATGGTTCACTTAACACATTGTTTTGCCACAGAATCTTTTTTTGCACAGTTGATCAGATGCTGACCTCAGATCGGGGAAAAGAGCCTGGACATTTCTGTATTGACTTATGAGCAGAGGCTCATTTAATGGCACCGATGAGTCGTGCAATAGACGGCATGTGACTCCATTCAGCGGCGGCAGCCTTCGTGTCATTCGGAATCCGTCACATTTCGTTTGTCACGCTTTCATGAGGCTCTAATGGCCTCAGGAAACAAGCAAATAACCTTGACCTCCAATTGCGTCACTGAATAAGATCTAAAACTGCCACTTATCTGCATTATACACTATTACTGGATGATACAGTGGCTTTGACCCAAGTTCAGCTTAACTGGGCTGCCTCTTATTATACCATTTTATCAGCACTTACAATCCAGCACAAAATGACTTCTCTTTAGAACACCAAAGAAAGAAAAAGACTTGTTGAGTAGAGACGCGTTGAGCTGCCACGAAACTGAATTGTGGTGCCATTGCTGGGGCTGCTGCAGATTAGAAAAACTAGAGGGGCATTTCTCATGCCTGGTCTATGGATCTAGAGCTTTGTAACATGTTGTGCTGCTTATCAGTATAGGTGTTTGTCTCTGCCCATAAAGAAGAATTTAAAATTAAAACATGTTTTCTTTGCCCATCTCACCGAACCCTATCCAGTTCTGCAGTTTGCTTCACCGTCCTTCTCAACCAAACAGACACTAATTTCTGCGTATGGCTAAAGTCTGATGACAACTTGTTCTTCCGCTGGAAATTGAGGCTGACAGGAAGCTTCCTAATCAGGAATCACCTGCCGACCTGCTGCATCCACTTCCACTGAGCTTGATTATTTCAGCACTGATTTCTGGCAGCAGCACAGCAGTGCATGACTTGACTGTGAATGATCCAGGATGTGAGACAACTACTGTCGGCTGATAATTAAGAGGGAGAGGAAGAACTGGGTAGTTGCAGAATGTCAAGAGAAGTTTTGGAGAAAGTACTGCTGAGATGCAATCAAATAGACATGGGTCAGAATTTCTGCGGTGACTAATGTCTGCTCTGATTATTACTGCGTATCTATAAAAGTGACCATCACTGCTGACATCAGCAGAATTAAAGCCCTATACCAATAAAACCAGTTATTCAACCAGAACCTTTCAAACAGATTCAGCTCTGAAGTTAAATTGTTATTGACGCCGTAGCTCCTGTAAAGATCAAGTTGTCTCTTGTGAGACACAAAGGAACCACGGAGGAATGCAACACTGACAAAAGCTCAAAATAAGAGAGCGTAGACAGACAGAATCCAGGTTGTGGAAATCTAAAAGAAGCAGTCTGGATGCATCAGTAATAGATGACAACTGGTCGATAGCAAACTTACCTTCCTTAGAAAAGACCAGTGAAAACGCTGTTATTCAGGAACTTAACGATTTCTTGGTTCAAACATCTTTTCGACCGGATTTCGACCACAGCACTTGTTAAAGTTTTGAATGAGCACCGACTCGAGCAGTGATGAATCAAACATGTCAGTTTGAGTTTTTTGGGTCAGTTTTCTCTCAGGCTCAAGTGGGTTTGTACAGAAAAACAAGGCTGAAGCGTTTCACCTCTCGTCAAGCTTGATGTGTCATTCTGCAAAACTCCTGATCACAAGACAGTGAGTTGTGTAGTGTTAAATTGCACAGCGATCCGGCAACACTGGAAGGCACGTAGTCTGAACTCTGGCTAAGTCAGGCATCAGCTGTAGATACTCATTTGTGGTGTCTTACAACAGCATCATGTGTCTATCACTGATCTTCAATGAAAAACATTGAACTGTTGCAGTGTTGTTGCAACACAGTGTGGTGTCTCTGTTGTGTGTTCAGCTTCCTCCAACCTGCCAACACACCTCCCAGCAATCAAAGCCACTACCATTACGTTCCCATTAGCTCCTGCTAACGCTGCAACATTATCACACTGAGACGCTAATGTTATGACTATGATGATCATTATGTGTTCTCAGAGCCGGAAACACACACACACACACACATACACACACACACACATACACTCTCACTCCGGTGCTGGAGACCTCATTCCCTGCCGTGAAACAAATCAAAAACTAGTTACGCGGCCGTCTCCGAATGCTTTCTCTGCCACCACACCATGACATTAATATCAACTGTCTACAGGAGCCAGGCAGGAAACTGTCGACATGGGTCCACTTCTACGCTGGAGTCAATTAGTGGGGACGACGACCTCTTCAGATCTCCAATTATTATCCCGTCACTAAAAACTCTCTGGTTGATGCTAACAGTATCTTAGCTGCACTTCACACAAAGAGTGTGTTTGCACGTGTCTGCAAAAGGTATTCATAGCCTATGAATTTAGTCCACAGCTGTCAGTGTGGTGGATGTGTCTGAGGGGTAGAGTGGTCATCTTCCAACTAGACTAGAGTCGGCAGTTCGATCCTCAGTAAACGATCTCATCTGCATTCCGAAGTGGACTTGGGCAAGATGCTGAACCCCGTAATGAGCCCTCGTAGATGTTGAATGCAATAATTGTCAGTCAATAAAAGCGTCAGCCAAATGACATGTAATGTATATAACGATGGACAAGAAAGACGGCACCCCAAAATAATTTTTGGGAAATTATTTTGGGGTGCCGAAAATGGTCCTCACAAATAAAAAGTGCTATTTGAGCATCAAAGGAAGAGTGTATAGAATTTAGTGACATCTAGTGGTGAAGTTGCATGTTGCAGCTGAATACCCCTCACCTCACCCTCTCCTTCCAAACGTGAAGCACTTACTATACCCAGGAATACAAGGATATTCAACCTGATTTTTAAACGCCAAGCCAATAACAGAAGTATTGGAAAACAATTTCAGAAACATTAATATGGACATCGACAGCATTTTACCCATTGTGATGTCCTATTTCGAAGGCATGACATCAGAACAATGGAATCTTTCGAAAGTAGGCAAACCTGATGCAGCCACAATAACCAGACTGGGAGAGAAACTGCTGGGAATTGTCTATTTAGAGACACAATCCACCCTAAAGGGTCATGTGAGCACCAATGGGCCTGTGTCTCAGAACAGTGTGATTTGCTCTTTTGGCAACACACTTCCTCAGATTTTTGCTGAGGCTCTTGACGTTCCAGATGAGGTCAAGCTGGTCAGCTCAGACAAGTTGACAAGGTTGATCGCTAAAGAGATTGCAGAGTGTGTCAACTCTGTCCTTTCCATGAGCATGGACAGTGTGAAGGAAAGTATTCCTCGTATCACACCTCCAGGAAGGCTACAATGTATGATTCAAATGGCCGGCAAAATTATCAAAGAACTCATGAGGAATCTGAAATGTAAGTGTGCACCTTGTAAGAGCAGAAAGAAGGTCAGTCAGTCCTCATCCTCATCCTCGAAGACAATCTCAGAAGACAGAGAAAGTCTTTTGTCTGCAACTTCCAAAACTGTCCAGGAGATCATCAAGGATGAGGTCTCTCAGTTCACCGAATCGTCTTCTGAAGAAATTTCCGACTATGATTATGAGCAGTTGGAATCTGGCTCCACTCTGGAGATGAAGAATGTTGCAGATGACGTTGCTGAGGTGATTGTGGATGAAATCCTGTCGCAAAACCAAGTTGAACTAGAATCAGCCCAAAGATCACCCTCTCTGAAGAAAGTGATTGGAAGGATTAAAACATGCGCTGCAAAGCAGTTTGCCCAAGCGTCCATTAGTCATCTTGTGGAGAGACTGAATATCAAGTACTTTGACAGCCCTGAGAACCCAGCCTTTGACCAGGTTTTAAGTAGGAAGTCAATGCAGGTTGTCATGAGTGATATTGACGCTCTGCTTCCAGCAGTAGTTGGTGAGATACAGCAGGGGCAGAATGTGTCTCAATGGATTGAAGATATTTTCAGTGGTGAAACCCTCAAGTTAACCAATGAGCTGAAAAATATCCTCATCAATCACATTGATAGGATGAGACCTAAGACCACCAAAGGACCAAAGCGCACAAGCCTAATGGTTTTACCGCCACGTGCTATCTTATCAGCTGACATCCTTGCCATGGTGTGGTGTTTCCTTGGAGTAATGAGGTGGTGGCTTCACACACAGTCAGACGCTCTCACTTCCAGGGTGACAACACATACTTTGGAAAAAGCTGTGTCAGAGGGCTCGATCGGTGGGGCCAGTCCGCCTTCGGATGATAGTCAAGGGTCTGGCTCAGAAAGCGAGGTGACCCCTTCTGAATTCACTGAAGAATACAGCGAAGAGCAAGAGTCAACAGAGGACGGAAGAAAATTACCCTTATCAGGATAATTGTTATGAAGCTGGTTCATAGGATCTTTGATAAAGCAAAGGTGTTGGTAGATCTCAGATCACCAAACGCTATCATCGAGCATCTGGCCGAAAACCTATGGGCCGAAATCGAGAATGAAGATTTTGAGATCACCCCACAAATGATGCAACACCTGGACAAAGTCATTTTCAGAAAAATCAGCAAAAAGTGGCCCAGTGCTTCAAGTGTGCTTTTGGAATTGGAAATGAAAGACCCAGCACTGGAAGAATATATTGTTTCTTCCTTCAAACATCAGCTAATGTCACCAAATTCCTGTGGATTTTTCTCCTGTTTTGGCTTCTCCAAATTCTTTTCATTAAAAACCATTTTCTTTTAACAACAATGTTGTTTTTCTTGTGTTTGGGTTTCTTGAGATATTGCTCCTCTCTACGTACTGTAAGTCTCTCGTTGTTCGGATTTCCTCCTACTTTGCCTCCCAATTAGTTAACACAATACAGAATCTCCCAACTGAGAGTGTGTTAATCTGCATGTGTGAGAGTGAGAGAGGGAAACGGGGGGGAAAAAAATGAGAGAGCGTGTTTTGAGGGAATGGGGGAAAAGGAGGGTTGTTTTTGAACAGCGAGGCATTACGTGAAGTGAGTTGTAAACTGGCAGGTGACTAGCTTGTTGGTCAAATCTTGCAGCTTCAATCTAAGCAACTGAAGCAATCACATGAGTGCACACACAAACACACACATACACACAAACACAGATAAGTGTGACACGAGCGGCACACGGGAGCATAATAGTTATAAGTCCCCAAAGATTTGCACCGTATTAATTTCCTTTCTCCCGTGTGTGTGTGTGTGTTTGTGTGTGTGTGTGTGTGTGTGTGTGTGTGTGTGTGATTTAGCCATTACTCTTGTTGTGGGGACATACAGTACATCTCTTTGCACAGTCACATAATGGGGACTTGATGTGTCTAAGTTCCCCTAGCCCTGACTCCTTCAGTGGCTCAGTGGCAGTTTACATCACAGCGCACACACTGAAATAAACCAGTTCGTTTTTCAGCAGATTGCTTTTTCACCTGTTGAAATGTTTTCTTAATAGGTTTCAATATTGTAAACTGAAGACTATGCAATTGCAATGCAATCTGCTCCTGCTGCTGCAGCCTTGATAATAGCTTGGCAATAACCAACAGATGTCAGTGATTGATCACTTACCAAACACACATTTCTGTCTCTTTTCAAATAGAGACATGCAGAGAAGGACGGAGACCAGAATGAAGTCCCCTCTCCTCTGAGACCTGCTGCTGCTGCTCTAATGGATGGATCTGATTTATTATTACAGTGGAGGGTTAACAGTACATCTTTGACCCCACACACAACAGACTGCTTACCTTTACTACCACCAGGGCCACAGTAAAAGAAACGAACCAGTGTTTATATTCTGCTTTATGCAGCTTTAGCCTCAGTCTATGAGCACAACCTCATGTATGTTTCCAATAAGTGCACATTTCAACCCCTGCATAGGTTTTTATCTGAGGTCTGATCTCCTCAGGTGATTTTACCTGTGTCCACTTAGGTTATGTTTGAGGACTACAAGTTAAACACTAACTGGATTACAGACCTGCGATTACATACCTCTTCCAAACAGTGCAGTTTCAGTTCCCTCCGGTGTTCCTGACATATTGTATATTCACAATATTATGGGGTCATCATGATCTACCTGATATCTAATCAGCCAAGCTTTTGGGGGGGCTTGACAACTGGTCGGAATTTTAAGAAATTCCCCACCATGACGTTCAACTTATCAAGAGGCCTCATTGAGATATGGCATTCACTAGACTATTTTTGTGTAACCTTTGACTCTCAACCACCAAAATCTGATCAGTTTGTCTGTGAGTCAAAGTTATCATGTTAGATCGATAAAGCCCTCAGAAGAAGAACCATCATCATGTCACATTTGGGACAGAAGCTACAGGTGAATCCACTGACACTGGAGAGGCTGGGTTAGAACTTTAGATGTGGTGACTATGACTCCATCAGAGACATGGAAGACCATAAAACAAGAGAGGGGATCTCCAGAGTTTGGAGAATGGAAAGGTCTGACCTGGGACATGTGGGTCTTTCTTTGTTCAGATGCTGCAGCATACATGAAAGAAAGAGTGAGAGGATTTACTGCCAGAACCCAAATATTGTGACAAAGCACTGTATTCTGCTTTGAAAGCAGAAGCATAGACAGCAATGGGCTAGAGCGGCACTGGCCCACCCACATGACTCACTGGCTCATCCACATTACTCACTGGCCCACCAAGCCAAATTAGATTCAAATAAATATTGTTACTAAAAGAATGTTATAAAAGAAATACATATAAACGCCTGATTAAAGCAAGCTCGAGGAAGCTATCAGACCCTGGTTCCCCCATCAGACACAATGTTGTGCATTTTCTTTTAGTCTTGCTCTGAGCGTTGCACTGGAGCAACAATGGCTGTGATGAATGCACATGAGATACATGATGTGTGATTTCTGACGCATGCAGTGTCATACAATATGTTAATACCTTCTCTGCTGTTACGGCTAATGTTTAATACACACTTCTACATTTGAAAAGCATCAATGCCTTGCGCTCTTGTGCACCTGTCGCTCTCTCTCTCTCTCTCTCTCTCACACACAATAACATATTGATCCTTCTGTCACACTCACACAGCAGTTGGTTCTGCCAGCCTTAACTTGGTTTAATGTCGATAGCATTGTGTAGAGCTTCATGAGCTCCGTTGTTCAGGACATGTTTTGCTGTTGCCTTTGTTTTACAGATTGTTGCAAAAGCGAAATGAATAAGTTTGCCTATGTTTGCTCTTTTTTCTACATCTGCCTTTTGTCTTTTCGAATTTTTTATAAGTCCCTATTTTGGGATGGCCAACCTACTTGTATTTTAGGAACATGACCTATACAAATCGGATCCTGAGACCAGTTTGTGAAGACATGCAGAGAGGTTAATAATCCACAGGGGATTGTTCAAGCTCCGACCTGATCTCTGACGGAACTGTCAGCGATCAAGCTGCATTCTGGGTAATGTAGGCACCTTGTTTTGTCAATAAAGAAAGAATATGGAGCATGAACCTGTTGATTTAAATTCAGGTTCTGCTGCAATCAACAGTGATCCTTTCCTTTCCCCTCCCTGTCGTCCCTCTGTTCCAGCTCCACCCCTTCTACTTCTCAACTATACCCCCTGTACCCCCCCCCCCCCTACCCCGCAATGCCCCTACATCTTGTTCTTTTCCCAGTTTGATCTCACACAGACAGACCTGCACTGCCGAGTGGGCCCTTATTTTGTTAACACTAATTGGAGAGGCATGATGTCAGCAAAACGCCTGCTGGACTGGATTTGTAATACGAATGCTAATTGGATTTTCTTGGGTACAGGCTGCACCTCTCGCTCTCGGCATCAAAGCCGCCACGAGCACGAGCGCGACGATGTGAACCGAAGCTCGTTCACTGGGCCAAAGTTCGCCAGCTGTCCCCGGGCCACACGCTGTATATTATTCTGTTATTATTCTAATGTCAGTGCTCGGATCGGTCACACGTATCTCACCAGAGCAACCAACATTTACTCTTTATGCAAACCAGTTTTCCACTTGTGGATCAAGCGAGGTTGTTGGAGGGATATGCTTCACCTTCTCCTCTTTTTCTTCAACTCATTAAATCCTCGACTTCGGGCTTTGAACAACATGGAAAATAGACAATTTAAAAAAAAAAAATCCTGCCCAGTCCCCCTCTCTGCATTCTCACTCTTCTCTTCACCTTCAGCTTTCTAATAACAGTCTTGAAGTTTGACATTCAGTTTTTCCCAGGGCCAAACACTTCTGCTGGTGCTGTCTGCTTTCTAATTGTAACAATAATTGTGGTACCGGCTAATCTCTGCCAGGGCTGCGACCCCGGCCCGCTGCGAGCGGATTTGAGATAATGAAATAATTGCCCCAAATGCTTCCACCCCCCCCCCCCCACCCCCTTCCAAACAAGCAACCGCTGAAACCTGGTCCATCAAACGAAGAGGCATCAACATTCATTCAGTCTCTATCGGCGGCGTTTTCCACTTTAATTGAAATTTAGATTGTTGTTGACCTCCTGGGTGAGGTTTGGTGGACCGAGCCGAGGAGAGGGAGGACGGCGTGCAGCTTTAATGGGGTGGACTGGCCAGAGAATGCCATCTATCTGTCATTGGGTTTGTGTGTGTGCATGTATTGCCAGTCTGCATCATCTGTCTTCTTCAGCTCTGCAAATGTATGTGTTTGTGATGATTAGAGGTGAACACAGGCACACATGCAGACACACACTCACATACACACACACAGGCCATGTATTATGGTCGAAGGAGCCGGCTGGATATCACCATGCACCATTTATCATTTCGGAAGGTTTATTCCCGACTCATTTGTCAGTTATGGATGTCCCACATGACTCTGCTCAGGACAGTGTGTGTTTATTTTGTGTTGCACACGTGCTTAACTGGACCTAGGAGATATCAGTATGAATGAGCACCAGCAGCTGCCCCGCTATTAAACCATTACCCCATCTCCCTCCATTTCACTTGGGCCTCTGTGTCTCGGCGCTGTCTGAACAGTATCTGCCTCACTAACTAATGAGAGTGGAGGAACGCCGGCAGCCATCAACATATAAAGTAACTTACTGCTCACCATATGTCTCTGTAAGCAGCTTAAGGATTTCACTGTGTTTTCACAGCAGAGTGTGGATCAAGCTCACATTGTGTTAGCACGCTGCATCATTAAACAGCATGCATCACACAGTGTGTGCTTTGAGGACGCACACAGAAACACTGCTAGATCATCTTATACTGTTTATCAGCTGTTTGGCCTTTTAGAGCACAGATCTGCAGCTCTGGACCACACCTACTGTCCCTTTACTAAAATGCTATAGGCTATAGTACTGTTATATTGTAGTACTGTAATTGTGCAAATACTTGGAAACACTGTATATGTGTTAAATCAGAGGATTGCAGAGAAAGCTACCGGTACATTGTTATTAGTTTTGTATTAATAAAAGATTCTAAGTTTCCAAGGAGGTGTTCCTGAGATATTGTGGTCACAATGGAAGAATTGTGCTTTGTGAGGTCACAGCGACCCTGACCTCTGACCAAAGTCTAGTCATTTCAGTTCATATATGTTATGTTCATTTCAAGAGAACATTTATATCAAATTTGAGTTACTGTGTTCACAAGACTAGGATGGACCTATAAGCTGAAAACTGGCTGTTGCTGGTGTGGGGAAATACAAACGTGTACTTGTATTCATGCACCAGTGAAGGAATAAACCATTCCTTCACAAAACAACAGTTTACTTCCATTTGACCAGTTAGTTTATTTCTGAATAGAAGCAACATGTTAATGTACATTTTCATCAAACTGCCTCGTAGTAGCAGTGCAGCAAACAGATTCACAGGAAACAGATTTCTATGGAACATGGAAAACTCCGGAGGTCAGGTTGGATTGTTCAACAATGTCCCCATTTAATGAAATCAGGTTTGTGTTGTTGTGGTGTGTGTGTGTGGGGGGGGGGGCAACATTTAAAATAAAGGACAAAGCTTCCTTCTCTGATTTGTTCAGTGAGTTCTGGGCTGAACAGGGTTCATATCCCAGTTCTTACACTATTCATCACAATAATTAAACCAACTGGGGAACAAAAGCCAACTCAGCTCATCCAGTTCCCTTAATTGCTTTTGACGTGATGCACAGATCGTGAAAGATAAGATCCATAGTCAGTGTTAGAATTAGTACCGTTTTTAATTAGCTTCTTTCATTGCGCCGGGCAATGGCGGTGACAGCACTGCAGCGAACGACCCGATTTCACATAAAGGAAATTCCTTCATTACAATGCTCGACAACAGTGAAAGAGTTCGACATGAAGTGGTGAGGCCCGAGCAAACGTAAACGCTCCATGGTTATAATGATCAGTAACGACCCTCATCCAGGTCCATGACCTCCAAGAACAGAAAACCTCAGGATGAGATCAGCTGCAACAATTTATTTCTTTCTTTGACTGGATAACTAAAACAGATTAGTTCAGAGTCAAGATGAAATTATATTTAGCTGCTAACTGTATTTGGACTACGTGTTGTGTTAAATATGGACACAACCGAGAAACAATGCTACATATGCACCTGCAGCTGGGAAGGGGTCAAAGGTCATGACCCAGATGAAATCTCGAGGAGGCCGTTCCTTTTAAAAAGTGAGAGACCAGAATAAAAAATAAAACTACACGGGTTACTGACCTTTCCCAGTACACAGCCATCTCTCATCACATGGCAGGAAAATCCACTTTCTCAGTGCAGTTTAGAAGCAATGAGGCGACCGCTCCATTGGTTGTAGATGAGAGAACGGCCTCATAAATTAGGGAGGTCAAAGTGTCTGTGTGCTGTGGGATTAGAGGACAGATTAAAGCAGATCAGAATCTGAGATGCTTTCAGTCATCAAGCAAGGAGTCAGAATGTGGGTCTAGTCTGAATGAACACAGTCGAGCGGGTTCACTCAGTCAAAATATCTTACTTATTGATAAACACCAGTCTCAGTTAGAAATTAAACCGCACAGAGCATTTCAAATTGAGTGCAAATGTATGTTTTTACATTTGGAATAAGCCACACGCGAGTATTTTACTCCGGAACGTTTCAGCCTGCAGTCCTGAGAGGTTTAGAAATGAGGTTGTGCTGTCGTGTATAATCCACTTCTA
This sequence comes from Platichthys flesus, assembly GCF_949316205.1. Classification (NCBI taxonomy): domain Eukaryota; kingdom Metazoa; phylum Chordata; class Actinopteri; order Pleuronectiformes; family Pleuronectidae; genus Platichthys; species Platichthys flesus. Next base: position 8,264,185 of record NC_084965.1, read on the forward strand.
TAATGACTTCCCTGTAAAAAGCATAGATAGTCTGAGCCCACAGGGGTTTCGCTAAGTAACTGTCAGAGAGCCGTGGCTACTCACCGCTAACACAGCTGCTTACTATAAATATGGCTCGTGTGCTGACTTCTCTGCAGCGCGACACCGAACAGTCGTGCCTCTGTCCTCGCCGCGCAGGTGACGCCGCAGTAGCTGCTGAGTGAGCGACGGTTTTAAGACAATTTAATGTTTCCCCCTACAAAGTGTCGTCTGTGGTGCGCGGCCAGTTTCATCACGCCTGTCGACGAGTCATTAATAATGAAAATTCCATTATGAGGTCTTAAATCCATTTACACGGCCGTGCCACGGGGTGCACAGGTTGACTGCAAATCCAGGCGACAGAGCTGCTCTTACAGATGAGAGCGAACCGACTGAAAGTGAGATTTACACGTCGACCTCCTCAGCGGTCACACAGATTAGAGCCGAAGTGCACGTTCACAACGGTTAAAAACTCCTCTGCACAAATATGACAGTTCTTACATGTGCACGTCGGGTGTGGTTGCCTGAGGAAGGAAAATGCACCTGCAGAACTCAAAGGAGATTCTATTTTTCTTTTTGGGCAGTGCAGAGAACAGGTTTATTTTAATCTCGTTAAATTATGGTGTCAGAAACTCTTTTTTTTTTTTCAATATGTGTCTCTTTGTAATAAAAATGATACATGGGTCATTCTGTGTCAAATCATCACACTTTCGGCGGCACCGTCACAAATCTTAATAAACCTTTTCATTTGGTCACAAGAGGAAAGTCTCGCCCTTCATTATAGGGCTGTCCCTTTTTATTTGCAATTCCAACCTTCATTGGAACTTGGGGGGGGGGGGCACTGATCATATTCAAACTGTTATCTAGAATCCAAGTAGTTTGCCTTGTGAACCAGCAGAGGGCAATCCCTGTCAGCTTGACCTGTTGACCTATCAGGTAAAACTGAAATGTTTTAGTTGTTTTGCAACGATGATGGAGGAGGCTGGTGAGCAAAGAGCGAACAATCACGACAGCAAAGCATCTGGGAAATGCCGTTCTACACCGTGGGCAGCCGAGTAACGGAAATAGGTAGGTCGACTCCGCCCCATGTAATCTGTGGAACTTAATTTTTAGAAAAAGTAACAGGCCAACTTAATAAGGACTAAAGAAACACAAAACCTGAGTTCAATATTGTTCTTGTGTGACCAAATCATCATGCTTATTAAGATCTGTGACAAACAGGTTGAAATTGTGTTGAGTTGACACAGAATGACTCATATCGATTGGTAGAATGACGACTCCTGTCAACACAGGCAGACATCATCGCCTATAACAGCCACACACAGACACACACACACACACACACACAGTAGCCTGTGGTGATGACAGATACACAAATCCCAAACCAGCAACATGCACTACAACACACTGACACAACATGGACTCCATTCAACATAAGTCAGGACAGAGGCTACATCGGGACCATGATCCCAAGCCGACCTCAACACCCACACACAAAGCACAAGATGAAGCTTTTAGACACACTTCCCACTTCAGCATGAAAATCAGACTGAAATATGTGGCCTGCAAGAGGAGGCTGGAGATTCATCAGTCACCAACCGGATGACTCAGAAATGGACAGTTCTTTCTACTCACGCTGCAGGACCATGACCTACACACAGGGCTGTGCAATACAACAATAGAAATAATCATGTGTGTAATCATCAACTCCTTGTTATTCTCTGCTCATAAAGACCAGTTCATAGCCACAACCTTCACTCAGGAGCAATAATCAGCCTTTGAACCTCAAATCATATCATATCATATCATATAGAAATTAAATTGGACCTTTATATTATTAATAAATATTATAATAATATATATACTTGTTTCTCCAGTTTTATAGGACACAAAACCCTCCATGTGTTGTGTTTGTTAATGTTACTGTAGATGATAAATGTGGAGTTGAGACTGAGAGTTGACCTCATTTAGAATCTCTGGGCCATATATATATAAATGTACTGTGACCCAGTAACTGAAGGATACGCAACAAAAGCACAGATGATTGAATCATCCTGAGAGTGAATCACCGCAAACATTGACAGTTACACTAACACACATGATGTGAACACAAGGAAACATATTTCAGGCTATTCAGGCCGCTGACCATACATCCTGTGGTTATACCCTTCACTGCTTTCAGTCAGTTTCTTTGTGTTCATACAACACAGCATATATGACATGGTCACAGCCCACACTTCCCCTGTAAAGAGCTGCTCCCATCAGGCTGACCGCTTCATCTTTCCCACAGTCATTTGTCTCATCCAGTTAGCCGTCATCTTATTTTAACCTTCACGTCCTCCTCCTTATACAGCCCTCAGAGGCCCGGCCCTGTGGAGGGGAGGGACGTGTTTTTGCACGACATTTACAACTGACTGAAGCTAATAAAATCCCACTGAATTTGTCCTAATTGCCTGAGATTCTAGCAAAAGTCTGCTGAGCACAGAAGAGGAACGGGGGACCGCCATGGCCCTAGTCGCAAAATGAAGTCCAGGGTAAAGTGAGGTAAAGCAAACAAAGCAGGGTTACCAGCGGGTAGCCATGCAGCCAGCCTCTCTGGACCGTCTGAAATGCATAACACTTCCCGAGCCTGCAGCTTTCAACTCGCTGAAAATAATCACTCAAATGAGCGAGAGAGGGAAAAACAGGGGAAATGTCTGGGCTGTGTTGATTTAGCAGATTTGTTGCTGAGGTGTACAACATGAAGAGATCGTATCCCATGTCTCGTACTGATAAAAATTCATCACTGTCAAAGGAAGCTTTGAATTCCTAGCAGAAAAAAAAATAAACACATATTTCTGCTTCTCTGTTGTTGCTGCGTTTAGCAGCCAAGGCCTCCCATGGCTTCAGTTATACTTCACTACAATAACCGTTGTATCATTAAATATCCTCAAGAGACGATTGAATCCCCAGAACATGAATTCAGATTGACTCTATGTGAAAGATGTAACCAAGCAAAATCCATCTTGATCAGAACTCCAGGTGTTTCCAGATGTTTTACTGCTTCCTCTTTAAAGAGTCTCTGTTTACTTCTTAAATAAGTCCTCTCTGCTCAGGGCCCTTGTTGAAAAGTCTCTACGCTGCCTTTTGTATCCAGTTGTTTAACAAAATCTTTACATTGTTCATTTCATTCATGAAAACTAATTTCTGATTCTGCACAGCACTGAAACTACTCTGGTCAACATCAACAATGTCTTATTACTGTTCCCCATTTTAACAGCAAAACTGTCTCCTTTGGTAAAACTGTGTTGGCATCAGTGCTGCGGCTCTGGATTGGTTAATGTCTTGACTCCTCTCAAAAAGTATTTTTATTGAAGCCTGGTACCACTCATGGGTAAAATATTATGTACTGCCTCACGAACATTAACAACTGGATGTCCAATTACTTCCTGCAGAAGAAGGACTTCAATTCATTAGTGTCTATAGTTGGCCTCTATAATTACACAGAATCATTAAAAACGTTGTTCCAGTCGGCAAAACCAGCTTTATATAACCTAAAATTATTGTTTTATCTTTTTTTTACAACTCACATTTACATTACAACCATCACAAATGAAGTGAATGCATTTCGCGAATGCAGAAAATCTGTATCGCACCGACTAAAGAATTTACATCAATCACTGTGGGGAAGTGTTTGGGGGGGGGGGGGGGGGGGGGGGGAATTAAAATCACAGCAAAAGTATATTTCGTAAGGTTTATTATTGAAGCAATCAATAAGAAACACCATGATCAGATCCAAAAGTGTCTTAAGTGAAAATTGCTCTGATTTTCTGGGCGGTAATGACACTCTACTTGCCCAGGCTTGATTATCTGGACACGGCCCACTGCACTTCAAGCTCTGGTGGCAGCTCCTCCTCTGGTTCTGTACTCCTGCCATCGCTCCCTCCAAAGACCAGGGCCAGTAAGCAGCTCTGCTTGAACAACGGTAAACCACATTGATTAAAAATAGCAAAATATTACACATAAAAACCCACAATCTTAAATATGCAGCAACTCAGAAATCTGAACGTGCATGAGACCCCTGCTACACTGACCCTGTCACATACAGTGCATCTCAAAGTTATAGGAAAATAACAATACGGATTCTTTCATGTTTGCAGGTATGTTTGATGAATTGGTGGTTGATGCATAGTGATGTTCTCTATCAGTCAAAGAGAGAGCTCTTACACTCCCCCTCCGGAAACAGGCTCTCGGTCACGGAGCTGCAGATGAAACATCAGAGGAGGAAGACGAAGGGACTAAGGAAGCGATACATAGTGAGAGCGAGAGAGAAATGTAAAGGTTTACGGGAAAATCACTGCTGACTGTGAGTTCTTCGAATGAGCACAAGATGGAGGAAGTGCTCAAACCCATTTCTTCTTAATCTGCAGGCACCAACAGCTCACAAACAGCCGTTGAAGGGATATTCCTCCACCTCCACCTCCACCACTTGCAGTCTAACCGTAGATGGCTGTAGTCCCCACACTTCATATCTGCTTCTGGTGAAAGAGACGGCTAACGGCCAGTGGCCTCTGTAGCTGACCAATCAATGGAGTGATTAATGGAGCTAATTTCACCGGGACACTGCAGATCATTACCTCCCGCTCTCCGTCTCCTCCTCCCGACTGTCTGTATGGAAGCCAGTGTGGATAATGTGCTCGCTTCACAAATCAAAGTCCCGCAGACAGACAGAGGACGGTGGAGGGTAAAGCCTCGGACGACGGGTCACCTGGGACTCTGGCTCTCTGCGGGGAGGGGATTTTCAGGAAGTGTCTTCTTCCCCGGGACAAGGGTAAAGGAAACATCAAAATCGAATGTAGGTAGTAAGCAGCTTTAGTCCGAGCAGAGTAAAAAAATAAATAGACTAGCTCAACAGAGACTGTAAATAAAGATGGATGACGTGTCTCTTCTCCCTCCAACTATTAAGAAATTAAACCAAAATATCCTGGATATGAACACTGGCATCTTGTTTATTTGGAGTCTGCAGAGTGGCGATGTCCCAGCGATACACTTGCTCGACCAATCACGAGTCAGTCTCAGCTGTCAATCAGAACATTTGACCATATTTTTATAGCATCAATTACTTAAAACCAAACATCAGTGTAATAAGTAACATCCTAAAATGACAGAAAACATTTTATTTGTTTATAACTTTGGTAGTTGGGGTTTATTCTTTTAACAGGTGGCAATCGAAATACTTTGGCTTCACTTTTCAGGTCATCATATAATCCACATTTTATTTGATTTATATTCAGCCAGGGGCGGATGTTTGCTAACACTCTTGTATTCATGGTTAAATTAACGGCCCGCCCTCAAAACTCTGCTCTTGGTAGAAATCTTCACCCATCACTTTTAAGTGCAGAGACTTTACTCTCTTACCTATATGTTTGGTTAGGATCAGGTCACCATAAGGTCACGGCTGGTTTCTCTGAGTTGTAAACTTAACCTCATCCCACCGTGACAATGAGTAAAGACCTTGACTTTGAGCTCAGTTTCAGAGCAGGGGGGTCGTCCTGAAGGCTGCAGGTGGAGAACTCTCCTGAGACTGCTGTGCTTTGAAATAAAGCTGAAAACAGGAAGCCTCCCGGGGGTAAGTTTCTCAGTTCGACCTCTTGTGACCCGATCAGGAGAAGGATGGAGAGAAAAAATATGCCCATAGGGACTTTTTCCAATAGTTGTATGAGGGTGGCAGCTCTTTGACTCCATTAAGCACTGAAGTAACAGACTGTCCCCTGGATATAGTCCTAGATTTTTACCTTTGTGTATGTCCCCGATGACTTTCAGTGGAATCCAAACATTGGTTTAGATTGTGAGATACAGTCTTTCTCCACCAGCACCATGTAGCTGCCGGTGCTTTCATCATTAACAGTTGAGATTTAAAAAAATGTGTTTCTCTCTCTGGAGAATTTCTCATTGTGTCTATTTCCATTTTGTACTGAAGAATTTAAACTGCGCTGACTATACAAGAACTTACCGCAAATACATTGTTATTAGTCCCTGAAATCAGTCATCAGCAGATAATTGGGCTTGATTCTCGAGGGTTTTTTATATAGCTACTTTTTCCTGGACCTTCAAACTGTTCAGTTTAGTCTGAACCAAAGTATGAGCTGTGAAAGGTGCCACGTAGCAGGATCCAGACCTAACGGACCAATTGCAGGAAGTTGCATTAAACAATAAAAGAAAACCAAGTGGAAGCGCCTCACAGTATCTCTTGCTGACGTCACCTCCAATGATATGATGATTGAATGATGAAGACGTGTTCTGCTGGTACTAAAACAAAAATCATATTAAAGGGGCAATGAAATGAAGCGGTTCATTAATTTGTTCCCTTCAAATGAAAGGTCTCCTTTCTTTCTAAGCACTTTAATAAAAATAGATAGCGTATACAACAGCAAACAGACAAACACCTGTCTACAAATCAATCCATGTCATGTATGGGCAGCTGCAGCCCACGTAGGAGATGTCAACAGGATGCATGGATGTCATACAAAAATGAGTCTGTATTATTTCATTCAACATGGTAACGTAATACCCGCAGCCCCGCACTAACAAACCAAACAAAGACTAGGAGGGGCAGCAGACGGATGTGACAAGGAGGAAGTGAAAGTGAAGCAAAAACCTGCTCTTCATCAAACCTCTGTTCCTTTATGTCTCAGTTCATCAGCCCCGCACATGGTTCACATGATATCCGTGTCGCAGGCAGCTGGACAACCAGGAACTCGGAGGCTTTCAGACACAACATGGTGGGAAAGCTAACAAAATGTCAGCGATTATTGTAAAAAAAAACAAAAACGACCGTAATACTGTTACTTTCAACAAAAGCATAATGTGTCTCATTGGAGTGTCTGGAATGTAGAGTGTGCCCTGGGTATGTTTTCATACGCACAGAGGTGTTATTCTTAGCAGATTTAGCGAGAAGGTGATCCACGGCCGAAAGAACCATTTGGAACCGATGATGGAAATGAGAGAAATTGGAAACACATTACGAGAGAGTCTGGTCCAAGCAGGAAACACAGAAGATTTCTCTGTAGATGTCGAGCCCAGAGTGTTGTTCCTTCATTCATTCTATAACTGAAATCTCGACTGTTTCTGATTCCTCCTGTCCTTACTGAGGTTGTTTGAGGCTGCAGAAACATGGTGCGAGTAGAAAGCCTTTTTTCCGTCTGAATGAACTTGAGGGCGATGAGTTGGATTTCATCTGTCACACTCCAGTGACTATAACTATTTTATTTCTTTATGAAAAGACAAGAATCACGGCACAATGCAGCTCATCTCTTTGACGGAACGACAGAGCATTTCTGAAAGGATGCGGGGGAAGGACGTTGAAGGCAGACAAGATAACAAGTAACGCAAAATTACACTTCAGATGTCAGGTTTTGATGCATAGTATTCAACTACCGGCCGTGAGAAGATGTAGCCTCAGTGTTTCTTGATAATTTGTAACGTTCTACTCGTGCCACTCTAATGTTTGTGGCGCAGGCTCTTAACACAAAGCAATGGTGGAAATGCACAAAGTAAGATAGGTAAGTTGTCATCGTTTCCCAAATGTTCCCTTTTACAAGTGCACAGATGGGTACATGGGTTTTTGAAAAAATCTGGAAGGAGTTTGATTGTTGCCAAACCTGGATGTTTGCAGTCCATAGTTAGGTCTGTGGTAGTGATACAACTCATTATCCAAGAGCACATGAAACACCTCGGCCCATGATTCTAACCATTCGTTAAAAGGGAGTTTTGCTCCGTCCAGGAACTGTTTGGAGTCTACACCGAACTCTGTAGAGTTTCTCGAGATAATGTCTGTTGTCTGTTGATTTAATAACAGCAGGTTTTCTCTCACGAATGCAAGGTGAGGGCCTAAATGCAAATAACAAAGCTTGTTAATAAACTTACCAGGGATAAGACAAGGGAAATGCGGAAACACAGAAAGACAACTGACGAGACAAAGTGGCAGTGCACCAGTGCAGGGAATGTAATGAGCAGGGACAATGACGGTAAGTATGGTGAGCAGAAATGAGAGACAAGGGTCAGTACCAAAAAATAACATGATTACCAATTTTACATTTCATGTTTCATCAGGATAGAACCGTTACATTAATCTTCATGAGTTTTTTTAATAAGATATGGGCTTTAGATCTTTGTAGTGTTTCTAGCAAAGGGAGACTTTTGACCTATTGTGGTGCAACAAAAATAAGTAAACAGGGCAGAGACAACACATGCAAGCACATGTAATTGATCTGCCAATCAGGCTTTGTTGTGAGTCGTTGGAGTGTCTGCTAATGTTAGCCTATACATGGATCTAGGACCAGGAAATACAGTGGATCTGCTATTTGTAGACATGGATTTTACACTGAATAAAATCTAAAACCTCAGGAACAACTGGCAACTACTTCTGACCTTATGCTTTAAGAAAAGCAAACAAGTAAAGCCAAAACGTTTTGATCGCCACCTGGTGGCAAGCTTCAGTATAAGTAATACATTCTGTCTCCTCCATGTTAGCGGATATGGAGCAATCTAAAAAGTCAATGTATATGGTAAATTAACTTTTTCTCAGAGAAGGTTTCTGTCATTTGTGTAGTTGTTATCACACAGTACACACATTGAAATACCTAAGACTCATGTAGCATTCCAACAGAAAGTGGTGCAACACTGGCCATGTGTCATACTGGCCTCCTGCTGCAGAGAAGCACAGGTAAACAACCATTAATCTCTGTGAGAGTCTTCTGTATGTGTTTCACTGGGGCCAAGGCAACAGCTTGACCTCTGCTGACCCCAAAAAAGCTGCTTTCAGCTGCTGCACTGTGCTACGCTAATAACAGTGCAGGATATATGGGCCTTAACCTGAGAGGGGCCATTAAGCAGCGCAGGTTAAATGAAAATGTATTACTCTGGTCCATGTTGCAATTACTCACGTTCTGAGCTAATGACAGCAGGAGGAGGAGGAGGAGGAGGAGGAGGAGGAGGAGGAGGAGGAGGAGGGCACCTGGCTGTGTAGGTCAGGTTAGCAGAGGAGGCTGCTGGGCCCAAAGGGGATGTGAAGTTGACATGCTCTCACACACACACACACACAAACAGAGGTTTGTGTGGCTCTCCTTAACCATGACCAAATCCATACCAACTCTATACAGACGCTAGGTTTATACGTGTGTTACTGGAGGATTCCAGTAGGGGGCACATCACAATGTCAGACTAAAGATCGTAGAGCTGTGCGCTCTGCAGTCTTTGACTCTGACCTCTCTTTCTGCCACGTTTTGATTTGTGTGCAGTTAACATTAAACAAAGATGACAATACTTGAGAAGATCGACATTGAGATGTTATGGTCAAGGCAACACAATGACACTTATTACAAATGTGGGTAATGTTGGACTAGGTCACACTGCTGCCCCGACCTATTATGTGGGTATTGCATCTTGCGTAAGTGTCACATTCATTTCTAAGCATCATACGCAGCCATCTTCTGTAGCCAGTTCAACAGGAAGTATATTCCAGCCCGAATTGTAATCTACACCTAAGGTCTACTGGTCCCGACCAAGGATATTGTTTATGCTGTAAATGTTCCTAAAATGGTAACACAATTTCTTGCACGAACACACACCCACACACTCCAGCAAACAAGCACTGTGTGAGGAAGCAGAGAGCCATTCCCTCATTATAACCTAGACAGATCCTGCAACACATACAGACCAGGGCCGGCGAAGCAAAGTGGGGTTTGTGGACCAAATACTTTTTTTTCACTTTAACACCCACACTGCACTCTGCTCAGTGCTCAACTACACGTGTACACACAAACTGAACTAAACTGCTCGTGTCACCGCCGGAGGATGGGTACACGCAGTGCACAAAGGGCCGGGAGTTGTGAGCGAGAACAGTTCCACACACTGGTTCTATATTTACGGAGATGGAGGGAGAAGATAATGAGTAAGAGCCTGAGGGAAAAAAGCACCAGTCTAAACATAGCTGGACATATAATGCCTTTGTCTAAAAGCAGAGAGGCAATTTCACCACTGAACAGTACTGTGATGAGAACCAATGAAGTGTTATCCCTAAGAGTGTAATTTCATTTCATCACACACTCACACACACTCGCACACGCACAGACGGAGTGGCCGCGGTCGGTAAACTGGCTTGACCTCACTGTCTCTCTTGTCAGTAACTGTGTGTAAAACGTATCCCAGCAAAGCTCGGATAAACACTGGACGGCTCCTGTTTCACATCCACGCCACAATAAGTGCCAGCGCTGCACCGCTGGGATCGAACATCTCACGCACTGATTGTTATCACCCCATGCTTGTACTAATGTTAACAAAGTCCAGCAGCTCCACGGCCCGCTGATGGACACGTTCCGTCTCGTTTGTTCAACCAGTATTAAAAACCCCAAAATGTGGTTAGATCATGTGCAGGACTTCAGGCCGAGTTCACCTCAGGTATCCCGAGGACTGGAGGACTGATACACGTCAACTCAACTGAACCTGACGATGGTCTGACAAGTACTTGACCGACATAGTCAAAAGATAAGCAGGTTGTCCAAACATGATAGGGATCTAAATTCATTTTATAGCCTGCACTGATTATGTGCATTTTATTTGGATTGACACGTGCGTTTATATGAGAAGCCAAAAGATCCTCACCCTAAAAAGATATACACTTTGATGCCACACTTTGTTTTCCAGAAGAAATTCAAATATTTCAGTAACAAACTGTAAACCTAAACGTCACTGTCTTAGCTGACAAAAAAATGTCTCCATCACCACTGGTTGTGAAATGCCTCTTGAAATTGAATGAACATTTACATGTTAATGATGCTTAACGTTCCTCTCACTTCCCTTATGTCAGTATTCTTTTATGTCTCATGAGTTGTACTTCCTTGGGTATCCTCTAGGATACTTGTCACCACCTGAGGTTTTAGCTGATCTTAGCTGGCTGTGTTCCTGGAGTATCGACTGGTTCCCTAGCAACTTCACAGTGATGAGATGAGGGTTGAAACCGACTGTAAATAAAGATGGACGAGGCTTAATCATTTTCTGACACAATCCAGACATGAAGCCAAAATATCCCCAATGTGAACGCTGCCATCTTGTGCAGATGATGTCACGTCATGTTGACGACTAGACTTATTTGCACTGGACCAGGGGTGTCCAAACTACAGCCCGCAAAGACAAACCCTTGAAAGAAATAAAACTAATCTGTGAGAAAATGTATTTGTCTTCCACTGTCTTTGTTTGGTCTGTCCCAACCATATACATGGAGGAGGTAGGGTTTATGGCTTATACTGCAGCCAGCCACCAGGGGGTTATTGAGACACTCCGGCTTCACCTTTGGGGAGTTGTCATGTCGTCCATCTTTATATAGAGTCTGTGATTGAAAACAGAGAACTGAAGGGTTCACACTTACACAGAATGATGTCAGTCAATTAGCTGTTCCAGCCGGTGGATGTTGTTTCCTTTGGACAGAGCCAGGGTAACTGTTTCCAATCTCTAAATAAAGCTAAGCTAAGCTAACCAGTTGCCACGTTTTTCTTCATATTTCTAATTCACACAGACACGAGTGTGGTACCACAGCTCGGAAATTACCAAACATTTCCTAACATATTTCCCAAGATGTCAAACTTTTTCCTTTAAAGCATATTTCAAGTTGTGTAAAGTTTTTGTACCTTTCAAAAGTGTTCTTTTCTTTACATGAAACACAAAGTTAGGTTTTCTTTTCTTTGTATGTTGTGGCAGATGCTCAGTTGATCAAATTCAACTGGTTTAACCTTGATATCCTCGGGTATGAATTATTAAAAAGAATACTTTGCTGTTTGCTTTACTGTGACATAACTTGAGGATATTCTGTGTGTTCATGTTGCCTCTTGCTGTTCAAACCAGACTGAGCAGCACAGTCCAACATTCAGTAGAGCGGCAGACGAGCAGGGCGTATCCCAGGCGGTCTACGTACAAGTGAAAAGACGAGCAGATAACTGGGAAGCAGCTCTTATTCATGTTGTGATCATTTTATTCATTCTGTCGGGACACGTTTCTCCGTTGTCCCAAAGTCTTATACAAAGATGTCCGATTAGTTTGATCCAGAAAACAGGAAGAAGAAAATAATGAAAACAAAAAGCAGTATTTGATCATGATAACAGACACATTCAAAGGCTGCGAGGACACGATGTGTTTCCTAACGGTTGTTTTTTTTTTTGTCTTGAGGCCAATTTTCTTCGCCAGTCATCCTTCAGATCTCACAAAGACACCTGACTTATCTGTTTTTATTCGTAGTACCTGGAGGTAAGGGGGGGGGGGGGTTACACTTGAAATGTAAAAAAAATAAATGCAAAACGTATTTTCAAGAACAGAAAAACCAAAGCCACGTTGAGCAGAACCGGTCGTACAGTTAATGCTTGCATGCACGTTGACACAGGCACTGATCTCGACTTGGTGCCTCACTTAGGTGGGTCCTCAGTCAGGAGACAAAGAGCATTCTGGGAGCTGTGAGCTCTCTCAAACAAGGCAGTCAACAGGCCGTCTTTAAAAAAAAAAGTCTGTCCAATCACATACAACCATAAACAATGACCAGTTTGGATGCACAAAGTGAGGGGAATTATGGGCCACGGACCAAACAAATCAGCAAATGCAATAATAAGACTGTCAAACTGTTGATGAACTTGTGTCATGTTGAAATAATAAAAGTAATAGTTAAAAATAGTGGCTTTACTCCAGAACCTTCCATCATCTTGTTACAATACAGTACGTTTCTCTCAATACAGGCTGACCCTAGTTTTTTATGTCCAGAACTCTCAGCAAACCAGTGCTGAGGCCACTGGGTAACGTAATAAAATACAGAAATACTAATCACAAGAAGCTCTGAATGAGCTCCTTTACAAACAAACAAACAAACAGTGGTATACAAAAAAAAACATTAAAATAACACCAGGAACAGCGAAAACCAAGCACAAGTATGATCTATAATTAAGGCGAGTTAAAATATTGCAGAATAATTTGGCCCCTGTGTCTCAAACAGACTGCCACAACAGTCAAGAGCTCCCGACTCTTAAATCTCCACAATGATCCAGAGAAGGGAAGAAAGGTTGAATCCAAAAGATAAAAAAAAGGAACAAAAAAGAAAGGAGAAAAATGTGATCCTCTTTGGAGAGAAATTGATTTTATTTGGTTTCGTTTGGTCTCTTCCTCAGGAGCGTGTTAAAGGGAACAGTGAGGACCTCGAGATAAAACAACTGACGTTTTAAAAAATAAAATATAAGGAGGAATGAAGATTGTTAATGTGGTGTTTATCTGAGATGCTTCACCTTCTGAGCGCACAATGAAGTTAGTGGGTGTGTGGGTTGGTTGGGGGAGGGGGGCACAGAGATCAGAAAATATAAAACTGCTGTTTAATCAACAACCTGATATGACAGATGCAGATGCAGCGTCCCCCTTGAACGTCCCGCCTCTGGGTACGAGCGGTCGGCCACACGGAGAAAAGGGGGGGGGGGGGACAGGAAGTCTGAGATACAAAGTGATGCCGACCCTCCTGATTTTTTTTTTTTTTTTGGGGACCGGGACTCAAGGTCATTCAGGTAAAGACCGCCCCCCCCCACAAAGTGACCCCTGCCCCCTTTGTTTGTAAAAAGGCCGGGGTTAGAGGAGTCAACTTTAAGTCCAGAGGGGCGGCGTCTGCGGGTCAGAGCGAAGCAACAGGTCACCCAAACCGAGGCGGCGCGGCTGAGCGTCGTCCAATAGAAGTCCACCGTCCGTGTCTTTGTGAAAGTGGGGGCTTGCCGTCCTGTTTTCACCAGTCTCTCCTCACGCCCCCTTGCCCAACCCGCTCGTCCGTCCGTTTGTCTCAGACCCACTCCTGCATGGAGCGCTTACAGTAAAGTATGTGACGCGGCGTGCCCTTCCTCTTGAACTGCACCACGGTGTACACCAGCACCAGCAGGCAAAGCGCGAGCACGCAGGGGATGACGATGGCGACGGCCTTCACCGTGTTGGCCTCGTTGTCCAGCTCGATCACCACGTCCGTGTTGCCGTCGTCAGCCGGCGGACGGCCGGGGTCGATGGGCATCTGGTCGCAGCCCATGAACTCCTTGAGGATGGAGCGTGGGTAGCCCGGCTCCACCCGGAGGAACTGGTTGTTGAACTTCCAGTACTCCTTCCCCTTGTAGAAGTAGGTAAAACCTGTGGCGACAGAAACAGAGCAAAGTGATTCACTGAGCTCGTAACTCAACACAGTCACTGATTACAGCCAGCCTCAGTGATGGTCTTGGTTAGAGTCTGGACAGGGTTGCAGAACATTGTGCTACTGAAAACCAGCAATGGTGAAACGCATTTCTTTTCTTGCACTGAGAACAAGGTGGAGCCGTGACTGAGAGTAAGTGTTCACAATGTTTTGAATTCTCCGCTGGTAGTTGATTTTTTAACTCGTACAGAATCAGGAAGAGAAAGTTAGCGACTGTGTCAATGTTTTCAAACAACTCACTTTTTGTCTGTCAACATATAAATGAATTCCCGCAGTTTTCAGACAAAAATGAAGCCAAGGGCATTTTCAAAATGTCTCCAACCCGCCTAAAGAGCTCCCAAGTAAAGTGGACGCCAGGTGTAATCATAGCAATGATGCAATTTCGGATTTACTCTAACGCCTCTTTTACACAAAATGTAGCCGGCATACCTATCTTTTTTTTTATAAAATGTGGGTAATGTTTTCTCCCACTGCCAGTCCAGGAGTTGGACCCATCTGCTTTTTGTACCACGATGCCATGTTCGACATCGCACTGACAACTGAGTCACTCTCTCACCTCACTGTCGTGCCAAAGTAACACGTTCTCCCAAGTGTCATCACAGCCAAACGAAACCAGACATGACAAAAACCAACGTCTAAAGTACCCAGGAGTGAATGCTGATTGCAACCATTCCCATTGCAGACAACAGACAGATGTTAGTGGGTGATAGTGGGTTATTTGACCAGTGGAAAGGGGGCGTTAAGTTGCTCTTTTAAAGTAAAAACCCAATTGAGGGGTGAGGGTTACTGTGTTGTGTATAAACTGGATAAAACAAGGACGCTTTAACTCTGTGATGGAAAAGTGCCTTGTGCACTGAAGGAATATCACAGACCGTTGGGAAAGACAATTCGAAACTGATGCAGGAGCATCAACCCGACACAGGAACAACATTTAGAATCTTTTTGTCCGTGTTTGTTTACGTGTCTGCAAACTGGGTGGAGCACGACGCCCTGCAAACTCAGGGTGATAATCTTCTTTCTATTTAAAACCCTGAATAAACTTCCTCCCAACAACAGGGGGAAAACAGACTCCCCCCTCAAACCAGTTGACAAACAACGAGTGAGTGTCTGACGACTCGTCCCCCGGGACTAATTATATCTGGTCATAGGAGAGAAAACACAACGACCCGGGAGCCAAGGCCCACAGCTCGTATCACACAACAGCACAACAGATGTCATCCAGAGGCGAGAAGCTCCGGCTGCTTTTCAAATCAAAGGAGTGACGGGGCAAGTGTCCCAGTAACAAATGAATGAATCTACCTACAGAGTGAGTCACTCTTCATGTGCTGATGTCCCCCCTCTGGAGGAAAAATCAGGTTATTTCTCGTATCGCTCCAAGATAAAAATGGTGACAGAAGCTAGAAAACATCACTTTATCAAATCTATACACACCAGAGCTGCATACAGCTTAGTAATCTGGTGATATACACATCAAATGGCAATATGAAAATGTCTGTTGCTTTATTTTCAGCTCTGTTGTTTATGCCTTTGTGTCACAAATCACTTTTAAAACAATAACCTTTAACGTTTACATGATTTTCCACATAACTCATATTCAGGCAGGTTACATTAGAGAAGACTTCCCAAGGGGCACTGAGGAGAGTGAGCGTGACACAGAACAGGGGAAAGACGCGACCGAGACAAAACCAGGAAGGTACGGTTCTAGAAAAATAATTAAAAAACTGAATAAGACAACAAATTGTTTTCTTGAACCATGATCATAACTTTGTTAAATTAAAGGTTCGGCAATCAACTCTGCTGCCTCCTAAATGTCACTGACCCAGAAAGGCATGCTGGGAAAAGACAAGGTGCAGTGTGTGAAAGTGGGTCTAACAGCCGGGCAGCATCCTCAGGCCCTCCTCTTCCTCGCTTGCCACATTTACACCTTTCTCCCTGTTATTTATTATTCATGCATTCTTTTTGGGGCAAACGATGGAGAAACGCTCCGAACCTGGAGTCAGATGGTGAAACAGATGAAGTGAAACGAGGTCATCGCCTCTGAAATCAGTCAGGGGAGGTTTGTGGTGACGGATGTGATGAAGCACGGGACAAGGTTTTAAAAGATTCATCTAGAAGTAGAGGGAACTATCAAACAGCACAAAGCAGAAGCCCAGATATGAATGGTCTCTGCTTATATACAGTGGTGTTCATAGAGCTCAAAAGCCTGGTTCCATAAGTTAAAATCCCATTAATTTTCTGAATAGAGATTTTGATTATCAGTCAAATATTTCCACCATGAAATGTGAACTTACTACAAGCTACGAGATTGTGAAACAATTTTATATTCTTCTTTAGGAGCCACGAGTCCCTAAGATATCAAATGCTTCTAAAGAAAAACCTGTTCAGGGGAAGGACTACCCACAATCGTCAGGTGTAATGGCAATGTCTGATTGGTGGAGCTCGCTTTTACCATGGAAATGTTCACCACAACCATGAAAAGGACCGGATCTCAGTCCCTTCACACCATTTCCGGTATAATTTGTTTTCTGGCGTCAATTTAGAAAATAGGAAACTTACTTCTGGAAACAGAGCTGTTCTATAAGTGGGCGGTCACTGTTACGCTCTATAGGATTTAACTGTAATATTTATAGGTAACTTTTATTGAAGGTAAGATTCTGTCTGTAAAACATCCTCAGATTCTCTGTTATAAACTAAATTAGACGTCTGACGGCATTTTACGAAATACAGTTTGATATTTTAGGGCGAGAGGTGAGACCGGCTGAGCTGTTGTGGGTTATCGTGGGTCAACATAACCCTGAGCCCCCCCCCACTCGGCTCTGCAACGTGTTACCTCACACACACTGTTATGGTACCCGGTTCATGTCTGCGTATCTGGGTCAGTGAGAGGAGCAGAGCCACTTGACATGCTGTCTGCGAACCAACGCTGGCTGTAACACACACGCGAGAGGGAAAACACGTGATGCACACAGACGCCCACCGTCCCCTCGGATATCGATACACCCTTCAGGCTCTGAGCGATGCCAGCTCCACCTGGCCTCGCCAGCAGACCCGCCCGGCTACGGATCTGGCGGCGGATACGCGGGGCAGATGGCCTGAGCGTTGAGCACCACCTGTCCTGCTTTTTCCAACCTGGGAGCTGCCAAGACCAGGTCCAAACCCACCTGGCACGACACAGCCAATGGGAAGAGCTGCTTCCGTCTTCACACCATTTAAGTGGCCAATGGGTGAGCTGTTCCGACATGTTTCAATCCCAACTCCCCCGCCGGTGTCGAGGCCCAACTGGCTCTGACCGGAATGAGCGCCCAGTGGTGGTCTTGTACTTTTCTACTTTCCACAATCCTGCTCCAACTGGGTTTTACGGCTGACTGAGCAGGATGGACTTACTGTGGAACATTATGATTATGAAACAAATAAAAAAAGGGCCCTTCTGGATATAATCCCCTATTTTTTCTTTTGTTTCTAAAATACGTAATCAGTCGGTTTCTCCTGGTGCTGCCTGTGTGGCCACACTAACCTCCATGTAGTAACTGGGGCAAATTTCAATCAATGTCAACCTGGTTTACCCCCCCGCACGGCGTAGGCCAGTGACCGGCTGAAATCAATTCTGCCTGGCACGTGAACCGCACTGTTTTGCCAAATCAGAGTATTGGACAGGACAAATCGTACCATTGGCTTTGTCGACGAAGGCCCCCTGTGGCGAGTCAGGCACCCCTCTCCACACTGTGACAGGTTTAGGATAGCCGGGGTCCATGGTTCTCATCTCCTCGTTGTAGCGCCAGTACCTGAACCACAACAAAAGATGAGCCGCAAGAAGACAGAGCATGAACTGTGTGTATATGATGGCTGGAGTAAATAGGTTGAAGCTGACGGCCTCAGATTCATATCTAGTGTCTCACATATGTCAGATTTCAGAAACACGATGAAAACATGGTCCTACATCCTGGAACTTAAGCCCAGTTTTTAAGGATCTGAAGCATCACGATTCACAAATGATCTGTTTTTAAAAAGTGTCTCAGTTTCGCACCCACCTGTCCCCTTTGAAGAAGTAGGTCTTGGCCACGTCCTCCCACCACACGGCCGTGTCGATGCTCTGGGCCGGCATGCCGTGGCCAAACTGGGTGATGTCCTTCGGGTATCCGGCCTGCAAGACGGTGTCCTTAAACACCCAGAACTGCTTTCCTGCATGCCGAGAAAAGAGAAAGAGAAGGGTTGGGAATAAATTAAGTGGAGAAGGACAAGGTACAGCAGGGATTACCCTCCAGGAGCCAAAGAACATGACAAGGGCAACAAACAGCAGGCAATAACCTGTTGCCTTGTATTACAGTGTTTGATGTTGACGTTCGCCTCATTTAAAATAGGACTGGGACATGTGGCGAGTTCTCCTTGCCCTTGCTTAGAGGCTCTGGGAGTTTCTCGGTGCAGGAGACCGAGCCGGTGGCTGCTCTGCTGAGATAAAATGAAACAGCAGGGACTGTTGGCGACCAAAGAGTCACATTGAAACCTTTCATTCATTATTTATTTATTTAAAGTTTACATCAAACGTCAAAGGAATCTAAGCACGTACCTGAACAACAGGATATTACATTACATGTCAGAAGCTTTGTGAGAATGTTGGTGAAATGTTCAAAACTATGAAACATTTCACCAAGTTTTGGCTGAAGTGGGGCTACGATGTGCCGAACATCCCGCTACCATCTCTCTCCCCCCCTCCCAATAAGCTAGTTATTATTATCTAGCTTGTCTAGGTATGAGCGACGACTCCAGTAGCAGCAAACGTCTGTTTTTTTCTGAGAGGCCAGACCACACTCGTCACGATCGCCTGAGGAAACCACGTCTGAGGAGCATGGTGGTCCCGAGCTCTTTGAACCGCTGTGACAGGCGGCCAGGAAAATTCGAAGGCAACTATACTCCATACCATATTTATGTTGCAATAGTGTGTGTGTGTTTGTGTGTGTGTGTGTGTGTATGTGTCTGTGTGAGACGGCCGGAGCAGCAGCAACCTTGTTTCAGGACATGGAAGGGGGGGGGGGGGTCTCTGAATGGTGCACAATGTGGGGGTTTAGGGGTTTAGTTTCAGCATAAATTACAAAATGAACGCAGCTTTCCAGCCTTTTAAAAATAAATAATAATAAATGTGAGCACAGCATAATTTAGATCATGGCTCATAAAACACATTTAACTGTGCAGCATCTCTTCATTAGGGTTTGTGAGCTTTCCTTTTTTTTTCTCCTCCCCTGCTTCCTGTGCCGTACGCAGTTTACATTGCGCGTTTCTGAAACAGAGTGACCTCAGGAAGTGTTTGTCTTCATCACTGGTGACGAAAAGCGGGAAGGGAGGAAGCGTTGGAGGTTTACTGGAGAAAAACGTAAAAGAAAGACGGGGATGACGAAGGTAGGGAGAGGAAAGGAAGAGGATATTCATTATTCCTTTTCTGACTCATGCTGCACACGATATTTTTGCGTCATTTCATATTATGAATCATGGATATGAAGCCAGCACATCTGACATTTAACCCAAGTATTTCCAGTGAATGGAGCGATGGGGGAACAGTAGGACCGGATGTTGGCCGAGTGCACGAGGAGAGGACAGTGGCCTCTTGCTCGAGAAAGAAAACTCCCGTCATTTTGCCTCTTTCTCTTACAATGCTGCACTCATTCTGGGTCGCACTTCCTCCGACCCCGACACGGACACTCACATGCAAACACTCCACGCCCTGACACCCATTCCTACAAAGAACAGTTTAACCTGATTCACAAAGTAGAATCATCCTCCGCTCCTTCCTTCCTCCCTCCCTCCCGCTCTTCGACATTAAAATTAGATTCTCCTTTTTATTCAGTTAGAGTTAACTCTGCAGACCCCCCACCCCCCCCCCCTAAACATAAGAGTCTGGCTTCATCTTCAGAGCTGTGAGGGCTGCTTTGATGTAGCAACGGCTCCTGCATCTGCTGCAGTGTAACGACTAATCCATGACCAGTGTATAAAGAGCGTTGTATAGGGTGAAGATTTGTTCCGAAAAGAGGCTCCTCCTCCTTATATAATCACCGATACACACACACACACACACACACTCACACACACAGGAATTCTGCAACGTTCATCCCTGCTGCTGACCTCCTGCGCTAAAACGCTGCTTGTGCTGCTCCGAGATCAGTGATACTCACTCATAAGTTTTGTCCCACAGCCTCACAGAGTTACACAGTGCACTACAGAGTGTGAGGATGTGCAGTTAATAAAGTAGGTCACTACCTGCAGGGGAACACTGGTTTGATTTCCGAAGGCATCAAGCGGATCATTAGTTTACTGCACTATAATGTGGAGTTACAGTAATGTGAAAAAGTGTTTTGGAAAATACAACAAATGCACATGTTAAATGATTATGATTATGATGTATGATTTCTTTGCTCCTGACAGCTACACTAGGGACTGAAATGACACCTACTTATTAAAACATGGTACATATTATAACTTTTCTTGTATCTATGCAGACATTGTCATCAAATTACAATTCAAGTAATAGAGCTCAAAGATACATACAAGGGTATGTAATATAAAATGTAATGATAAAGTATTTATATTGGAAATTGTTGTTATGGGCCTTTCGTTCCTGCATGTGTGCATTTGTGTGTGCGCGGCACGATATCTGAAAATCTGCGAGTCCAATTCAAACCCAGCTCCCTGTGGTTTTTAAACAGCCTCTTGCTGAAAATTCAGTCCGGGCCAAATCAATTTCAAATAAGTAATGCTCGGCCCACAATTTTCTCGCCGAACCCGAACAAGCCTCGGAGAAAACTAACTGAGCCACAACAGAACCGGACATGCAGGTATTCTCATGTATTTTGTGTGTGAACCCGATGCAAGACTGAATGGGAATATCATTGTGAGGCCGGGTATCAATATTCAACTCAACTACAACAAATGTCAGCAATGATTTTAAAACAGTGGATTAGCGACCATACTTCACACTTGTTTCACTGTACTGTCCTGACACTGTATGTGTTAGCATACTTTTGCTTTGCTGCGCTAAATTCCCCTGTTAACTCCTGAAGGAAAAAGGACTGACTGAATACTGGCACCAGGCTGCACCGGAGGAATGAGGAACACATGCTGAAACTGTTTCTAATGCACGGCCGTTGTGTCTGCTCACTGACCTGCTCTGTGAAGCCTGAACAGCACAAAGTCAGTCAGAGTCTCAGCTGTGACTTCAAGACTCTAAAGCCTCCTTCTGTGCCTTTATTTGAGGAGCAGTCGTCAGAACAGGAGCTGTTAGCCCGTATGCAAAACGCCTGCTTGAACAAGGACCTTCGGCATTGCTGACCGACCGATTGTTCCCCTAATTTTTTATTCCAAATTGGGACAGAATGACAGAATTAGGCCTTTTGGGAAATCAGTGGTGCAATGAGGAATGGCATTCTGTTGTTTCAGTTTTTTTCTAGATCTGTGGAGTAATGCGAGCTGGTGGCGCGCACTGGGACCGATAGTCTGAGTTTCCAGGAATTGTTTGGAGATGAAAATAGAAACTTGTTTGAGTGAAGATTTGCAGTTTATGCCCCAGCAGACTTTGTTTGCTTACCTATGTCTCCTTTCACGAACACATTAACTCTCTATCTCTGTCTGCTTCTTCCTCTGGAGTGTAGGCAAAGGAGTTTACAAGACTGAGATGTTTGTGCGCTGCCTCTTTCAAGGGACTTAAGACACAATTAGCTTTAAATCTCTGTGCTTTGGGGCCAGTTTAGTCTAAATTTGAATGTGCGGACAAATCATTTCACAAACGGTAGAGAAATCAGAAGCATAGACTGTAAGGGGTGAAACAAATTCCAAAATATATGCATAGGGATGGGTATTGTTAGGATTTTATCAGTACCAATTATCGATACTCGATTAATAATGCTACTTTAGAATTTGGTGCAAATATCAAGACATGAATTGTAGAAGTGTCAAAAGAGAGAACAGTTATTTATTGTTTCCTGAGTTTCCCGTATAGGAAGGAGGGAGCAACTTAAAGTATCTCACATGGCAGAGTGTTGAACACGGCACATTGTCAAAGCTAATCACCTGACAACTTTGTCATTTGGGAATCAGGAAATTTGTTTAGAAGCTTATGAATATTTCTGTACCGATCAACGAGGAACTGGTACCAATTTAGTGCTGGTTCTAGCTATGCATGTTCATTATGTTTAGCTACAGCTATGGACAAAATGAAATGTAATATAATTACCTGCAGCGGTAACGTTGACATCAGTATTATTAAATATCAGAACCAGACTGTGGCAGTACAACACTGTAATCTTCCACAGACTTACATTGAACTCGCCCCAAATAAGATCAAGGCCTCTGTGTGAGTGAGCACGGTGACATACATTCAAGATGAAAACCCTCTCTTTGTTTCTGAGGTCAGACATACATATGGAAAATGTGTGTGGAATACTAAAAGGGCATGTGCCATACAAGCCGACAAAACCGCAGCCATGTGAACAGGCCATATCGAGGAATTCCTGTGGATGAATAATATACGAGTTGAATGAGCTGAGAGGCTAATGGAAACCAGGATGGTGCGGTCGAGTATTGGGTGTGGGATTACAAATCTGAAGGATGACGACGAATCCAAGCCTATTGGCGCGATCTTACCTTTGAAGAAGACGAACTTGCCCTCGTTGTTCTCGTAGACGGCGTCTATCTTGGGCGGCAGGCCCCTCCAGAAGATACTGATGAGCATGGGGTACCCCGTCATCACAGAGTTATCTCTCACCCGCCAAAACCAGTGGTCCTGGAAGAGAACACAGGAGGCACAGCAGACACTTAGAAAGGAGTGGGTGTCATTCATAGTTTTCTTCACATTTGAACGTCTCTACTGTGTCGGACGTAGTCTAGTAGTAGTGTAGGACTGCCTCTACAGTGTGGAACATAGAGGCAAAGTAACTAGTAAATGTAGTGGAGTATAAGCACAAGGTAGTATTTAAGAGTAGCTAATGTACATATAGATATTTATTTTTTGGCTAATTAGTTATTTGATGTTATAAAAATAGGGTGAAACGTCATGATTGACAGCTGAGACAGACTCACGATTGGTCGCACATCCTCATTATTTAAGGATTAAGAGTTACTCCGCACAAATGTACATCAACTAAAAAAATACTTGGTTGTGTGAGTTCAAAACTATACAGTCAGTGTGTCAGAGGATTGGTGAATTACATTCGTTTTTAGATAAAGTTCCTTACGGTAGAGTTTAATTCGTTCCGAGTTTCCTTACACCAAACAACCCACGGCCCTGAGGCAGTGGAAGACATATAATGAACCCTGCACGATGTAGCACAGTTGGCAGCAGCTTATAACATCTGATACCGGTGAACTCAGGCCAGCCTCTTGCTCTGCGGCTCTCAACAAAAACCTGCAGGCGATGATCAACCCCGGCCGCTGCTTTGACAGCCGGGATGCCTTTAAGATCCACACATTCTTTCTGGGGTTGCCTTGAAAGCCTGGGCGACCGTCACAGAACGTGTAAGCGAGGAAAACCATCAAGGGACAGGGGCAAAGTGATAGCCAGGAGCTTTGTGAGAAGCCAAGAGTCTCTTGTTTCCTTCAGGGTGGGGAGAGGGCGAGAATGAGCGCGGCCAAGTGGAAGGTGTGCCTTTTTGATGTTGGATGAAACTTGATGACATAGGGGGGCCGGGGGGAGACCCAGCTGTGAAAGCCATTAGGACTCAGGGAGATGTCCCACCCTTTGGCAATGGGCGGCCAATTGAGCGCACAGAGAGTCCGTGGCCAAAAAGCCTGAGCTCGTAGCCAGGGATCCAGGGCCGGAGAGAGGTGGAGACAACACATCATCACACGCTGCCTCATTCACTGTGAAAGCTAAATAAACAGCCCATTTATCAAACTGCCCTCCTTCTCTCTCTGTCTAATCCAATTGTTTCTCTGGGACTCCTCACTCTCCCTGGACTCTTCCTCCTCTTTCTTTTCATTTCCCCTCGTCTTTCATACCAATTCCTCCCCTCTTGCTCTCCCTCACTCACTCTATACATGCTGCCCCCATAGATTTCAGTTGTTCAGCATTTTCTCCAGTACAAGGCCTGGCCCAATAATTGAAAACAGATCAAGCTGTGAAAACCAACCCATTGAAAATCCCTTTGACTTTATATAAGAGACAAATGTTTCCTCTCCCGCCCTGCCGTCCCACTCCCACTCTGAAAATAAAGCTCGGCCGAGTAGGCTTCACTAGAGGAACATTTCAGCCGCCGCTGTGCAGACGCAGGAACGTCTAGAATAAGCACAATGGATTGGGTCCTAGCTGAAGCTGGAAGTACTATACTCAGCATGTTCATGTTCTCTGCTCTGAGAGAACGGGCGGTGCTGGGTCTGTCACGCATGCTGTCTTATGGTGTATGATAATGCACCCAGAACAATGTGGCTAAATTACCATACTCTCTAAAGGAATGTGCAGCCACAAACTGCAGGAGCTGCCCCGCTGACCTGAGATGAGAGTTGTGTTAATGCTGTGCGCCACATGACTGCAGTGGCAAAGGCCTGCTGAGCTGATAAGCAACAGATGAATTATGAGATGGCAAGGTTTCACCTATATTTTAATAAACAGGTACATGGATCAAGACGTTTGAACACGGCAGCGCCACTCAAAGATTAAAGCAGAAATATATTGCAAAACCCTTTAAACAGACATAAAGGCAACAGATGGATCACCGAACAAACAAACCAGGCACAGGTGCACGGGCCCACGGGGGTCAGGGATCGCAGGGAGAAAGAAACAATTCTTACTGTTCCTCTATCTACCAATTCCAGAAATCTCTGTCAGTCTCGCAAATCTCAAGAATCACACTT
The DNA here is from genome assembly GCF_949316205.1 of Platichthys flesus. Taxonomy (NCBI): domain Eukaryota; kingdom Metazoa; phylum Chordata; class Actinopteri; order Pleuronectiformes; family Pleuronectidae; genus Platichthys; species Platichthys flesus. Next base: position 8,289,260 of record NC_084965.1, read on the forward strand.
GGCATGCGCGTTGTTAAGAGTCGGAGGAAGTGCAGTCACGAATTTGGGGCGATACATTCAATATCGATGAACTAAACAGAGTTGAACATGTCTTCTTCTATGTCCTCCCTGCCATTGTCTCATAATCTGACCTTGATATTTTATTACTGATCATTGGCAGACAGTATGTTCCTACAGACAGAGCATCTTTAAAACTACTTCAGGTTGAGCTACAACGTGTTTACCCTCCGCTCACTGACATCCTCTCATGTCCTTCACAGCTCCAAACTGAATAAAAGACGGCTGATGTGGTGTCTTCTCATCACCTGAATGCAATAAAAAGCTTTACAAGGCTGGGACCCCTCTGCGAATTCCACTTCAAACTGCAAACAAGAAGCTTGAGCAGAATGTTTTTTGGGAGAATCAAAAAGCAAAGACTTTATATGAAATGCTCCTTTTATTAAGGAGCACAGGGCTGATCACAGACCAGTTACCAGACATCCGTAACCTTCAAAAAAAATTACAGAGGCACCTGAAAAACTGTGCCTTTTGTTTGAAATAGGGGTTGGGTCCAGCTGTAGCTCTGAGGTTAAATCCAAAGCGTTGTCATCAGCAGAGTCCAGCTCAGCCCTGTGCAAGCATCTGCTGCTGTGGATATGACAGTGGTGCTAGGCTGACCGTGCTGCTGACCTCTCCCTCGGTTAATGCCGTGGACACAATTGGCCGGACTGAGGGCAGAGCGCAGGTGTAAATAATCCACAGCCGGAAGCCTGAGATCAGAGTTTAACAGCATTTCTGGGCAAAAGGTCAATTTTTTACCGCTGAGGAAAGTAACTGCAGAATATCATTTTTTTGTCTTTCAGCACGTGCACAGTTGTGTAGTGATGTCTTTGCACAAGCATCTGCAACTAAACTCATCCGAACTAAATCAGGCACGACCCTTGAAATCCGGCCACTACAGTAATGAACAGTGATGCAGCGTCTGAAGCTGCAGCTGTTTCTTTCTGTTGTGGATCACTGTTCCACCTGCATGGAAGTGTGTTGGCAACGCCTCTGCCGCTGTGTGTAAAGAGTGGCGCTCCCAGGAGAAGGTCTTCTACAATACAGGCGAGAGAGTCCTCTGCAGAACAAAGTATGTACCATTGTCTATAGATCGCTGTGGATCTCTGCTGCAAATGGACAGTATTTATAAAGCGCTTTTCTAGTCTTATCAGCTGCTCAAAGCACTTTATCCATTTACACACACGTTAATACAGCGCTTCTCTACACAGCGCTTTTTATCAGCTGTGTCTCTTGCTCAAGGAGTCTTCGGAATGCAGTCTGGCAGTGTTAGGGAGTCAATTCACGGACTCTCTGGTTTTGTGCACAACCAACCAAGCCACCCTTGTTATGCTATGAATACATAGTAACTATACAAAAGTAGCTGATATATATATATATATAAGTGCGTCTCCGTCATCGTTGACCAAGTGGTCGATCCTGAAGAGTTATGGACCCTGCGGCATCCCACAGTCCCCTGCTCAAGTTTTGTCCACACGATAGAAGGACGTGTCTCTGAGTGAGTGAGCGTGGGGCTGTTGGAGAGGCTGGAACTTTTCATAGGCTGTCTCAGGATGAGAGCCGGTCATGGACTGATGAGGAGGAGGTGGTTTTGGTCCCAATTTTACCCGACTGCAGTGCAAGAGGCTGTGCAGCTCGGCGCAGGAGAGCCATGCATCATAATTAGTCAGCGTTACATGACAGCCGGGTGAACTCTTACTTTTAATCATTTATCCTGACAGTATCCTTGACGGCTAAATTCCAATCAGGTCATGCTTAAGTTCAAGTGAATATTTCTGCAAGATGTCATGGGTGCTCGTGAAATATCACAGAGACAAGTCAGTTCACCTTTGAGTCCAAGTGAACATTTGGACAAAATTTGAGTAAATTCCCTCAAGGCGTTCATGAGATGGAGATAAAGGGGAACAAATAAACATTTAGTCTTTCGTGCTAATTTCTGTTTCTTATAATTGAATTGGTACTGATTTTCAAAACCGTTGTTCAATAATAAAATATTATTCATTTGAATTTTCAAATAAAAACTGACAAATTGCCACAAACTCTGTGTCCATATACTGTACAGCACTCAGAGCCTGATGGGAAATGAGTAGATCCTCGGGGATTTGCCGGAGAAACCTGGTTATCTACACATGTATATTATTTGGTCTGTGGTTTTACAGAAGGTTGGACCTGATCTGCCCACAATCGTAAAATTGGTAGCTGTGTAATTTTAGTGGGACATTTACGGGCGACACTGGATCCAAGCAGCTGCACACGGTCCTCTGTGAACTTTCACTGACCCTCCGTCGCCGCAGTGAGGGAGAAAAACGAGCCGCTGTAAAAACCACCACCTTAGGCAGCGTGACTCCCTGCCCAGCTCTTTAGATCAACTTCCTCGTATAAGTCAGGCTCCTCTCAGTGTTGACCTCGTGATGCCAACTTCTGTGGTGGCTCTGTACAGACGGTGTGGCTCGGTCACCATTTTTATACTTGAGTGAGTTAAAGTAGCCTGACTAATTCTAAATGAGTCATTCATTGCCTATTCAAGCTAAGTAATAAAGAGTAAAGCATTAACCTTTTACCTCCTTTACTGGGATTAATCACTAAAGTTAATTGTACAGGGTCTTGTGTAGCTTTCCTTCTCGTTAATGCATTGACTGGAACCTTTAAATCCAAACTGTATTACATAATAAAACGCTTTAGGAAGTGGAAGGTTTTGAAGACAGTCTCCTCTGTTGCAGGGGTTGTGCACATCATTAACGTTACTAACCTCAGCTCAGAATAGGCTCTGAGAGTCTTGAAAGATCTTGATGACACCCTGGATGTTCCCAGTAGAATGATATTTACTTAGAAGTAAACTGTTGTGAAGATATACATCTATACTAGAGTGTTGATACCCAGCCTAAGCCCATTGGAACCAGGTGGGACCCTACATGCTGGAATGGGTTTGGACAAAAATTTGATAAAATATTTGGTTTGGGTTTGTTCAAGTTGGCTGGGCTATCTTGATTTACTTAACTGCATATGTTTGTAATCAGGGTAAATAAGCCATAACCATGTGTTTCAACATTACACAAACTCAGCTGATATTTACTGCATCAGGCTCAGGTTGGGTTCGGACACAAAAAAACGGAATACCTGTCGAGATGGGGTTCTGTTATTCTTCTCCTGGCCACGCAAAAGTTTCGGAAAAACATACTTTGTACATTCAATGGCAGAAAACTGAACAGAGGTAATAGTCGGAGATGTGGTGTGAATGGTTCCTCTTCTGTTAACAATTAACAGGAACTGACCAAAACATTGACTTCACTCAAATGATTCTATAAAAATCTAAATAACATAAGTAAAATCTTAGCCAAACAAAGCTCAGACAGGTTCAACAAACTTGGCCTCTGCACTCCCAGTGTGTTTGACCTGATAAACCCTCCTGCAGTCTTTACTCTTAACCCCCCTACTTTACATTGCTGGACCACATGTGGACCTTAGGGCTCTCTGCTCTTACTGCTGAGATGTCTGCTGTAATCATTTGACTCTTCCACAACAAGTAAGTGGGAGCGGTGAGTGTAGCCAAGTCGTGCAGGACAAAAAAACCTGCAGATGAAGTAACCAAGCCTACAATTAATCCAACAATAAAGCAAAGAGGAAATCAGCCTCATAAACAACAGTAACAAGAGACAAAAACTCCAATGAATTTGAAACAAGGAGCTGTAAATCCTTCAGGCAGCCATCATTTAACCAGACCTCTCAATCGTGCATTGACCTTGCTGAGCTCCAAAGGACGTAAATCAAGCTCTGTGTCACTAATTGTGATTCCAGAGATGAACGCATCAAAATGAAACCTCGGTGTTGTTGGAGAACACTGGCACAGCTCACAATGCGAGGCAAGAATTATTAGGACCACCTGCTCCTCCTGTGAAACACACTCACCGAGTAAATCCAAGTCAAACCTGTGATCCCTTCTTGATTTCACCTCACTAACCACACTTTATTTACCAGCTGGGACGTGGATTATGCTGAAGGTTGAGGAAATCATCGGCGTCCTGATGTTACTGGTGGTCCTTATGATGTGAACGCAATGGATTTACAGCAGCACTTAGCAACACTTTCAATATTTGTTGGTTTGAAGGTTTCAGGTACTGTACATCTTTTCTCAAGGTTGCAGCTTGGACAGCGGAATAATACATATTTAATTTTAGCTTTCTCTGTAAACACCGATCAGATTGGATGAGGAACAACAGCAGAGATCTCTTGTTTTGGTACGACCTCAGTCACTTTTTGTGATCGATAAATGAAACAGTTTCCTCAACATAAACGTTATCTGTGTGACAGCTTCTGTTTTTGTAATAATAAATTAAAAATAATCAGTTATGGCACATTAAAGTTGTGGCACTGGTCCACTTTGACGAGTGTTACAGTAGATGCAACGTCCCCATCTATAAAAAGCCATCGCTTCCTCTGAGATCTGCAGAAATCTCACGGTCTTCAGGACAGGAGCTGCTACAGTCACCACATGTTTGTAGAGGAGTGGAACAAGTGTATATTAGCTCCACCAAAAAACTGGCACAGCACCAACATTTACGTGGCTTCCAGACATGCACTGAAAGAAAACGATATTTAAGAACTTTTGGTGCTAAGACGCAACAGTGATGTGATTTCGCCTCCTGCTTGCTCTACCCAGGAGACACCTCTCGTCATGTGTGAAAGGCAAAGCCCGGACGCGATTTTCCAAACGTCACGTCTGAAAAAAGCTTTAGTTAAGTACCTCCACAGGTAGCAGCTCTGGCTCCCGGCACACTGGTGGCGGTGCTGGTGGAGGTGGTGGCGGGGGCAGAGAGGACAGAAAGGGTTTTTCCCCCGAGCTCCACAAGCTTCTTATTTAACCAATGAAAACAATCTATTTATATCTCCTTAGAGAAAATACAGCCACACTCACATGAAGCATCAGAGGCCCTCTTTCTCTTCTCTGTGGAGAACATAGGATCGCTTTGTGCTGCCCCCAGGTTTCTCTCTGTTCCTTTCTGCATGTTTCCAAGGTCTTGTGCTCACAAGCTTAGACCAAGGATAAAGATGCATTAAGGGACATGTGTGCTTTTTCTCTTGCTCTGAAAACCAGGCAGTGTGTTGGAAGAAAGGAAAACTGTGCTGCACCGCACTCATACTTAGTAAAACACCAGCTTTGTCCAAAATTCCTTCTAAATTGGCCTCAAGTAACCTGGAAAAATCTCATTTTAGACATAATGGTTTCTATAATTATGCAATAAAATACAGAGGGATAATAAATATTTAAGATAACATTTCTACAAGCTATAACCAGACTATCAGCTTTCTCTCCAGCCAACTTCTCTACTAAGGTGTAATGACTTACATTTCATCCAAGTAAGCTTTTCTTCCCTATGCACATACCGCAATAAACATGAAGCAGATTATTAGAAAAGCTCCCATTCACTGTATATTTAGGTAATCCTCCAAGTTCTGAAAAAACTTATACCATATTCAACTACTGTCAGCTGCAGCTCTCTCTCCACTGGGCGTTTTCAGACCTACAGGCCATTTGCACTGGTCTGAATCCAGGGATGGGATGTTCTTTTGTTGCTTTAATCTGCAGATTAGTTTTATTCTATAGCTACAAATCTCCTCAGGTATATGTTGTTGGTTTGGAAATATTATGAAACTACCCACAGTTCTCCAAAGTAGCTCTGGCATGTGGTGTCACGCTTCTCAGAGATTCTGGCTGTTGGTAAATTAGCTCCAAGGTTTAAAAGCTCCAGAAGTAAATGTGTTTGTTCCATTTCACACACTCTCACCTTGAAGACGAACATCTCCCTCCTGAGGATGGCCAGCGTGTTGAAGCCGCCATCGCAGATGTTGGGTTTAGCATTGGGGTGGGACGGCCTGTCCCCTGGGGGCAGCCTCGGAGGTCGCGTCTGCCTGTCTGGCTTACGGGGGTCTGAGGGAAGATGAGAGCGGGGTGGGGGCGCTGTCGGCAAAGGCTTAGTGGGCTGGAGAATCTTATCGGGAGGCCCTGGAGGAAATGAAAACAGTTTTCTTTTAAAGTCAGTATATTTGATACATACTTAGTATCTTCCACCAGCAACACATTTCTGACTCTCATGGGAGGACTTATCATAAATAACTGTGTACGCATTGAAACAAACCCTGATTCACTACATGTACATCAGCAGCTCAGAAGAAAACAATATATTGAGATGAACAGAAAGGTATTAATAATGTGCTAAATTTACACAGTGAGGTAAAAATACTCAGTGTTCTGAGGAGACATGCCCTGGTGTAATTTAACATTCATGAATTACATGAGAGAAGGAGAGCGAGAGGCAGGGCGAGCGAGCGTGTTGTGCGCATGAATAATTGACAAAGTGTGAATATGACAGAGAAAGTGTGAAGACGAGGATGTGAGCTGCCATGTGCTGACTGGGGCCTACAGATGCAGGACTACAAGACTGCAGTTTGAAAGATGAAAACGTGACAAACCACCCCCCCTCCCCACATACCCTAATGAAAAGTATCAATGAGTAACGATGGGGTACATACTGTAAATAAAAGTCTGCTGTATCCAGACGTAATAAATGATTTCACATGCCAGCGAACGCAGAGGATAAAAAAACTGAATGAGGCGGCAGTGGACTAGATCTATAGTGAGCAATCAAAAGATAAACCAACATAAAAGTTGAGCAAGTCGATGGGGGGGCTACATGAGGGGGAACTAAATCCCCTGTAATACGCCCCAGATTGCAGTTATGTACTCAGACCCACAGTCAGCTGGACATGTAGCAAACATGCACTCACACACTCACACCAACAACAACATGATGAGAAACCATGACAACAGACTGGAGGCATTATTATCACTATTTATCTGACCAATCACAATGCATGTTGTTGACAATATTATATTTTGAAGGTGTAGAAGTAGAACAAAAATGATTTCCTACTCTATAAAGTCTGATTCAAAGTTGATTCAGTATTAAATTTAATATATTTGTCTTTCATCATCGCTCACAGTTTTTTTTTTTGTCATTAAAAGGATTTGTTGTTGCAGACTTGAAGCTAGGATCAAAGAACCGGTGACCCAACTCTTCATATAAATATATACACACAGCAGTGTATCAGTATCTGGACGATTAAATCCATATCAGTTGCAAATCAAATAAAGGTCTGCAGCTTTTTGTTCTTCTAGTTTCCAAGTGGATTTTATTATATTTATTTATATTAGACATCAGAGATAATGAAATCATATTAACACCTGTCTGGTGTCTGTGTGTTCAGGTGGTAAGGACGTCCTTCATGTAGATTCAAACTTTAATGTGAAAAGACTTCCCTGTCTGAGCGAAGAGCTACCACGGCTTATCCTGTCCTTCAACTCTGGTTGCAACAGCGAGGAGGAGGAGGAGGGAGGGAGGGAGGAAGGAGCGACTTGATAGTTCGCCCAGGCCTGCCACTCCCAGAGGGACAAACCCTGACCATGTAAGCAGATGGCAGCCTCTTGTGTTAATGTGCTAATGTAGACCAGAGTGATCTCAGCAGAGTGCGACTGTTTTGCAGCCCTGCAGCTGTAAGGGGCAACACTGTCACTGTTTCCAAACTTAAATGGCAAACTGAGGTTGGGACCACAGTGTGACAATTTGTATAAGAAATGGAAAACTGATGGGTATCTTCACAACACACCAACAAGACTGGAACACCACATCAAGCAGCACACGAGTACACAGGGTTTTCTATTAATTACCTAGATTGTGGCGGCATGACATAGCCTCATTTATACAACTTTTGATGATGGTATTTTGCCCTCATTTATACAACTTTTGATGATGGTATTTTGCACTGTTACGTCGTTGTAAGCTGTGTGCTATGGAGGACCATACATGACATAAGTAAAAATAAATAAATAAATACAGAAATAAATAAATAAATGAATAAATAAAAATGGAAATAAATAAATAAATACAGAAATAAATAAATAAATATGTTAATACCAAAACAAATGTCAAAAGAAATGTCTTAAATATATTTTGACATTTATTTTTTGCCTGATACATTTCCTTTGCATTTGCAGTGTCCTTATTCTAATGAGAAAGGCGGGCCTAACCGCAGTCTCATGCAGGATTGGTCACAGGAGTGTAATGATCCAGCCCTACTACTTCTGCCTTTCAATGCTGGTGTCCAGTAGCTGTTTGCAGCGTTGAGCCAGTTCACACTTAAAATGAACTAGTTCAAGTTCAGAGGGTTAGTTAAGGTTATTTTTTATTGGGATGATTTAGCTGTCAGTAGTCCTGACTGTGAGCGTCACGTCTCGTGTTGTACTGAGCACAATGAGCGAGCCGAGAGGAGGAGGAAACAGAAACTCCAGCTCGGTACAAACCACCTGCCGCCTCTGCTCTGATCATGAAGCCGCTGATCTCTGAGCAGATGTGACCAGAGAAGCTCTGTGTTTCCACTGTTTCCACTGTTCCACAGAGTCACTAACTGGCTGCTTCACGGTGAAGAGCTCAGGTCTCAGTCACTGCCCGTGTCTCTGAGCGAGTGTGTGACGGAGCGCAGGGGCTGTGTGTGTGTGTGTGTAGCTCAGTTGACCAATCCTGCTCGAGACTGAGGTTAGGCCCGCCTTTCTCATTAGCATAAGGACACTGAAATGTGGAAATAAATAAATGTGGAAATAAATAAAAGTTGCAATAAAAGTGGAAATAAATAAATAAAAATGGAAATAAGTTTAAGACATTGATTTATTTAATACTGCATTTATTTCCATATTTATTTATTTATTTCCACATTTATTCCAACTTTTATTTTTCGATTTCAGTGTCCTTTTAGGTGTGAACTGGCTCAACGCTGCAAACAGCTACTGGACACCAGCATTGAAAGGCAGAAGTAGTAGGGCTGGATCATTACACTCCTGTGACCAATCCTGCATGAGACTGCGGTTAGGCCCGCCTTTCTCATTAGCATAAGGACACTGCAAACGCAAAGGAAATGTATCAGGGAAAAAATAAATGTTAAAATATATTTAAGACATTTCTTTTGACATTTCTTTTGGTATTAACATATTTATTTATTTATTTCTGTATTTATTTATTTATTTCCATTTTTATTTATTCATTTATTTATTTATTTCTGTATTTATTTATACATTTATTTATTTATTTATTTTTACTTATGTCATGTATGGTCCTCCATAGTGTGCAGTGCACTTGGCCCCTCTCTCTCACTTTCAAAAATATGTATCTGTTGGTCAAGGTCAGACTGTGCAGTCAGCAGTACCAGGAGAAACCCCACTGAACCATGAAAACATCCATAAGGTTTTGACCATCCCAAGCAGGCAGGTAGACCTCATCATAACACTATCTTGTCACTCCAGTCAGATGAGGGTGTACTGTGTGCATGTTTAGTGGCCAGGCCTACCTCAGTCCTCAGCATAGCAGACAGCTTGACTATATGTGCACATATTCTAACTGTTCAACTGATGAATAAGTCAACATTCTTATTGTTGGTTAATGGTTGATAATGAGTGTACCTGGTGTGAGAGTTACTGAAGCATGCAAACATTGTCTTATTTCAAGCAGTCACTGTGGGATCAGCAGGTCGTCCCAGTGTGTTAATGTCCACTGTTAATGTTTATACAGATTATTCTGGAAAGGCACGGGACCAGAATGATAATCACACCAACGTCACTCAAGGCCAGGGCTGGTTATATGTGTTTCATTGATTTAAACCACATCTGTTCCTTAGGTTTGTTTAGCACTAAAAATGTGTATGTTTATTTGACCAAAAACATGTGGTTTTAAGTTTGCTTCCCTTCATGCTTACGAGCTGGGTCCTGACATCTGCATAAAACGAGAGAGCCGTACCATAAATCTTCTGGATGCCCTGCAGGTCGTCCATGGGCAGCTTGAAGTTGTCAGTGTCCATATACTGGTAGAAAGGAGCCATGATGGCCGTGGGATCATTGGAGTGCTCGAGGCCCAGGGCGTGACCGAGCTCGTGGACCGCTACCAGGAACAAATCGTTACCTAGAAACAGACAAAGAAAAAAAAGAGAAGATAGAGCGGTCAGTGCAGTGCTCAACAGCAAAAATGTGTTTTGCAGCATGAACAGACGAGTCAAAGTAATGGTCAGTTCTGGGTTATTGTCTGTAACCTCACAGCTTGTCAGGTTGCACCTGTTCAAATTGGCAGTGAAACAGTGGTTCCTTCACAATAAAGCCAAGTCTGCTGAGTTTTGTTCTGGGTGATTTAAATAAACAGGAGCCTTTGTGAGAAAAGTTCCAGCTCAGTTCATGTTAAGAACATTAAATTGTCTATGTACTATCCCCACAATGAATCCAGGCATATGTGAATGTGCATGTGGTGGGTGTTGATAATCCAATAATAATTTAAGCAGTGGGTAACATAGCATGTGAGTTCCCTGACAGAGCAGAGAAACCTTTAGTCTCTGTGAATAGTTTTGAGTCGTCGTATGAAAGTGAATGTACCAGGTTGACCTTATGACCCAGAAACTTTCTGCAGACCAAACAGCCAGACCCCGATTGTACGACACTGAGATATCTGGGCTTTTAAGACAGTCATTCTTCAGCTTGCGTCACCAGCAACCAAAACAACAACAGTAACCCCTCCTCCTCAAGCTCTTTTATATTGTTTAGCCGAAATGTCAAATCCAATCGATGAAGAAGCTCATTATCATTGTGGAGAAACACGTTGGTGTACAATTAGGATTAGACAAGTACGTCTGGTCTTATTTATAATGGCACACTGGCTGTCTGTGGGAAGATGGGAGGCTGACTCCTCTGTGACATGTGAAAAATGTCACTGCTGTGATTCATTCAACTTTTGCCATTACAACATTTAAAGACACTAGACACTGGCAACAAAAAATATCAATCAGTGAGTTTTAACTTGTGGTGGTCAATGGCTGAAAATAGGACAGAAAACTTTGAATTTGAAGGTTGTCCCTCTGATGCTCTCCCGCTGTCATCTCTCTTCAGTTTTACCCTTCCCCGCTGTTCTCATCACAGCGAGAGATGCGTCAGGAATGAAAAAGAGCATCACTTATTCATTGTGATTCCTGCTAAAGGGGCGCACTTATCTGCAGCAAATCTGTCACATGAATAACACATCAGCAGATAGTGACGGTGGATCAGCTCCTTTCTGAGCTGCAACAGTACAATACTTCAAAATCAACTACTGGGAAATAGTTTTAATTGGTCTTTGTGAAGGATATTTGGCTTTGTAAATATCAATGAGTCTTTACAAGGTTAATGTAAAGTCACAGGTGTAGACAGACTCTCAAACAGCCTTAGAACACTTCACATTTCAGCAGCATCCTTCCGATGAAAATCGACTGCTCTGAAAAGTCCGCAGAAATACAGACACTCACAGGCACAATGAATGCAAAGTTTGTAAGATTGAACAAGTGTGTGAAGATAAACTTCACAGAAGACAAAGGGAGGCAAGAAAAGAAAGGAGATGCAGAGAAGAAACAGCTCAGTGATTTAGGATCCACTCATGAAGAAAAACAGGGTTTCACCCGTTGCAGCACAAAACGCTTCATCAGCACAGTCGAAAGTGCTTGATGAGGTTTAAATGAATAATTCATTGTGCAGTTAGTAAACACACATGTTGTTGGTAACACCTGGTATGGATTTCAATTTAATTTATCAATGTAAATACGTAAAAAGTGAAAGTTATTTTATAACTTCAATAACCACACTGTGGTTATATGCCTCCTCCATCTAGTGCTCAACTTAAAAGGAATTAAATAAAAGCTACAAGTGTATTCATTGGCGAAATGTGAAGTATCCCTACATTGACAAAGTTTCCCTGATATATCAAATTCACCACAACAAAAGGCCAGGGGGGCCTTGACCTTTGACCACCGAATTCTGATTGATGTAACTGTTTGTCCAAGTTAACACTTCTAGTAAATTTGAAAGGATTCCCTTGAGGTGTTACCGAGACATCATGTTCACAAGGTGACAAATGTGTTTTGTGAGGTCACAGCAACGTTGATGTTTCAATATCTAATCAAATCACCCTTCAATCCAACAGCACGTTTTCTTCTATGCATTCTTGAGGTATTGTGTTAACAAGAATATGACAGACAAACAACCCCCGAAAACATAAGGTCTCCCACAACTGACTATTGCTTGCACAGAGGCATGAACGTGTCCATGTCCTGATGCTGCAGATGCTGCATTCACATCAGCTGTGTGAGTAAAACGAACGCCTGTCTCCCTCCCTCAATCTCGAGTCAGCCTCCTGGGGCCATTTGAGGTCATTGTTGTCACTTCCTTTCAGATGCTTATGTAAGTCACACTCTGATAGACAGGGACGTCCTACCGGCCCCCGGGGCCAAAAACACATCCATGTGTACTGCCTGGCTTATTATCAGCTGGAAGGTAAACAGAGGTTACAAGGGAAACAGGGAAGAGAGTGGACGTGCAGGCAGACAGCTAAGGGTGAAGAGACAAAGAGGTGATGGTGTACAAGAGAGAGAAAGAAGTGAGATACAGTCGAGAAACAAAACAACGGGAGAGGGAGGGAAAGAGGAGTGGGAGGAGGAATTTAAAAGAGTAGGTAAACAGAGATTAAAGAAGATGCAGTAGACGTAGGAGTAAGGGCGTTTGGTGCGATAGCTGCGGGAGGAAAAGGGGAAAAAAACAGGATGATAAAGAGAAAGGGGAAACTGAGGCAAGGAAAGCGATAAGACTCAGGTCTACTTGTTATCTTGTAAGATGCTCCAGTGTGCTTGCCAGCACAAAAGATGGAGATGATGAATTATACAACCGCAACCTTTGACCTCTGCATTTGTTACACCAATCTCCTGTCAGTGGCCGTATCTCAGCCCCAAACACAGAAACATGCAGCAGATTAGGCGGGAGGTAGTTTACAGTTGAAGGGCAACAAGTTTTTGTGACAGTGAGTCCTGTATTTTTCACAACACAGTGTTTCTCCTGGTTTCAGCAGTAATTCAGTGATACTATAACTTTATTTAGTAGTAACAAACCACACAGTTCCAGCACTGTTACATGATTGTAAAGTATTTGCAACGATCACAGCAGCCGCCCACGGCAGCAGCGGGCTTGCCGACACTCTCCTCAGGACAGGTCAAGGTTGCAGCTAATGAGATAGTGGGGCAGTGATGAGAGAAAAAAAAAAGTAGAAGAAAGATGGAGTAGAGAAGCTGGAGGAGGAGAGTCGCTGGAGATTTACGACCAGACATACCTCTCTCTGTCTTTCCCCACAGGGCGTGGCAGTAAAGTAAACGTTGGTTGTTATTAGAAACCAGAAAACTCTTACGGCTCTTCATCCGTAATTTACCAGCTCCCGGCACATGCCGCTACGGTCCATCTGCCGGTTAGGGGCCCACGTGACATGGGGAAGACGGCGGTTTCGGCCATAAACTCTCACACACACACACTGGCCCACAAATCAGAAAAGGGTCCCTGGACATGGCTGTTCAATTGCAGTAATAGCTTGGGTTGTCAGCGCAGGCCTCCAGGGGCCTGTAAACCTCACTGCTTCCTCAGTGTTTAACTAAGCGCCCGTGGTTTGCTCAATACAAGATGTCAGATACAAGCCTGGGTGACGAGAAGGCCGTTCACCTGTTGCCTTTAAAAAGGCTTCCCTCATGTTTCTGATGTGTTTTTTTTTTTTTATCCCTCTTGTGTCTTTTGTAGTCCAGAGTATGAACCAGCAACAATAGCAAGGGGCCTCTCTCCAGTCAGAAGCTCAACATCCCCTTCCACATCAATAATAATGATAATAATAATAATAACTTTTTTGTATAGCACTTACCTTAACAAAGTTACAAAGTGCTTCACAAATTCCATGGCAAAAATGAATGAATAGAAATAAAAGATATTCAATTGAGTTGAATCTAAGGCGCCAAATCATAAAATACTAAGGTCGAGACATTTTTACAGTTCGCACAATGAGCAATAATTTTGGTGACTGTGGAGAGAAAAACACGCTCATCCCCTGGAAGAAACCCGTAGCAGAATCAGACTCAGTGTGGGCGGTCATTTGCCTTAACCGGTTGGGGTAAACGGAGAAAAATGGGGAAGAGAAGAGACACAGGGGGGAAGGGGGAGAGAGAGACCAGGAACACTTGTGTAACCATTGTATTTACACTCTGTCAGACTTGTTGTTATATTGACAATAATAATCTTCAGTTGTACATTGGTGTCGTCAGGTGTTTCGGCCTTTTAATCGCAATAACGATATAATCCGTACCTGAGGGTACTCTGAGGCTAAAGGTAAATCTGACCAGTCCTACTGGCATGTATGGCAGTACTACAAAAGACATGTAGATCAGACATCATTACCTTTATGCTTTTTTGAACTAAACTGCTATACTCTCATAGGCAGCAGAGTCAAAAGCTCTCCTATTTGAGAAACCACATAAAATATAGTTGCAATAAAAGTAAAAGGAATTAAAACTTTTATTATTTATTATTAAGTTATTCTTTAAATCGATCCTGAATATAACTGGCAACCAATGCAGTGCACAATGATTGAATAATAAGCATCGGAATTATTGTCCGAAAATCAATGCACATTAAGCTAATGTTAAATTTATGACCGGATTTCAGTCTGTAATTCTTAATTTGGCTTGATATTACTTACGACCTCTTTGTTGAGACGTCCCTTCAATTATTTCATAACTTTGAAACGTCTGTTGGGCTTTTTATACTGACAACGACGCCAAGCAGAGTTGAACCACTCCTACTCCTCAGAGACTCCTACAGCCTTTCTTCAGAAAACACAGCCCCGACTGTTACTGCTCTTAAGCCATCACGGTTGTTTTGTGTCCAAGTGTAAGCAGGCATAGCCGCTCTCTTTGTCCCAGTTGTTTCCCACTGTTCAGCTCTCCAAGGGTCTAGCGCCCCCAACATTCACAGAAGGTTTTTGTGGTAATTTCATGAATGTTACCTTCTGCTTTTTGTTCGTAAATCAGCTGGGCTAATATTTCCCCTGGCTTGGAGCCACTGATGTAAGATGTAATGTTTCATGAGCCTCCACTCTGCAAACATGAAGTTCAGGAAGCGAGAGGAAATGATCTTGTTTTACTAAGAAACCCTTTTGGTACTGTTCATGTAGAGTCTCAGTGTGATTAAATAGAAACTGGAAGTAGCGGAGCAGCTGACGAGTCCCGATCTTAAACAACTGAAACATGAAAAGTAATTGAACAGCTACAGTGGAAGGAAAAAATGGTATTGGTTTTGCAATGAGCTATTGTGCAACGTAAGCCATTGCCACTACTGTAAGGGATTTGATCGTCACTGACTGAGCTCGGCGGTGAAAAGAAGGAAGCCGAGGAGACCTTCACAACACTGACACAGTTTTTTCTCTGAGACGGTACGTTGTCAGAAATCAGACCGAACCTCGGCCCCTGGGGAAGGTGCAGATTCAGTATGTGTAGTCCAGAGAGGCAGTGCACACAGTGAAACGCAGTGAGTCAATGAGCGCTGTGCTGCACTGGATCTCAGCCCAGTGGTTCAGTGCCTGGCTCACAGGGCCCCAGGCATGCATGCATGCACACACACAGAGTCACCCACCCACCCACACCCACGCACACACACACACATTTAAGGAGCTCTGCTGGCTGTCACTCCAGAGCTGTGAAGACGTGCTCGACAGAGCGTCCACTGTGAAGACAGCAGCCAAAGTATAACCGCGTCCAAACACAGCAAACCATTTGGTAGATTTCACCACAGTCATTTCCAGACACAAAGGTGCAGATTCCGGGAATTTTCATGACCAAGCTGGACTGAAAAACGTACTTTCACCTTTGTTTTGTGTTGGTTATTTAAATTATGTGAAAAAGAAAGTTTGTCGAGATTGTCACAGTCACAATGAAATAAATCCTCACGTTAAAGAAGTTATGTCGGCAATGGTTTAGCTTTCTGCTAACTGCTAACAGCTTACTACCACTTGTTGTAAAATGTAAAATGTCTATATTCATATGGAGGTTTTTCTAGTCTTGATGACCACTCAATAGCTTCACAGCACAGTTTTACCATTCAGCCATTTACACACACATTTATACAGTGTATCTACATATCTATCACACACTAGCCACACAGTCGTCTTAACCAAGGACACTTTGGCATGCAGAATAGGGGAGACTGGGATCGAACTAGTGACTGTCTGCACCCAACAGTCTGACAGTTTGTTAACCAGAAACTTCAAGATCACAGCAACTATATAGAAACTTCCTAGCGTAGACAAACTGGGTGCATCTGAATAAAAGCCCAGTTCGACTGTCTCTACTTCCATCACAGAGATAGTTTGATCTGGTCAGATTAAGGTTCTCAGGATTATGGTTTATTTTTTACAACCTGTCTCATGTGAGAAAGCTACAAGAAAGATGAGAGTGAAATCAGCTCAAATTCTTTGACTCAGGATTTTTCCTCTATCGCTCTAGCAGAAATTTTGACTAAGCCACAGTTTGTGTGGTTAAGCCTTAACTCTGCAGTTTCAGAGTCAGCACCATCCCCTTCCCACTGAGGTTCATCATCTTCCCCGGTCTGTTGTTCCACTTGCTTTGCTCCCTCCTCTCCACTTCCATCCCTTCTCTCTGTGCCCTCGCTCCAGGCTGTTGACACTGGTTCAGCAACACTTGTCCCCTTGAATCTATCACACTGAACTCTCCCAGCTTCTCGGGGTAAAAAGACACAGCTGATGGGAGCAACATATGCACACTGGAGGGAATATTTACTGAGACTGCTACAGACGTTGCCAGGGATCCAGACATGACGTCCCTTATTCTTGTTGTGTTTATCTCTGTGCAGCACCTGGAAGCGAGCCAGGGTGTGTGTACATCTTATTGTGATAATGTATCATTAATAATGCATTTGCAAGAGTTGTTGTTTGCAAGTGTGCGTTCAGCAGTTCACACATACACACACATACAAACACTCACAGTCCTGCAGCTGCATCCATTTGTAAAGTCAGCTGGTTTCAGTAAACCAGAGGACGTGGAATTAAAAATAAAGTACGATTTTTTTCTGCACATTGGAATTGTTACCATTTGTCGTTTTTGATATCAGTATCGATAAAAATGCCACAGACACTATGGCTATATGTCACTGAAGCTACATGTACAACACTGATGCCAACATGCCTACCTCTTCCTTTATATACAAAGTAGGCATAAGTTACACTAGTCATATTTCTTTGAAAACTGTTAAAGTGTGTGAGAAGTACCCTCAGCAGAGTTGTGTACACTTTTTGTTTGCTGAGGATTATGGGTACAGGGTTATGAGAGCATCTGACTGACCGGTGGGAGGGCAGGCTCCCCAGGTGCTCGATTTGTTTTCGCGCGTGTGTATTCATGTGTGGGGGCGGAAGAGAGCACTGCCGCCCACGTGGAGGTTGATGCAGCCGTCAGTAGGCAGCCGTCTATTTCTAGTGTCAGCCTGGTGGGCAGGAACACACAGTGATATCTCTGTTTTGTTTCTCTTCATTTCAGTCCTTCAGTCTGAAGGCAGGGATTTATCAGCCTTATCATTCTCAGGGAATGGTTATGTCACCATAAAAACGATTTTCACATACAATAAACAAGTTGTTAAAGGTGCTTTGTTTAACCAATTAAACCAATTAAATACAAGGCTTTGGCAGGTTTCAACAAGTTACATTTTTAAGCCTCTTTTAGATCTTCATAATATCATAATGAAAAAAAAAGTAGGATCAATGTCGTATAACATATAAAGGGGAATCAGGTTCCCAGAATTACTTACACTTCCCCATAATTGAAGATGAGGTGAAGTAGCGGAATAGGAAACCCTGTACGCACAATCAAGTCATGTATAAATCTTTATCTAAGTGTAAAGTGTTTTTAAAAGCTAGCGGATATTTAGACGTTTTCCATCAACCCTGCTGTCACCATAAAATTTGTGTTGATTCCTGCCTCCCGTCCCTGTTAGTGGCATCACCATCTGCTACTGCTGCAACCTCTGACTACTTCTGCTCATCTTTTGTACCATGATGCAGTTGTTTTTATTCATCACAAGATTTTTCCTTTCTCTGCCGGTGTCTAATAATGCTGATGTTTACAGGGGCACAGGCTTGGCTCAGACGGGGGCCATGGATTTAATGAAGCATGGGATATATACCGTCTATATATACTATATATATATATACACACGATGGAAAACAGATTACAACAATTATCTTTGTTATTCTATGACTGCCTGTATGTTGCCTTAGAGAAAATAATTATCTTTAAACTGACTATGTATATGATCATATAACTCAGACATTCATTGTACAGAATACTATATATTGATATATTATCTTATATATCATGGCATCGTGAAGTTTCTGATCTTCTGATCTATTATGGAGCACTTTAAGTCATATCATGGTGTTACATCATGTGTCGTCCATTGTATCCCTGCATCCCTGAGATAAGCTGCCCAAGGTAGAGAGAGTGTGTGTTTGTGTGTGTGTGTGTGTGCTTATGTTTTCTCTGCTGTTTTACCGCCTGTGTCCTCCAACAATTTATTTTACTTTCAGTAAATCAACCATCAATACTGCTCCTACCGCTGCTCGAATGGAGCCATGCTGTACGCGTCCTTATGCTGCTTCCAGTTAAAGATAAAGATCACCTGATTGTGCCCATTTATTTTCTTTGGGAGATATGAGAGAGGAAGAGGTAGAAGCAGAGGAGACAGAAGGACAAAGATAAAGGAGGACATCGCCGGAGTCAGGAGGACAGAGAGAAGCTGAACAACATGAAACAGATGGAACGTGTTACTTTCCTGGACTGACCTCTAACTGAGAAGCAGCTTGGAGACATAAACCCACGATCAGATTCCAATCTTAATCGCAGTCAACGTTCCGCTGAATGGCTTTGTCACTTTATATAGACAATAACAGATACTGAAGGACAATCCTCCTTTATGCAGCCTCACTAAAGAAGCACTTGAACAAAGGCTTGGACAGAGAGGATCCGATGATGAAAGCAGCATTGGAAAGGTCTCCAATATGCCCACACTTTTGTGGGCAGGCATTGGCAAATATGTGAATCAATTTACCAATCCAATACTGTATCTTTAAAGTATATTAATTTCAATTTTCTTTTACCGGAAATCACTTCTTCACTTCCCCCAAACAGCGGTTTCACTGTCAGGTAACTGACCAACTTGTAAGATTCATTGTTGTGTGTCCTAAGATAAATGTAGTTGTGTTTTCTTTTATAACAGTCAAACTAGATTATAAAAGAAGTTCTATGGCATTCATTCGCTGTGTGTATTTATATTTCAAAGGGTTTAACCTGAGCCAGGCCGTACACCAATGACAGCAAGCATCACTTCCATACACATATTCGTTTGGTACTTAGTATTGGTCGATATGCAAAGTCCAGGCATCAGAATTATGGGGGAGGGATAAATATGATCGTAACATCTCTGGGGTCAGACAAAGAATCAACAAGCACACTGAAATTCTGAAAACAGAGTCTTAAATCCAAATCTATATTCATCCTTAAAACCATTTATTCACAAACAACACATGGTTTCCTAAGAATATCAGAGCCATATCTTGTAAAAATAAGCCTGTGGTAAATGCATTGCAGGAACACTGAGATTAAATGCACATTTACTGGATCACACACCAACGCTACCTGGCAAAGGGCTTTGAGAGGCAGCTGCAAGATGTAGTCTGTGCAGCTGCAGCAAGACGCGGGGCTGCACAGTCATCCATGTCACATCTGCAGCTTTTGCAAAATGCTGTGGTTTGACTGATACCCGGTACCAGGAGGAGAAATAGCATTTTAGCAAAACTTGCATTGATTTGTTGCCTTCCGGTTTGAATTAAGGGTTATTGGCCCCTAAAGACACATCTCAGCTTCTCTGCCCTCTTACCACACCCAATCTCTCAGATCCTCAGATCAGTTGCTACATGCTGCTCCTTGGTCAAGGCTTAAGGGGAAAGGTGAAGGTGCATTCACTGTAGCTACTTCAAAGCATTGGAACTGCCTACACCAGTTGTTTTTTATTTGCATTTTCTTTCGTATTTTATGATGTTTTGGTCATTCTTGTGTTAAGCTACACGTCTTCTTTTATTCAAAAGCACTTCAGTCACCTGCAGTTGTCTTTAAATTTGCTTTGAAAAATAACTTCTATTTTCTTTGTCTTGAATGGTGCTTTGGAAACAATATAAGTCTTGAGCCACCTAAACCCACTGAACTTGACTGAGAGTGAGCGTGAGAGAGACCAGGGAGAGACGACAACTGCTTCCTCCTCATCACCCAGTAGGAGTAGTAGCCTAAAAATAAATCTGCAAGGACACCATATGCTCAACCCCTCAGCCTCCCTCCCCTCTCCCTGACTCTATCGTATCTGATTTTCTCCTCTCTTTTTTCCATCTCTTCCATCCTCTGTTTTCTCTCGTTACGCTACCCACACTCGACAGTCGACTTCCACCGCTACAGAGCAGAGGATTGATGTCGTTTTATTATCTGCTGGTAAAAAAATAAAAGGGAAACTGCTGAAACGATGGTAGCTTTAAATGTACAATCGTTACGGATTGGATGTCAATGATAAACCGCTCTGCAGATCGATGCTAAGGAGCCGGGCTTTCTCTTGTACGACCATCAATCAATCAGCTGATCAATGTCCAGCCTGTCCTGACATCACCTCCCTCAGCCAATCATCACTCCGTTATTGAGCCCCCTTTCCACCCTATCCACTGTTAACTCACTCCAATCTCTGGAAACATAAATTCTTGGAGTATTTTTCCCTCCTGGTGACACTGTTTTTCTAACCTCTTTGGTTCATTCTGGGAGAAAGGGTGAGGGAAATAATAAAGCCCTGGAATCTTTCATTTCCTGTGTATAGGTCTGGCCTGCATACTGTGTTATGTTACATAGTTTTCACTGATACTACCGGAGGCTGGAGGTCCTTGAAGGCATACCAGGCCTTATAAGTCACCCTTGGGTGAGACGGGGTGTTTGTGTACAGTCATGGTATGTAGTGGTGGTGGTTTTTTCCCCTCTAGAAATCCACTGAGCCTCAGTGTATTTGAGTGTGTGTGTGTGTGTGTGTGTGTGTGTGTGTGTGTGTGTGTGTGTGTGTGTGTGTGTGTGTGTGTGTGTGTGTGTGTGTGTGTGTGTGTGAAAGTCAAAATGGAACCCATCTTATCTGTTCCTGCGTGCATCGCTTTGATTTTTCACAAAAGAAAACACAGCGGCGGCAGCCCACAAAGATGACCTTGTGATAAGGCACCCGTGAGCGTCTGCTCGTTCGCTTCTTCTGTTGTGCAGAAATGGAAAACTGTCAACAACAAGAGAGAAATCTCCTTTCTGCTAATCTGCTCCTTTTCAGAAGTGGTCGCTGCGCATTGAGATCTGTTGAAAAGACAGTTACAGACTTTTTCCTCTCCATTAGCATTCACACCAAACGCCTCCACAATCCTCCTCGGTCTGTTCTCCAGCACTCTGAATTCATGTTTTCATCCATCCCTTCAAACATCCATCTATCCATCTGACGGGATATTGGCTGATCCCCCATCCCTTCACACACCGTCCCTGTCGTCTCTCAGGGTGCATCATCCTGGGTAACATCCCAGTCTCACCATCCCTTTCTTTTGAGTTGTCATAGTGGGAGGAGACAAATGAAATGTCCAAGCACCATAAGATCTGAGGAAACCAGGTCATTTATATAATGTGGCTGCAATTTTCTGTCTGAATATTTCCAAGCCCAAGAGAAACGGAGCCTGACAGGCATTTCGTTTTTGTGTCTGAACCCGAGCCAGCCCGAAGTTTTTCCCAATTAAAGGCACGTGCAGCATGAAAAAACGACTACATAACCAAGCCAACGTGACTGAACCCAACCCCAACCCAGAAATAAAATAAACATTTATGTCCAAACCCATTGGGACACATCAGGGCTCAGGTTGGGTATCACTATATTTCGCAGGAGAGGATATTGGTGGACCACCCACCCCAATAAGGTCATTCCCTGTCGTCTCGGCATTCTGGGTAATATCACTGTGCAATCCAAAACACAATGTCTGTCTTCTCACAGTAAGTTGAGGCAAAATGAGAATCATAAACACTTAAAGTTCTAAAAACAGATGAGATTCTGTCTTCTTCTGGAAATGTATTCCGCTATGTTGGCAAAGACCTAACTGATACCAACATTGTTTGATTACCATGGAATAAATCATGAAAACAGCTCCCTCAAGCAAAACGAAACACCCCAAAGCCATGTTTCATCTAAAAAAATGATTGAACAAGTCCTTTCCTTGCACTGGAAACACTATTGTTTTAAAGCAGCATCAAACGCTTACTTTGTAGGGAGCAAGAGAGGAGGCCGTTGGGAAAGAGAAACAGGCAAATCTATTATAAAAAAAACATCTTAAACACTTTTCACATGCTGGTGCTCTGAGCTCTTTCCAGGCATGATATGTTGTACTTTTTTGTCATGTGTGGTGTGATATGGGAGTCTACTGTCAACAGAGGATGAACGTGTGAAACTATACCTAAGGAATGAACACTATATCCTCTCTCTTGGAGGAGTGTTGGTTGGTGGAGGGGCATAGAGCTGTGTAACCACTCAGTCACAACTCCCCAAAGGTTTGTCCACAACAGACATTGTCATCCTCATCAAACCAGTTAAAAACAAAGCCAACTGTGGTCAATATTTTTCTTTACACAATCAAATGGAGACTCTTACTTTAAATTGCCATTGATCTGTAGGTGACTGGTAGTTTGCTCTTCTCTAAACTTTTCCTAAGCTTACTGAAGCTTCTTTCTGTTTTTTGTCCTTTAGTCGAGAAAATTGGCCAATGTGAGCTTTAAGATGAAATAAGCAGGCCTTTGTGTTTGCTGATATGCACCAATATAAAAACTAATTTTACAGAATAAACAACCATTTCACTGTTTTGAATGAAGTTTATGGTCAAACTGTAAAATATCAAACCTCAATCACATTTATGAAGGGCATCAGTCCTAAAATAACTGTTGGGCCTTACTCAAAACCTGAGATAATATGACCTGAGAATAACAAGTGAATGGAAACTGAGTCTCAACAGATAATCTGCCACAATTATCAATTAATCTGCAGATTATTTTCTCAGTCGATCCAAACTTGACTTCATATATTATCTTTGACAAACCTCAGATTATGGATTCAAATGTCAGATATTCAATTTAAAATGATTTAAACCAGAAAACAGCAGACGTTTGTCACATTTGAGAAGCTGGAACCAGGGAATTTCTGTTATTTATGATGATTTCAGCTGCCCCAGCATTAAGTAGTGAAATACTTGTGCCTGTAAACTGAGGATTTTCAGACGACCAATGGAGATTGTGATGATCATGATGCTATGATCATGATGCCTACAGTCAAATACACTCAGTTTTTTCAAAGCAGCCAAAAGGCGAATCCTGAGATGCAAGTTGTTTACAGCAACATTTTTCAAAGAGTTCCTCTGATGAGATGCATCTTTGCTGATGTTGGCTGTGCAGACATCACAGTACTCTCTCCCGTATATGATAAAAACATCAAAACATACAGAAAGGCTGCTGAATATCATTTATCCAAGTCTCTTAAAATGCCATTAGCTAATCCTAATAAGAGCCTCACTCTGCTGCGTGGGCTAAAATAACTGTGGAGTAATCCACTGTCCTCAAACGTCTCAGTGTGTGTGTGTGTGTGTGTGTGTGAGCCCTTTAACAAGTGTATGTAAGTGTAGGAGTCCACACAGTAAGCGAATAATCCTCCAGCGTGCATCAGTGATGTCACCATCCAAAACAATAACAATAACATCTTTGGCACGATGCTGGCAGCAGTCGCCGTGACGACTGATCCTTCCCGACAGCAGCGTTGGGGGATTAGGTACGACAGGGACGGGCAGCTTATCGGACAGGAGCTCATCTCCGGTGTGTGCATAACTTTTTAAAATCCATTAAAAGGAGGCAGAGGAGACAAAAAACAGACACAGAGACAAGATGCTGTTCTGGGAACGTTACATGATTCCCAGCTGTTACATGCACAGAGGCACTGGGCCAGTCACAGATGGATTACAAATCCCGAAAACAAGGTGGACTGGATGTATACGTGATCTATATCTACCTCTGTTGGTAAATGTTTGGAAACAAATTTTAAAGTCAATGCAATGACTGTAGGGATTTACAAATAGTTAAGGCCTTGAGTAAAACATACAGCTGACTCTACAGCCGACTCAACCTTTCCTTCATACAGGATTGTTTGGAATTGTGAGGCTCGACCTTAAAAATAGCAGTAATACATAATACAATGAGGATGGCTACAGTCATCACAGAAATGTCATTGTTTCTTTAAGCCCATGCTATGAAACGTTATGATCAGTCTGTCATATGTTATATTTGTTGTACAGAAAGAGATTAAAGGGAGATGTGTCTCAATTGATGGCGTGAATGATCATTTACAAAGCAATTGTAAGGGCTACAAGTGAGAAGGATTTTGTGTGGCTGGATACATTTGATAGGGCTCAGTCTTAAATTCCATCAGATACACACACACCAAATGGACCACGGTTAACAGAAAGGTCCATAAATACCGCCGTTCATTATGCCACCTCGACAATCATCGAGAATCTATGGTACATGAACCTGCACTCTGTTTCTTCAAAGAAACAGAGTGGACATCACCAGTTTGTCTTTCTATACTCGGAAAGGAGGCCCAGCACATTACACACACACACACACCAATGAACCACTGCACCAAGCAGACTGTAGGATAATAAGTTTGCCGCGTCAGCTCTTTTGCAGCTTAGTTTTTTTTTTTTTTTAAACCATTTTAGTTTTCTGCTTATTTCAGAGTTTTAATGACTGCTGCAGTTTACAGAGTTGACAATGAAAGTAAAGCCGTGCAGCAGACTTGTTGATGTGTTTGTCAAAATGGAAGAGATTTTTTTGGTCTCACTAGTGCAATGGACAAGGTACTGTAACTCTGTATATGTATTCATTTTAAGTACTGACCTCGGCTGGAGAGCCACACACTGACACATGACTCTGTTTAATATAAGTGGTATATTTTAGAGACAGATTTTTGTTGTTGTAGCTCTATAAAACCATCACACTTCCTGTTTGGGTGTGTTGAAGTGACAGCCGCTTCCCAGTCCTCTGAGTCACAACGACACAAGCCGTGTGTGCATCCCCACCCGCACGTGTGCAAACGTATGACGCATCATTAGTTTACTTTGCTTATTGTGTAATTCAAGCTGCAGGTTTGATCAGTTCCATCCCACAACATGCGTTCAGAAGTTGTTCACAACACAACATGTTATCTGAGCCAACAAAAGTCCCTCTGCTCTACACTGAATTTTCCTCAGGTCTATTTCCAAAGAACAGTTTTCGACAGCTCCCACTCATTTCCTCTCTCCCTTCTCTCCTCACCATACGCTGCTCTCCCGTTTTTCCCCCCTCCAGTTCACTCTCTCTCCCTTGAGCTCCTCAACCTCCAATATTTGTCTGGAGACGCTCTGCCATTCTCTCTTATCCTAGCTCTCTTTGTGAGGGATTTTGAAAACACCCAACGTTTAGAATCTCAGGGATCCTGTGTCCAGTCAAAACAATGAACCAGGCATCAATTTATTAATCAATTATTGAACTGTAGAGCTGCATAAATAATTTAATATATGTTACAAACCCAAAGAAATTCCCAATTTTATATAAGGTGACAGGATGTTTAAAATTTAATCTTAAAAAATTTGAATAAAGTCTACATACATGGCCCAACATTAGTGTGGACAGGGTGTCTCTATCACAGTCGTGCTGCTCATCCTGCTCTTTCCCTCGGTGTCTTTCTCCATCTCCTCTTTGACAGAGCTCAGTCATCTCCACAGTGAAGGCTGCACAGGGTTCACGGGTCAACCTGGGAGCTTACAGGCGGAGATCTGTTGAACCTGATCACAATACTCAACAGCTGCTTAACATCCAATCCGCGAAAAAGGCAAAGGCCATAACATCTCATGTTTTCATCACCCGACACCGTCGTCGGCTCATCACCACAAACTCTCTTGACATCTTTGTCGGTATCCTTTACGGGTGTGACACCACCTTCTCTCTGTGAGATCTTTTTTTTCTTTTTTCTTTCTGTGTCTCTGAGGAATCCCCTGCTGTGTTCATACATCGACTTTCTCTCATTTCTAAAGACGTCATACTAGGAGGCCAGGCGGATAAAGTCCGGAGGGGCTGTGGAGTCCAGTGCACGTCTGAAAGCAGCTATTCAGAGCCTGCTGAATGCTTACACACAGCCTGACAAGCTGCAGAGCTCAGGGGGTAAATCACTCAGCTCGGCCACAACTGATATGATTACTACGCGGCAGATCAGCTGCACAGAGAGAGAGAGAGAGAGAGCGAGAGAGAGAGAGAGAGAGAGAACTGAGCACCAGGACTGAGTAGGAATCATAAGGAGAGCTCTACCAGCAGAACCAGCAGAACCAATAACCAACAGACTATTCAGCAGCGAGTGTTCCAGCAGTGGTTTTCAGTCACCTGTCTCTCAAGTGTGTGATGCAGCAGTTAGACTCTGTGTTCATCAGTCCAGCTGTGTAACGCCTCGCAGTTTATCATACAAAACACAAAGTGGGTGTGATATCTCATGGCTGTAGCTGAGCGCCTCCACCAGAGCAGTGAAGCTGCTGCTGCTGCTGCTCACTTTAAAACTCCGGCGTTACACCACAGTTCATCAGAAGCGCTCACAGCATCACAGTCTGTAGTTCAGCGAGGGCTGATGCCCTGATGTATTTATAAGACATCCTCTCCTTCCATATTTACCACAGTTATAGTGTCTGTGAGGGTACGATTGACTTTGTTGACTTAACTGAGACAGATAGCTGAGGGGAAATATGGTCTAGATGTTTATATACTATACTATACTTTCATTTGCAGTTCTTTTCAAAACCGTAATCACGATCTGACATCACAGTCAGCTCCCTCAGGGATTGGTTAGCTGTGAGCCAGGGTTTGAACGTCTCTCCCAGTTTCCATCACAACTAACACAGATCATCGCACTGAAGCCATGACACATTTCATTCAAAGGTTGTTTTTTTATTTGAAATGGAAATAAACCACATCAGTCTCTGGTTCATTCAGAAGACAGGGAACTGAAGCAGAGTTTATTTTAGGAAAAACGTCGTCTACAACGTCTAATTTATGTACTTTGGGTTCAGATAAGGCTGTAGTCAGGTTCAGTTTGAGTCAGGTTTCTGTCAGGTTGATGCCAGTTCCAGGTTCTTTACAGGTCAGATTGAAGTAGGGTACATGATGGGTTCACACTGCTTTCAGGTCAGGTTCAGGTCAGGTTCAGAGAGTTTTCAGTTTGAATGTATGTCAGGTTCAGGTCGGGTCCAGGTTCTTCTCTGGTAAGGTTCAAGTCTACATGTTGGATTTGGGTTGTTTTCAGGTCAGGTTCCAGACAAGATAAAATTGTTTTCAGGTGATGTTCATCCCAGGATCAAAGCAGGTCAGATTCAGGTAAGATATATGTCGGATGCAGTTCAATTTCATTTCAAGTTCAGGTTGTTATTAGTTCAGGTTCATGTTGAGTTCAGATTATCTTTGGGTCGGGTTAAAGTCTGGTACACATTGGGTTAAAGTTGTTTTCATGTTAAGTTTGTTTTTTGGGAGGGAAAGGATTCAGGTCAGATTCATTTAAGCGTTCATGTTGAGTACACGTTGGGTTCTGGTTGTTTTCATGTTGGGTTCAGATCGGGCTCATTTCGGGTTCAGGTTATTTTCAAGTCAGATTCAGGCAGGTCTGTTTCCAATAAAGTCCAAACCTCTAATCATGGCCTTGATGCAAAATATAATTATAGTATCTATTCTAAATTGTCAGAAGTTCCATTCTTCGCCGACCTTCATTTGCCAGCCTGTTTAGCAGCGTCCTATGTGCAGCGAAAATAATAAAAAGAATAGCCAGTGCTTACCGTCATGGTTGGGGTTTCCCAGTGTCCATGGCTCATCAGAGTCAAAGTGCGTGTCGCCTCCTATTCCCGGTCCAGGGAAGTAGGCATGAGCAAGGAAGCCACCTTCGCCATCAAAGGGCGAGCTGTCCCCATGGAAACCTGAAGCGAACATGATGGTGATGTCTACTTCTTTCTTGGTCCTCTCCAGTTCGCTGTAGGCCACAGCCTCGAAGCGCAGCGGCGTCACGTTTTGCCAAACGTCAAAGGCTCGTCGAATGGCATCGTGGGTCTCCTCCGCCCCCACCTTGGGCGTCACGTTCTTTATACTGCAGGGAGAAGAGGATGGAGAAGTTATTCTGGTCCGACACTACCTCATCCAGTGTGATCTGAATTCAGTTTTCTCCTTTGAACATGATAACGTGACCTGTACACTGAAGATATGTTAGTTATAACTCCCATAACTGTACACACTGGCTGAAAAGGGCAATACTGCTTCATGTGAATCTACAACCTTACACTGCGCCAAAAAGAAATAAAGTTTGTCCCTATCGCTGTTTTCTCTCCACACTGCCATTTCACGCTCAGGCTGTTTGCTAGCTGAGAGCTAAATGGAGCGATTTGTGAGAGAAAAACAGCTGAGTCCTTCCCCGCCGGTCGACTTGCTGCAGGTGTGGGGAGGAATTTGCCTCTGGAACGTATTTTCTAATTAAGGATTATCAACAGCCCAGCGCCTGCTGAGAGCCCCAGTCTGGCTTTGGGCAATCAGGAAAGCCTCTCTCCATTTTATTCACTCCAAAAATATCCCAGTGTCACGCTCTCGCGTTCTCTACGGGATAGAGGTAGAGGTCTAGTTTACATCCTGCAGCTCAGACACTCGCAAATTCACAATTTGCTGCGTGTAGTTGTGCTGGTAGCTCTGAGTGTGACCTCGGAGGAGAGTTGGTTGGCTGATGTGTAGTTCATAAGTGCATTGTGTGAATTCTAACTTCTGATATTTATTTATTTTTCCTTAATTCTCAGGAGTTTTAACTTAAGAAAAATAAATATAGTGCTACTAAAATCGGCCCCAACATCTATTTTTTGATGTCCTAGTTACCAAAACCCAAACCTGTCTGACTTGACAATAGTTATTGACCATTTTAGTAAATATAATTTAACTTAAAGTATGCTGCATTAGAGATCATAATCCCTGCCGACTACATGTTAATGGATGGGACATTGGCAAACCATAAAGTCAAACAACTTTTTCTCGAAAGATGGTTTTGCTAATTTAAGCTAGTTCTTAACCCATTATTGTATCAGGTCTTCATTTTACCACTGTTTGGTTTTAATTAATTATTTGATGCCCTAAAACCAGTAAAAACATTTGACTGACACATGAGATTGACTCATAATTAGTCAAGCGCATGTGTTACTGGGACTTGCTAAATTGGCTCCATCCCTTGAACTACAGCACAAAATGGTCTGCCTGTTAAATGGATGGTATGTATATGGCTTTTTTTTCTACTCTTGGAATGGGGAAGACCGGGATTGAACCACGAACGTTCTGGTTAGAGGACGACCCGCTCTACTCCCACTACAATAAATTCTGGCTCTGAAGCCAAGATGGAAGCATTAGTGTTACAGGATGGTTTAACTTAATTTCATATTCATGTACAGTCTGTGGTCTACCCAACATCAACATCCAGTTTTTGCCAGCTTGTTGTTAACTTCAAATCAAATATTTAGCTGTTAGTGATTTAAACTGTGTGTCCTCAACTGGTGATGACAACAATAGATGTGAGCAAAAAAGTCGTGACGGACACTGTTAAACCCTTAAATCAAAGGAATCAGCTTAAGTGCTGTGTGAATATGGTGGATGGCTGTTGGGTAAACTGGTTCTGCCTGAGGCAAAACTAAAACAGTCCTGTCTTCAAATGGACACCAGCTGAACCAGAGAGAGAGAGAGAGTGTGAGAGAGAGAGAGAGAGAGAGAGAGAGAGAGAGAGAGAGAGTGAGAGTGAGAGAGTCCAAATGTTTGAGATTGATGAGACAAAAATAGAGAAGGGTCTCTGTGAATATATGTCCTGTTATCACCTTACTCGACAAAAACACATGCAGGGAGAAGCAGCTTAAAGACTGATGGACCACAGGAAATATGGTACTTCATGTTTATGAGGTGGCAGTGATTCCAGATGCAGCTCAATGTAGAACCTGCATGCAGCGAGAACAGCAGACATGCCGGAGCTAATTAGTGCCTCCCAACAGCAGGCACTGTATGTGGCTGCATAGAAACGAGCACACGCCTGGGAGACCATGCATTTGTTATTCTTCACCGAATACCAGCATTGTTTTTTTCAAGGAATATTGTTTGAAAGAAGTTTGAAAAGCAGACAGAGGCAAAGGCTCCGACCTGGATTCAGTTTGAGAGGTTTGCCTCAGCCAACGCAGTCACCGGGAGGGAAATGACTGAATCACAGTAAACACAAGCAAAAGTGTTGCTGCTCAAAGTAGAGGCGCAGCTAGTGGAAATATGCTTCTTACCCTCAGCAGGCTAAATTTAAAGACTTTTAACAAAGTCAATTAAAACCAATAATAAAACCAGCTAATAACGGTATCAAGTTTAATTATCCTGGGTCTATTTAAGCCTGTTTAAGCCCCTCTACAGACATTGAAAGGGAGAAATGTCCTGGCAGCTATACTATTACCCCCCACCCCCACCCCCCTGAAATATCAAATGCTCTAAGGTGACTTTTCACTAATGGGGCTTTTCTCTGCACACTCAACTAGTGAGTCTAAAACCATTTTTTTTAACTCTGAAAGAATTCCAGAGATGCAAACAAATCTTTTTTGTTTGGTTCAGAAAAAAAATCGGTAAAGCATTTAGATGGAGAAGAAACGCTCTTCCACTGATGGAAAAAGAAAAACCTGAAGAGTATAATACAGTGTAATGATGTAGTGTAGTGGGAAATGAAACTTCATTTTCCTAGAAAGACAAAAGTTTTTCATTTGGATTCGTCAAGGCTGCCATATGTGACAGATGGGCATTTCAACAACTCACACTTTTTTCATTTCCCTTTGTAACACAGTGTGTTGGCCATTCTTGGAAACATCCCAGCAATCAACAGATAAATCAAGAGAAACATTTTTGAGGAATGTTTCCAGGAAATCAGAAGGAAAACACAGGAACTGTAAAATAAACGTGCCGCCTTCTCTACCTCCACTGCTCTGCTCCGAGATAAAAAGGAGCAGCTGTAGGCACATCTGACTGCTGACTGTAGGCCAGGCACACATCCATGTCTAGCACACACACACATACACATCCTATTACATAACCCTAATCTGTCAGAGAGCGCCCTGTGCCCTCCACTGGGGTTTCCTCCTCTCAGCTCATCTCTTTCTCTGCAGCTGCTTCTCTTCCACAACTCTTCATTTGCACCAATCTCCTCTTCCCCCCTCATCGCGTTGCTCCGCTTGTTTTCCTCTTTTCTTCAGTCCTGTGTCGTCACTGATGAACCAGGAGCTCATGAAAACTGCTCCCAAGCCGAAACCAAGTGGAATATTTTACAGAGAAAAATGCAGTGGTATACAGTCCTACTTCAGCTGTAGGTCACTGATCCACTAGATTATATGTAATGCTGCTTACACATTTATCCTCAAGGCAGAGCAGAAATAAAAAAAAAAACAGTTCCACTTCTTAAGGATTATCCCATGAAACATGGAGCTGGGGGCAGGCGACAGCATAATAGGTATAACATATTACACACGTTGGGCCACTGACCTCACAAAATATTATATAACTGCAGCATGTTGTCCTATGCATTATTAATCATGGAGCTGCATGCCACAAATTATGCCTGTGAGTCATGAAATTGCCGATGATGTCTCTGGTGCACGTATCCTCTTTTCCCATTTGTGGGACATGTTTTGTTGGGAATAATGCTGCAGTCGCAGGGTTTTAAGAACATGGTCTGTGCTGCTTGTTATAAGTTATAAGGTCTAGTTGAACATTTGCTTGTGTAGCTTTCTGTTCATCATGTAAGACTGAAGCTGGATGACTGTGTGTTCAGAAGCTGTTTTTCTGGGAAAAACATGCAAATCCACAGAAATGGCATATATATCAAATAATGATATATCAGCTAGACTGAATTTAAGGGGACTGCTGGGCCTTGGCAGAGGTATGCGCTCTATTGAGTACCATTGTAGCTGTGACAGGAAAAAACGTAATAAACCCACCTGTATGTGATATGTTTGTGCTGCCACTTCTGTCCTGTGAGGGCGTACCGCCGTTTCCTGACACTGAATCTGGACGCACCCCCTATCTGGTCGGGAACGCCACATCTGGGCTTCTTCATCCACCTAGAGGAGAGCGGAGAGGAGGCCATGATCAGCACTGAGTGTATATCCATTGTGATTCAGGTATCATCAGCAGCAGTGACGAAACCAAATGGAAAGATCTAATCTGCTGCAATTTATGAACAGATGCAGACCGTGATCATTCATTTAAATCTCTCTGTACATTTGCACTTAAGCTCTTCCGAAGGCTAAACACAAAACATGCCCTTTCACATATTTCCCGCACTGCACACACGTACACGTTGATGAATTCATGTAGAGAAAAGACGCCTCACCTTATTGTGGTATCGCTACTTTAAAAAAGAGAAGCAGAGGGGGAACAGAAAAAGCAAACAGGTGCAGAGTTATTATCACATTCACTCAGTTTCAGCCCAGTGGTTGGACAGATGTTCGTCTGTGTTCACACCATCAGCCACCACATTGTCACGTTACAGTTCAGTGGCCAATTTGGACTCTGTGCCACTTATAGCTCGGATTTCAATGTTGCTGCAGATACATGTCAGTGAACAGGTAACAGGACATCTGGGTAAGAGACCCCAGGATTAAAATAGAGTGAAGCCTGGGCTCTGTTTGGTCTATTAAGACTCGTCTGTGCTCACATGTACAGTACTTGAATAATAAATGAAGCTTCTCATTTACAGGTTTTCCGTTAATTAGACGATTGAACAAGAGACTAAAACAGTAATTTCATAACCTTGACGTCGTCTGACAGAATCACCAGACACATGAGTTAAGCACGACCGCTGTCCTTTGATTTCATCTTCAGAAAGCAAAACAGGTGCTGAATGACTCATCTAACCTTACCTCATCCAACCAATTTGTACCTCTAAATAACACAAAGTCAATAATTGTTTATACTGCATAAGCTATTTCTCTGAACCACTATTACTCAGTTCACTGCACATTTCACCTCAGGATCCTTTAGAATAACCATTTGTTTGAAAGTCTATCCTGACATGCAAACTGAGGTAAGACACAAGCACAAAGAATGATGACTCGAGTTCTGTGGCATCTGTGTAAATTTACATTTAGTGTGTGTTTATGCACATTCACTCAATAACTGGTAAGTTACACAGTAAATCTTCAAAGGTATTTTTAAAGCAGCGTGACTCACTCTACAGTGTGGCTGTCCAGAGTCCCTGTGATGTTGAGGCCGTAGCGGCGCTGCATGGCAGCGATAGCGGACTGCATGACTCGGGCAGAGCGCAGCACTGACATTCTGGGGTCTGCTGCAGGGAGGTAGCCATACCTCTGGAGCCATGCCTAGAAAGAAATATGAAGACAGAGAGGGAACAGTGAGACACTGTAGCAAAGGATTTACAGGTCAGACAATAGAAGGGTGAAGTAAGTTACAGGTGAAAGGAAGTGTTCAAGTTGAAACCATTAGCTTATTCAGGGTTTTTCCTGGCTGAATATTAGGCGGGGGTGGTTCTGACTCAGCTGACGTCGATGGCTGCCGAAATATGAACGCGGTTCACCGCATCATGAACTTTTCCGAAATGAGTAAAATCTTTTTTCATGGCTGCGTGCATTCATAGGAAATGGTAGGAGTCACTTGTTCCAGAAGTAATTCCCAAATAGTCCCAAGTTCACTTTTCCATTCTTTAGAGGATTGAGCTATAATTAATTTACACATGCAACATCCTGTAGGTTTATGCTGTTTGAAATATTCCAACTTTGCTGCTGAGACATCATGCTCTAAATCCCACAACACCCATTAGCCCTAGCTGCTCTTGTCATGAAGCCAGTCAGAAGTGTAAATGGAAGCATCTGTGATTTAAAAAAATGCCATTGTTAGAGTTTTTCATAGGATGTGGATCCACAGCTGCCGAAATTTGTCAAACTGAACCAGATTTAACAGTTAACTAATTTAAGCTGCATCTTCTGTTCCTCAGTTGTCTCCAGTGACACAATTCTAATCTCTGTGATCGCACGTCTCTTGCCTAGTTTCTATCTACGGAGCAGATATTTGTTCCTGCAGCCATTGATCATTTATTCTGTTGATTGAAGCAGGAGAGATTCATGTTGATCCAGACTGTGAGTCACAAACATTGTCAATGGGAAAAATGAACGCGAAGCAGCAGCGTCTGGAGTAACTCCTCACACCTCACTTCTCTGTTACGGGCCGCTGCTGCTTCACGGTGATGACACTTTTACACAGGTTGTTTAAACAAACAAGATTTAATATGTTTATAAAGACTTATGTATTTCACCTGTACTTCACGGAGCCAGACATCTGTCGCATCTAAATCAATACAATAACAAGTGAAAGGTGGGAAATCAGTCACAAGTTTGATTCTGACAAACGTGGTGATTAAAAATGTGTTTTGCCACCAAAGTGTCCTATAGCAAGGCACTTCACCACACCTGGTCCAGTGGGACGGCTCAGTGCAATAGTATGAGTCTGCAGGTTTCCAGGTGTAAATTTACCATCATCTGCTGAATTTCCCTGACTCAATGAAAGGTAAGAACTACTCCCCGTTCTGTGCAACAGCATTTTAAATGTCATCAAGATATGACTTGATATGAGAGAGATGGAGATATATGCAGAAACAAGTGACTGATCTAAAGACACTTTATTCGCATGGACATTTGTGTCAGGGAAAGGGCACGAGCAGATAGTGAGAAATCTCTTTACCAGTTTATAGAGCAGAATGTCATCTGTTATCATGTCATTTGGCTTGTCAGGGAAAAGAGCTTTAGTGTAATGGAGCTTTCAGATTCCCTGTAAAATCCTGCCAGGGGGGAATCACAGCTCAGGTCTTGGGACCAGTCGGGTACAAGAGGGATGATCTGGGTTTTTACATACAAAACAAATTGGAAAAGACCCAGTCCATCCATATTTTCTCCCAGCCTTCACCACCAGAAATGGTCAACAGATTTGCCAACTGTTGAATCTAGCAACACAGTGCCAACCATTTAAAAGACAGGAGCTAAATTGTATTGGTTCAAGTGCAGAGAAAGAATGCAAAAATTGTGGTCGAAATTTTCAAGGAGCTGATGAACTCAAGGCTGCCAGGATGTGTTTGCCTCAAACCTTCCTTATTCTTCATTTAGCAACACTGAGCTGTGAAATCGGAGCGCTATTCTTGTCCAGAGTCTTGTCGAGCTGCTTCTGTCATGATGGAGGCCTGCTGCTCCGGATAGCACACACACAGAGAATGAAATTCACAAAACAGCGAGGGAGGCATGGCGAGAACGCAATAAAAGACAAACCATTACCCAGCACTGGAACAAATGTGAGTCTGCAGCTTCCATCCGAGCCTCGTGTCGGGCCACAAGAAACAATCAGCTCTGTAGAAACCTGCTATTTAAAAAAAGAGGTCTGGTACATCTGAACAAGAAGACCTTTGTGATATTTCATTCTGGATGCCCACATGGCAAACTCACTGTGGGGCCGGCTAACATTCAAATTGAGAAGTTAAGCCAATACGTTTCACTTCTGGTTGGGTCTATGTGGGAAGCCCAGGCCTATTCACACTGTTAATACACTGATAGCAGTGGTTGAAGAGGAAACGTAAATCACTTGTTGAACAAATAAGATAATTAGCATGAATAACACAAATTTAAATTAAATAAATTAAATTTCAAATGAAGGAAAACCTCAAAACTGTGATATCATATATTAGACTGTGGGTGTGTACTTTGAGAGATATGCTTTGGTTAACATAGCTTTGCATAAGACTGGGAGCTTACTGCAAGAGCTTGTCTTTCTCTGTGTGAAGATTAATTTAACTTTATGCTAAGCTAAGCCAACCTAATCAATTGCCTCCAATCTTCATGCTAAGCTAGCCTAACAAGTATCTTACAGTCTCCATGGTAAAGTGAGCCGATCCAGATCCTCCATTCTACAGGCTAAGTTCACGACAGCTCAACATGTCTACAGGCCATAATTATTTATTTACTAGGATTTAGAAAATTAATAATTAATGAAGACAGTATTCCCTTGGATATGGAAAATGAATACTTCATGAATGCAGTATTTACTTGGATTAGAGTTTATTAGAGTTCTTTTACTGAAATGATCACCATCTGCTTACTAACTCAGCAAAACAGACACAGACCAAATGCTACCTCAGAGTATTTATAAGTAGCAAAACCATATCCAAGGAAGGAAAAATCATCTTAACTACAAATGTTACCTATATTTATGCATTTTAGAATAAAAACTTGTCTCCAAGAGTCAGATAAAAAGACTCCATGAGGATGAGGATACATCCTTCAGTTTGTTATCTCCAATTGACCAAATGTTCCAGCACTTTCTTAGTGCATCCAGTCCCTGCTGCTGTTTGAGTAGAGAGGAAGACAGGAACCTCAGCAGTTTACCTGTGTTGTGACTGTCACACTGACACACTGTGGAGCAGTGACTTATCACGTCCAATTTCCATCACATTTCTTCACACCTCCCTTCATGCCCGGGAAATCTTCCTTCTGTCCTACACCTTTTCCCTCCTTCACTGTGTAGACATTTTATCTTTCATGAATTACCAACAGCCTCCATGTTTGTGTCTCTACCTTGTCCCCTTCCTCGCCTTGTGCTCAGTGAGTGTTAATAACTTCATGATGTGTGTCAGGTTTTTCAGTGTAAACCTCTTTAACCTAAACCTAGCCTTACTCTCACCAGATCCAACTCAAAACTTTTCTTCCTTATGTCCCCATAAGGTTTGTCTACACATAATATAATGTGTAAACAGATATGGTCCTAGACATGGACCACACACATCCACACTTTTCCTATGTGTAAGAGTATAGCCCACGATGTAAGCTTGACGTAACTGACCCTTGGTATTTTTCCGCCATCTCAGATCTCCCTGTTCCTCTTTCCTGTCCTGTAATCATCTCTGCTCACATCTCACATGTCCCTCCCTCATGTCTCCTCTCTGACACTGGGGCTTTCATGTTGTTTCCACATTTGGCTCTGCCCTGGTGAATTTCCTGCTAAAGCAAAAAACACGTACACACATGAGACGTGGCAGTGCATATTGAGTCAAACTCAAATACTGTCACTGCTGCCTGTGCAGCAACTGTATGTCTGAGTGCAGACAAACTGTTTTGAGCAGGACCAGAGCAAATTTGCAAGTGAGCAGGGACTCTTTGAGAGAGAGAGATAGGGCAGGGCTTTGATGGAATGCTTTAAAAATATGAGGGTGAAATGAAGCAATAGCTCTCTCAAAATAAAAGACTGCGCTCCTGAATAAAGATAGAAAATAAACTCCATATGGGACCTCCATTATCCCCAGAGGTGGATGAAGCATATAAAGGATATTGATTTGAGCTAGTTTGTAAAAGAAATCACCCGCATGGACATGTCACAATGTTTCCTGTGGTGCTGTCAATTAACTTGCTGCAACTGATTGTGTCGCTAATCCGTCATTGTCACCGCAGGGGTCATGTGACGACAAAGGAAATCGAAAGCCTAATGACATGTTGTATATTAATTATTATGGTTATAGTACAACAATTCTCATTGTTATAAAAATTTACATATAATATATAATGAACAATGCCATATTGGGCTGAATAAGTGCAATGCACTGCTTTGTGTTCCTCTTAGAGATTAATGCGCTGCTTTATGCCTTCCTACTTGATGATCTTTTATGACCTTATCAGAAGTGTACAAAAACTTTTTCAATAATTATGAAACTAACAATGGCAGCGGAGAACACTGTGTGGGCCTATTTGTCCGCTTTGTTCTGTTTTACTAAGAACATGTCATTTGATATTTGAAATGTGGCGTAGACACTCATTCCTTCTATATATAACTTTTTTATGTTGTTGCTTAATGGTTAATGGTGTTTAAACAAGTGTCAGTAAGGAGAGACTTCAAAATGAACATCCCTATAGTGCTGCATTACAAGTGCCTCATAGTATGTTCACATCTGTAATTCTATTTCCTAGATCAGAGCAGTAAATTATACACTGGTGTATTTGAGCGCTTTGCCAACACAGTCTTAAATGAAACCAAAAGAAATCCAAAGAAACACTGGAAAACAGATGAGAGCAAGTGTAGTCTGTTAAATGTGTAGCTACGAGAAGCAGCTGGTTGTATCTTAGCTTAGCATAGCTTGGAAACAGGGAGCCTGGCTCTGTCCAAAAGTGTCTCGACAGGTGAAAAACATCTGGTGTTAGCACGTCTCTCAAAGACCGAAACGCAGCTACAGTCCTGACAGATGATAGGTTGAGTATATTGATGTGTTGCCATCATGATAAAAATGCTTCTGACTGAACAAAGCAGAAATTATTTCAAAATGTTGGCGTGTTTGTTTGTTTGTACCATTCAGCCCAACCAGGACTCAACTGATTAAAAACCGGTTCCTCATGTATAATCTGATAATGATGTGTTTAGAAAGAAACCCAGCACTTCCTGAAGGAGACGAGCTAGAATGAGGTTAAAGTTGTCCAGAAATCAGGGAAAGATAAGGAGGCTAAAATGAGTCTATTTCTGGCTTCTCCACACTTGATTTCTCTTCACTCTGAAGTACAGCTCTCCCATGCATGTGATGTTGGAAGAGCCTGAACTCACTGCTCTACACTGCCTCACAGGCTACATTTCTTCCTAACCTTTCACACAGTGCACAACTTGCGGTTTTAATTTTTGGTCCTCAAAGTTGCTCTATAGAAAGGACACTTGAGAGCATTTACACGACCACATTAAGTCCATTAAGTCTCTTATCCAACTACATACATACTTTGAGCTACACACACAACAAGCGTTGTTCAGAGAATATTAACAATCATGCTTAGAAAAGCCAAGTCAATAAAAGCTGAAGGCATCTCCCTGGAAACTAATGTAAACCCGTAATTGTTTCAAAAAACAGTTGGAAGCCTGAAATCACCAAACTGAGTGAAGAATTTTGCCAGAAGATAATAAACGATGCTAATTTGGTCAGACAGTTAGAATGCAGAAGGGCAGATTTAGTTTAAGCTTGGTCATAACAATTTGCTTTTAGCCTAACAAGCTCATTATGGGTGAAACGTTCTGTGGTGGATGGGGACTGTGGGCAAAGCTGGAAACATTGATTTTCTTCAGATGCGTATTTGTTGAACAGGTGCTCACATAAATTACTCTCCTTGGCTCTTAACCCCAAATTTTTTTTATTGCACTCAGAGTAATGAACACAGATGTAACTTAGCTCACTTGATCCTGTTGTCATTTTCCCTTTCTGGGGCGTCACTACTCTGTGAGTGTAGAGACGCACACTTTGCTCACTTCTTCTAGGAATGACAAAAGTAGCAAGTGCTTTGCTAATATTTTAGAACCAGTTCCACTTTGGAACCAGGTTTCAGGGTTCATCCTGTAACATGCGTCTTGCACAGTGAAAGTGACAGCAGTGTACTGGAGTGACTCACAGGCCTTGTCTTGTTGCAGATGCCTCACAGGAGCACGGAACTGAGGTGAACTGGCAGCGCATGTGTCCCCGTCCACCTCAACCAGCTTTGCTCACCACCTTGACGAGCAGGAGGCGGGCTGATTGCCCAATTGGAGCCATCAAAAGGACAAAGCTGCGAGGTGGTGGAGGCGCTCTATTATGGATGAGGCGCACCTCAGGGAACCCGGTCGGCATGACAACGTGCTGATAGCGGGTGGGGGCTGATCAGCTGACAGGAGCTCGGTCTCCTCAGGTTACAGATCACAAGTGCATTCACTTTTGATGGACAGTGGAGGACACAGAGATGAAGTTTGACTTTAGAGTGACTTTATCAATTGAATGTGAAAGGAAAGAAAAATCACTGAGATTACCCCGTTTATCACAGCCACAATATGTACGAGTATTGTTAACTGTCCTTGAATTAATTGAGTTGTCAAGTTCGCTTCCATTAGAAATAACATTTTCATCAAAATGACTATATCCTACAGGTCTCATTTAAAATGTTGCCAAAAAGGAACCTTGTGCACATGTAACCAATTGTGAATAAAACTAAATTCTGCTCTTCAAGTGGACTGAGAATCAAGGAAACAGTCATGCTGAATATGTTTGGTTAGTTCAATCCATAGAACATGTGGAGCTCTGCGTTTCCTTTTCAAAACATCTGCAACACTGATTGAACTTAGCAAATCAAAGCCAAGGTATCAGTATTGGTAAGAATGGTTGACTGCATCTTAAGTCTGGAATTACACTGAATTTAATACAGGGTTATTCAAAGTTCCAGGAAGGAGCGACATGTTGTCTGAGGGTTTGTTTGTTTGAAGCAGGTGATTCATGCAGTGGGCCAAAGAGCTCAACACACTGTATTTTAAGAAAACACCCTGACATTTTATGACATTTACACTGAGCCTACCTTAATGTGGACCAAGGCTACACTCACAAACCAAAGAAATTACCACTTACTGGATGGCTGTGCTGATTCAAACTATATCCATGTCACTAGGGGTGTCTTTACTGAGTGTCGCATTTGAAAAATTGTTTAAAGTGAACTAGCAGCATGGTCAATTAGGAGCTGGACTTGACATGAGTAGTTTTTCTCAAGGCAAATTTATATTTTAACTTTGTTGGCCATTGGTTGACACATTACTGGAGCTGGTGCAACAATTTAACCAGCAGACAGCGTCCAAAGGGAACATGCAGAAAGTCTTACACTAACATCCGCACAACCCCACTCATCTTTATCTCACAAGAACCAAAAGCATTAACTCTTTCCTATGACCGACACATTAGGGCATCAAAACAATACGGTAGAAGCAGACAATTATGGAAAGAAGTGAATCAGGGCGTCTAAACTGAGGATATAGAGCCATTCAAAGCTGTGGAAAACGTTTTGATTTGGCTCCCACCAGAAATTACAGCCCCATCTTATTAGTATTGACTTTAGGAGGCAGATGAAGAAGAAATTATATTGGTATCAAGACTATCAAGACAAAAATGTCTTGCATTGTGATGTATTTCTGAGTTCAACCAGTCAGATGTTACACTACAGAAGATAAAAAGGAGCATTTGCTACTAGTTCAACACCATCTGAATAAAGAATTTAAAAGCAGCTAGCTGCGTCTTTTAAGTATTCAGGAGAGCAGAGAGATATTACTTTAAGCCATCCATGCAGTAAAAGAGAGAGGTGTGGGGGTACAGGTGACTCGTGGGAATGTGATCCCGGCCTCTCGGGAAAGCCTGCAGCATCAGACCGCCGTGAATTATTCATCGGTTACACGCTGAACCACTGGCAATCGTGCCAGGGTCGTCAAGGCAACCATAGCCCTTCTGCCCACACCAGTAACCACAAACCCACACAAACTTTAAACTGCTGGACCTGATATTCATGCTGTAAAATTTTGAATTTGAATAAGACTCAACATCACTTCTAATGATACCAAAGCTGTCAGCTGACTCAGATGCAATGTTATTGTTGCAGTGACTGAACAATGCTGTGCTTCTTATTAAGCCTACACATACACAATGACACACACACTGAAGAAATGCGAAATGTTCAGCATCTGAGTGGCTCCATTAGGACAAAAGGTCACAAAAATGTCACCTAAAAATGTCACAGCCTGACCACACATACTGATCCGAACCGAACCTCTGACACTAAACCCTCTGCAGGGACGGTGCACAGTATTTCCATGACTTCAGATGTTAAAAAATAAATAATACACCAGCCGACGTTCTCAGAACCGACTCCCTCTGCAGGTTTCCACAATTACATATTCACACTGCTGCAAACACAAGGTTCAAAGTTTGCAATTATAGACTGCAACAGTTTCCATGAATTACAAAAACTGTGCTGCATAAATATGCGCACACACACACGTATATTTCTGATATAATTGACAGCATGTAATTCTGCAGTTGTCAGTCACATTAAAGATTTAACAGCTCACTAAGCTGTGACCAATGACACAGATCTGTGTGCGTCTGCTTGTGTGTGATCATGAATCATTTAGGTCAGTGCAGGTGTTGTTGTATTTCTCTAGGATTGGATGAACAGACTGACACAGACACCCCGGTGGCTCACAAATCTGCTCTCCTACCAAAGCCAAATGACGTCAAGGGCGCTGTGTGTGTGTGT
This sequence comes from Platichthys flesus, assembly GCF_949316205.1. NCBI lineage: Eukaryota > Metazoa > Chordata > Actinopteri > Pleuronectiformes > Pleuronectidae > Platichthys > Platichthys flesus. Next base: position 8,331,526 of record NC_084965.1, read on the forward strand.
GTGTGTGTCTGTACTTGCAATCCATGATTGCTGAGTAAGAAACGACAATGGAGCACAGAAGTATATACACAGTGTATAAACGCACCTGCATGCAGTCCAACACAGGAAGAGAACTCATGCAGTTCATGAAGGAGGAAAACAAAACTTGGCTGCAACAAATACATTGCTCCATGGATCAAAATAAGAGTTTGATTATTTCCAGAATAAAAGGCTTGAACTGTGCACGTTATTGCATAAATAACTCAAAATCACACTATGTGGGCCTTTTAATGGGCATATCAGAATTGTTGTTTCTGATGTTTGTAGACATGAAAACCGCGATACTGATGCTGATGTATATTGTTGTTTATCACTGTTGTATTGCTAAATAAATTGTATTTATGTGGATGAATTTGTGAAAAATAAATGCAGTCATGCTGTCAACACTGTGATGTCCATGCAAATTTTCCACTTAGACAATAAAGTCTATTTTGTCTTATATCTGCTGTAACTCAGTTTTACACCCTAATATCAACATTAGCATCAGCCCCCAAAGATCCATATATGCTGAACAGTGCACACAAAAAGGGACTAATATTCTCATGTAAATAAAAGAGACTGAGGACCATAGATTCAACACTCAACACTCAACATTCCCTCTCAACATGAGAGGGAAGAGGGAGACACAAACACAGATCAACACATATAAACAAACACACACATGCACGAAGACTGAGACGTGAGAACAAACATCCCTGGGAGTGGGAGAAGCTGTCTGCACACACACTTTCTGCTGGACTAAGTCCTAAAGAGATAACGAAAATGAGTACACACACAATATTCACTCCAGGTGTTATTACCCAGATGCCACTCATAGGCTGAACGTGGCGGCTGGTAACCTGAGCTGTGACAGGAAGGAAGCACCGACATTCTCCACATAGTGACAGCAGCACTGAGTGGTCTGCACTGACTCAGTATTTACAATGGTGTGGCCAACATCAATACATTTATATTAATGAGGACGTGGGTGTTATGTCTATCTGCACTAATACATAAACACACACACACAGTTTAGCGTTTTCAATCATTTCTCATTACCAGGTTTCACTGTTATTATGACTTTGTCTAAATACTTAGGACTACAAGTCAAATACAGAGGTGTGTGTTTCTACATCTGGACCAAAGTCTATGTGTCGTACTGAAACCTTTGGTCAGATGAAAGAAAAATGATCCACCACAAATTGATTATTGATCAATCAATGGTGACCATGTCAAAAAGCTACAAAAAGCTCTGCAGAATCAATCAAGTTCATTTGGGTTGTTTACTGATCCAAACAACCAATCATTTAACTGAAAGAATAATGAGCACATTGATAGCAAAAATAATTAGCCAGAAAGATAAATGGACTATGAGCCAGAAAAAACAGACAAAAAGACAAACAGAGAGATGGAGAGAGACCAGGAGCGAAAACACAGGAGACAAGAGCAGATCAAGAAAGACACAGACAAAGACAAAAACAAGAGGCAGAGACAGAGACAGAGAGAGATTGAGAAAGACAGACAAAGAGAGAGAAAAACGAAAAGAGAGAGACAGATAAACAGACAGACGTCTATTCAAAAACAGAAAGACAGATGTATGTCCACAGACAGAGGCACGGCAGAAGCTTTGTCCCCCCCTCTGTTTTGCAGCAGATTATCTGAGCCTTGTCTCTGCTGAGCCCGGGACAATGACTCAAACACTGAGTGTGACACCTGAAGTCTCTGTCCAGTACTGAGTGATGCAGTGACACGCTCACAAGGCCTCAGTGCCGTCAGTGCTGCTGCTGCTGCTGATAGTGCTGCTGTGTTTTCTGGAGAAAGTGACTGTGTGTAGACGGATGTCAACATTTGAAATCCAGCGGTGGAAAGAGTAGGGGGCTCAGGCAACAAAAACAGCAGGGCCGCAGCGGCATTCAGGATGAGAATGTCCCCATTTCGCTCCAATTACACCTAATGTAGATGCACTGTGAGTCACATGGTGCTTGCACTCAAAGCTTAAACTGCCGGCGAAGAATCAGCCCACTGCACAGGACCAAGAGTTCCAGCAGCTCACTGAGCTTGAAACTTGTTAACTGCTACACACACACATCATAAAGTGAAAACCTCAAAGCACCAGAGAGCGGAGAACCACCACCGTCCCCGAAACAAGAGGAGAGCCGAGCAGAGATCAGGATGTGCTTTATTATGTGTAATTTCATCCTCAAACACAGACAGGAAAAACAGATTAAACATCCATTATCTCTTAATTACTCTGAGTTACATAACCAACTAATGATAATGAGTCGAGGCCACCCACAGTGTGTGCCCTTGCATTAAGGAGCATTAAATGTTACATTATAAGTCTTTAAAACCAAAATTAGTGAGAATACGCTGTTAAAAAAAAGAAAAAAAGCAATTGACTCATTTCCCACTGTCAATATAGGAGTTTATATGGAACTAAATTCTTGCCAAATCTTAACATACAAACAAAAACACAGTGTGGTTAAAAAAAAAACAATTGTACATGTAATATTTTTTTTCACTTGAATGAAATTCAAAAAGCTATTTCTTTCTGAATCATCATATATTACAAAATATGTTGTGTTTATTTGTTTCTCATTTGTATTTTTGTCTTACAACAATTTCTTTTGTTAGTGGTGTTATGCATTTGCAATGATAGGGAATTTGTAAAACATGTTTTGACATTAATTTAGCTCCATAATGGTCTTTTCAGTATTTTTCATGAGTCAGGTTCGATGTCGCGGTCAACCGAGATAACAGCGTGTCGGAAAGCTTACTGTCTTGTTAGTGCATATTGCTCGATGCGGAGAAAGAAAAACAAACAGCTGACGATCTGAGCCAGAGCTGATAAAAACAAAGACAAAATTGACCTTGGATTGAATTTCGAATACAGATGTTAGTGGGTATTAGGGCTAATTTATGCTTAACGTTAGATAAAAACGGACAGAGCCCTCTGTCCATACTCTGCGGCTATTTCCTTACGGATATGGACAAAACAGATGCAGTACCACCAGAGATCATTGGGGGCAGTGTAGCCAACAGTTTCGCCAACAGCGAAATATGATTCTATTGAAGTTACCTCGCCCGTTTATGACACGTTTGTAGTTGTCAGAAACTCTCCACTCTGTGCTGCCTTCTACTGGATGTAGTGCTCAAGAAATATGTCAATGTAAAAGACACATGGTAGTAGGCAGACAGTGATGGCCGTATTATTTGAAACAGATGAATGTGTATTCGTACGTAAAGGCGGCATAAATTACCCTATAGTAGTTTTTTTTTACCAGTGGAAAAGGGGTTTATGTTTTTTTTGGACTAAATCAAAATGAAATTAAATCTCTTAAGTCAGATCTGCAAGTACAGGGCAAGCTCTGAAGTTCTGATACCTCCCACCTCATTAATACACATCTGTCTTCGTTATTACATCTGTAAGCTGTGGTTTATGAGACAAACACACACACACACACAGTCAGAGCCAGGCCAGTGTCTCCGGGGAAATCCTCCACGTTTTCAGAGCAGCAGCCGTTAACAACGTGGCTCTGGACAAGTACAGTAGAGTTGTGCTGCCGTTACAGGCTGTACTTGTCCATGTGGCAGCAACAGTGTTTACACAGCACTGACTCTATGAGACGTGGTTCAGGCTGTGACTGCGCCCTGCTTCAGCCGCCGCTGACATACACACACACACCTTCACAGTTTACTGTCACTCTTCCCCAGCAACGTCTCCCTCTGGAACAAGTGCTCAGCTGAAAGCTCCAGCCTCAACCGCTGTGGGTCAGACTAACGGTCTCTCCAGGAGCTCTCTCAGTCCCTCTCTCCTCCGGAAGAGGATGGTTTGATTCCTCATGTGAGGGTCACACACTTGAAACTTATAAAGCTCTGATAAGTGTGACCAAGTGTGAGAGGAATCTTGACTCTGAACAAGTGCCCCATCCACATCCCCTCAACCTCATAATACACATGTCTCACTTCAGGGGGTTTAAAGTTTCAAGTCAATTGTCCGCCCCAGACAGACTTACTACAATTCCAAGGTGTGTAAAGAACAAGCAGGGACAAAGGTCAGATTGCTTTGACCACGTCTACAATGAGACAGGGACGAGAGACACCAGGACGGGGGGAGGATAATAACCTGGGTACACAGAGCGAGGAGTGTGTAATCAAATCCGGAACTTACAATAAAGTAGTGCACTGGTGGTGATGATGATGATGTACCTTAGAGGGAACCGCCAAAGTGGACCAATCGGTTCCAGAGTGAAATGACATACAGTATAACTTTAGGCTACAAGGGAAAGATGTCCTCATGCACTCAGCAATTTTGACTTTCCTCCTCTTTCTGTCATGTGAGCTGACCGACCTGCAGCATCTGGACCAAATCTGCCGCCTCTCTGCCTTCCAGAGGAAACGGTGCACCACGCCAAAGCTCCCAAATCATGTGGATACGTGGATGCAGGACATGGATGTCTGTCAGCAGACGTGCCAGGATGTTCCTGTGTGGTGTCTGTGTTAGTCCATAACAGTGTGTGAGGCCTGGAAGGTGCAGGGATGCAATAATCAGAGAATAATGAGGATTTCAGCGTCTTGTCTGACTGTCCACAGTCTGTCCTCACACAATGAAGTAGCAGTCTGTCTTCATGTAAACCAGTCTAACCTTATATAAACCAGTCTGTCCCCCAGTAAAACATATCAGTTCTTCTCTTAAACCAGTCTGTCCTCACACAAATTACTTTGTCCTTCTATGGGCCCCATATGTCCTCAAATAAACCAGTCTGTTGCCATATAAACCTGTTTGTCCTCCTCTAAAACCAGTCTTTCCTCATATAAACCAATCTGTCCCAATTAAAACCAGTCTGTCCTCATATAAGACCAGTCTATCCTACTCTAAGACCAGTCTTTCCTCATATAAACCAATCTGTCCCCATTAAAACTAGTCTGTCCTCCTATAAGACCAGTGTGTCTTCATGCAAAACCAGTCTGTCCACATGTAAGATCAGTCTTTGGGACCATGTGCTACTCCGCTGGCACATCTGGATCTGCCAGGCTGCTGTGAAGTGGACACACATGAACTCTGAAGTTCCCTGACTCTGTTTAAACCCTGTGTACAGATAAAACAGGGATGTTTCATTTCTAACAGTGCTATGTTGAAAGGGAGCAGACACAGACAGGCCCGGGAGGGAGGAGGGGGACACGAGAGGACCGCTGTGAGGAAGAGGAGGAGGACGCCTCGCTGCTGGGGAACCAACGACACACGGCGGTGATGCGCCCCGCAGGCCGCTGCTCTCCCCGGGTCTTACCTCCACGCTGAACGGCTGCTCCTCTCCGTTCACGGAACATAAAATCCACAGCAGCAGCTGCAAGCACAGCGTCCTCACACAGCAGCCGTGCACACGCAGCGCCGGAGGTGCCATGGTGGAGCCGCCGCGGACGCTCGGCTCCTCGGTTCGTTTTGTATTTACAGTCGCTTCCTCTCAGACGAAACGAACAAAAAAATCCTAGACGTCGAGCAGCGGACGAGAGGAGCTGGGGGTCGGCTGCTTCCGCCGCGGTTGTCAGGAGGAGGTTGTCCCCGGGGAAAGATGAAGCTGTTAACGCCTGTCAGCAGCCTCCCGGTCCCGCAGTCCCCGGGTCGGTCCTCCGGTGCAGCGGCCGTTGTTCCAAGCGGACGAGTCCAGCCCGTTTTCTGCTCCGCGCGGCATAGCTGCCCGTTTTCTATCGTGTTTCCCACCGAGTGCGCATGCGTGAACCGAGCGCCCCATCCCACTGCTCCTCCAGAGGGTCCAGCAGAACCAGTCTGTTTTCATCTAAAACCAGTGTCGCCACATATTAAACCAGTCTGCTTTCATCTAGAAAACAGCGTGTCCTCCTTAAAACAGTCTGTTCTCATATAAAACCAGTCTGTTTTGATCTTAAACCAGTCTGAAACCAGTAAGTCCTCATATATACCCAGTCTGTTTTTGTCTAAAACCAGTCTGTCCTCATATAAAACCAGTCTGTTTTTTTTAATCTAAAACCAGTCTGTCCTCATATAAAATCTGTCTGACCTCATATAAAACCAGTCTGACCTCATCTAAAACCAGTCTGACCTTATCTAAAACCAGTTGGACCTTATATAAACCAGTCTGTCCTCATATTAAATCTGTCTGTCCTCTTATCAGACCAGTCTGTTCTCATATGAAACGAGTACGTCCCCTTATAAAACCAGTCTGACCTCATATAAAACCAGTCTGACCTCATATAAAATCAGTCTGTCCTCATGCAAAACCAGTCTTACCTTATCTAAAACCAGTCTGTCCAAATACAAAACCAGTCTGACCTTATATAAAACCAGTATGTCCTCAAATAAAATCAGTCTGTTTTTATTTAAAACCAGTCCATCCTCCTGTAGAACCAGTCTATCCTTTTGTAAACCATGCTGTCCTTATATAAACCAGTCTGTCCTCATGTAACCAGTCTGTCCTCATATGAAACCATCTCGTCTTGTTTACTCAGTCCTCGCCTGAATGTAAAAGAAAAATATTTTTTATTCTCTGTCAGCAAATTATTGTAACAGCTGTATTTCCATGTATTTACCAAAATAAAAGCATGAACTTCAGGTCACCAGGTCCAAATTTGAAACATATTCCCAACACAGCTTCAACATCAGGCTGCAGGTTGTTTTGCTGGTTATTCTTATTTATGAATTACAAAGACAGCATTAAGGAAAGTCCCTCATAACTTACAACAAGCAGGATAAAGCACTGCTTCAGGATCAGCTGTCATTGAGTGAAAAACCAGGTTTATGTGAGGATACAGCAGAGTCTTTGTTTTTACACTGCTTCTTTGTGTTAGTGGTTGTTTTCGTGTTTTTTTCTCTTCTGACATAATGTGTGTGTGGGTGTTATTTACTGAATTCATTTTTTACATCATTTAGCTCCACCAGAGGGCGATGACAGGCTCAACGCTCCCTTCAGTAAATGTGGCTGACTAATCCTGCTGTGGTTCGGCCTCCGGTCAGATGATGACCGTTGGGACCGTCACTACTTCCTGTAGACAAACTGATGTGGGACCTGATTTTTCAGGAACACCTCTCATCAAGTGTCTTTACAAACATGGAGCTGACTCTTATCGTGTCATGCAACAGGAAATCTGCAGAATATTACATCCTTCAGTATAGAAAGATTTAGAAAGATTTACTGACATGTCGCCACGGCACACAATGAAATGTGTGTCTGAGGAAAAAACTGATCTCTTCACATAATAGAAGAGAGCCTGATCAATGATTTTCCACTTAGACTTAAACACCAAGGGATATAGTTTGTGTGTGGTTGAGTGTGAGTTGGTGTCAGCCTGTGAATGCAACAGCAATTAGCCCATTGCTGAGGTTTCAATTTCCGCCAAGGAGGTTTATGATTTCCACTTATTGTGAACAGCCTTACCAAAACCTCAACCCTAACCTTAACCTGACCACACATCTCATTTTACCATTTACTATCCTCAATCAGGACTTGAAGAAATTATGTTTAGTCTCATTCAGGACCAGGCTTTGGTCCCCATGATGTGTACTTGTCCTGACAAGTATTTATGCTGGAAAAGGTCCTTAACAGGCAACAATAACCAGTGTACACACACAAACACGCACCTCATCAACCTGTCTGAAGAACGCTCACTGATAATTATTGAATAGTGTCATTTCCTGACTGTTAGGTTTAAGAGTTTTGTGTTTCCTGTGTTTATGAGAGTTCATGGGAAGTGTTTGTTGCTTGTTAAAATTCAGGAGACAGTTTTATTTATCGGCACTTAACAAAACCTTCACCATAACTGCATCTTATTTGACAACTCGGCTGAAACAGCATCAGTGGCACAGTAGTCGTGTCCCGGAGTCTTTGTCCTCTGGACTGAAATCACTTCACTGATCTGTGATCAATGTGTGAAAGTTTCTCTTCCTCTCTTTGTTCTCCTCGCGCTCATTTAGAAATTTGTTGGCCGCTGAAATCATTTTCTCATCCTGGCTTCCTCTCTCTCTTTTTCCAGTTCCCGCTTCCTCTCCTCCTCCTCTTAAAGATTTCTTCTCTCAATCGATAATCCTGAATAGCCTTTCTGAAGCGTTCTGGCCCTTTCCAACTGGTCCTCCCACCAGTGCAGATTTTTTTGCCAGGATCGTCAAAGCGTCCCTTTCCAAACATGACTGTCTGATAAGTGCTGCATCTGCTCCCAGTCAGACCTCCTGGACCTCTTGGCAGCACCAATCCAAAGCCTCCCATCCATCTGCCTTTTTTTCTCTGAGTAATAAAGAAAAGATTAGATGTTTGTATTATTTAAGGCTAGTTCATTTTGGAAGATTTGCCTGGGGTTTTCCTTCCCTTCTCAGGGAGTAAAACTTCATGTCAAAGTGTGTATAACTGCTCATACTCTTCCTGAGGTTGGATGGGGTCATCACATTCACGTTCTCAGCCCGGATGAAGCTCCAGGGTCGGGCTGGAAGCGCAGCGAGGAGCCGCCCTCTCAGATTGATTATAGGTGTCAGATTGATGTGTTATCCTGTGACCTGCCACAGTCGACTAAAGGAAAATCCACTCTGCTCCAGTCCTTTTTCACAGTTGGACCACTTACTTGTGTTTTTCACTCTGACAACCTTCTTTTCCTTCACATGGAAATTCTTCCAAACCTTGAACTCTTTGCTGATGTAAGCAATTACTTTTTGATTATTTCATGCAGGCTCTATTATCATTGTGCATCTTACAACATTTTACACAAAGATATTTTCATTTAAAGAGTTTCTTGAGCTGCGGTTCGATCGCAGGAACTTTTCTGCAGAACTAGGAACGATGCAGGAATTCCTCCCCTTTCCACTGTCAAATTTGATTTCACTCACTAATTTAAAAACCTGAAGAGGCAAACCGACTGTTACCAATCGGGTTTAAAGTTCTGAGCATCCTGAAACTATAAAAACGTAGGACCAATGGAGTGACATGGAAGTCCAGGCTCGGTTTAGCATTTTTACTGAACACGACATCCAGCGAAAACTGGAATCACAAAATGATAAACCTGTGTGCTATGATCTCGAGCAAGCTGAGCGAGCTGAACATCCACCGGGAACCAGTGCCGGGAACAGCTAAAGAAATATACCCAAGACTACCAAAAATAAAAGACAACAACAAAATTGGTACTAGCCGAAGGACCAGTAAGTTCGGTTGGATGGCTGACTTTTCTGTTTTTTATAGGATTTATGGAGTCTGTATTTCAAGTCCGCCAGCAGACATTTATTCGTTCAGTTCAATAAAACATGAAAAGTGTTGGCCCAGTGTCTCCCAGCTTGTGTTATATCCTTTCTCGCTGCCAGTCGTTGCAGCAAGCTCCCACATGTGAAGTCATTTCACCAAGCAGAGCATGGCACCGCATGTGCGCTGAGGTAAAACCATTTCATTTTTGCCATTTTGAGTCATGACTTGGCTCGGCTCTCTCTCGAAAATAAGTGATGCAGGGAAACCACCTCATCTGGGTCTCTGGCCCCGTCAGTCATGTGACTACACCTCCTTCCATGAAGTTTGAACCTGAAGCAAAAAGCTGATCTCGATCAACCCCAGCCACGATGTCAGAGTCGGGCACCGGCATGTATGAGATCTGCATACAGAAAAACAGCAGAAATAGGTCTGCTGCGAAACAAACCAGACATTAACATGATGAGCTCAGTGGTGCAGGAATTAAAAACAAGCAGATTCACTGGGTTCCTGTTTCCAGGACAGAGAGAGAAACCATAGAGGTACCAAAAAAAAAAAAACCACAACTGATTGACTTAGCCTAATAAAAACAGAAATATATAAAAAGACAAGAAGATGTCCAAAAATGTATAACAACTTGAGTCCTTGGTCTGAGATGGGACACAAATTTAATGTTGATGTACAGTGTTGGCACCGGACGTAAATCTGCAAAATAGTGCAATATGGAAAGAATTATTTTCGTCCCAATTATTTAATTAGCCTTTAATGATTAATACATGAGACAGACAACAAGAGTGCATTGAGGTCGAATGAGAAAACAGAGGGGTACAAAAGTATATCATTGACCTATTGATTATTTTCCAGCATCAGCATATTTAATTAAAATAAACTGGTCTTCAGATACATGAGCACAAGCTGACAACTGTCTATTGAATTAAGATAGAGAGGAAACACACAGGCGGTCAGAGAGACTCTCCCACTCCTCGAGTCTGTCTATTCAAACTTTGTGGTCGATCATTTCCAGTCTTCAGGGCTGTCAGACAGTAAAAACCTGCTCTGCCAGCTGTTGTCAACAAGCCTCACAAACATGTTACACCATGAAAACTCCACAGTGTGAAATGAACAGTGTAAGATCCTGGATCAGTCCGACACTGTCAGACGCTGTCAAGATGCTCGCCCCTGCAAATCAGCTGAAATCTACCAACAACCCCATCAAAACTCACAGCAGCTCAGATGCAACGAAGCTGAAACATTGCTGGGGGTGAAATAAACGACCAATAAATGACATTTGCAGTTTACATTCAATTTCTACTGTATATTTTTTATATACTGTTTAACTCAATTTGAGGGTTACATTGGCATGGTTCAAAAGCAACAAACAAGCAACTCTGCCGCTCAGTGATCAACAAGTTATGGATTTCTTTATCCATCCTACCACTCATTTTCTGCCTCTCTACATGGCAACCAAAGTAGAAGAGATTCTCATCATGGCCTCTCCCCACCAAAGTTTTCCAGCTCCTCCTGGAGGATCCTGAGAGTTCCTAATTCCGAAAGACGTATTTTATGTGTTCTCACAACCCTGTTCTGGATGATCTCATTCTTTCCATTCTCATAGGTCCAATATGATGCCATTTTTTCTGCTGCCATTTGTGAACATTTGCATCTCTCTTGTCTTTTTAACCATTCAAAGCAGTTAATTCATCCATTCATGCACATACACTTGGGAGGAAAACTGGTGATTCAGACTAATGAGACTATTGAACCGCCAACCTTCTGGTTTGTAGATGACCAACTCAAGTCTCCCTCAAACCACAGACTAGTGAGACGTTTAACTTTTTCCTGGCTGTGCACGGAGAATCCTCCCGTCTCCAGTCTTTAGGATTCAGCTCAAGCAACTGGACGTGACATGATATTAACTGTACCGATATTGGATCGGTATCATCCTTTCATCAAACTCTAAAGATTTCCCAGAATGTTCAAACTCTTTCTTGGAGCTTCCTGGGAGTTAATCTTCCTTTTCAGAAAAAGACACAGACCCGGTGTCTCCACACAAACTGCAAACTCTTTATATTTGTCATTAAGTGCAGAAGATGGGATGTGGCCAAGTGTCTCCCACTGAAGTTTTTAGCAGCATCACTCTGCCTTATTCCCACTAGCACAAGTTTGAAGAAGAATCTGTTTGCCACACAGAGCCAGGGAGAGGGGGAGGGGGGTGAGACAGAGGGAGAGTTTGCCAACAGCGCCAATCGACCTACTTCCGGCGAGGATCAGTTTCAGGTTTTTGGCCGGTGGGTGGCTGCATGCTACCAATGTTTATCCCGTACAGGAAGGGTGGAAGCATTTTTAGGGAGAGCTGCTGTAACCACAAGCAATCGCAGGGGAAAATCTCCCCCAAAGCTGTCCACGTGTATGTGTGTGTGTGTGTTTGTGTGTGTGTGTGTGTGTGTGTGTGTGCGTGTGTGTGTGTGTGTGTGTGTGTGTGTGTGTGTGACTGCAGTGAATTAGCTTCCTTTGCTTTGACTTTGAAGCTTACAGTTTCTGGTCTTATCAGATTTATGGGGAGCTGCTGCAGCCGCTGTGACATTGCAGTGACCGTGCAGAAAGTAGAGTCAGTATGATATGATTGTGTGTTGGTGGATGAGCTACAACATTAAATCTGATAACTGGTTTTACCGTTGTGGCGGATCAGTGAATGGTGATAGCAATAGATAGATGTATACAGGTTATAGATACAGTACATGTGCATATAGAGTATAATCCATTCTAATATCACATTTCTAACTGTGACCTTGCAGGGTCAATTCTTACGTCGACTGTTTGGAAGTCACTAAGTCAGGACAGTGGTAATGGAGGACTGCTCGTGAGTGGAAATCTGGAGAGCTGTCCATCATTGACAGATGTCCCACTACCTCTCCTGCACCTGACACAGCTATATATGCCACAGGTTCTTAACTATGAAAGATGCTGACAGCTCATTCACGCTTATTTTACTAGAATAAAGTTGACAAGAAAACAAAATCCAATACAAAATGCTGCGGCCACATTCCAAACGCTAAATTTGATTTCAATCATGTCTCCCTTCTGCCTGAGATTCTGCACGAACTTCCTGTATCTTGTTTTTAAAGTTGTCTCCAAATATTTAAATGATCTCACTCCTCCCTACATCAGAGATCTTCCTTCACTTTATGTTTCAGCCAGATCACTAAAATGTTCCATCTGTGGACTATAAAAGTGCAACTGAGGCCTCCTTCCGTTTTAATGCCTCTAAACCGAGGAGCACTCTGCCTCTGGATATCCAACGCAGAGCTCCATCAGTATTTAAAAAAACAAACTAGAGGCCTGTTTTGTTTTAATTCGGCTTTTACTATTGGGAAATGTTACAGCCTCAGTCTTTATGTTTTAATCGGTGGTTTTCATAATTATTTCCATCCTTTCTTTTATTGTGTTGACTTTTCTTTATATGCTTTTATTGACCTATCCTGCTAAGCGAAGAACTCTGGGCTACATATTTGTGTATATATAAAGTTGAGTTGAGTTCTGGAGCGTGTGACTGAGGTCGGCGGTCTCTGATCTACGGCTCACGACGTGAATGCCACGGCCGAGGGGAGCGCTGATGTTTGTATTCAGGGAGGCAGCGGCTCTGGTTGTGAGAAATCCATCAGAAGTGTGTCCACGATAAGAAGACGTATTCATTTGAAAGGTCAGACTTGTCTGAAACAGACAGCTGGAGATGTTTGCCGATATTACATTATCTGTGTATTGAACCTTTTGAAGGTGGGGGGAACAAACAATCAACAGACAGGCAGCTGCATGCAAATGGAGGCCTGAGGTTTTCCACTGTCGTTTTATTTGTTTCTTTTTTATGGAACAGAAATATATGAGGGGTGAAAACCGAGAGGGTCCACACATGCAGATAATCAGAGTTAATGTCTGTTTGTGGAGGAGAAATTGTTGATACAATCCTCAGCTGCAATTTCTGACTTTGCCATCAAACTGAATTATCTCATTGGGTCCTTTATGATTTGTTTGGCCGTGCAACAGGGGAGACGCTGCAGGTGGGGATATCAGAATATCTCTGCTCACATGAGTACCAGAGTGGTGGATTAATTAGAGGTCAGAGGTCAGAAAGGGTCACATGTTCACAATCATCTCAGCATGGACTCATGTGGAGATAGTTAGCTCCAAGGAGGTCGTGTGCGTTTGTTTGTTTGTTTGTCTGTTACTCACATATGTTATTCAGCATGCAACCGCTATTAGACTGATTACCATGAAACTTGGTGGAAGGATCCAGTACTGGTTAGGGAAGAACCCAATTAATTCAGGTTCGGATTCAGGCTTTGTTTTCACTTTGATTAGCATTGCGAGATTGGGTGTTTTTCAATAATTTTTCTCGATTTCTCAGAGAATTACGTGTGAATCATGATGAAAAAAAATCATGTTTAGTGGATTGGTATCGATGAGAGTCGCTTTTTCAAATCCAGATGAAAATCAAGATCGAGTGGCTTATAAAGTGGTTCCATGTGAGAGTGTTTTGGCAGCCACTGCATGGTAACAAGATTCAAGATAATTTATTGTCATTGCAGAAGCAAATCTATTCTGAAACTGTCATTCTCAAATCAAATTGTGCCTGCTATAAAGATAAATAGATATAGGTATATTATATATTACTAAGTAAACAAACTACTGTAACTACATCCAATGTGAAGCAGAGATATGATGACTGCTCTTCTAGCTCCTGATATTTTGGATGCACATTTGTTGCACATTTGTAATGTGTCCATTAATAAATTTGACAGTTTGTTTTGTGTGTGTGTCTGTGTTTGAGTGTATGTGTGAGTGCATCCTGCATCTGAATTTTTGGCCCTGTATCTCTTTATCTCTGTGTCCATCCCTGCCGCTTCTGTGATTGAGATCACGCTTGTCATCTGCTTTCAGCGTTACTCATTCTCAGAAATGGGACGTGTCCCTCCCACTGCAGTCTGTCTCTGTTACAGAGTTGACATTGGAGAGGGACTCTGGTCACTTTGCACACCTCTCTCTCCCTCCATCCCTCGCTCTCCTCTCACCCGTCACTCGGTGTCCAGATGGAGCCATCGCAGGCGGACGGGGGTTTGGCTGTGCGCTGGACGTTTTGCAGAAAAAAAATTAGCCACAGGGTAAAAAGAGGAAATAAATATCAATGAACACCATCGGCTGTAATCTGTCTCCAGCGGCGTGAGCAGACAGGACAGGCCTGACCTCCCCAGCTGACATTAACAATCCAGAGTCAGTGCAAAGAGGTTCATTCTACTAACTTCATCAACAGGTTTTTTCTTTAGTGATCATAGATTTATAGGATCTGTTTACATGTTTTTGTTCAGGGTAACATTTAACATTTAATCTGAAAGATGCAATAGTTTCACAGAAATATAGAATGAATGAAAGCTGGGAATATTTCATCAAAATAATTGAACTCTTTCGATGGAGAAATATAATTGTGCATGTTAGTAAATAAGGAGGTTTAATGTTTTATCACTGGTCAACGCAGTATATTATAGTCTGGATCATGTTTCCATCATATGTTCCATAGATAGATAGATGTTGTCCTGACTTCATATTGTGTGATTCAATTAATATGAGATTTACTTCTCACACAAACACGCTTCTTCCGCTGCTTTCAACATGCACCGAAATCCAGATATTTTCCTGAAACTTTCCAGAGGAGCTGAATGTGAGAACGCAAAATTGCTCCTGACATTTTCCAGGACTTTTTTCTGCCAGCCCCCATGACAAATGTATTGAAAATGTCAGAGTAAGACCATTCGAGAATACAGAAGGAAAATGACAGATGCAAAACTGAACAAACGAAAAGAAAACCAATATCAGGATGAAAAAGATGTGTCATACACAGAGAAGATGCTTGGATAAACAATGATCAGTAATATCAGCCAAACCTTGTGTTGATGTGCTGTATACAAGGGATTTCTACAGTGTAATGTATACTTCATGTCCTGCCTCTTCCTTGCTGTACCCAGCCTCTACCTCTTGCTTACTTGTCTCCTCTTGTTGGGAAAATGTCTGACCTGCATATCTTGGACTCCTGGACCCAGTCTCATGGACTGGAGGACTCTGTGGAGGATACAGTTGCTGTGCAGATTAGATGTGCTCCAGCAAGTTGTCCAAAGTGAAAACAACACAGGAAATCCCATCAGGGAGGACGCTGGGAGCTTGTTTTGAAACACAGGTCATTTTCAAGACAACCCCCTGCCCTCCTTCCTCACACAGTGCACGAACATCAGCCGCACCTCACGGACTCCTGTGGGGGAATGGTCTTACAGCTTCTTCTCACTCAACAACATGCTGCCTTAGAGCAAGGCCAGACATCTGTCCTCCAAAGAGCACAGCTCAGCCAGCACCTGGGTGGATGGAGAGGTGCCTCGGGACCCCCTGAACATTTCTCCTGGAATAAATGTTTCATCAAGAGAAATAATGGAAAAACTGGAGGAGGTGATGAATACATTTACGATGAAAACAGCACAAGAGTCATATTAAACATATCTGGATGTTAATAATTATAATATGACAAAATATTGGGACAATACTGAGGGGAAAAAGTGTAATTTGATCTTAATAATAGAATAATGTCATAATATTACAAGACTAAAATCAAAATTGACAAGAATGTTCTTGGCTTGAGTTCTTGTCTTACTGGAAATGTCCGATATTAATCAAGTGGCCAAACCTGTGAGATATTTATGTGATTTATAAGAGAATATTTCAGATATATGAAACCGTCAGGACTCTGAGCCACAGGGAGATTTGAGATTGCGAGATGGTTGTTTTATTTTCTTTATAAATTTTCACCAATTCCCCTGCAAGTCACAATGTATGGATCTTGATTTAAAAGATAACATGTACTTGGGGGAGAGATTTCCATGGTTATGTGCAATTTGGTGCAGATCCAAATAAAAATCCTGTGCTTGCATCGGGTGTTGGGTTCAGCTGCTGTGGTTACTTTCTTTAACATTGCAAGATAGGGGGCTTAGCAGAGGTACACTCTGTGCCATGGTAGATCCTCCTGAGACGTGGACTTTCTGAAGAACCATGAAGACAAAGCAAAGCTACTGATCGTCGTCAGCTCTCACAACAAAGGAGACCTACACGTTAGTGAGAGAGGTGCGGATGGGTTTTTACAACCACATTACCACACTTTGTGATTTGCCTCTTTAAGTGGACGATTGCCAATTAGCTTTATATCCTCAAGACGTCAGAAAAGCTCTCCCCCAAACAAATCTCAAGTTAAACGTTAGATCCAACGAAGCAGCAGTGATAGCTGTTATGTAGTGTTCAATGGAACATTTTATTTTCAAGTGAGAGCTGAAAGTCATCCAAAGTTTCTTTTCGGACAAATATAAAAAGCCTCGTAAAACAACAGGTTGCTCGTCAGTGAATTGTTTTTTATTTATCTCCCCTTTAGGCAAACAGTTTGAGCACTCCCCGAAAGCCTGCTGCTTGTGCATCACTGAATTGGGGGAAACTTTTACGATGACAGTGCACCTACGAGAGCAATAATAATAAACCTAATCTTAATACGCAGAGAGGAGTTATGGAGCCACCATTATGAAAAGACATTAACCTCCTATAGTTTGTGTCGCTGGCTGCAGGCAGGAAGGCAGGAGGAGGAAGAAAAGCCCCTAATCATCATCAATAAAACTCCTAACACACTGCTTGTGTGGCGCTGCCCATTATGGGAGGACACAGGGATTTTATAGAGTCAGAGAACACTGTGGCATAAAAATCAAGCTGCTGCATTCAGGGACTGGCTTTTTTATGTCCAAACCCGGGGAAACCTCTAACACTCGGACACACTGAGGAGGCCGTGGGTGTTATCAGGCCCAGACACTCTGCTGGAGACGGTCAGATGCAGTCCCATCTTCCTCTAACCCCCCCTTCGAGCCCCGCAGTATCCTGGATACTTTCACCGGGTCCGCGGTGCACTTACAGCAGGAAATAATTGAGGAGAATTTGATTCGACAAACGTGGCATTCACCGGGTGGGGAACCGCTACTGTGTGTCTCAGAGGGAGGAGGGCTACGTGCACCTCCGCTGAGAGTGTGAATGTTTCAGTATTTGTTTCGTCGAGGGGTCTTCACTGCAGCTGCATCGCCATTACGAGGCAAACTCTAAGTCTGCACAATCGTCAGTGTGTCCCAAGGCCTGTTTGTCAAGGACGAGTGGTCTATAAATCTAAGTAGGGGTCAGGGGAGGGTGGAGAGCATGTATCAGCCCCGGCCTGACTATTGCAGTATTTTCATATGAGGAAGGCAACACCAGGTTGTCAGGAAAAATGTCATGACATGTAAATTCAGCCGCGGAAATCACATGGTTTTGTGACAGGATATTGAAACCGTTTGGCCCTCATCACCAAAAGCTCTTGCATCTCCATGTCTTTCTTAACTTTGACTTCAGTGCACGTCTGAAAGCAGCTTAACATTAAGTCGAGTGCATACCTCCACCAGGGCTCATGCCCTATCTCACCATGTTAAAGAAAATGAAAAAATAAATACTGGATCAACTCCAAAATGTTGTGGGTTCTTCTTGCGGTCGTGCCCCTGCCCGCAACCAAAATGTCATGGAAATCGATTCAGTATTTTTCTAAGTTGTTCTACTGGAGGACAGGCAAACAAACAAATGGAAAAGGGCGCACACATAACCTTCTCGGTGAAGGTGAATAGTCTTCCTCACAGCACCTGCAGCTGTTGTGAAAGTACCATCACTCCTTAATCTATGCTATGAGGATCCTCTCACACATTTAGAGAGATTCATGTTATCCAACACAGTGTCACCCCGCATGAACTTGCTCCTCCAAGTCTACCTTTGACTATCACTGAATATTTAATGATCAGTGAGGCTGGTTGCACATTAGGTTTGGAAGTGGTTATCTGTCTCTTTATCTTGAATGTGTCCCTTTTTTTTCCTCCGCTGTCTTAAAGGTTCCTGTTTTATCCATCTGGTGCTGCAGCCTGGTGAGAGAGAGAGAGAGAGGGAGAGGAGAATCGTGCTTACGACCAGGTGGGAGAGCGAACTCTGTCCTCTCTACAAGGCATCTCAGCCTGTCCACTGATCAGAGACAGAACATTTGTCCCAGATAGTTTTGGCTCAGTAGCAGGTTTACATGGACGCCAATATTCTGACATGAGAGGGCGGTGTGGCCTAGTGGTTAGAGTGGTGGTTCTCCAACAAGAAGGTTGCTGGTTCAAACCCCACTCTCTCCCATCTGCATGCCGAAGTGTCCTTGGCAAGATACTGAACCCCTAAATGGCCCCTCATGAATGTTGAGTGTACTTATTGTAAGTCGCTTTGGACAAAAGCGTCAGCTAAATGACATGTAATGTAATGTAACATGAAGACAATAGTGTGAATAAGACACAGCCGTATAAACAGCATTTTTCTGATTAATTTTATATGGATAAACCCAAACTTGGGATTTTATATGGATAAGCCCAAACTTGGGATTAGCATCGGAGCATTGAAGTTTCCTATCATGTCGACTTGTAAACATCTTCAATCGCAATATAACGGCCTATTGGAGATTTGACACTATTTTGCGACGTTGACATAGAGTTACCGATGCTTGATGAGCACACAAGGCAGTTGGTGCTACAAAGGAGTCATCGTTTTTTGTGGTGTTTTGAGGCAAATGCATATAATGGAATGGGGACGTATTATTGGCATGATTCATGATCAGACTATATAAGATGTAAACAGGAATATTAATGGAATATTCTAGCATTTAGCAATTCATGTAAACATAATCATAATCGGAGTAATGTCTTATTCACAACAGAGTCAATAGTCTGATTATTGGTGTCTATGTCAAAATCTTACATCTGTGCTTGATATACATGGTGCAACATGTGTCTGATTATATCAACGTGTGTCTTTTTGTCAGGAAATATCTTCTCACTGTTCTTTCTTGGCTTACACGTAGCGATTGAGTGGGATTCGTCTTTCAGCTGCTTTCTATATGTTCCCCCACAAATATGCATGTGACTTGGATCAGTCTGCACATTCTGGACGGGGCAGCTTCCACAAATCTGTCCAAGGTTTTCCAATTCCATGTGTGCATAGCCACAGCCAAAACACAGATGTGCTGGGTCCTTCATGAAACTCTTTGCAATGGAACTGATTCTTTTTTGTTTAGGTCCACTTTTATTTTGTTTATTTGCTCTAATAAAGGATTAACCATTCATACAATTTGATCACTTATACTAGTAAGTGTTTGATGATGATCTGTGCCTGGATGCAGGTGGAAGACAGATGTCTTTTAATTATATTGAGGAACATATGGGACTCATATCAGCAGTACGTCCTCTGTTTCAGCCCCAGTGTAATTAACTATAGAACCATTTGACAGTAAAATACTTTACCATCCTAAGTAAAGTGGCTTATCTTAGGTGAAACAAATACTTTTATTCAAATGTGGCAAAATGTACTTTTGTTCTGTGATACAAAAGAGAATTATTTAAGTTTCAGATTAATTTTCCAAAGTAATTATAGGCCTCGTCTTTGAGCATGTAAACAAAAAGGCAGGGAAATCTCTGTAAGTAAACAAAGTACGAACAATAACATGGCTGTGAGGCCATTACATAACAGACACATGAGACATGAGTGACTCAATGTTATCATGTGATTTCCATCTGTCCACAGCTTCACCATGCTGCGTGTGTGTTTATGTTTGTTTTGCCTTATATTTATGTTCACATTCATGGTTTTGTTTACAATTGTACATTTTGTATCGTTATTCTTGTACTTAGTTTTAAGTTTTGTTGACATTTCCATTTGGTTATTTGTCTATTTGTTTATGTTTTTATTTCGGTCTGCTGACATCCATCCCATTCCATACTCTTGGAGACGTAGCTGAATTGACCCCCATTAAGACTGTGTGTATTGAAGGGGTCTGTTTAAAGAAGCTGAGGTCGGACGGTTTTGTGCAGCAGCAGTGAGGAAGTGGCTCAGCAGTTGTGGATTATATAAGTGTGTTAAATGTCCACCTCTCCGCATCCAGCTGTGCAAACAGCACAGCTGGATGCCTTGAGATGGGTGGTTAACTGTCGAAGGGTCTGGCCGCAGCACATGCTCAAGAATGGCACACAAGGCGCAAACGTCTGCCATGGTCCGAGGGTCCCTTTAAATTCAATCAAGACGAACAAAATTGCAAACACTTACAGATATCAGCCCCTTAAATATGCAGATTTTTCTCATCAAATATTTGTATTATTCCATTCCCTAGGAATTTGTGAAAGTGTTTTGTTTTATAA
Source organism: Platichthys flesus (assembly GCF_949316205.1). Taxonomy (NCBI): domain Eukaryota; kingdom Metazoa; phylum Chordata; class Actinopteri; order Pleuronectiformes; family Pleuronectidae; genus Platichthys; species Platichthys flesus. The sequence continues at coordinate 8,352,035 of NC_084965.1, forward strand.
AGAAAATCTGTCCCTTTGTTCCCTTTGTTCTTGGCCCATTTCCCAACCTTCCAACAAATTGCAAGAAAACCAATTTAGTAGTTTTTGCATAATCCAGTTCACAGACAGACAAATGAGCAAAATAACATCATAACCTCCTGGGCAGCAGGAACAAGCTGCTTCAGTCTGCGAAACACTTCTGCTAAATACCAACGGCTTTTGCTTTATTCAGCGTAAGGAGAGGACTGACCCTGAATATTTGACTACTACATTGTGCTCCATTAATTCCTGGAGAAACACAGTCAGCCCAGTTTCTGCTGGACGCTCTGGCCCCCTCTCTGCACAGAGGAGGGTTGTGTTGCACTTCATGCTTGTCTGTGGCAGCTTATTATACATGTACATACACTGTGATCATTAGTTATCAAGGGGCTTAACATAGAACAGAGCCAGGCTACCGGTTTACCCTTATTTCCAGTCTTTATGCTAAGCTAAGCTATCCCGTGTGTAGCTTCACATTCACAAGACGGAAAATGAGCAAAATTACTATGCATTTAAAGGTCATTGAACTACACTGTGTAATGAGCCCTAATGGAAGTGTGATCCCAGTTTCTGGCTTTAGTTTGCAGTTTCACTTGCACTCTCTTTAACATTCAACTTTTCCACCCAACCCATTTGCTGTGTCTCAATTCAGGTGCTGCTTCCCTCGGAGGATGCAATATATGCGGCCCACAAAGCAGGCGGTCTTCTGTGAAGGTCAAACCAAATTGAGAGAAATCGGTTTCCGCGATCGGCATCCAGCTCATCCTGCCCTTAATGTTTCTACCTAGCAACAAAGCTGAAGTGGAGCACTATGAGAACGTTTTTTTTACATATGTAATGACTACTGATCGGTTGAGTTAAAGCGTGTTACCCAAGCTTTGGACATAGCTTTCATTGTCAAAAAAAACATGGATAAACATTACTGTGCAAATAATGCTGGGATAGGAGTGCCCAAGAGGGATCCACCTGATGGAGACTACATTTCTTGGAGATAGAAGAACACATTTGTCGACCCCTGTGACACAATTGGTTCTCAAATGGAGACTCCGAAGAATGCAATGCCTGAAGTGAGACACAGCTATACTCTTAACTGCACATCTCAGTGTTACCGTTTAATTGTTCCCCCCATAAACAATTGGGAGGTAGAATGTGACTCAAATACCTAAATACAAATTTCCAATTATCCCAAAATATAAAGAATGTGTGATATTAAATAAATATAACAATTACATTAATAACGAAACCAGTTATATATTAAACTAAAATGTAAGATATTGCACTTGTAAATATGCAACAGAAGTTAGTATGACACATACACACAAACACACACACACACAAACACACACACACACACACACACACAAAGGTAAATCATGGACATGTTGACACTGATTTAAGCTAATATGTACACCCCCACATGGCTGCACTATTTTAGTCAGTCTGAGAGCAGCCATGATACAAGGGCTGGTGGTTAGGGGAGGCACTGGGGGGGGCAACCATAGACTGTATATAAGGGTTCCCCTGTTTATTTAAGGTGAGTTTACATTCCTGCCTGTGCCTGGGCTGAATGGACAAGCAGGACAGATTTGTTTTTACAGCCAGAGCTGAGCCGAGCTGAGCAATAAGACGTTCACAGATACAGAGAGTCGATCATCCTGAGGTCTGAGTGTGAAAAATAACATCGCAGCCACTCACAGTCCCACACTTGTTACAGGAGGTGGACCTGTGTCACTTATTTACATGCCAAGGTTGCTGGGACCAAGGAAGCAGCCCTGTCGAGCTGGTCCAGACAATTTTGTTTCCATTTTAAGAAATAAAATCTCGTACTTTGCTGAGCCCAGGGTGGGTTTCGAAGCCTGTGGCACAGAGCCCTCCCACTGTGCTGCTGATTGAATGGTTGCATTGATAGAGAAAGTGTCTCGATCGCACTCTGATCCGAGGGAATGTGGATTCACTGAGAGCTAGAAAGTGGAGCTGGGAGCCTCTGAGTGTCCCCTGATCAGACTTTAAATATTTATACGACATTTAGACACAGCGCCTGTGTGTAGAGAGCGAGCGAGCGAGTGTGTGGGTGACACAGACTTTGCCCTGAGCTTTGTGGCACGTCACACGACAGGGGCGCATTGCTCGCCGTGCTCTGCTTTGAATCTGGACCCTGGGGTGTCTGCCATCTGCAGCCTGGCCTCCATTAGAGATTATGTCATGATATGCCGTCATGGATGCGGCTGCCATCCCACCCTCATGGGTACGTTTCCCTGCTCAACATCTCCACTAGTGCTCTGTAAAATACTGGGCACACATAATAATGTGAAAAGTACAAGGTGCACTGAATCCAAAATCTAAATAGATAAAAATAAAAGGATTTCAGCTGAGTGAGACAGTTGAGATATAGTAATATTGTGGTTGAATACATTAGCAGGAGAACAATATCAGCTATTACTTGTTACAGGTCATTTATTGTTAAATGGTTAAAGATTTACTCCAAGTGGCGTCAATACAAATGGACGAAGACAACATGCCAGAAGGACGACATGACAGCTCCCCCAAAGTAAAGCCAAATCCTATTGATCGCTACCTGGTGGCTGGCTGTGGCACAGGTCAGAAAACCCTACCTCCTCCTTGTTAGTAGATGGGACTTGCGTGGACCAGATTTAAACGTACGGTTTCTTTGATTTGAGGTAGTTTTTATTGTAATAAGGATTATTCAAGTGTTAATTTGGTTTTCTTCTGAATGCGACTGCAAAAGTGTTCGCATCAAGAGAAGACTGAAACCTAAAACTCCTTCTTTTGTCTCCACTAATCCAATCTTCTCTGTTTTCTGGCAGCTGATTTCCTGAAACGCGTCCATGTATGGTTTTTGCTCTGGAGGAGATTTCCCCTTGCTCAGGACACTGATCGATGGTGTTTAACGTGCGTTATCCTCCATAAGATGTATTAAGGGCTTATTTCGGTCAGACGCTCCAGCTCTTTAAATCAGAAGCTTTCTCCACCATCGTTATTCTACGAGCCCCAGACCCAAGCCAAGAATATTGTGGCCGAGCCTGCGCGGTTTTTGCTCCATTATTCTAATTGGCTTTAACCTGGGATCAATATTTACAGCTCAAGCAATGCGAAGGTGGAGGACTAAGCATTTCTCCTCTTCTCTTTGCCTCTTATTTGATTAAGGAAGACGAGAGCCAGAGTGAGAGTTCTCATCCCAGTTACAACTCAGAGCCTGTATCTATCAAAGTGCTGGAAGAAACTATTAGGAAAATGTTAAAATCTTCGGAAAAACAAAAGAAAACACAAAATGATTGATGACAATGGTGGATGGAACAGAGCCCAGCACTTCACAATAGTAATCATGAGAATAATAATAAGAAGAATAGTTTTGTACTCCCTAGATCAATGTGTGACCTCCCCCCTCCCCCCTCCTGACCTTCACGAAAATCTCACCTCATTGTGCGGCAAAACATTCTGCGCAACACAATCGACCATTGTCACATGTCGCTCGCACAATGAAAAGGCCCGCAATCACAGAGAGAACAAATAAAAAGGTCAGACACAAGAGGTGGTGATGAGGATGCGCTGACAAAGAAGAAATGGAGCGGAGGAACGAGGTAAGTGGGACGAGGAGAGAGAGAGAGCGAGAGTGAGAGTGAGAGCGAGAGCGAGGGAAAAGGGTCGGTGAAGGAGAAGAAACAGAGAGTGTGAAAGGCCAGCAGCCCACACTGAGCCTCCATCTGGCCTCTCAGTCAGCGTGTGTGTGCGTTTGTTTCGATGGTGGAGAAGCGCCAGAGCGAGAAACAACCCCTTTGTTTGTGTCTGTGTAAGTGAACGTGTGTGTTTGTGTGCATGATGTATTGTTCATATCCAAGCGTGCACTGTGTGGACAGACGCTGTGTAACAGCCTGACCTGCCGACAGGGACTGCTGCAAGTCAGACAGTGGCAGTGTGTCCTGATGTATCTGAACCTTTTCTTGAAATACTTGACTTTGGATTCATTTAAGGTGCATGTGTCAATTCTTTCAATTCACAGAAACTGCCCTGTATGGACATTGTACACGCCCAGGAACGTGAATAAGAGAGTGTGATACTCATTAATACCCCGTATCTCTGTCAAGGCCCAACAGTCTCCTTGAATACAATTAATGCAAAAAAAAATAAAAAACTGAATTCCCCCCTCTCTCCATACCTACAATAAATTGTAATGGATGCTTACTTGGCCCATGTGCCATCTTTTTACAGAATGTGAAAATCTGTTCTGTAGTTTTTGTGTAATCCAGCTAAAAATGGAACCAACAAAACAGACAGATTCTGAAAAGTCAAGAAAAGTAATTCTGTATATTATGTATCTTGTTATTCTTCTATTTGTGTCTTCTTATTTCATGGGAAATGTTGATTGTAATGAGCCCTTATTAACAAACATGTTAATGGCAACAAGTAATGTAAAAAAATAATGTTACTTTAATGCTGCACATTAGCACAGATAAAGTTAGTCTGCGAATAGTCCCAGTTTTTCTTTTGGATTTCGATTACCTTACTGACATCTAAAAAAAACAACAAAAACTCTTGCATCACTTTGTTGTCAAGATGTAATGTGTTGACAACAAAATGTGTGAAAATCTAATGAGCAGATCAGTATATGTTTGTTCATGAACCAAAGTTTTACTATTTGTCACCTCGCTGTGAGCTGTTTCATTTAACAAGGATACAGAAATGAATAAGAAAGAGAACGAGAGGAAACCCATGAGATTACAGTCTTCATGATAACATGGTGCCTGTTCAGTCTCCAGAAACAACTCTGGGAACACTGACTAACCAGGGAGCTAGTAGCCGTCCTTAAACGAACCTCTTGCATTTTATTTCTCTTTGCCCTTTTGGCCTAATTTGCCCTTTGATACTAACCATCCACGCTCCATAAAGCTGGAAACATCGATAAAAAATCTGTGATTTTGATAAAAGCACCATAATCCCCCAAGCTTCAATAATAAATGATGATGAAACACACGGCTTCTTCAAATCCCTCTGAATCCTCCCTCCTTCACCCCCAGAGCTCTGCCTTGTCCCCGAATATCCCCTGACCCATTTCAGGCTTTCGCTGGAGACGGTTTGCAGTCTGGGTTATTCGTTGTAATAGTGTCAACAGTCTGAGGGGCTGATCAACAACAGCAGTGTCTATAGAAACATGAAGAGAACTGTACAACAACGATTGTTCAACAAAAGAAGAAGACATTTAATTCAGTCACTCAAAGAACAGAGCAGAAGCAATTTATGCAGTTTTATGTCTGCAATTTAGACAGTGTGATAAAGACTTTTGTATGACATATGTGCATCCTGTCATTGAAATGCATCTACATATACATGACAATGGTTTGCAAATGGGCATCTGACATTGTCGCGCTGTCAATTCAGCGGGTAATTGGTCTTTCTGTTCTAAGATTGGAGAAAATGAATGAACCTGACCGTTCTACTGCTTTCATTGGTTTGATTACCAACATCACTTTTGGTGCAGTTCTCCACACTAGTTTGAACTTCACCAAATTAAGGTTCTTGTTATTCAAACATTATATCGTTGGAGGTGAAGACTGCAAGTAACCCTGATAGACTTATTTTTCTCCTTTATTTGTTTAATGCTGTCTCAACTGCTTGCAATTGTTCCAAATCTCTGAACCATCTGAAAAGTAAGATAGGTTCAGTTTAAACAGACGGAGACCACATCTTTTGGCTGGACTACATGTCAGTGTGTTGGTCTGGACCATGGTCTGAGGCACCTTTTACACCAGTTATTTTGATTGGACTAAACTGATATGATAGAAGGTTAAGACCAAACTAAGAAAGCATGAAAAAGGGTCCTTAGACTGAGTTATATGGTTCATCAAAAGAGTCACTCTGCATGGAGGACCTGCTGATTGTCCTTATCACACTTAACATGATACCTGAATTTAAGTGCATCCGCATAAAAAAGTATCCGTCAAAATGAGGAGAAATTCTATATTTAAAACAGTTACTGAAGTGATAAATTGAATGTGCAGTGGTTCCCAGGCATCTGTGGTGAAAAGCTCCGGTCTGTTTTAGATTTAGATAAGTTCCCCTCCCCTCATGCTAAAGGTTCACCTCAGTTTTCTGTTATTTCTTTTCTCAAGTGTTATTCTGCCTCTGGATTCGCTGGGGCTGGACCTCTGCGTATATCCGGTATTTCAAACATGTAGACTTTTCCAGGGTTGAACACCTTTAACACTGTAGAGCGCAGGACACAGTCTTTGGGTGGCGGAGCCCTGAGATCCAGTGTAGATGGGCGGCAGGGAAAAATAACTTACCTCAGAAAGAGGTGATTTACTGCACCTTGCCAGGAACTAGCACGTGTCCAAGACCACATGTTTGCGCGACGGCGGGATAAGGCATTCCTCCCACTATTCAGAAATGAAGCCATACAGTATGTCCCAGATATGAATACTGCCATCTTGCACCTATTACCTCTTTTTGGTTCTGCGCAGTAGCTATTGGTTAGTCTCTCAGCTGTCCATCGTTTAGTTTTACTTGTTCAACACTTGAACATACAGGAAAAAAACATATTTGAGAAAAATACATTTGACGTGTTTTACGTGTTAAGACCCATTTGCTTACATGGATGAGGCAAGACTTATGACCTATACTTCCGCCAACCCCCAGGGGGCAATCAAATAATTTGGCTTCACTTTTAGGGAGCTGCCATGTCTTCAATTGTGTGGGCAGTCTGCTGTATAGACAAACAAACCTAACAACAGCACATGTGATTTTTCAGTTCTTTACACTGGAGGCTTCAGTTTTTTTAAATACGTTAAAGAAATAAACATGACAGGTTCCCCCTGTTCCCTGAGGTCCCCACACCATGTGCTGAGCTGCCTTGAGTCAAAGCGCTGCCACCTGCACTGATTAAAGCAGAAAGTTGTTGTAGAGTTTGTGTTTGAGGTTGTAATGCTTCACTGATATGTTGACAGTTGGTTTGATGAAGCTTCAGTCTTGTTGGACAAACTGCTTCTGTGCCTTTGGACGTAACTTTTTAAAGTTTGAGCAAAGGCATCGTTGAGGTCCTTTAGCGTTACATTCCAGCTGCATTTTGGGAAATGTAGGACTGAATGTAGTTATAGTTGAGCAAAGTTAGGCACCTAAAGTCAAACATCTCTGGATCTCCCCTTTATGGACATGAGGTACTAAATATAGCACATGGCATTTGGGTAAATCAGGCTTTTAGAGTCATGATTCTCTGTGGTCATATCCTTCGCCACTAATGAGACTCTAAGAACTTCTGATCAAAGAAAACCAAAAATGCCAAATAGGTCTTAATATGCACATTTCTGTTGCCCCCAGTATGTCGCAAATGTGTTTTTCTTGTAGCTCAAAACGGCCTAATTAAAAAGCCAATAGCCACTATTTGGCTGAGCGTGGATGAATTAATTACTAAATGTTCAAATAGAAGACAAGAAGATGCCAGCAGAACCTTGGCAGATGAATGCGATGACAGTCAAACGCCCAGGGTTTCATCAGCCCTGTTCCCAGTGCTCCTCCACAGCCCCAGTCCGTCTCTGCTCAACATTTACCTATTCCAGTTCCTCGCGACGAGCACCACCAGCTCCAGTGCTGTTCTAAGAAGCTGTGACCTTCTTGTGGAGTCTCAGTTACAGGAGAAGACGTGAATTAAGACATTTCCGTCTGCCCTTATCTGGCCTTTAGAAAGTCTTAGCTTTCAACGATGTGACACCGGAGCATCTTTAACACAACCACAGATTCAGAGTGATGGTTTAGCACAGTCCAACCAGATGCTGCAGGATATATTTCTCTTCTCGTTTTTTTTTGCCCGGTGGATCCAGACTTAGTGGCCTTTTACCGGGCTGCAGTAAAGAACGCCAGCCTCCTCCAGCTATTCATTATCTTAAGTGTGTCTGCGGCAGACAGTGAGCGGGGAGTGCTCAGATGCATGATGGGAAGGACTGCTGAAGTGAGCTTTTCGAAAGGGAAACATCTCACAAGACACTGTTAGTTAATGAGAGGATGTGATTAGGATGCACGTGCTCTGAGCTTGTTGCTAGGCTCGTCCAGAGATAGATAGATAGATGTCCTCATGTTAAAGTCTGATTCTCTTCATTCATAAGATTTACTGGGAGTTGCCTGAGATCCAGCATGAGCCATTTCATCTGGACGCATCTGAAACAGCTTCCTGTGACCCGGTCAGACACGCAACACCTTTGGTGTGAGAGTGGCTGCACAAAGTAAAGACTGAGGGTTGGAGATGTCCAGAGATAGGCTCTGGATGACATACTAGTGCAGCTGGAAGATTCTCACACAGATGCAGTGTAAAATGGACTTCCATTTGCTCAAACTGTTGATACTCATCAGAACATTCGTATGGTGGCTGTAATGATCCAGGAAGAGGAGCAGGAAGGGGCTGATTAATCACATGCAGATGACTTCACTTATTATTAATTAGTCACCTGAACGACAGTCTGGTTTGCAATCACCTTTCCGAATATAACAGCACCCGATCCTCGATAATCGTCTGAAGAATTCACACTCACATTCACACCTGTGGTTCAAAAAGAGTCGGTTGGGTTATCAACCTAACCCAAAACTGCATGTTTTTGGACTGTGGGAGGAAGCAGGCGTACCCGCAGAAAGACTCCACACAGGGAGACCCCTGCCAAAGTTTTTTTTATTGTGCAATAAAATTTGGAAATTATGTTTCTCTTTTTCGTGCTCTCAACAGTCTCGGCCATTTTCTAACAAATTCAACACATCTTAACAACTGAACGGCTTCAAAGTCTGTTTATGCACTGAGTTGAAATCACCGGGACAAAAAGAACACAATTCAAATTGTTTTAAACAGCATTATTCAGCCTCTCTACATTGAACATTGGAACAAAGTATTTATTGTCTGAACGTAAGCATTTCTATGACTTTGGACTGGAAATGAAAGAAAGGAAATGAAAGAAAAGACTTTGTTTCATTTTGAAACACTATCAGTCTCTTCACAGAGATGCAGCGTTGAGGTTAAATGTTAATGTGAAAAGTTTTAGAACAATTGAGCTCAGAACATTTTTACTTTTCAGCATTTGTGATACCAGGAAATCTGTCAAGGTTAAGTGAGGTGTAGATGTTTTACTGTGTGACAGGTTCACTGTTAATTACGGCGATTGTGTGTTTGAGGGGAGACGACACGGAATCTTTCATTTCTACACATCATCAAAACAAATTGTGATTCAGGTCATCAGTCGAAACAGCCAACAAATATAGGAGATCTCTATTCTTGTGAATAAGCACAGATTATTTTAATCTCCCACATGTCCTGATTTACACACAAATCACCTCAAACATTGATATGCACAGTGGGCAGATAAATTAATTTAATCTTCTCCCTGTTAATTATTAGAGTTGCTGGTAAACAATTACATGAACAGACATCGTGGACCAAAAAGCTACAATTGTTGAGTTAACATCAGTCAGCGCTCAATTACCTTCCAATTAAACCTAACAAAGGGACATTTTGGCAACAAAATAGGAAGACAGAAGATAAAAATGAAACGAGTATTTCCTCTGGAATTTCTGTAGTGGTTTAAAAGGTTAGGGAAATGAAATTACAATTGAAAAATTAGGAGAAAGCTCCTTCATGTCTTATCTGTTTTTCATTCTCCACATTTTAAGAGTCGCTCGTGCTTTAAGCAGCGCAAAGCCAAGAAAATCCCCTCAGACAAAAGAGCTCCTTATCTCCTTCCCGCCGTCATAATGGGAATCCAATAAATGTTATTACTCATAGAAATTCTAATTAATATAAAATGAGGCCAATCAGTCAAGACTATCTGCCGCGGGAGCTGGATGCTGTCGTATCTGTGGAGGAAAGCGAGGACTCCCGAGATGACAGAACGTAATATCTCATTTCCGAGACCGGGCTGCAGACGAACCAGACGTCCGTGCCGAGAACAGCCTGACGCTGCATCTCAGGGCCGCACCTCGCTGCTTCTCTTCGCTCACTTTGCAGATGAGGTTGGCAGCGGCGGCTCGCTCCGTATCTCACGATTATTTATGACCTCTGCAGAGGAGGGTGCATTAGGACGATCAGTCACATAAACCCCCGCCACGCTGCAACCACTGGCCACGAGCGGGAGCGTGTGTGTGTGGACATTCCATCAAAGCTGAAATGAAATCACAGCAAAGTGGATGAGACAGGACCAATGCTGATTTTTTTGGCTCAGCATTGGTCAAGTTCCAAAATCCCTCTTACAACCGTTACTACTGCCCTGTCTGGCTCCTTCTCCATGGTTTACAGCAGCTGAGGCTCACATATAAGCCTGTGTGAAACCTGATTTCTGGGAGAGAAAAAGTTCTAACAATTAAAAATAAGACCCAAGACATCTTGTCAAGGCTTTGAGTGTGAAATGCAGATTTGATGTGAACAGCAGAGTGAGATGAGGTGCTGGCAATGGGTCAGTGGAAAATTCTCATCAGGGACAAGTCAGATGAAAACCTCAGGCTACAGCCATTACACTTTGTTTCTGTTTGAAAACGCATCAACTCTTCTACACACATGCCTGCTGTCCACACTACTCTCTAAAATGTAGAAGTAAGGGAACGTTGCTGGCCCTGTTTAATTTGAAAACTCCCAGGCTGTGTTTTAGGCTGGGAGTGCAAAAACAGAGATGTTTGGAAACTACAAAGTAGACTGGTCTGATCACATGACCCCCTTCCTGAAGACAACAACTGTCATGAGCCTCGGCTACCAGTGAAGAACGCAACATACACAATCAATCACAAGCGTTGCTGACCCTGCTGTCTTTGCTAACAGCTGATGGGCAGTTAAAATCAGCATTTTACGATAACACAATTTAGGAGACAAGATTATTCGAGCAATCAGCGACTATTCTTCAACTAACAAGAAAGTGCTTCCTGTGTACACACGCACATGCCCAGTGCACATGAGTGGTCACATGATGTGCATTTTTATAGATGAGGGATTACAACTGACACACAGCCAAAAAGCTTATGTGGACAGATATCGTTCATTTTTAACATAAAACATAGTGGTATGGATGCAGTTAACTGCAGGCTGAGCACCCACCTTAAAAAAAAGGGTGGAGTGTCCCTTTAGCATTACAACACAGTTACATAAAGTTTTGTATGTCAGTCCTTTTTCCTCAGCTCTTGTCCCTCCTCCTTTCCCCCCGTCCAACCAGGCTGAGGGCAGATGTATAGCCAACAGGACACGCCGCAGCATAGCCTCCAGCACTGACCTCCTATGATGACAACCATATGCTCCGGTATTAAATACGTATGGCGGAGGGGAGGAATTCTGTTTGCCCTGAAGGAGTCAGGGAGGTGAAGACTTGGGTTACAATGTTGACTGAGGGACTGAAAATATGAGCTCGATGGCAAACAACTTTGTCAACAACATCTGTAAGTTTAAAATGTATTTATGAAGTTCAGACCAGAGCTTGGAAAGTGGATTTCTCGTTACTGAAAAAAAGTGGTCAGATTAGAGTAACGCGTTAGCATCACTGGTCTGTTATTTATTGACTGATTTATGTGTGTTTTGTCGGTTGTGGAGATGCATCATTCATCTTCATATAAAGCCATTGCTCCAGATGTTGTGATTTTCACCCACCTAGATGATCACTCTGTTTGGTCCATAGCCAGAAAGAAGGATATCTTTAGGTTGATGTTAGTCCGAATCAAGGACTCTTTGTCCCGCTTCACATCAAACTGTCAGATAGGATCTCAAGGCTGGTGAGAACGAAAATGTCCAAGTCAGTTGCTGACTTGTTACATTTTCTGGAGCTTTTCCAATCGGGTCGTAATCTTCCCAATTGAGCCCATGTGGGAATATAGAAGGAACGTGTAGAGATAGGTGTGATTTGGTGTTTGTCTCTGAATGTTGGCTGGTGACCTGTCCAGGGTGTCCCGCCTCTCACCCAATGCCTGCAGGGAATGGAAACGAATCAATGTACGTATTCCTAGCGTAACCTATGAGAGCCCGACCACTGCAGCTTCTCCTCACAATGGATGTTGAGGAAATCATTCAAGACTTCAAACAGATAACCATCACTTGAGCAGAGATTATTAACCCCTACCCAATGAGATAAAAATGTTATATAACCCACAAGTTTCTGACACAAACAAATAATTCCAATGCAACATTTTCTGACATTCAGTCATCATCACACACCTGTACCTTTTCTCCCTCACACACACATACACATACACACACACCTGTCACAGTCAGGATCCATTTGCTTTGGTGGCGTGCTGGACCATCATAACATTCATTGTTCCAAACGTACAGCAGACTTCTGCAGTCACTCCCAGGCAATCCCAGTAATGACCTCTCATTAATATGCCAGACATACTCAGTAGCAGAAAGGTACTTTCCACTGTTTGTTTTTTTTAAGAAATAGCAACATGTCCACTTTTTGAGGGGTCAGTCTTTAAACTGTGAGACCCGTGGTGCAGAATACCTATTCAGCTGGTAGAGAAGTCCAAGGGTTTCTTTAACAGGTTAACAGATCAAAATTCTGAATGATAAACATCCCATTTCAAGACACATGACTTCCCATAATGTCACACTGATTACAACCTGCTATATCCATGGTAAAGTGTCCTACTAATGAGGTGGATGTTGCAAAATATGATTTAAATTAATAAAGTCTGTCTGTCATCTGATCTGCGCTCAGCTATACAGTAACCATGTATGTTTTGTTCATTACAGGGAGAGACAGGGTTGATGTTGTGACAGTCCAAAGCACCAGGAATTCTCATGTCACAGTAATTTCCTGGCTCTTAGCTCGGGGCTCGTCAGAGGTGTAGGGGACTGGAGGGTATCACTTTACCTCTCTGAGGACGAGACGCATCCAGGTCTGACTCACAGTAACATGAGATCAGTCAGCAGCTGCATGTATCTCAGTGGGCAACGACTTGAACTCTAAATGTCACATGAGTCACGCCTTCTATCGTCATCATCTTGTTGTTTTTCTCCTGCTCGCTGTGACGACTGATGGCGAGAGGGTAAAATTCTGCTGATAAAAACTCGATGTCCCTGACTGCACTCAGAACAAGATCCACGTCTACAGAGGGAACCGTCACTCCCTCTCTGGACAGAACCCCAGATGAAGTGAGATCAGTCATTAATGTTTCCAACAGAAAACTGTTTTGGCGTCTCATGATTGTTCTGACTTTGAACTGGCTTTTATACGGATATTAATCCTAAACCTTGTTCTAGCCTTGTTCATGAAAGATGCAATGTACATTAAACAGATGTAAAATCAACTGTTTTTCAAATAAAGATGGAAACAACATGATAAGTATTGAAAACACATGTCGAGCGAAGAAAGAAAAAGAGTAATAAAGAAAACAATCAATTCAACGAGCATTGATGGAGGGAAACAATGAGCCTTCACCCGAGTTGCATTTCAGGTCTCCCAAGGACTCTAAGTGAATTTATTCTTGGATAAAAAAAAGTCAGAGTGACGTAGGTGCGAGCTGCACGGAGACAGGTGTGAAATCAGCGGCAAGTGAAGAATAGAAGACTGCACGACAACAGAAAGTGTACGAGGAAGAGCGTCCATGTTCCAGGAAGACTGTGACACCTGCGTGAGAGACAGACAGACCCAATTGAAAGAAATCGTAAGGAGCACTTTACACAAGGCTGTAATTTCCACACTTAGACATTTAAAAACTTCCGTTTTTGTCAGGCAGGAATCAGACAGCTCACAGTGTGTACTCCCAGCCCTCTGCTTGGGAGTAAGGGGCCGATAGAGGAGAATGGACAGGTTAAGGTGGCCTCTGCTACATATTAAAGCCGCGCTGAAGTGACTTTGACCTTTTGGCACCTCATTATGTTACCCAGGGTGACACAGTGTTACAGAGTCTGGTTATGACTCATGTCAACATTATTTATATACGACTTGTGAAACTCTAACCCACAGTAAGTTTAAGAGGGAAAATGCTGCATTAGAGCCAATAAGTGTGTTTCTAATCAGCGACATGTGGCAAATAAATGTACTTTGAAATTGTAATTTTTTTTTGCAAAATGAAAATTAAATAGAAAAAAATCCCCCTCACTTATAAAGCCCTATGAGACAAATTGTGATTTCTGAATATGGGCTATTACAAATTTGATTGATTGATTGACAAAAACAGACGGCAGCGGAACTTCTGTTTCTATCTCAGGTGACAAGATGTAACATTTGGAGCGATCTCTGTTGATTGTCTGCTGACTCACAACAACAGGGAGAGAGAGAGAGACAGAGAGAGAGAGAGAGAGAGAGAGAGAGAGAGAGAGAGAGAGAGAGAGAGAGAGCATGACTCATCAGCTGAAGAAGGTCGGCTCAACTGGACATCCAGTCTGAGGGGATGTGAGTATAAAACTGTCCTGTCCCTGTTTGTGGTCTCGGATGCTGTGAAGCAACAGAAAGCTGCAGATGACAAGCAGCCTTCATTGTAATAAATATTGATCAGATTAGCTGGCAATTAGCCATGCTTATCTTCAGAGGATAAAGTGGGTGGGAGCATGTGCGTGACCAACTGTGGGGCCACATTAAATCCACAGGCCCCTTCCTGTGGAGCACAAATGAAACTTTACCAACACTGGAGCTTTATGATTCTACCCCACAGCAATCAGCTTCCTCATCTGCACCGCTCATTTGTTTCATGGCATTGTTTGCTCTGTGGATGGGTTGATTTTACGATGCTGTTTACTTCAGTAAAGTGGACGTCCAACCGCTCACAACAAACCCTTCACTCCGTATTGGAAGAGCCTTCTTTTTCCTCATTTTTTCATAAATCCCCTGGAGGCGCCCAAAGCTGCTTTGCTTCCCCACAGTCAGCGGGGTTATCTGTAAAAGCACATCTCTCTGGTTATCATCATCTATTTGTATGATGTGTTTACGGTTATTGTTTCCTGCTGTTCTCAGCTGGCGTGCAAGTGACAAGTTAATCTGAGTCCCACTGTTCAGCAACATGTGAGGGACACAGGTTATCAATCTTCTTCAATAGAGCTGAAGACATGATCGGAGGAGTGACGCCAGAATAAGAAAGAAAAGCTCAGTCACCATCACACTGGTATTTAATAACCAAAATAAAAGTCCTCAGCACGTCCTGTTGTCTTTAAAAAATGTAATACTGTTGTTTTTCAATACCTAAGGAAACACCACCACTACTCATAATCCCCAGATGGTCATGACTTACACCCCGGAGGTAGGAATTTCCAACTGGAGTAGAAAGTTGCAACTGGAAACACCCCTCATATTTCCAAGATGGCCTCTTTTTCTCTTAATGATTTGATAATATGCAAGTTTTAAAGTTTTTGATTGTAAAAGTGGAACACATACCTCAAGAGCCAATTAGCTCAAGCTGCACCAAATTACACACGCTAATATCTATCAGTTCCCTAAATGTCGCAGATATTGCAATCTAGATCCATGAATTATTGAAAAGTCAAAACACGTCTCACAAGCGTTTCAATCTAAATTGATTGGGTTCTTCCCTGACCAACAAACATTCTTCCACCAAGTTTCCTGGAAGTCTGTCCTGTAGTTTTTGTTGAATCTTGTTTACAACAAATAAACCAACAAACAAGCAGTATGAAAAACACAACCTCATTGGCTGAGGGAATTTTGTATCAATTCTTAATGTACCTCCTGAGAGAGTACAATATGTCTGCCTTTAACGACATGGGATCACTACCCAAGTAAACATTTGAAATCTGAATATCAGCCTTGTTTTGAATTCTTCATGAGCTGTATGCAGCAGATTCACAACACAAGGCTCTGTGTGTCCTCCATCAGCGTGACGTGAATTTAATCACATGGTCCCCAGTGACTTAAACCTTTCATTACACCCTCTCAGTCAGAGAAACTCAGAGCACCGAGATGGGCAGCTGCCTTAAGTGCTGTTATAATTAAATTCACCTTCATTCCTTCCTTTTACCATCAGCTGTTAACTCTGCGTCATCCCACCTTCCCTCAAGACACATCCACTAATGGTCACACGTGAGCGTCGGTGTGTAGCTTTACTGGAAACACACAACCAATCAGGTTTGTCTATTGAATGATGTAACAAGAGATCCAGTAATGATGTCAGTAAAGGAAGAGTCATAAGAACGTGACACCTCCCCCTAGAGGAATTAATGCAGGTATACAGGCGTCATCTCACAAACAGTCTGATTCCATTTTTTTTTAACTCTGGCTCTATGAGGATGGGGAACGAACTGTCATCACGGTAATTTGGTTTCGAGAAGATACAGTATATGATGCTGTAAGAACAGACACGTGATTGACAACTGAGTCTGACACAGGATTGGTCGAGAGCATGTTTTGTTGACAGGGTTCAGTGGGCACGTCATCAGCGACAACAAATGGCCGATCATTTTGTGTGACCTAGCACCTATGTGGGATTGTCGCTTTTTCTGTCTTGATTTTAAAATTAGAGAGATCTGTCTGAGTCAAAGACTTTGGAGGGGAGTGCTGTACAATCTTTAGTGTGAGTTCTGTGGTGCGCCCCATACTGGAGCATATGGGTAACACATCTAGTACCTAAGCAAGTAAGTCGACAATTATGTACACGATGCAGCTGGTTGCCTACACATACACGTGGTTAAACAGCAAGTATATCACAGGCCTTAGACTTCTGCTGTTCCTTGATAATACATGTGTGTTTTCCATCATCTCAAGCATCAAGTTAAAAAGGGATGGGGGTGTGGTCAGTCTTCACTATTTAATCTTCCAAATCCATGTCAGTCTCCTGTAAAAAGCTGTAACAAACAGTGAAGGAAACACTGCTGTAGCAGATGACAGCGACCACAAATCACCTCCCCAAACAAGAACAAAGGAGAATAGGACAATACTGCCACCAATGGATTAAGGTGTAATGTCATCAGTCAGCCGAAGGTTTTCACGGCCTTTAATCCCTGTCTGATTTGAAATCTCTTCATGTGGAGACACTTTTACTTTTCCCCCCTGACTTCTCCCTCAGAGCCGCTGCTGGCGGCGTTTTGAAGAGTGACGACTTAAATCTCATCAGGACTTCCAGGGGAGATTAAGTTTAACTCTCTGGTGGTGGAAGGCTGATCCCTGAACAGCCTGCGGTGCGGATGCCGACCGACAGTCTGCGTCATTAGGACAAACACAATCAAGTGTGTGACCTGATTTCACCCCAAATATCACATTTACCCGCCTAGCAACCTGTGCCTGAAGAAAAGCTCACGCTATTCAACCTTATTTGGCTTTAATAAAAGGAAGAAATCTAGGATGGTCTTTCAGCACAGGTTTCTTTGTTTTTACTTTTGAGGTCTAATAAACTGGATTTATAATATTCTGGCCTCCATTACTGACCATCCAGGATTAAAAAACCTGTGTTGTGTGTTGTTTCCGACATGTGAATTGCTGTAAGAGCTCGGATTTACGCCATTTTCGTGTGACGTTATCCACACATGACTTAAACATCAGCAGCATGCTCACTTTGCATGTCGAAGGAGTTACAGCAGCAGATGAAAACAATGAGCTTCAACCCACAGACGAGTCCCACACACAGCGGGTAGGTTTTTATTGCTCCCTGCTCCCCCCCCCCCCCCCCCCCCCCGCTGCCTCTTTTACGCACAACCACTTGCACATGTTTGGATTTGAATCAGAGAGGAGCGGGGGTCGAAATGTGCCACGCTAAGTGAGGACTCACTCTAATCTTCTCAAAGAGGCGAAGCTGCTGCTTTTTCCTCAGACTTCTTCAACTAATGGAAAAAACACAAAACTGGTGAAGAAGACATCTAACAGCCTAAAATAGGGTTTTTACTGCTGTCGCTCAGAGGAGTGAGTGACACCCGTTAGCAACGCGGCGACAAGTGATGTGTCTTGTAATTGAATTCCTGTCAGAGCTGCTTAAAGTGCTGGCTGTCAGCTTGTCAAGCCGCTGTCTGCCACGCACTTTCCAAAACTTTCATTATGCCTGTGACTGGGCCCACACACTTGTGCCCACATGGTGAAAGACACCGTCAGGAACACATGTGTGTGAGTATAAATGCTGTCTTTTAGAGTCAGCCATCGAACCATCGCTCCTCTGCTGTGGTGCTGTTTGTTCATGGTTGAATTTGATGTTTGCTTATTACAGAGTCATCCAACTTCCCAGTGATTAACTAAACGACCGCAGATGAAAGCAGCCACGGTCACAAACCCCACACTGTCCAGAAGTGTAAGCAAGCTCTCGCCCCCAAAGCAGAACAAAGCTCACATATCAAAATTAATTTAACCCAGAGTGTCACACACTTGGGCAGTCCGCTCCTGATTGCCAGATCTGGGCCACAAGTATAAGCCAGAGCAATTCCACATGATACCAAAGGTGGCCAATTTGTTTTGTGCTATTTGGGCCATGTTCTTTTTTACCACATGGGGTCACTTCAGCTCACATCCAGATTATGCTTTTCCTTGAGATCGTTCGCCAAAAAAGGCACCGATTTGTTTTGGGGTATTTGGGCCATATTTGCTATTTTCCAGTTGGGCCACTTCAGACTCACATCCATTTTGTGTATGCAACAAGGCCAGAAGTGTCACGTCATTGTCTGAAGTGGACCAAAGTAAACAGAAGTAAACAAAACAAGAAGCCACACACATTTCAGAAATGGACAGAAGCTTTTTACTATCTCTCTCTTTCTTGTGAGCTGTGTTTTATTGAACTGGCCTGCCAGTGTGCTCATTTCTTTTCAAAAATCCTCTTTCCTCCCTGCCTGCCGCACCGGCTCATAAATCATAAGTGTGTATAAAATGAACATGTTGCGTGTCGTTTCAAATGTCGGGAGACAAATGAGCAACTTTTTTGAGAGAAGGCCAATATCTCCGAACGTGATCTCATGCTCACGTTGTTAGCACAGCGAGGGTGGATGGGACAGAGAGTGATGTGAGGCCTGATGCCGCTCTGCAGCCTCTAGCCGTAGACCGATGGGCCGGGGAGCTCCTTGCATTACAGGAACAGGGATGGAGGAGTAGAGCACTACACGGTGGAACAGTCACTACACACACACATATACGTACACACAATACAAACACCTTCCAAAAACACAAACTACCTGCCAGCATCGGTTCCAGCTCCTGTACATCACATTTATGTGAAAGGTTAAACAGAAACTAATGGTTGACATGACCCAGCGCTGGAGCCCAGGAGGGGACAGACTGTTTCACGTGGGTCGAGTGGAATAGCTGTGGTTCATTGGGGGATTTTCCAAAATGATTTCAGTATTTTTTTGTGTGTTTGTGACTTACATAACAGGTTCATCATTTTGAGAAACGCATGGTTGTTCCCTTTGCTGCTGACTGTTGTTTCTGCTACAGATGGAGGTACAGAACCA
The DNA here is from genome assembly GCF_949316205.1 of Platichthys flesus. Taxonomy (NCBI): domain Eukaryota; kingdom Metazoa; phylum Chordata; class Actinopteri; order Pleuronectiformes; family Pleuronectidae; genus Platichthys; species Platichthys flesus. The sequence continues at coordinate 8,371,386 of NC_084965.1, forward strand.
CAGGTCTCATGTGGATTAAACGAACAAGATATCGTTCAGTCATGAGCTTTAGAGGAGCTGGGAGAGGGATTACTTTACCTGTAGACAGAGCTGGGTAGCTGTTTGACCCTGTTCCAAATATTTACTACACAAGCTGCAATTTTACACATCTGATCGGATCCTCTCTGAACATATTTCAGAATAAATGTCAAATTTTAGAGCCAAGCAGCAGCTGTGTTGGTCTCAGATGTTTCATTACACCTTGAAGCTCGGCCCGGCATGACTGTAGCACTGTAATTAAACAGTACCTGTGGAGTGTTGCTAAATGTTCACATGGAATTTTTATTCTCAACACTGTGAGGTCTAAAACTTCCTGTCCTGATTAAATATTTAAAGTTAGTCATTTCCAGTCCTGCATTACTTACATGTCTCCCAGCACGCAGTCGTCTTCTTAGGTCAAACTAATAATTATTTAAGCTTTTTGCTCCACACTTGCAGCAAAAAGCTTCTATTTCCAGCTCGTTCCTGTCCCCCTGTCGTTGGACTCAGAGTACAGATACTGATACACTGACTCAAAATGTTGTTTTTGTGTTTTTCATGAGTTCAATGCACATTAGCATAAAGGTCAGGGTGACAGCGAGTCGCTAAAGTTTCCAGTAGGGGGCCTCGTCATCAGACCGGTCCATTAATAGAGGCTGAGAGGATCCAGCACAGCAGGTTGTTTAATGATGATGACGCTAAAGGAATTGGCTCGTGTTGTCGAATACATTAGCCGCATCAAAACCAGCACTGGTGATGTAACATAATAATACATAATGATACATATCAGTAACACAATAATTTGGCCTGTCAGGCCACACTGGTGTTACTGATTACATTAAGGCAACACATGTCACTATTTTTAACTTACAATATCTGCTTTAAAATTTGTTTGATGGTTCACTGACTTGGAGCAGGGAGAATTGGGCTGGTTTCATTCCCAGTCCTGACCCTGAACGTCTGTTCTGGCTCTACAGCCGTTTTCAGACATGACGTGCAGATAAACTTAATCCGCAGCTTGCGTTTTGCATTTGAACAACACAGCAGGAGGTTCTCTGCACAGACACATTCTGGACAACAACAAATCCTCCACAGGATTCAGGTGAGGGGTGGTGCAGCAGGCAGAGGCAGGAAGTGACGTATTAATTCTCATGCAGGGATCACGTGATTTCAACTCTAGCGTCTGCTCTGCAGCACAAACTCTCTTGACATCTTCACCTGTGTCATATGTGTGTGTCACTCCTATTTCACCAGGAGAGATTTTCTTTTTAGAAAGATTTGTATTGATATTATATAACCAGAAGATGCACAGCTTCTTCCTGTAGAGGCCTGGCATTTAGTTGAGTACCATCTACTTTTATTCAAGGAAATACAGCGGTCACATTAACAAGGAACCTCATACCAGGCCTATGTGAACACGTTGTACATGCACCCAATGTAGCCTGTCTGAAAATATGAATAATGAAGAAAAGATTGAACCACCTGCTAATCAGATTCAGGTTTTACGAAGGCATCTCATCCATCTGAGAGCTGTTAATGCAACAAATCACACTTAAATATAATACCTCACTGTAAAACCAGGACTCACTAAGAGCATGTCCAATATGAATCATCGGCTGGTGGGACGCATTTAGCCACATCATTTTTATAATTCAGATAAGGATTCTCATTTATGTATGAGTCAGCCTTAAAGGTTCAGACTTCACTTTCTAACCAGCTCACTGTGTGATATGTGAAGACCCAGTGTATCATCCAGCATTGTGTGTTGTGTGATGACGGACAGTAGCCACAAAGAGACAAAATATAAAGAGTTGACCCAAGAGTTGACCCAGCAGAGCTCCGGTGTTAAACTGGGTTAGGACAGGGGGGGGGGGGGGCAGGGGGGGGGGGGGAGGGGGGGGGGGGGATATGATAAGAATAACTTTTCGCCGCCCGCGGCCTCAGAACCTGTACACGTGAGGAGGAAGGAGAGGGATGATGCTGGACGGGGATGCAGAGGAAGCATTGATTCAAACGGGACGGACAAATCATTAAAACCCTCGCTGTGCATCTGCTCCGTGAGAAACTCCTTCCACAAGTCACAAGAGGTTCATTAATTACCCACAGAACCGAGGGACCGGTCGATGTCAAACGCCGGTCGAGACGTCAGCCACACTTGTCACAGCAGATGCTTTTTTCTAGATGAGGTTTTTTAAGTAATTCAGCCTGGTTAATGTGCCAGCCTTCAGACTGCATTTCTGCCCAGAGACAAACCCTCAGAGGAATGCGTTTCTCTGCTTGTGTGAGTGAAGCATCACATTGATTCTGAGCTTTGACTGAAAGTAAAGATGGCCGACACGTCTCCACCTCTTCCTGGTCTACTACAAACAAAGCCAAAATATCCAATGGGTGCCAGTATGGTGACACCATAACGCTTTTGACATAATTAGGAGCGAGAGTCTACTAATATATGGACCCTCTCAGCTGTCAATCAGAACTTTTCACCCCATTTCTATGGCATAACTAATTAAAACCAAACTAATTGAAAAAATGACTAATTAGACATAAGTCTGTGTGATGTGAACATTCCCTAAAATGACAGAAACCATCTTTGAGTAAAATTTATTTGATGTGTTCTTTGACATTTAAGTTTTGTTCATGTACCATTCACTAACATGGAGGAGGGGGGGGGGGTTCAACGAGTCTAATCAGGTTGATGAGGAGTTAGTAGCAAAGGTTAAAGAAAGGATCTTAGGTTTTTCCCATGTCCCATCCATTTACACAGAGGAGGCGGGAGCCAGGCAGCGATCAAGCTGCCCTGTCGTTCTTCTTTACATACAGGCAGGGAAAACCTCTGGTCTAGACAAAATAAAAGAAATGATTTTGTTTATTGTGGAATGCATTTTAATATTGGATATTGGTCAGTAATTTGGGAGCCAGGCCTTGGTGTTAAAATTACAAGATCACTGACTAAAGTAGAGTTTAAATGTGAAGACATTGGGATTGGGTCACCCCAGTTCATCCTAATACCTCCTCAGACTTGAAGACTATAAATCAACAGATGTTTTTAATGAATTCAGGATCACTCCCCCCTCCGTGTTTTTAATAGTATGGCTCACTGTAATTGGCCGAGCTGCGTTTATGTGAGAGCGACAGTAAAGACAAGTTTCTGTGCCTTGGAGGACTTCCTCCGGTGTCCTTGAGAGGCATCATGGAGGGTTCTTCTTCTTCCTCCTCCTCTCTTTGCATGATCCTGCTCCCTCTCTCTTTCTCCCTCCTGTCTTCTCTCCTCCTCCCACCATCCATCGGTGGCCGCAGGGGGTCTCTCCACGCTCTGATTGGTTTTATTGGCGGCGGTTCAGCTGCGGAGGATGCCGCCGTGGCTTTGCGATGTTGTGCCTGATAAAGATGGATCATCGCATTAGCCGGAGCGGCTCTCTTTTCCATCTCATTAAAGAGGCAACTTTTGATGAGAACAGGAGCCTCCCCCAGTGTCAGGGAGGAATTATGTTGGGTTACTCATCTCTGAACTGTGTTTTATACCAGAAGCACATGAGTCACAGGGCTGCTGCTGCTACGAATGAATCTCTCTGAATATGTTTTATTTGAAGGACAAGTCCACGTGTCACCTTTTCCAGTTATAAGAGTCAGCTAAGTGCAGCAGAGCAATATCTGTCATGATGAATGAAGTAGACTTAACAGCACTGCTGAGAAGGGTCTGGCTTCCATTTGACCAAGATGACAATAATAACAATAATAATAATAATAATAGAAGAAGCAGTGAAGTTGTAAAAGGTTTTAAAATTCATGAGTACAAAGCATATAACCCATATAATGTCCAAAGAATGCTGATACTGCAGAATGCAGGAATGTGGTATCTCCTATTAAAAAGTAAGCTGCTTTGTTATTTGAAAACTTGAAATAAACTGTTTTATAAATGTTACCTCTGAACGTTCACACATCTCACAGCATCACTCAGACATCGATAACAGATGGAAAAGGGGGAGTTTTGCAAATATGTCTGGATCACAGACTGCAAATAAAGATAAATATATGTCGTCCATCCACAGGCCTCCAAAATATTCTGGGTGGCACCATCTTGCACTGAACAGTATTGATCGTGGAGTGGAGCCGTGGTTTCAAAGTCAATACACAACCAGTCTCTGCTATCATGACATTTCACCCTGTATTCATAGCATCAAATAACTAAAACCTAACAAAAAAGCACTTGGACCATCATGAAGAAAACGTATTTGATGCAGCTGGATCTTTCATGTCAGCATCCATATAAGCAATCCAAGGTTTAAACATGTTTAGTGTGTTTCCTGTACTTATACGTGGCCAGATTACCAGAAACATTAACAAACAAAAATGCTGTAAATCATCTTTTACCTTGAATTGACAATGTCCTTTTCTAAATAAGGTCAATAAACATAATATTGGTGTCTACGAGAATGTTGTCACTGACAACTTCCAACTTCATCAACAGTCGCAGAACAGACCTACAAACAAGCAGAGAATCAGAAAATGTGACGTAGCTCCAGAAAATATTCCATCCAATTCATTTAATATTGTCAGGCGTCTTTAACAGGCGTCTCCACATCAGCATCACCTCGCTTGCTAAAGAACCGGCCACAGCGTTGTTCCTCAGTCAGTCATCCTATCAAATGTGTCTCTTTCTAGATGAAAGCCTGTGATTGGTCTGATAGTTGTTCAACAGTGGGCAGAAGACAAAGTGGAAACCTTAGATAAGAGCTGGAGGGGGGCTGTTCCTGTCCCTGGTGTGGGTGCAGGCTCAGACTTAGATACCGCACCATGATTGATGGAGAGACATCCACCACCCACTGAGAAGCAGGGATGAGGAGAGAGGCGGAGGGAAAGATTAGCACCGACAACAAGCCGAGGAGACGTTTTCTGTTTTGACTGCTTTTATCATTCTGTCTCATTTCCAAGCATTTGCCCTTGCGACCCGTGTTTTTTTCGGCTCGTTGGGGTTTAACTGCTTCAAAATGGTCAAAACCTCCAGCAGCCTTTATGTAATCAAACTGCCGGAGAGCCGAGGAGAGGAGCCTCCAGCGTTGTTGTCAGTGGGTGCTGCTGAGGCGCACAGCGTCAATAAAGAGGCTGAGGGAGCCGATGTGATGAATAGCATCTACCGCCAACGCTCAGCAGGAACGCAGCTATTTGAGTGCTCCAATCAGCAGCTATTTAAAGACGGCGGCGTGGAGGACGTGTGTTCAAGGCCAGGAGAGACGCTCGGCATGGGAAGTTGTCATAGTGAGACAGTGGAGGCCTGTCGAGTTAAATAAAAGAAGGAGGCTCGAGTCTTAACCACGGATTTAAAAATAGAAATAAACTCCACTGTTAGGAAATCATTTAGCGTACAGTAGGAGGAGGCCATTGACATGTTGTGATGGTGGAAAAGACGGTGTTTGAAGCGGTGTTCATTCAAGTGAAACACATGGCTGATCATGAGCATTACTTAAGACTAATCTCCTTCTCGGCAAGTTGAAGTGCATGTGACCATGGCAACCCCCTCTCATCACTGAGTGGAGGTGAGAGTCCCCCCCCCCCCCCCCCCCCCCTTCTCCCCCGGCAGTCATTTTGATTTGTGGAGCAATTACCACGCCAGGGAGCACTTCAGCGAGAAGCGTCTGTGTCCTGTCTAACGCGTGACATCCTCACGGGGTCTGCGAGCGCTCAAGGACCTGGAGTGTGGAGTGGGAATTAAAGGGAATGTTGTGTGTCTGCTGGCGCTGGAGACCAAAAACTGAGACACAAAATGAAAGAATTGCTGAGGTTGAAGTATCCCACTGTGGTTCTGTTATCTTTTCCCAGGACTGGTGCATCTGAGCTAACAGATGAGTAGCAGAGGGGTGGGGGGGGGGGCGAAACCGAGTCCCAGAGCTAAAACTGATAAGTGATTTCAGGTGAACCTGCCTCCTGCATGAGGAAAGTTCAAGAGTTCACCAGATAAATATTTCAAACACTTCCTGTACCCGCTCTCTGTTTATTAGAACCACCAGCGACATGTCCACCCGCTCTCTGTGCATTTTCTGGACAATTTATTGCTGCACTCTCACATAGGAGGCCTCAGACATTCGGCCCAGACAGGAAAAAGTTTTGGAAAATGTCCAGAGCTACTAAATTCTTCTCATTTAAATAATCTCTGGATAATGTCCTACTTGCAGTGATCGAAATCAGCTCAAAGGTCAGAAGTAAAAAAAAACGACAGCATACAAGGAAGAATCTAGCAAAATTGAAGCACAAGGAAAAACCAGGCTGTTAAGACCGAGGAGACCGAGGAGACTGAGGAGCAGCGACTTCATAAAGGTGCGGATATAAAGGAACTCAAGTGCAGAAAATCTCAGAAGGCAAAATGAGACGAAGACAAGAAGTAAAGAAAGACACACACACACACACACACACACACACACACACAAGGAAAGGGAAACAGGAAATAATTATGTCAAAGTGCAAACAACTGAGATATTAATACAAAACAATTCCAAACATCCAAATATACAAAACCAAAGTCCAAACATAAGAAGATAACAATTAATTCAATACAAATCCCCCAAAAAGAATCAAAGATCTTTTAAAATGATCAATGACAATCTCTCCAGACGTTCATGACAGGGGCAGAATCATGTATAATAATAAACTAATGAATCAGATGAAAATGCCATTAATGCCAGAGCCCCCACATTTTGGGATTCACCTCATACTTAGATAGAGTAATCATCTTGTTCCTGTTGAATCCCTTCATAAAACTTTTATTTGTAGGCTTTATTTGTTACAAATTATTGTTTATCTATTACCTCCACCAACATTGCTGTGTTTTCATCTGTGAATGGATATTTGTTTGTCATTATTTGTATCAGCAGAGCAGGGAACTCAGATGAATGTAGATTTGATTTCAATGATAAATCCTGGATGTTGATGTTGTCTTGTCATGTAAACAGTTATATCTTTCATTACAACAGCATCAAGACTCCAGTGTCAGGTCCTCTGTCCTCCAGAGTAGGAGTGTACCTGGATCACAGTGCAGGTGTTCTGTCCTTCTACAGGTCTTTGACACCATGACTCTCCTCCACAGAGTCCAGACCACATTCACTCAGCCTCTCTATGCTGGAGTTTGGGTTTCTTGGTGTGGAGCCACGGCTGAGTTGTGTAAACTCAAATAGACTTGAGTCATTGAAAGCAGTGATTTAGATTCTGTGTTAAAATCTTGAACTTCTTTTGTCTCCATGTTTGTTGCTCAAAGTTCGTCGTGGTGACGTTTCTGCACAGAGATCAGCTGTCAATCAAACACTGACCTTCTTTTATCACACATATTTAGTTCTCACTTTGTAAAGACAGAAATCTATAATTACACTGACATGGATGTGTTTGAAAGAACTAATGTTGCTGTTGTTTTCTAAATCAATGTAGAAATAATGTTCTCTGATGTTTTAAAACCTGTATTGATCGTGATCCTCATCAACAAGCTGATTATTTGTTCTTTTTTTTTCAATATGTGAGATGGAGGTGAAACCAACTGAACAAGAGTCACTGAAAAGACTTTACTGATGAAACGATCAATGTTTTTATCACGGCTCATCTCTGTAAAGTGTGAATCCGTCCGTCCTCATTGTATTTACATATTAATGAACGGGCATATTTATCTGCAGCTCTCATCACATGTTTCTTACACATGTCTATATACATTTAAAACTCTGATACATGGATAAAGCAATACAAATGTAATGTTTGAAAAAGCTGACAGTTGAAGTAAAGAATAAATCCAGTCTGTTCTTTTGTGTTCATTCCAGGAAGGTTGTTCGCCTTAAGGTTGTTCTTGTTGTTGTTTTGCTGTTAGCCCACCCGGACCAAAAATAATTGAGCCATTTTGCCACTGTGGGAGCGCCATTTTGCCATGCCCATTGGAAATTCAAAGCCCTCAAAAAGCCAACTCATTTGCCTGAATAATAATAATAATAATCCTTACAAATACAAAAGGGCCTCACTGTCTTCCAGTGCTCTGGCCCTAATTAGAGAAATTAAATTTGGTTTCCTTAGGAGACGGTTGAGCCTTGGTGGAGGAATGCGCTCTCTGAACACCATTCCATTTCAGAAATAAGAGCACATATGACTTTTTTATTGTTTTCAGTGAGGAAAACATCCTGGTGTTGATGACTTCTGAGCTTTACGACTTTGTTTTTAATGTTACTTTCCTGTTTTCTCTTCATTCCTACCAACACGATGCATACATAAACAGATTAGTCCACTGCACTGCTTTGAGCTGCACCATTTTGCCTGTTGTGTACTTAGAGGCACTGGATTTGCTCCATTTCCCTCCGTGTAACATGAGTGTACAGGTCACTGGGGGATGTTGTGTTTGTATTAGTATGCATTATGATCAGCAGCTGCCCTGAGCTGACCTACAGGGGGAGTCATCTGTTGTCAAAAGACGGCATCATGAGTCTTTAACGGCCTTGGGCTAAGCTGCTTTCCCGTCATGTACGAAAAGAGACATCAGCCCCCCCATCCCCCCTGTCATCAAGAGCTGAGAGTGAACTGTCCAGAGCAGGTCCAGAGCAGGCCCTAGTAATCTGGTGGATCACTAATTTAAATGTCCCAGAGTGGACTGACACTGCCATCTTGTGGTTGAAGTGTGTACCTGAACAACGATGACCAAGTCCACCTCGTCCACATCAACATACAGGAGGTTTAAGCCAAGCCTCAGTGAGCAAAGAAGAAGACTGGTTCTCCAGCTACGACAAAGGGATATGGAGAGAACGACTGTTAAGAGACAGACACGGGGACGAAAAGGCCATAAAGAGACAGATATAGAGCCAAATAGCCTAAGAGACACAGATACAGTTATATGGAGATAAAGAGACACAGAGAGTAAATGGACTGTAGCTTTTTATAACGCACTTTTTTGGTCTACAGTACAAGTCACATTCACACACACAGTCAAACAGATGCAAAAGCAGGAGGCATAATGTACACAGATCACATTTTCATCAGGTTTCATGCAGCACCTGCGAGCTTGACACACGCATAGGTGCATGATGGGTAATATGTTTTAAATAGTCTATGGTGCAGGTTTTGAGGTAGAGCAGGACTGAATAGAACGTAAGAAGACAAAATACCTTCTGAAGATAGATATTCATCTGGTTGTACATTGAAACCAAACTTTATTTTCACTTATTTCCATTTCATTTATTCATTATTTCATATCATAACAGAGCCATGGTTTTTTTTTATCCATTCTGTCTTTGATAAAATAAAAAATAATTGAAAAAAAGGTTTACACTTTATACACAACAGTTTAAAAGGTACTGCCGCAGAGCATTTGGGGGCGGTATTGTCCCGTGTCCAGCGTATGGGGTTTCTGGATCTAAATGTGGATGAACGCGGATTTCTCTCTTCACCTGCATTTCATCTTTGACTCACCCATTTTTCAAAACCGTCTCACACACAACGAGTTTCCCAGAGAGTGAAGTCTGACCCGCGACCAAAAGCATCCGAAAAAAACATTACATACGTAATGTTCGTCTTTAATCCTTACCGGGTTCTCTACGAACGTACTTCCTGTTTCTCCTCAACATCCCAGAATCCTTTGCTGCTGCGCTCGAATCATAATCAGTGGTGAATAACGGTGTTAAAAATCGATGCAGACAGAAGTGGATGCTTCAAATAGTACTAGATGTTATCAAGTACGAGTATATTTGCTTTGCCATCTCCCCCCATGACCCAACACCCTGACTTATACACTTTTCTTTGAGCTGCTTTATAAATACCAGATAACAATCTGCTGTACACTGGTTGGTCCGATGGTGGTGAGATTTCAATTGATTGCTACAGTGAGTTACAGAACTTCTACGTTACTTCTCTCCCCTCCCTCACTGCCGGCCTTGACCAGCCTTTTACTACCTGACACAGGTTTCATGTTTTTTAACTTGGAGCAGAGGAGCAGCAACAATTCAGATATAAAACTCTGTTCCTCCAAACATTATACAGTCACAATCAGGAGCAACAATTCAGATATAAAACTCTGTTCCTCCAAACATTATACAGTCACAATCAGGAGCAACAATTCAGATATAAAACTCTGTTCCTCCAAACATTATACAGTCACAACCAGGAGCAGAGGAGCAGTATAGATTCAGATATGAACTTAACTTAAAAACTAAACTTGATAGACAGTAACTCAGCCAGCTAAGTTAGAAGTCCTCTTGATTTAGCTTGTTCGTGTTAAACATGCACACTAGAGTTGCTAGACAATTCCGATTCATGTAGCTATGAGCTAATGAAGTCTATTTGGGACATGGATTAGTTATTAATACGGCATCTTATGCGGAAAATATAAATTGAAGCGAGGAGGTTGACACCATCATCGGCGTAAATTTCCAGATAAGAGAGGGAAAAAACCTGTAACATGTCTTTCTCTTTAGTTCAAATTAAGGAATAAGTGATTATTTTAAATACTTCAAACAAAATGTGGCCATGGATCCCCACATGGGATTTCATTTTAGAGTTATAAATGTAACTATAATATATAATAAATGTTTATAGTGTTCTGGCACCTTCAGTTGCCACAAGGTGGTAGACCCTTCTTATCTCTCGAAAAACTGGCTTGTTTTGAACCCAAGGGAGAGAATGTTGTGTGGTGGCTGACCCTGAGTCTCCGATATGAACCTGATCTGAAGATACATCACAGCATAAAGTCACTCTGGGATTAATTTCTATAATATGAACACATAACATTCTAAATCAATTTCAGTTACTCACCGGAAAAAAACGTTCTGAATACATGAGCCCATCCTGGCAGCTGAAATGTTACAGGCCAGGCCAAAGTCAATAGTTTTGACTCTAAAGGGCTCCCGTAGATGGTTGACCAGCATCAGATTTTCCGGCTTGAGGTCTGCATGTATCATCCCAGCAGCTTTCAAGTGATAGAGAGAGACAGTCGTGCTGTAAGAAAAGCAGTGGGAGATGCTGTACCTGCTGGACAATCGGTCAGATCTCCATCAGTAGGATAGGTTGGAGACTTCTTTCCTTTATGAAATCATTCAGACTTGTCCAGGTACTCAAACACCAGGCCGACATGGTCTTTGTCCGTGAAGTCCTCGTACCATCGGACAAAGTTGCACTTGTCTGGGTCCAGAGATTTCAGGCTCTTCAGAGCATCCAGCTGAATATAGATGAGACAGCCAATATCTTCATGTACTTTTCGAAATACTGATTGTTTCTAAAAAAACATATTGGTGGAAGCTACAAAGATTAAATCACAAAATGGTACCACTTTAGCATTTTTAAAACAGTATCAGCATAACCATACCTCTCTGTTTGTCTGTCTCTCAGAAAAGTATTGCTTCTTTATCATCTTTATGGCGACTATCTTCATGTCCTCCATTCTCAAGCATTTGGCAACTTGGCCAAAGGCCCCCTTCCTAATGAGGGATGAGGATCCAGATGTGAGGCCGCCCAGGACCAGCAGCTCCTTCTTGTCAGGTTGTTTGGACAACCTCTGTGTAGCCACCGTAAACTGGGAAATCTCCTCCTCCATGGAAGCTCAAAGCTGAGAGAAATTTGCTTGGAATTCTCCTCAAATAAACGTTTCCAGCGGATGTAAAAGAAAAGTTTGAGACAAATACAATCCTGGTGCACTTGTGAAATTCAAAGATAGTCACCGTTATGTTAAAAAACACTGGTCATCTGCTAAATAAGGAAATTAAACGATAGGAAGAATTCTACAAATAATAGGATTTGTATGTAGGATTGATAATTATAGGATTGGTTCTGAAGATTTTACATTTCTAGGGTTCTAGGAGTGGCCATGAAGATTTGAGAAGTGAAAGTTCAGAATAGGCCTTTAACCTTCGTTGCTCAGTTTCTTGTCTGCCAGTTTGGCCACTTTTTAGACTTAATACACAGAGTGAATGACCTGGTTTTTTAGTCGAAAAGCAGGTGATGTTTTTTTCAGTTTTTTACTACATCTGAAGATAAGTCTCTAATGCCTTCAATTGTGTTGGGTTCGACAGCTACTGTTTTCCCCTGAGACTCCAACTAAAGTTGTTTGTGGACACAAATTCTTCACCCACCCCTCCATCTGCATAGGGGTGTGTAAATCATGACTGCATTTTCATTTCTGGGTGAACTATCCCTTTAAAGACAAAGAATATGATCTGAGCACCAACGAGTTCCACCACAACACTGAAATCATTTGCCAAAAGAGACCAAAGAGGGAGGAAAAGTTATGAAGTTTATTAGAAATAACTGTCAGGTTGGAATCATACAAAAGCAGCACTGAATGTGTCTGATCAGGAAAATCTTCAGATATATGCCCCCACACCCTCATTTATCCCCCGTCCTTCCCAGATGCCGACAGTTCCACAGAGCCTGAGTTGGTGACTTGTTGTTTATGAACCAATAAAACAAATAATGAACTACATGTATGGATCTGTTTCTCTTTTCTTTTCACAACATTCCCAGTTTGTATTCCACCATCATGTGAGGTTCTCCCATCATTTCACTCTGGGCTGGATCTGAAAGGTGACAGACAAACAAAAACAGGGTAAAGGTTAGAATTCACCCTCACAGACATCACTGTGGTCAGGGACAGTGCAGACATGTTGAGGTTCTGACCGTTGAGGATGTCCTCGAAGCCGATGGACTCGTCGCTGCCTCGCAGCGTATCCAGAGCCAGGTTAGAGCTCTGTAAGAACGGCAGGCGCTGGATCTGGAAGGTGGAAAGAAGGGGAGACATAAGGACATAGGGCCAGGCTTGATGAATAAACACAAGAGCAGGAGGAGGAGTAAAAAGCAGTACCTGTCTGGCTGCCCTGTACTCCATCTGCAGTTTGAGTGGAGCATGAAGACCCTGGATGTTTCTCAGAGTCGAGAAATTCATCTTGTCCTGGTTCAGCTGGAACTGCACACGACAGAAACACAGCTTTCAGCAACCATCCACCCCATGACTATCCTTACATTAGGTTCACTGAGAGCTGGGGTACTGATTGGCAATTTCACGACCCTGTGTTCTATCTGTGAAAAGTCACTTAAATGAATACGCATGTTTTCTTGATATATATGGCTTTTGCTTGAGTTTAGAAACATCCGAGCAGCTTAAATATATTACAGCAGCATGTGCTCGTCATGTAAAGCTTGCAAGCTGCTACTCGGCCATGGAAACCATAAAGCTCATCAAGCTCTGGGCCCACAGATGTGTAGAGATGTTAATGCCAGAGGAGGTTTTGAAACTGTCGATTTCACTGAGCTCTTTAGAATGAGCCATTCTTTCAGAAATGTTTGTAATGGCTAGGTGCTTGATTCTATACACTTTTGGCAATGGGACTGAATGAAACACCTGAATTCAATGATTAAGAGGTATGTCCCAATACTTTTGTCCATATAGTGTACTTCAACTCTGGCTAATATTACAGCCCGAAACTCACTTATTCTTTATCTAAAAAAAAAAGTACTTGTGAATAGCAGTGCAGCATTATCTTATACTTTAAAGACTCCTGAATCAGAGGCCTGTATGTTGCTGGAATGGGAAAATCCCTGTTTACAGTACTATGAAGATACAGTACTATCAATTCCACTATTAAAAGCCCAGAACCACCAGGGGTGTTTATAGAGGTTCAGGGCAGCTTGGGCAGGCAGAAGGTGAGCATGTCACTGACCTCACTGCACTTACAGACATTAACATTTTGGTCCCAGTGTGTGCATCAGAGTCATCATTAGAGTTCTGATCAGGCAGAATGAGTGAAAACATTTGGCTCATTGATTCATCCATTTCTCGTGGCTCAGAATGACTCACGTTCTTTTCGGACAGCTCCAGTGGGTGGCTGGGCAGGAGCTCATTCTTTACGCTGGTAAATCTGCTCAGACACAGGAGAACAAACATCAGGTACCATGTAGGTTTGATGTGCTTCAGAAATATTATGGGATGATAAACTTAACATTAGTGATAGTACTCTACAATGACACAAAAACATTTGTATTGCTTTAACATAGGAGGTCTGTTCCATTGGCTTTCACCTGATCCATTTAGTCATTCTGTGCACAGGTCTTCTATAGAGAGGTTATTATCAAATCAAACATCTAGTACATAACCTATTTCAAAACCTCACATTTTTTGTACTTTCCCGAAATAATCGTGTCTTGCATTACTGTTATAAGATTGGCACATAATGTACGTGACACAATAAAATCACTGATGACAAATACAGTTAATGTGGTTATTGGGGAATTTGACAGAAAATGTGCATACGCAATTTATAAGGGACACACACACACACACATATATATATATATCAATTGAACCTTTTTTTATATTTCTATTGAGGAAAATTAGTATGGGATCATAGTTATTTTGTATTTTATATTGCTCAGACCTATTCTAAATGAACTCAAACATACAGATCTGTGTGTTTGCTACAGATTAAGTTTATAAATCAAAAGCAGATTAAAAGTTAGTGCACACTGAAAGTCAAAGAGACATATAATTAACAAGTATCTGTGTCAGTTTAACCAGCAGTACAATCCGACACGTGACTGTGTGCAGCCCACGATGGAACTTGCGATGAATTACACATAATTATATTGATATAATTGAACTTATCATGTCCAGATGAATTTATTAATGTTTAAGACTCACCCGCTCCGCAGAGAGTCCTGGATTCCATACTGTCCCTGTGTATGGAGGCCTGCCACTGGGACACTGTCCTTCAGCTGAGATCGGAGTCCTCGGGAGTTCTGTCAGATACAAACACAGACAGACATGATTGACAGAAACAAACACACACTAACACAACACCTCACACACACTAGCCATGAGTCTGACCGACTCCCAGCGGAGCTAGCGAGCTAGCATTAGCTGCAGTGACTAATCAAATCCAGCGATAACATCCTCCGCTGACGCAGACAAAGGACCGGAGGACTGAGATAAAAAACAACATTCACAGAAAACAGCAGCAGTGTGAGCTACACGCACAGGTTGGGCAGAAAAGAGGAAAAGTACGATATGTGTAGCATCATTACCATTGTGATTCAGTCTGTTCCACTTTCTGTTCAATTCGCTGCGGCTTCCGGTTGAGTCGCGTCTAAAGTGCGACACTTCCGCTCACGGCCGGTAGCGCTTTAATGTGTGTGGGTGTGTGTGTAGTACCGTGTTCCTGGGACCTAACTGGGATCAGGGTTCACTAACACTGAGGCGCATGTGTGTGTAGTTTTCCAAACACAAATTATAATACATCACATACCTACATACAATAAGAGGGATGTGTCCTAAGTATAAATAAATCTAGCTCTACCGAAGCATTCAAGTGGGGGTATAGCTCAGTGGTAGAGCATTTGACTGCAGATCAAGAGGTCCCCGGTTCAAATCCGGGTGCCCCCTTCTTTTGACATAATTTTTCTAAATAGCCTACTTTTGATGGAATTGATGTAAATAATCCTACATTCACCTTAAAATGTGATTAGACTAGTCAATATGTGATGGATCCTGATAGATACGATAGGATCTCTGGCACAGATTACATCTTTTTATCCTGAGACTTTCTTAGTTTTAATATAGAGCGGTGAGACTTAGTTTTGTGTCCAATCACCTCAGTCAGCCTCAGCCATGCAAGTTTCAGCTCAATAAAAATGTCATTTCATTAAAGAGTCTGAAAGAGTCTGAATATTTTTGTCAACAAAAGATTGTAGTCTACAAAACAATCTTCATCGTAATAATCATACATTTATTTACATCACACTGCTCAAAACATATTTATCAAGTGCCTCACAAATAAATAGACAAAAGTAAAACTTTAGTAAAAAAAAGGTTATAGAATAATAAGCATACGACAAAAATTTGAGCAGGACATCCCAACAAAATACAAACTAGACTTAGGTAAAATCAGGGAATGTGATATAAAAAAAGTAAGTTTTAAGCTTGTTTCAAAAGCTCTGTCCTCCTAGGTCTTCAACCGAGAATCTGGAACTGAATTATTTATGAAGCTACTGTATAACAAGCTACATGAAAAACATAACTCAATCATTAGTGGATGCAAACTGTGAAGATAATGTAATTGGGCAGTGTGATATATATATGCTAACCATGTAATGTTGTACAGTTGTGTTTATAAAGTTTGGGATTCCGCCCATAGAAAACCCCACTGTGCTTTTCATTTATTTCATTAGATGTTTTTGTTTTTTCTCACTTTCTCTTCCTGAATGACTTGAATCAAAGTTTCATTTGAATTATTGCTCTTTGTCAGGGAGTTAAATGTTAAGCAGCAGCAAAGAAAAAGAAATACACATTTTGTTGGCCCATGACATAACATTTATCATGGAATTAATAACTCATGAAAAAAAACACTTGATGTTACTACTGCAAAAAAAATGAATAATAATAGTAAACTTTACTCAAAGTGCTTTGACAAGAAAGCAAAAGTTCAACACAAGAGAAATACATTTATCAGCAGGAAAGAATGTGAAAGGAATCAACCCATCAACATTAAGGTGGTCAAAACTATGACACATACAAAGTTGATCACATAAAAGCAGTAGAGGGACTATAAAATAATTTAATAAATGAAAAAAATTAAATTATAATAGACCATTCGAAGCAAAGGATTTTAAGAAGTGATCTAAAAGAAGTCACAGAGGGGCCCTGATGGCATCTTTAGTTTTCAGACTCGCCTTTGGAACAGCCAGCAGTGATCCACCCGAAGATGTAGGGACCAGGCTCGTGCGTGCTTTAAAGGTAATCAGTGAAGTCTTAAAATCCATTCTAGAACCAACAGGGGGCCATTGAAGAGAAGCAAGGGTGGGGGTGACACGATGTCTACTGTTAAAACCAGTTAGAAGCTGCTCTTCTCGTTGTAGGCAGGAGAGTGGTGGGAGTTACAGAAATAAGTAAATACACAATCGAGCCAATTGCACAAACGGACACTAGCCTCAAATACATAACAAAAACAAAAGAACACATTACCTCATGGCCTCTTTATTTCTTTGTCAATAATTCAATCTACCAAATCACAGCAGGTGGCACATTAGGTAACCTAGCAACTAGCCACAATAAAATACGATGGCTTCCAAATAAAACCTTAGTTGTCAAGGTTGTCAAAGACACTTGTATAGTTCAAGAGACATTCTCAGAAAAAACATAATCTAAAGACGAAGAGAGAGTTGACCACTAACTTGTTCATGAAGGCGGCGTCACTCTCCGGCCTCGGGAAACTGGAATATCATACAGCAAGTGTGCTTTTATTCTGAAGGTGGACTTCAATCGAAACTTATTAATACCTCCCTCCAGGAAGCAAACAAAAGCAAACAAAGATTATGTTTTTAAAAGTTTTTGATACAAATCTTAGAAAATGTAGGACTTATAACAATGACCAGACCAGGACCTCAGTACTGTTGCCTGAACAGTTGAACAGAACTGTTCTGCTTGTCGGCCATTGGAGGGAGCTGTTTACCAAGCAGCTCCTTCTGCTTTCCATCACTCACAGAGTTCACAGTAACAACGCACAGGGGACACACGAACACACACACACACACACACACCCACACAAACAAACAAGCACACACACACACACACTCTCTTGAAATAACTTTAATCTGTTTGTCATTATGAGGCTGAAAGTGTGAGGCTGCAGCCCCTGTTTCGATACATTTTATATTTAAAGTTAATATTTCTAATGTTTATAAGAAAATAATTACAGCTGGGAGGCATGTCAGCACTGTTGCCTCATAGCAAGAAGAGCGCAGATTGGTTGCCACAGTGATTTTTATACTAAAGGAAATGATCTGCAAAGGTAAAACACAGCTTAGGTCTGTTCAGGCCAAAGTCCAGTTTTTTTTTTAACAAGACCAATCAACTGAATCAGCCCAGTTACATTGGAATCCAGTCCCAGTCAGACAACAAAAAGACATTCATATGTTATGTGCTACTGAGACTAAAGCAACACATTCTGTCTTCTAATCCTATTGTTCAATCTCAATTGTACGAAGTGTTGTTTTCTTTACCAAAGACGGATCCGCATATATTTTAATATTTTTTATATTTATGTTTACAATGGGAGTGGGTCCTCTCTAGAGAGGCTGCCAGGTTTCTTACAGTAGTCCAGACTGGACAAACTAACCTTTTAAGCTTTTGTGGTAACTGAAGGCTACCACAGGTTCCTTCGTGTTTGGAAGGAGAGGCTGGGGTGAAGGCTATTCAGCTGCAACATGCAACATCACCACTAGATGTCACTCAAATTCTACACACTGAGCCTTTAAGGCGAAAGTAACACGTTAAAGATTAAACATTCTCTGTAAAAATCTCAGATCCTCTGTGCTTCTTGCTATATTTATATATATGGTTTGCAGAGAAAAGAGGTGCATGTCCTGTTTGATTAAAAACCAGGAAACTTACTGATATGAATATAGACAGAATGAACATTATGCAAATGCCAACCATGTATTTTCCTCACCAGAGCCTGAGGATATGTACCATAACTCAATTCATGTTTATTCAAATCAGAGGTCTCCCTCGTATTTCAGACTTGTTTGTTTTCTCGGGCTGGTGGTGGTGGGGGTTAGGCTTTTTTTGGTTGCTCTATCTTTTTGAGTCCTAACAAGGAGAAGTTTTTACCTCGGACTGGTTCCCATCATCAGAACATGCAGGGGGATATCTTTTAGCAACTCATTCTCCTACTAAATATGGCCCCCTGGTGTAGCACCGAAATGTGTGATGCTCAGAGAGGAGATAAAAGTCACAGCCACATAGACGAGGGCTCTAGATCAGTTTTTTGTTCAAATGGAGCTAGTTTAGGATTTTATCTGAGTTGTATGATTATGAGAAAAACAGCTCAGCTCTGAGATGTTGATTTAGTGTTTCAAGAGCTTAGAGTTTTGCCACCAAGTCAACAGAAGGCATGATCTCAACCATCTGGTACAGACAGAGCGGAGAGAGGTTTGTACGGGAAAATAACTTTAGTGTGTGATCATTAAAAACTGTTGATTCAATATCATTATATTAAATTTATATTAATTGTGTTAATATAACGTAATAATTTGAGCAAAGTGAATTTCTCTGTGTGTCATCAACTGAAGTGATATTTTAACCCATCCATCCATCCATCCATCCATCCATCCAACCACCCACCCATCCATAAATCGTCACTTCAGATTTTAATGTGTATTTCTGAGAAACAAATGTCATATCCATGCCATTGCCCCTAGTATTCCCATTTTCATATCAGCCGTTCATTTCAACTGTTTGTTCAGGAGTCAGAGTCTATATGTCTGTGAATGATGCTTCTCCTCCCTCCTTATTAGCCTCATTCTGTCGCTGTGTCGTTTCCTCCTTTGCTCACATAATGATTATTCTTGGACCCAGTCGAGTCAGGTTGATTCTCTCCCAAACATGGAACCATCAACCATCATCATTATGGAAATGACTCAAGCACACCATCACTTTATGGAGTTCTTCACTTTGAAAAAAGGAAATTGTTTACAAGCTTTAAAACAAACATCAATGGGAGTTTTTCAAACTAAATGAAAAAAGTTAATTTAATTTTTGATCCAGTTTAACTAATCTTCACGTCACAATCCATGCTTCCATATCATCCACTTTTATAGGCACGAGTCGTGGAGGTGGTCGATCAAGTGGGCTATTCTAGACCTCCTGGCACATTCCCAGGCCATGTGGGATACGGAGTCCCTTAAGCGAGTATTGTGCTTCTCCAGGGTCTCCTCCTGGTTGGCCTCACCAGGTAACCTTCAGTGGAAAGCACCCAGGAGGTTTGAAAGACCCTTTCATCTGTCTTCTTTCGACATGACAGAGCAGCAGTTCTACTCTGTGCTCCCTTCTCCGCAAGGGAGAAAACTAATTTCAGCCGTTGCTCTCTGCAATCTTGTTTTTTCTGTCACCTCCTAGAGCTTGAGACCAAAGGTGAGGGTTGGAATATTCTCTGTGCAGATATTACTACATCTACTCCACAGCAGTTCATCCATCCATCCATCTATCCATCACACTTTTGTCCTCATCCATCTTTGGCTCGGTCATTTTTTTCAACATCACAAGGCAATATTGCAGAGGTGGAGAAGAAAATACGTTTTCACTCACCTCCTGACTGGTCTCAGCAGCAATAAAATACAAATGGTTCGTCCTAATCAACTGCCAAGAATTTATTGAAAGTACGTGCCTGTGGCTGAGGGGTAGAGCGGTTGTTCTCCAACCTGAAGGTCGGCAGGTCGATCCCCAGTCTTCCCCATCTGTATGCCGAAGTGGGCAAGATGCTGAGCCCTGAATTGCCCCTCATAGACCAACTAAGTACAGCTATAAGATGCACTGTATGAATGTGTGTGTGAATGGATGAATGTAAAACTGTACTGTAAAGAGCTTTGCATGGTCATCAAGACTATGAAAGCGCTATATAAATACAAAACCATTTACCATTTACCATCCTCCAAACAGCTTCCAAATATGTGGCATGGGCTTGAAGTGGATATGGTGTCTGTCATCCCACAGTGATAGAGTTGCTTGAGAGTTCGGCGGAAAGACCAAGCAAAGGGAAAACGATGAGGTGAAAGTATGACAACCATCCGCTTGAGCTTTCATACGACTGAGGTCAGTGGTGGAGTCCTGGCCTCATCTGCAAAAAGACTGAACAGACCATGAACAGGTGAATTGCTCTGGATGAAAAGTTCAGTGAGGAGGAGTTTGAGAGGGAAAAAAAAGACAGAGGTGCTTTTTAGACGGGTTCAGTTCAAAGAGAGGGGAGTTCTGGATGGAAGAACATGGCAAGATGAAGGCTAAGGCTGCCTCTGAGGACATATTAAAAATGCCCAAATCAATGTGCGACAACCCTGCTCAGCACTGACCTGCAGCAAATGCAAACTGATCTCAGAGGACGGTGAGTCGGCTGCAGGAGAAGGTCACAGAGAAGGACGATGTGATCATGAAAGGTGAAAGGAAGAAACAAAGCTTCTGGAGTTGGAGCAGTTACAAAGTAGCTTCGTAGAGGAGGAGGCTGCAGGTTGGACTGAATGACAGAAAGGAGAAAAAAATAACTAGGCCAGAAGCAGACAAAGAAGCAGCAGTAAGGCTTCAAGGTCTCGTGCTCAAGCTGGACAGGAGGAGATAATGGAGAAGAAAAAGCTGCCACATCAACCCCCCAACCCCTAATTTGAATTAATTTCCACACTTGAAATGTTAAAATATGGATCCTGCATCTCTTTACAAAAGGTGGAAAATGTGAAACGGACGACAGGTTCGTTGAGATGGGACACCCTTCAAGGGATTATTATGATTGAGTGAAAGTGCTGCCACAGAAATGGTCGCTACCTTTCTGGATATGTCATGCATGATGTAAAAGACGGCCAACAGTGATTGGCCAGGGAGGATCGTGTGGTATATCGAGAATCTCTGCGATGACTATAATCGGTGTAGCATCTTTCTGAGGGCAACCAGTGTTTTCTCATCGTCTCTCTGCTTTTACTCCATCAATGATCGAAACCCGGCACCTTTTCCTTTTCCCTTCTTCATTCTCTCTACCTGCTGTGTCTCCTCCTCCTCCATCTGTCTGTCTGGCTGTTATCTGCCTCCTTTGCCTTCATCCAGCTCTCCTTCCGTCTGTCTGCCTGGTAACCCAGTCATTCTTCTCTCTTCCCAGCTGTCTTTCCATGTGCCAATGCTTCTGCGTAAAACATCAACTGAGAAAAATATCCAACATTGTTCTTCACATGAGCTGAATAGTAATGTTGGCCTAAACTGACTAATTTGTTTTGAGCACTTCTTCTTTCCACTCATTAATTAATGCTGGACTTTTGGGGCATTCAAACAGTGTCAGTGGAATGTGAGGAACAATGAAAACAGAGCTCCCTCACATTATTCCAGCTGGTTAATTAGCCCTGATCTTGTTGTTACCACATAGATACTGAGAACAGGAGCTTTTGTTGTTGTGGAAGTTTGTAACCCAGTGAAACCAGAGCCAACCAAATAGGGAACCTCTCCTTTAAGATGAGCTGGGCTGTATCAGTGGTAATGTCTGGTTTTAAAAGCAGCTGTTGTCTGATGACATGTTTGTGGTTCTTCACCAACAAAGGGGAATAGAGTTCCATAATACCAACTCTGAATTACAATAACAACTGAATTCCACTTTACGCCTAATACTTACTGCGTAGCACATACTGCCTCTTATGTTTTAATAGTACATATACTGTGAAGATAAGGGTACATTCAAACTGAATACAGAGTAAATTCTTACCTTGTTGTTTGTGCGAGTGGGATCTCTGGAGGGTTTTTCTACTCCGTGTTTATTCAGCCCAAACGGCCAAAGCACAGACTGCACTGGTCTTAATTATCTATAGGAGACAATTCAAGACACCGCATTGCCAATAACGCTGAGTAGAGTGTATATCTCCAAGGTCCAACACTGTTATGTAACAACATTTAAATTCACTACATCCAGATTTTTATTTGGATCTGCACAAAATTGCACACATTCATAGACATCAGTCCACTAAAGATGCCTGATTTGACCCCAATGTGAAGCTGTTGTCGGCGAGTTCCAATATTTGTCCATGAGTAAAGTCATCGAGTTAAAATCTTCTCGTGCTCGTTTGCATTGTCCAGGGTCAGAGGTCACTGTTCGGCACAGGCCTCGCTCGGTTCATGCTGAGGTACAGTGATGCTTCCACCGTCGTCTCCTTCAAATGGAAAATAAGTTTGTATAGAGATGTATTAACTACAAATCTATTTGAAGAAGCTTGTGATGATGATGGCAAGTGTTCTTGGTTTTAAATTGTCCACAACTATACTGTGCATACGCTCACACATGGTAACACAAACACATGAAGCCGGTCTGAGGCTGTTGCCTGTTTGTCTCCTTATTGGAAGCCTGAGAGTACTCAAGGCTTTATTAGACGTAGCTTCCTGTTTTCCATCGCGATGTAAACAAATATCCTCTGCTCAACAAAGCACCCTCTAAGGGCCTTCATTGCCACATCCTTAATAATTAAGCCGTTTTCAGACATGACCTCCGGGTGAAATCAGTAGTTGGCTTTTCACACATGCACAACACAGCGGGGGGGTTCTCTGCACAGACGCGTTCACAGCGGCATCAAATCCTCTGCATTATTCAGGTGACAGGTGGAGCAGCCGGGTGCAGCAGACAGAGGAAGTCACGTATTAACAAAAAATCATGCGGTTTTCTTTACATCAGCCTGACACCATCGTCAGCTCTTATCACCACGAACTCTCTTGACATCTGGAGTGGGGTGGGGGGCTATTCACTGATGCTTGCTGTAGTATCTTATATACATATTTCTTATGAATAGAAACTGCTTGTATACAGGTATTTGTTTGGTGCAAAGACTGTGTATAAAGACATAATTCCCTTCTGTTGGCAGAATATCCTGGATATGGTGGCCAGAATCTGATTCACCAGAGTCCGACCTGCAGTTTCTGGGTCCGACTGAGCTGTCAATCATAATATTTCACCCTGCTTTTACAGCATCAAATAAATAATTAAAACCAAACTTTTAAAGAGGTTGATAAGAGCTACCTAAAATGACAGAAACCATGGCTTCACTTTTTAGGAGACGTCATGTCCTCGATATTCATTCTATTCAGAGATGTTCCTAATACTCTGACCTTTGTATGTTAATATTAGAAACAGCTGTATAAACCTTAGTATAATACTGTCCAGAACAGTGACAGTTCTGCTGACTATCACAGCAGCTGATGATGGACCCCAACATAACCCCTGCTCATAAATGACTTAGCACCAGTTAGAAAGCTTCCTCTTCCTTCATGAGGAGGACTTGGTTCGGTCTGTGAACTGTGCTCGGACTAAACTGACGCATTAACGTGTCAGCAACACCTGGAGCTTTACTAACATGTGTTCCTGTTTCCTTTAATATTAGCCTCCCGCCGCTCACACTCGTCTTCCCTTCCGCTCTCCGCTGGACTGGGCAGCTCTTCGGGAAGTTGTGGACAGGCTCAAAATCCATTACCAGACTTCACAAAGAGTGCTGCACTGCACGTGTCTGCCATGTGTCGCTGTCTACTAGAAACTTCCGCTGTATCTGTGTCGGCAGGGAGACGGCAGAGAGAGGAGCTCCTAATAGAAATGAACAAGGTGGGGAGTGCTTCTCAAAGATTGTGCAAGTGGTAATTCACCAGCGTTGTGCACAAGAACCTATTTACTCTTTACTCAGGTCTACGTTTGGCTGATTGCCTTTGATGAAAAAATCATTCTTGTTGAGTGATGAACACCCTGATGAGTCTATAAGCTTTGTCAATTAGCGCAGTGGGCAACTGATAGAATCAGAGCCTCTGTTCCGAGCTTTACAACGAGCGCTCCCACAGGATGTTAATGCTGAAAGTTAAAATAGCACGAGACAACAGACTTTATCAGGCTTTATCAAATCTCAGGGACAAATCTGAACGAGAGTGTTCACCTAAAACAATGGAGGAGACCATGAGTCAGCCTGCTAAATATAATGAGAAAATATATCTGGACACAATCGGGGTGTGTGTGGGGAGTAATTTTCTCAAGAGGAAAGGTCAGTGGACCAAAGCTGCAGAAAGGGAAACACCTGTTCTCTCTCAACTCACACACACACACACACACACACAGACATGTCACCAAAAACATACAAAATGTCGACCTTTACCATTGCCCGAGGAAAACATTCTGAATATTGTGTCAATCCATCCAAATGGCGCTGAGATATTTCAGACTGGACCAAAGTTGACAACCAACAATCTGTCAAACTCAGCTTTGTCAGTTTTCACCCCTTTAATAAAAAATCTAATTAATGAGTGTCAAACCAAGAATAACAGCATGGGACAAATTGGACAAAACGTCACAAATAAGTGAGCCAAGCGTCCTTTTCCGTCTGTTCATTAATGACAAACTCCTGCTGGTTCTGTCATTATACTGATGTTTGGGTGAAACAATTGACAGCTGGCTCTGGCTCCAGATGTGCATGTACATGGCTCTAGAAGCACCCAGTAACAGCACCTTCCCTGCAGGCCATGCGTACACTCAATAAGGGAATCTGCAGTTAAACTAACCCCATCTATCTGAGTCTGGACAGTGGGGCGAAGCCGGAGAACATGGAGAAAACTCATGCAGACACAGGGAGAGCATACAAACTGAACACAGAAGGATTCAAACAACAAACGTTCTTGGTGTGAGGGGACAGTGTACTGTGGTCATGCCAGGCATTGAATTCCTGTCGGGAATAGAATAGGAAGGACAATGCTTCAAACTATCCATTGGCACCTGATCTTTTTGTGTTTTCATCTGTTTGCCTTTTGCAAATCAAACTGCTCTTTCCTTCATATCAGCCAGTGTGTCGGAACTAGCTGCAGATGAAAGAGAGAATCAGCAAAGGGTAGGGCTTGGTCCTCATTGGGCAAAATTTCCATTTCCAATCAGAAGTACAAGACTGTGGTACGTGAATAGAAGTCCTTATTATCACTGTAAAGCTCTGCCCATAGAAACCCAAAGCAATAAGCTCCGGACCTTTCATCAGGGAGTAAGGGCTGAAGTGTGATAAGCCAATTGACATGTTGGAATAAGTTTCTCTGAAGCCTCACACTGGATTTGACCCTGTGATGTTAATCTTACCTCAGGCAACCTCTCACAGTATCGTGCTGGTGTCCTTAGACTCTATTGGAAGTCTTCTCATCACTCGCTGAGAGAATTGAGTCTACATATTAAAATAAGATTAAAAATCAGGACTATTATTAAAATGTTATCGGTGTGTGAAATAATACGCAAATAGTGCAGCAATGCCAGCTGTTACTGAAGAGATATGTTCAGTACCAACATATTTAACAACAACATTTCTTCATTGCTTCAACAAAACTTATTCCGGTTGACTTTGCATTTCCATCTAAACTCATTTGTCGCTGCAGTTTACTTGATAAGAAAATAATTTCCAGGAGGCAGGGGCGGGCTCAATTGAATTGCTCTCATCTCAGCTCTGGAACTCAAATTACCTTTTTCTCCTCGCGGCCCTCTCTCTGCCTCCCGTCTCTGTTGCAAAATACACAAAACATGCCGCTAATCATTTCTGCCAACCTTTAAAAAATATGTTACTTCCTGAATATCTGCAATTTTGAAAATATGACTGTCAAACCAAATAACTCCATCCATCCATCCCTCTCCGCAGCTATGCTTTCTGGCTCCTATGTGCAACCCAGAACCATGAATCAGCCTTATTGGTGTTTGACGATGTTGTGGGGACCAGAGGCATAATTCGGTAATATATATGGTTGTCCAGTCCATGTCAGACTTTTAATAACCTGGTGCAGGTACAAGACTGGAAAGAGGGCAGCACATGGATGACCAGTAGGAGCGTCTCATTCATTAAATAGAAAACAATCTTGACTGTCAGTTTTAAAATGATATTAACATCTGATCCGTCCACCTCAACCTCTTGGACTGGACATATTTTGATGTTGTCATAATTTGATGGATTATTTGTTTTGGGTGCATCGGCTGAGAAGACTGTTGCTTTTATTTCCGGAATAAAAAAAAGCATCTTTCCATTACTGATGCATCGGACAATAGTGCTTACGTTGTATTTTGTACATGGTCTGAATAGTATTCAGTTTCAATCATGAGTTGTCTTACTGCTAGTAGTCAGAACGCAGGGCTCTTCAATCACACTAATGTGGACATTGCAGGATGTTGAATGGAGGAAGAAAATGAGACAATATGTTAGATTTTTATAGGTCTCCAGTTTTTTGCTGTCTACAAACGAATGTATTTCTAACTCTAGAGGAAATGCATTAGCATGAGCTGTCTGAGACTAGTGAAAGGATCGATATCCATTTCCATGTCTTACGTATCAAGTCGCTTTCGTCTCCTTCAGGGAAGTCAAACTCATCCTCGCCTGTGTAGAGCTCGGTCATCTGCTTTAATGATGCTGGTTGGAGCATGAAGACGGATTTACAGAGTCGGCTGCTCCCTCAGCTTCTTCCACAGCGGATTTCTTTCAAAAATTCTTCAGTGATGTGTGGAAAAAACTCCTGCACATAGGCAATATCACACAAGCTGATGGTATCACAAAAAATAATAAATAATCATAGGGTTTTATCATACATCAGATTATTAAAACATTGAAAAAATTATCTGAAATAAGTAGAAAAGTGGAAAATCGTACTCGAAAAGAAAATCATAGTTTGGAAGGAAATTGATATGGAGAATAAAGAAGTTATATTTCAAGAAGAAAGTCGAAAGTTATAATAAAGTCATGTATAGCCAGATTAAAGACCTATTTTAACACAAACAAAAACAGGTTTAGATTCTGAAGTTCCCCTAGGTAAAATAACACACAGCCTAAAATGATGACCTTATTCTCGTAAAACAATTTATTTATTTTCTTTTCAAATTATGAGGTTTTTCTTCAAATATCTTTTTCCTAATATAACAACTTCTTTCACGTTATATTACCAATAAGGCTTATATGCTCCTCTGAGTTTGATATAAATCAGCTTTACGGTGTCACGATTTACCTCAAGGAGCTGCAACATGTGTGTGTTTGTGTGTGTGTGTGTGTGTGTGTGTGTCTGTGTGTGTGTGTGACAGTGTGTGTTATTGAGTTGTGAAGCGAGGTTAAGAAATGAGCATCCATATCTTTTGAAGCTCTGATGTTTTAATTAGCTTGGATTCTGTGTGTGAGGTGCCTATATACCCATTTAAACAGCCTAAACAACCAGACCAGCTTCTGTGTGTGTGTTGGATCAGTAAACTCCTGAATGACTTATTGTTTGTAAGAGGATGAGGAAATCGACGTATCCACAGAGAAAAATCAATAATTAAATCTATAGCCATTAACGCGAAAGCACAGAAACAGGGAACCACCAGGAGCCTGTTATATAAAATCTCTCACTGGCTTGCAGAGCTGGCTTGGAGCAGCTGAGGTGTATGGTTGATTGTTCTGAGTCAACACACTGGATCAGCAACAACAGGGAGATGACCACGATCGCTCAGAGCGAGCGAGAGGAGAGGAAGCTACTGACACACTGAGTCCATGGTCAATAATCACAGCTGGAAACATGGGATGAAAGATGGCACCTGTTCCTATACACAGATAAAACAGATGATATTACACTCAGCTACTACACAGGTAGAGAGTAAATCACAGGCACAGGGAAGAGGTGCAAATGGAAAAACGCAACAGGAAGCCTGCTATTTTGCATTTAGTGGCCATTTTGGCCATATTTATTATTATTAGGGCCCGAGCACTGGCAGTGGGAGGCCCTGTTGAAATTGAAAGGATTATTATTATTATTGAATTAGCTTAATATGCAACACTTAGAGTAGGATAAGCTGTTGATGCAAATAGGAAATTCCTGATCTCATTTCAGTTTAGCCTTCGGTCTTTGGATGCTGCCCCTGGATTGAGACACAGTTACGTATACATGTTTTTTATTGTATCTATTTCCATCCTATACATTCCACCATATGAGAAATGTCACACATTAGTTATCAGTGATATACTGATGGTGGGAAGTTTTATAAATAATGTATGACTGCCATTGTCTGAATTCATGCATTTTATTAGATATCTATCAACCTGTCAACCTTAACGTTCAGGCATTTGGATTTTTTTTCTTTGTGAGCATGATGAACAGTCGCTCAAACATGCAGGCATTTCCCTAAAACTGCTGATACAGCTTTTTCTCATACGAGGCTGATGATGCATGCTGTGGTTGAATCTGCATCTTCAGTTTATATCACGTTCCTTCCTTTCCCCATGTGCTCAGTAGTTTAATAGGAATGCAAATATAACTGACATTTGAAAGACAGTCTGAAGTCAGAAGAGCGTAATAAAAAACATAGAATCGGCCCGAGGGAAAATCAAACCCTAAGGGGAGGCTGGAAGAGAAGATAAAGCATTCGACAGATCTGACAGGAAATTGAAAGACCCGCATACAACAAGGTTGGGGAGGGTCACAAATGGAGAAGCCCTGATCCACAGTAGATGCTAAACATAAGACTCTCATTATTTTTTACTGGTCTCATGCAAATGCAGAGCTAAAAGAAAAATGGCCCTTTTCAACAGCACGTTTTTGTGCCAATGTTGAAATCTATTTTGACTGACAGCTGCCTTTTCCACTGCCTTCCCCCAAACTTTTGAAAATCACTTTTAAGAAAGGCACTGAAAATGAGGTGGGGACTCAAATGCAGCACATGCTTGTGGAGTAGACACAAAAGTAGAAGTCTGAAAACCCGCGAACTTGATCAAGACGTTTCAGACGATCTGTAAATGGAAAGGCTGCTTCTCAAATGTTCATTTGTCAGATCTGTGATACTGAAGTTTATGTTTGTGTTATCTGTGTAATATCTTGTCTTTCATTCATGCTCAAATGAACATTATCAGGTTCCTCTTGAGCTTACTTTCCAGATGTAGGAGATTGTGTTTCCCGCCCTGTCCGTTTGATAGTTTATCGGTTGGTTTTTAATTATTTGCTAGTTAGCAGGATTCCGCCAAAATTATAGAGGGATTTCCAGGACACTTGGTGGAAGAGAGAGAGAATGTTCAAACTTGGTGTGGATCCTGGAACATTACATGATTGTTTATTAACATTTTCACATATTTCCCTTGGAATAATTAATTTATACTGATGATAGAAAAAAATATAGAATATCTATGAGTGAGTGCAAATTGGTGCAGCTTAATTGAATTTGAGAAGACTGTTGGACTACTGATTGCTATTCTAGTGCCTGATGCTTTTACACTGCTGCCCAGTAAAAGCCATGAAGCCCTTCCTTACCCACGAAGAAATGTATTTTCTTTCTGGTCGATCTTTGACCTAGAAGACTGAAATATTTATGCACTCATAGAATCCTCTTTTCTTCAGTGCATAACAAACCTCCAACACCAACCTCTGCATGTCTCTGTGTCTCTCTCACATCAGTTCGAATGATGCACCGCTGACACGTTAAGAGCATTTTCCTCCTCCTTACTCTAACTCCACCTTCTCTCTCATTTCTGCCCCTCTCCTCATATTCATCTCCATATTTACCTGTCCACCCACTCTCTCCATTTGCCTCAGTTCTCCTCTCTTTCAGTCCTTCTATCGCTCTGATGCTTCATCCCTCTTTTGTCTTGCACTCCCACGTCTCCTCCATCCCTCATGTTTGTAGCTTCTCTCTCCAAATCCCTCTCCCCTGATGCCCCTTGTTTGTGACTCAACAACACACAGCAGCCGTCTCAATGGATCCAGCTAAAAAAATCCCTTCAATCCAATCACTCCTCTTTATGAGGCTCGTGTCCTCTGGGGGACAGCACTGAGATCTGTCAGTGGAAAATAACGTAACTGGAGTCGGGCAGCAGTGGGGACCATGTAAGACAACCTGAAAAGAACTGTGGCGATATATGTTGCTCTTGATGTTTTCCTGCAGTGGAGGCTGCTGCATCATGTGAGAAGCTGAGGGGGACATTCCATCAGGATTTACACTGCCACACATCCGTCATAATTTGGTGGAGCCTGGGTGGATATTACAGTCCCACAGGTTATCGCTCTCCAGAGGCCGAACACACAATGAGCACTGCATCCTGTGAATCACACACTGAGGTCCAGACGGCTACTGGACCAACTGGTGCAAAGTTTGCTTCAAACACTCATGTTTCCATCAGAAATGAAACTGAGACACTGTTGTTCTCAAAAAACATTTTCCACAACCCTAAAATTGGGACGATACATTATTCTGATGACGAGATTGATTATTGGTATTTAAAGGGTGTGGGATGTAGGGGGATTAGCAGTAACTGAATATAGCAAGCAGAATTATAATGGGGTTTCTATTACTTTATCTGACACAACAATCATATAGTGTTCATTAACTCTGAATGAGACCTTCATATCTACATTGGGAGTCATGTCTCACAAGCTGTGTCCAAGTGGCATCAAAGCGGCCCTAACCCTAACCCTCCAACAAATCGGTCCATCAAATGCGTCCTTTCATCCTAACTGATCTGACTTTGGGCCAACCTATCCCAGGATTCATTGCGCTTTGGTGACTTAACGGTTTTTCAAAGAGAAAGCGACCAGATGTCCGGTTTATCGATTATACATAAAAAAAACATTACATTAAAAGTTTTTATTGTCCGTTCCAACTAAAGCTCAGTCGCAGTTTACAGCTGTTTTCCCTGCACACAGTTCAAAATAGAAATATTACACAAATACCTGTTTCAAAGTAATAACATTGCGTGTTTCGATTGACTGAATCCATTCATTTATTTTAACAAGGTTTTTATCGTTATTGCAGGATTGGAAGATGCACGGCTTCATACTGTAGAGATCCTGCATTTACTTGAGTGTATAGCTCTTCTTTTAGTCAAGGAAATACAGTAGTCATAACAGAAACCTCACGTAGCAGCTCCCCTGAATTACAGATCGTTGTTCTGAAAAAGCCTCTGAAACAGCAGAATCTGGTCCCAACAGGAGGTCTGATAGTCCCACTAATGAACTTAGTTGAAGTTGGTGAGCAGCTCCTTAAGGCGAGCAGCACAGCTTTCAGAGGGAGTTCATTAAAATCCTTTTTGCAACTGTACAACACACACATCCACACACTCTGAGAAAGCTAAGGGCAATGCTTTACATGCATGGAGATTCACCATGATGCTGAGACACTTAATGATGTGTGCGAATAATAGATCTGTTCAAATGTTTTAACTACACAGAGGAGATATGACGTTTTTCCCTGTTGACACTCTGCCAGTGTCTAAACACCTGAAGCAGTGGCACAGCAGTGCATTTGTGAAGCTTCACTGAGGCTGGAACAACTGCCCTTCACTCTCTGCAGACCCTCAGGCAAAGCCCAGGCCGACTGTGGAGAGTCTGCCTCACAATAACGTTTCATCATCAACATCTCACCGATGTGATTCCACCTCGATTTTTTTCTAAAACCAGAAGTAACCATATTTGGAGTGGGGAGCAACCACAAATACAAAAGTTCATACCTCTCGTTCAGTTGCATGGATTTGGTAATAATTGATTGATGTAGTTGTGGTTTATGATTGAATTCCAAATCTGTGCACATTTTACAGTCAAAAATAAAAGACTAATGAAATCCCCTGTATCTGTATGTCCTAAACTGTGGACAAAGTTTGGTTCAATGCATCCTGTGGTCAGTAGAAGTCCATACAATAAACCTGTCTCCATCAGAGTCATGTCTGAGTTTATTAAGAATTGTTTTATCAACAACATTGTAATATTGTAAGTGTTTAAAGTTGAAAAGGACATTCAGTAAGTCACGTCCTCTGAGGAAATCAATGTCCCACATATGACCTCCCTGATGGGTACCTCCCACTTTCCACCAACGTGGCAGTTCATGCATGTGCTGTGCAAATGCTCACAAGCTGCTCGGGCTCTGGCTTTTCCTGGTTACGGCTTAAATCTATGTTGTCATTGCAGTTGTGTTTAGCTTGAAGTGTGAGTTGTAATAAACATACAGTCGAATGAACGCAGCCCTGACGGCATCAGCAGATGCTGCAGATTATCATCTTCCCAAATGCTGCGGGTGTGTGGGGCACATCTGTTTTATATACTGCAGGTGGACCTAATGAAGTGGTGACGTGTGCCCCCAGACTCATTCAAAGACTTCCGAGCTTAGAGCCTGATCTCCGCTGACCCTTGAGTTTGGACACAGCTGCTCTCACCTCTTACCGCCATGGAATTAGTTTTTTATGTCAAATATTTGCTGAATGCATTTTTTTTAAAGCTGTCAACCCAAGAGCAGAAGAAAGCATTTACAGAGTCAGGTTTACCGATCCTTGTTTCTAGTTTCTTTTTTGCCATGATAAGCAGCTGCTAGCTGGCCTTTTCACATAAATGGCAATGCAAAGATACTCATCAGAAACGGGGGCTATTGACATTAAGCACTAGGTACTTTAACAAGGCAAGTACATGAAATAAATCGGTAAGTCAATACAATACCTGCCTTAATAACCCTTCACTGACATCCTGCCCATCAAATAACATTGTTTTGTCAGTTGAAAACTCCAAACATATTGATGAATTATCATTTAATTAGCAGGACTTGTTAAAAGTTAAAATTATTCATGTGAAAAATTCATGCAGGGTCAAATTAGCTGAAGTGTAATGAGGGGAGTTAGCGGGGGCTGCTCAGCGGAGCACTGGTAACTGTTGGAATGTCTTAACACATAAACGTGATAAATTAATTCATGAATGAATCACAGCTCCAACACTGACCCCCCTGCTCCCCATCATGGCATCCACTCATGTGAGTCACCCCCATCACGAGTGTGTGTGTGTGTCTGTGTGCGTGTCTGCGTTCACTCATGCACACTGCAGGGTCATCTGAGCCCAGCAGGTGCTCCAGCAAAGGTAAACTTTAACTCATTATTTCACCACACACACAACGCCTTAACAGCAGGAGGGGGAGGGGGGGTTAGCGGTCACTGCCGGACAAAACTAAGACTAAGATTACTGTACCTTCCCATCAGCCTACATGTGAGCGGACATGAATAAAAGGCAGTTACACACAGGTCAGTGGATCGAGGCCTCGTCCATTTGTTGCATCACATGGGAAGTCAACGGGACGAGACGCCGTGATGAAGACGCTGTTGAAGCAGGTCAGGACAGTGGATGGTAAAAGAGCTCTGTGTTTGTGTGTCGCTTCAGTGCAGATTAAATATCAGACATGAAGAAATGCTGAGCCAGGAGCAGTGTAACTCTATTATTGTATGTTTAATTCTGTATGCATACATTATGTAAGAATATGATACTACACCCTACAGACCCTATCAGCGTCTGTAACAAACGTATGTATGTATCAGGTAATATTGGTTTTGAAACATCCAATGAATAGGAGTAATAGGAAAATAATTCTATAATTCTAAAATTCTATAATTCTATAATTCTATACTTCTATAATTCTAAGAATTTAAACTGTGTAAGTTAATGGTACTGAGAAACAATTTTGAAATTGGTCCAGTAGATTGCCTCGACAAGCAGCTGCGACTGAAGGACACAGAATAACAAATTGTCACAGTTGCCCAGAAGAATATGTTGTAGCAGAGGTGGGCTTCAATAAAGAGCCTCTTTTCTTTACCAATAAAAGGCTCAATATGTTATTCTGTGTCTTCTGTGTCAGTCACACGTACTGCAGAGGTACTTGAATTGCACGAAACCTCCAACAGTTGGAAGTAAACTAGAATGAAATGTTCTACTTCCACGGTCCTCGACATTAGCTCTTTCTGAACATTTCAAAGTGAAATTCACTAAAGGTTGTCTGGTACGGACAAAGACGGTGCCAGTCGAGGCCAGAAAATATATAACAATAGAAATATTCATGATGATGAATGACAAAACTGATACCAGATGAAATAAGCTTTAAAAAATCTTTGTGGTTTTTGCTGCAGTTTGAAGGCCTTCGCCCACTCGACCCATGACAGTGACTCAGGCTTAATGTGAATCACCAGTGATATATAAATTCATCTCTAACCAGTTAGTCGTTTCTTGCCTTTTATTTGCATTGTCGTAGATATGCAAAGACCTCGACACTGGTGATGTGTCTCCTCTTTTGAATATGAGAGAATGCCATTCAACAGGCCGACCTGTTCACCATGCTGAGTGGGCTCAAAAACACTCACACCTTGTGAGACTGTGGGTATATGACGCTTCAACAGAACACACAGATTTGGACGCACTCGGCCCATCAAAGCGACTGTGTTATGATTGAATACAGCAATATGAGTCACTGATAGAATTAGGAAATTTGCATTCATAACTCAAAGTCTTGTCTGTTTCCTCCAGGCATCTATTATTCATCCAGAAAATAAACAAGGCTCAGATTTACACCGCGGAGATGGATGTCTTTCATAACATGAAATACAACGGTGATAAATATTACAGCCAACGATCTGTACGCCTAAAACTCCATCTGTAATCAGTCTCCGGCATCAACGCTGCAGTGTGTTAATAATCAATAATCAGGGAGCGACACATCATATTAAAAAATAAAAACCTTAATTTCAGCCTATAGACTCACAAAGTGACTAACTGGGAGTCTGTTCCTTCAGATGCAGTGAGCAGTAAATTGCTGTCATTTGTTTTGTTTGTCCCGGAAGAGCCTGGAGCTACCGACTGGTCCAGAGGGAGAAGATTAAATTAGAAAAAGAAAAAAAAGTTTTCACTTCACAGTTGAGGAAAATGCAGCTGTTTTTATTTAAATGAGTTTTTCACTCCGTCTAGGCCTGAACCTTAGATGTTACTTTTCATATATATGAAAATGCAGGGTTTTCATAGTAAACACAATTTAAAAAATGTGTTTACTGATGATGGCATGAAATACATACTCTGCCCCAGGAGGGTAGTGATCTACGACCTCATAGGGTGGGGACTTGATGAAAATCCAAGAAAACTGCTGAGTGAAAGGTTCAGGATGTACTTCACAGACATAGTCTTTTAAAAGGAGTTGAATATTTAATATGTTAATTAAATCCAACTTCAATATCTTGAATTTAATTTAATGGCAGTGTGCTGTAAGATATGATTTTCTTGTTGATTTTATGCTTGTAAATGAAGTGAATATTATATAAATCACTATCAATTAGTGACGTAGATTGTTTATAACAATGACACCCTACAAAAAGTGAGGCAGATGTATCTCGATCACCACCTGGTGGATGGCTGAAGTATCTGCTGCCTCCTCCATGTTAGTACACCTCAAGTACATTTTTCTCAAACATGGTTTCTGTCATTTCAGTTAGTTCTCATCACATTGGTGTTTGTTCAAGTGTTCAATTTCAATTTAAATCAGGTTTTAATTAGTTATTTGAACCTATAAAAATGGGGCTGAAACGTTATTATTATTGACAGCTGAGACTGACTTGTGATTAGTCAAGTGCATATATCGACTCATCCTCACTACCACGCCTCCTTCCACAGACTCAGAATTCACAAGATGGCGCCGTTCGTATTTGTCAGACTGCTGATGCAGTGTGTGCATTCAAGTACATTCACCTCCCAATCTTGTTGTATTACAGTCTGATCTATTATGTTGCACTGTATGATATCATACTGTTACATCATGTGGTGTCAACTGTTATCCTGCACCCACAAGATAAAATGTGTGTGTGTGTGTGTGTGTGTGTGTTAGTGTATGTGTGTGTGTGTGTGTGTGTGCGTGTGTGTGTGTGATTCACTCACATCTCTCAAGGTAAATAATTCTTTCTGCTTTACCCTTTAATTAATATCTGTGGTGTGTGGGTAATGTTTTCCCCCACCGACCTGACACTACAGCTGAATGCATGTTTTTCAATTGTGTTTTAATAAATGAATTAAACTTAAATAAGTACTGACACTTTGTAATGAGTCCTGAGGTGTGCAGTTATAAATGAGAGTATGGGTTGTTGACAGCAGAGTCACTGTTCCACAGTCTGACCATGAGAACAAAAGAACTTTGACAATCTGACACACATCAGTGAGCAGATGTTAAAAACTGAATATGGTGTGGACAGAGAAGCAGAATGATGCTGTAACACAATTAGACACAGGTGACCTTTACACTGAGCACAGGCTTCAAGTCTTTAATCCACAGACTCACACTGCACATCTCTTCACTTGATGGTGACCACATGTGCTTTTTGGAAACCACACCTCCCCTCTCATGCTATAGTTTGTGATGTACAGTATACAAAGTATTCAGCTGATTACGTGTGCAGTTTTGATATTATTATTTTGGAAACATCATTTTAGCAACAACACTGAGACGTCCAAAACAAAGAAGCACGAAGGCGCCATCGTCATATGATGAGGTGGAGAAGATAAAGCATCGGATCAGTCATGCTCAAGTTATCTTTCATTGTTTTCACGACAACATACACACAACCTTTGATGCATCTATGCTCCATAGGAAAACTAGCAGGCGACACAGAGGAGGCTGACATTAAATGGCTTATAAATGTCCTAGGCTAATGGAGGAGAACAAGGAAAACATCATCAGGCTGCCAGTGCTCACAAATCAACTTCACTGGTTTTAAACCTCGTCCCAATAATTCATCTCAGATCATTGGATGCACATTTTTACAGGCAGCGAGACTTCAGGAGAGAGCATTTTCAGATGAATTATGTGTTTACTGTCTACTGCGACTGTCTCCTCATACAAATCGTCCCATCATCACTCATTAATGTGGTAAAGTAACAATTGGATATGGTCTACACACCCTCTTGAATCCATGATCACAACACATAGAGCAGTGATGGACTAATGAGTCAGTGTTTGTCACATCATTTTAATATTGTGGGATTATTACACGACAAGCTGCTTTTTTCCTTTTTTTCATTGATGATGAGGAGGACACCAAAGTCCAAATGTTTCTGATAAATCATTTTATGTCTCATTTCTTCACTGAGTTCCCTGTCTCACACACAAGACCTCAAAAAGGAAACAGAAAACCAAAACAAAGCGAGACAAGATCACTTCAAAGGAACCAGAAAACGAAACAACGAAACACAAAACCCACAAGACATGAAAATCACCAAAATAGAAATACAATTCCCAGAAAAACACACAAACCAACGCTACAAAGAGACACGGAAACCAAATGAAGAGACACCAAACCATCTCAGACACACAAACAACCAACAAAGAAAAACACAAAAACACACCAGAAAGAGACACAATTTAACTACAAAAGGAAGAAACCACCACTTAGATGCAAAAAAATCACTCAGACACAAAGCCGCATTGAGAGACAACAACCAGAGAGACTATAAGCCACTAGAGACACAAAACATCTCCAAAGAGTTGGTAAATGTCCCTAAATTGAAATGTTAAGTATTCATAAACTAAACAAGGTTTGTGTTTTGTCCACGTCACAGGAGGGATGTGAGTGTTTCTCACGTCTCTGTTTCAGGGAACGTTTTCCCACGAACTGTCCGTGAGTGTCAAAATCATCTCACTAAATGAACGTGGACATGATAACTTTATGCAAATGACGTCTCTCACATCCATCTGCTAAATGTCGGCATAAATTAAAACCTCTCTGGTCGATCATACGGAGACATTTTCAATGACTCACACTGAAGAGCTGAACCGAAAAATGACGGCAAATTGCTGATGAATAAACATGAGCCACAGAGGAAGCCGCAGCACTGTAATGGGATGCGCCCTGAGAATCCACATGGCCGCGATCTGACCCCGATGCTCAATTGCATCCACAATGACTGCAAACGTTTTTAGATACTCGTTCATTGACGGCCACACGACCGAGGGTCAGCAGGTTGTGTCATCAGAACAAGTCTGAGCGCACAGCCACAGATCGGCCGCGGTGAAAGTGTCCCGCTCCAGCCCAGCGTGGTGGTGTGTAGTCGCTGCAACAAAGGACGAGCCATAATTGCACATGACGATTCAAGGGTCACGAGGGCCGAGGCGCTTTCCCTTTGTCTCATCGGGGTTACGCCACGGTCAGCGCAACCAACAGCTCCGGCCGACGTGTTAATGTGGTAGCACTCTTCAAGCACACATTTTGTCCACACAGTCCAGAAAGCTGGCTGGCACAGCTTGGGGTCTTACACACATCGACATAACTGTCCTCAATTAAAGCTCAGATATAAAAATAACCTCGGATGTGTGGCTCGTCACTGTTTTCCCACCACATTTTTTGTTGTGTTGTTTTTGTGAGGATCATTTTCCACTCTGGAAGGTGTAATGTTCGAAATAGAGAGCTGATTGACAGGAGGTTGATCCAGTCAGAGGAGCACTTACCAGTGTGTAGCTGCTAGCATCGTTGTGTCTTAAATTTGTTTCTCTTCAGTAACACGGAGAGACCTTGATTTTCATCTTGAGCGACTTCACTGCTACAAGAGAGGTTTGTAGTTTCCTTTCTCTAATTCCCTGGGACGAAACAAAACCACAGTAAACACAAGTAAACACACAAAAAATATAGCAAAATTACCTCAAAGAGACAATAAAAATAAAACAAGAGACATTTAGGCAACATAAAGACAAAAACATGTAACTAATGAGACACAAAATCAACAAAAAGGGGCTCAAACCCACAGAAGACATCGAGATACTTATGAGACACGAAACACACATCTTTTTGAAGGAATTGGACCTAGCTGCATCGTCTCATCAATATATTTAGATGAACCCCAGAGGCGAATAAGTTAGCACCCTGAAACCAACCAGGACTGAAGAGCTGAGCTGATGAGTCGATTTATTGATCAGTCGATTGACAGAAATTTTTTTCTGGCAACGGCCGTTTGTCTTTCAATCCATTCAAACCAATTTTCTGGTTGCAGCAATTCATGGCTGAATATCTGTTGTTTCCTCCGAGGGTAAATTCTACATCTCTTAGTTTTCCCTGTTGTTCTGACAGAACAACACATCCTCAGATGGTTTTCAGAGGATGTGGTTTGTGATTCAGTTGGGCCTGTGGACAATAGTTATAATCCTATATAGAGTCAACTACACAATGTAGTGTTTAAAGACACACTGCTGAGTTATCTCTTCAGCTGATGTATACTGCAGATCTGATACTATTCATACAGATGTGTTTCTACCTTCAGCTCTCAGGTTGCAGTCGGAACGACACGTCTGAGGCCCGCTGGTTTGGAAATCTCATCCGTCTACCAGCATCAGCATCCAGCTAAAGCTGTGTTTCCTCCATCAACAGTTCAACTCTTTCTGTGAATCCAGACTTCAGATTTACGCAGCTGACAGCTTGTATCTTACATCTAAATCAATAAACAGCTCAGAACTCAGGAGGTCAGAGTGGAACCATCCTCACGCGGCCACAAACACACGTACACACACACACACACACACACACACACACACACACACACACACACACAAACACAAACACACACTGAGGTTAGGGCCAAAGACCCCTGCTGTGTTGGTCAGAGCAGGAACATCTGCAGATCTTCAACCACAGCAAGCTGAACAAACAGTGCAACGGTTCTCTGCTCCACAGGCTGTATACTCTCAGATCTGGTCTGTGTATGTATCCATACATTTCCTGTGAAAAACATGGTAGTGGTGGTTACAGGTGTAACTGTTGGATGTGCAGTGTGAGGCCCAGTACAGTGTGAGTCATGAGTAATACATTTGACTGTGAAAACGTTATCATCAACAGGCAGGGAATGAACATATTAAAGATTAAATAACTAAATAACTTTTAATAAACTACAGCCACAAACACAGTACACTGGACATATTAAGTCCATCCCTGCACATGTAGGTGTCACCGGAAACAGGTGTAGCACACGGTCCAACGTTCCTGAGTAATGAGTGTGAGACACTTCCATCTCTGTGTCCTGTGAGCTGGGACTCATTATCCACCTCTGGAACTGATCAACTGTTCCTGAAACTCTACTGAAGTCCAGTCTTTAGCTAGAACCAAACCGCATGAAGGTCCTGGACTAATGAAGGAAACCAAAGAATTAGATCAGGTTAAGCTATGCCCATCAATCACAGTTTCACAAACAACATGTACTCTAAATAACTGACTGACAGCAAATATACAGGTATATTCAAAAGACATGCATGCAAGATTAAAGACTTTTGTATGACATGCATGGTTTGTAGACGGGCGGGCGTCTGATGTCAGAGTGTTGTTGTATTCAGTTACTTTTTTGAATAAAGTGCTTAACAAAAAAATGAATCTTTCCATTTGAATTGAGAAAATGAGAGAAAACTCAAATTAGCAAATTAACGTCCTTGTCCTTCAAACACATCATCGGTACTGAAGACTACAAGCAATCCAGTGAGCCATACTTCGTTTTCTTCTTCTACTGTTTAATGCCGTCTCAAGCTTTTGCAAATGGTCCACAAGTCCGAAACTATCCCAACATTTTTTGGGTGTTTTTGACAGTTCATTCTGATCTGGACCAATCAAGACCACCTCATTTGGTCAGACTCAAATTTGGTCTGTCTGTGTCCACTATGATCTTTCTTACCTGTTAATCTGGTTCGGACTAAAAGTTAAGAGGGTTCGGATCAAGCAAAGTATAGGTGTGAACGCCCTCTGAGTGTAACATACTGGATACACATTTTATCTCCTGAGGAACTGATCATTTAATTCTAGGTTTTTAGGACAAAATCACATTTCCTGTGTTCTCTGCACAAGCTGGTAACCAGTGGAACTCAAACTGTGAAAGCTTGTTTTGTTGCAGATCATGTAATGAGCCTGAGGAAGTCACAGTGTGAAACATGTTGCTCACAGATTTGTAGTAACATACAACGATGATGTCCTTTAATTATTGTCTGCTGAATGTACCTTTGTGCAATTTCCTGGCAGCTGAATATGCACTCAGCCGTGCATGTGACCGCCAGCTGCTGATTAACTCTGGAGATTTACTGCTGTGGCTGCTTTACCTGGTCTCAGCAACAGAAACATGTTCAAATTGTCTGTCCTAGATTTCTGCAGCTGCTGAGCCCTTTAAAGGTCAACTCTTCCTTTTAGCCTAGAGACAAGGAAAGTGCACCATTAGTATATTTACCCCTAATTATACTGTATACAGCTACTCAAGCATGTGCAAGCAAGCAGCTGCAGAGAGAAGAGAAAGTCTGGGAGCTGCTTGGCTTTGGAATTGAAAGATGATTTTTCTTTGCTTTTGTTTCACCTTAATTCAAAGCAGGGTATGAAATGCCTTATCATCTCCTTTCAGTCCCCCCCAGTTATTTCCTTGTGTAGGGAAAATCCTGGGAACGAATCAAACCCATGGGACGCCGGCTCCTTTCAATGCATTGCTGATATCGTAAGGTGGAAATCAACCAATATGCAACGGCGACATCCTGAGAATTATGTGAAAATGT
This sequence comes from Platichthys flesus, assembly GCF_949316205.1. Taxonomy (NCBI): domain Eukaryota; kingdom Metazoa; phylum Chordata; class Actinopteri; order Pleuronectiformes; family Pleuronectidae; genus Platichthys; species Platichthys flesus. Next base: position 8,413,184 of record NC_084965.1, read on the forward strand.
TTTTTGTTTTTCCAGCCAGAGGTCTGCAGGCCAGGTCACAGTACAATAAGCAATCAGAGACAAAGAAGTCACGAGGAGCCTTGGGGACAGATTCAGATGTGTGATAAAGCAGACGGAGAGATCTGCTTCATACTATGAAACTGACATTGTCTTCTTGTTTTTCTTTAATTTGGCAAGAGCAAATCAACAGAGTGGAGAGATTTCTGGAAAGTAAGATATATTGAGCTCCAGTTATATCGACCTGGGCTCACCTAAAAGCACACCAGTTGTCATGCTGACTCTTTATAATTTCTCACACTCAGTAGCTGTGATCGGCCAACACAGTTACGTCCAAAGCTTGTGGACCTGTGTGTGTGTTCTCCATTAACGCAGACACACTCAGAGACTGTACATTGTCAGGTCTTGGACATGTTGACAAACCTCTCCAATCAGGCTACTGCAGGGAGAGGTCTTTTCAATGAGGGTCATCAGACACAGAATAATACTGGATCTGGCGCCTTTCTACTTTTAAACCCCTGCTGTAGAAGTCCAGGAACAGACGGTGGAGTTCATTTTCTAGTTGGTACCATTTAAAACTCTCCAGACCCTAGACTGAATATAAAGATGGACGACATGATTGCCTCCCCAAACGTATTGGTCACCTACCCAATGGTTGGCTGCAGTATAGGTAATAAACATTGCCATTTTCCATATGGCACATTGGCCCAACTAATAAGTCAATGTACACATCAAATACATTTTTGTTGATGGAACTCTTATTTAAGTGTTTTCAGTAAGTTTGGGTTTAATTAAATATTTGAAATGGAGTTAATACCCTCTTTCTCTCAATAATTGGCTGAAGTGGAGATGCATTGTCCATCCTCATATAAAGTCTGCGCTCCGGATAAAGCTCAAACAATGCAAAAACTACAACTTTCTTCTGCATTTTCTTTGGATGTAAACAAAGACATCTATTGTCTCGCCAACTCATTAAAAAATTGTTTTATCTGACAAAACAATTGCAACAGTATCAGAGTAGTGCAGACACCATGGCTGGATTAACTTCCTGTTCAAAAAGCAGACTGACGCCCCTTTCCCTCTCGTTAAAACTCTCTCGTCAACTGACTCTGCAGTGGACACTGGTTTTTATCAGCTCTGGTTCTGATCTGCAGTGACAGAGAGGTGAGAGCTCCTCAGTTTTCAGGCTGTTTGGGATGTTGAACATGACACGCTGGGGGAAAAAGAGATAGGCAAACTCCTCTACTGGTAATGGAAAAGGAGTCAATCGCCTTTTTACAGCAGGTTTAACCGCATGTAAACAAACATGGATACCTTAAGTGTAAAAGAGGTATAAGGGTAAATTCTAGGATTTTACTGTGTCTTCTAAGACATCACTGCCATCACAGCTGACAGTGTGAGTGTGTTTCTGGGGTTGCCCAGCATCTCCCCCTGTTACTAAGGCATCAGGAACACCTGACAGTGACAGCCACGTCAACCAAACAGCTACTCCCTTCACTAAACATGTCCAGAGTCGCTTCTGCTGCTCTGAACCTTCACCCTTTTCTATCAAGCACCTTTCACTCCACATACAAACTGTTCATTAACCCTCTGCATTCTTCTTCATAGAACAGTGGCTCCTTCATTTGGCAGACAAAAGCAGCTCATAACTTTATCAGCTGAAGCTTGCTGGTTAGAAAACAAGCTTCACTAACATCAGCTTTGTGAGCGGGTTGAAGTAATAATTGACTTTTTCATGTTTCCAGCTGACACCCTGATACTTTTGTTAGTCTGATGCAAATGAGGTCTACTCTATTCTGCCTCCAGGAAGATGCCACATCCTCCTTTTCTGTTCTCGATTCAAAGAAGCTTTTTAACCTAAAACAGTTTCAGAAACTAATCTGCAGTGGGTGACAATAGACTGTAGAGATGGGCGACATGACTGCCCCCCAAAATTCAAGCCAAAGCGTCTTGATCGCCTCCTGGTGGCTGGTTGCACTATAAGTTATAAAATGCACCTCCTCCACGTTAGCAAATGGAACATGGACCAATGTGAAAAGTCCGAAATATGATGGATGTCCAAGTCCAAATTTGTTTCGGTAAGAAACACTGGGTGAAATGTCATGATCAACAGGTGTGACTGACTCGTCCTTGGTCTAGCCAGTCAACGGGCAGGACTTTGGTACTGCAGCTCACCCCCTGATCACTATTTAGCGATCTCTGGCACCAAATATACAAGATGGCGATGTTAGTATGCTGGATATTTTGGCTTAATTTCTGGAAAAAGGGAGAAATCTGAGATTTGTCCATCTTTATATACAGCCTATGGACGTGACTAGACTGGACTGGAGTGCTGGCCATTTCTCTTGTACAGACACTTCCCTCTATGCTGCCATGAACTTCAAACATCCCAACACTACCACTGTAGGTAAAAACTAGATATCCATAAACGTTACTGATTGAAACTTCAGCTTGATTATTTTTACTTTTCAATATATTTAGCAGCTGTCTTACCACAATGGATCTAAAGCACAGCTTCCACGGTTCAACATACTTGCCGTGTCTCGTCATCAGTTGCTGTCACTGCTGGATTAACTGTTCGTCGAACCTCTTCAGTCAAGTGCTTTAAAAGTATTTCCACAATCTTATTTATCTCCCATAATAGAGTGTCTGTGCTTTTTAGCCACTTATAAACCATTAATTGTCACATAATGAAACATACCCATTATATCCTTGCCTGTGCGACAGTGCTGTTAAATGATCTTTTACATTTTAAAGGTAAATTTACACATTACATATTTTACACATGGAAAATCTGTCACATTTCTTTGACAGTCATTTACTGTAAAGTGCTGGGAACATAATGCTGGTGCCAGTAATTTACTGTAAACTTAGTCACATATTTTATACGGAATGAGTCACGGATCACTACACGTCACCGAGCAATAACAATGCATACACACACACACACACACACATACACACACACACACACACAGATGAAGAGACCCCTGCGATAGACTGGTGACCCGTCCAGGCTGTAAATCCCTCTCGTCCATTGCATGCTGGGATTGGATCCAGCTTCCCGTGACCCTGAGCAGGATAAGCGGATACAGAAAATGGATGGTTAGATGAAAAGAACATAAACACACACACACACACGCGCCTGCACATGCACGCACACACACACGCAAACACACACACACACAAATACACACACAGCCCCATCAAAAATAAAGAAGCCCTGAGGCTTCTATGGACTGAAAATGGAGTCAGGTTAAGTGGTGCTTGTCCTTACATAAACACTGAGAATATACAGGATTTTGGGCGTCACTATGTGTGTGTGTGTGTGTGTGTGTAAGTGCGTGTGCGTGTGTGTGTGTGTGTGTGTGTGTGCAGAATAACTAATTATGACTCTTTTTTGTGTCATCCAATTCACAAACAGAAATTGGTTCTGTTCTCTTAATCTCTTGCGTCCACTGCCATGAAGATGTTACTGTATGCATTTGATGTCTGCCATGCACATTTCAGGGGCCTGGCGCTTGTTTTCAAGTCCTATGGGCGTCTTCAGCGCTCCGTCTCCTCGTCTCTGGCAACATTTCTAAGAACGTTTTTTTAAAGCTCTGGGAACCATGCACACACACAAACATGGTGTAATGGTTGAGAGGAAAGCACATACACAGAGACAGTGCTGGGAGTGGTTCCTATTAATTTATTCATCTTTTCTTGTATGATGCCTAGCTTGATACTGACTTTATTTCAGTACAATGAGAAACCATTGGGATTTTAAGTTTATATAGAGGTTATTAATAAAGGCTGAATCGTGCCCTCGCTCTGAATGTGTCACCCACCCTCTATTGTGCACTGAGAACGTAGAGTTTGTTGAATTTTACAGTATAATGTGAGTGTGTGGAAAAGAAAATGAACTATGTGTGAATTAAAAAAGAACAAGCCAGTGCAGTGACGCTAAAATTATAACTAGTGCATTAAAGTGGATGAGGCAAGATGATTAAAAAGCCTGGATAAATATCTCCATATCTGAGACTGAAATAAAAGACCAACAACTGCACCTACCAAGATCTGAAGCATCTTCAAGCATGGAACCACCATCACAATTTCAGACTCTGAGCTGCAGTTGTTGCGGATATCGATGGCAAACTACTTCTTCAGGCCTCAGCAAGGACTTCAACTTTCTAACCAGGAGCCAACTCAGCTCCCATCGCAGGAGTCTGAGGAGGCTGTTAAACAACTCATTCCCAGACAACTTTGAGCAGAACTTCTCAGTGTGATCTCCCACGTTTAAGCGCCTTTCATTGTGGTGTGTTTCTCTTTGAGGTTTCCATCAGTGACTAAGCAGAAAACTAATCTCCGACTGTTGATCCCCTCTGTGGTTTATATACGTGCGGAGCTCGCCTGCACACACAGGTCTCATTAATCACAAACACACACCACTGAGCTCTCATTCAAACCTTATTCCAGGTGAAATTTAATAGACAGAGCATGTGGTGAGCAGAGGGAAAAGGAACAAAAATGCCGCAGAAAGAGGATGAAGAAAAACTCTTGGTGTGAGGTGGAAAATGTGTGAAGTCGCGTAACTCTTCCTGTTTATGACGCAAAGTCAGGGATGGTAAACCATGGTAGATGAGGCATGTTGCCGTGATGCAGACTCAGACATACCCTGAACCCCGACTTTCTCCTGAAGTTGTCTGGAGGGGCTGTATGTGAGCCAATGTCAGAGTCTTTTCCTGACAGCCCCATGGGTAAAATATCTGGAGAATTTCCGGGTGAGGCCGTGTGAAAATACAGCAGGAAACTCTCAATAGAATTCACAGCAATCGAGTGGGTGTGTTGATAAAGTAGAGGACGCCAAGAAGATACCAGCTTGGAAAAACTATGAGATTCAAAAGCTTTTGGTGATAAGCATTGACGTTGGTGTCAATGTGCACCAAACAAAAAAATGTGATTTTGCATGCAGCTGAATTTGTATGTTATGTCCTCCCTCTGCATGCTTTATACCTATGTTTAGAGTGTAGGCTCATTGCTTCTTGCTGTGCTGAGATTGGTGTATTCCTTGTGAAGTTTTGAGGCTTTAGTCTAATTGACCTTGAGCAATCAGTATTCAGATATGCTATTTATTGGTCAGTCCCATGTGGTAAACTAAAAAATTATCCTACCAGATGAACATTCTGGCCACTCTGGTCCAGTACCCGTTACATCAGCAAACAAGACAGTGTTAACTCACAGGATCAGTGGCCTGGTGGTTTGTCTGAGGGTGGCCTTGCATCCATTCTGCCCCTTGCACATTATGTAATTGATGGATGATAATGATACAGAATCAGAAGCTCTCCAGATATCTCCCTGTTCTCTGGATTGCAGTGACTCGAAGGACAATGCTCTAAACAATTGGATTAAAGAGCAACCCTCTGCACTCATCTTGAGAGTAATGGTCGAACGTTTTGGAAAAATTATCATCATGGATGGACCTTCAGAGGAATCCTCTTATATAATACATTTTCAACCAAATCCAGACGCTCTGTGTTGATATGTCTGTGTGGACCAGATGTGGTCAAAGTTACGGTTGGCTAACGGAGGAGCTTTGCACAGTAACACTCACTATTATCTGTCAGGTTTTAGTAATTTTCTGTCAGACCATATAAATCAAAATGATTTGGCTTCACTGTTGGGAGCCATCATGCTGTCCATCTCTATTGACAGTCTATGGTTGGAACAGGACAACAAAGGAATATTAAAGAAGAGACCAAATGAAAATTGTACATATACATGGACTGCACCTCTTGCTACGACTCAGCAGGTTCTGCAGCGTTAAGCTCAGTGTCGTTATCCAGCAGTGATCTGTTTCATTATTCAAAAAATGTAATGAATAACCTTTAAGATAGGTTAAAGTTTATTTCACAT